>NC_053393.1:552482039-553082039 GCF_905171765.1 Bufo bufo | reverse complement strand
TGACTAAGAGCTGGAATGACACCCCTAGCAGGCCTGTACATGCAAGTTTCACAGTAACAGGGAAATACATAGCATTACATTACATGACATTTTATAAAGATGACATATACCAACTTCCCCATAACTAAGGAGGGACGACAGCACACCAAGTGACCTTTGGTAGTGACGGGTATTACAGTCCCCGTACCCTACATAAGGTCATCATCATTTTCGCTGGGTTTAGCTGCAATAAAGGTAACTTTTTATTGTGCAGCCAGCGTTTTGTTTCTTCAAAGTTTTCCATGGATACGACCTGTAGTTTTTGGTGCAAAGTGGTCGAGCATGCTCAGTTACTCCCTGCCAAGCTTACTCCGACTCAAGCAGCAGGAGCGCTCACATGGAGGAGCGCTTGTGCACACGTAAGGCAGAGAGAGGCCGCCTGTCATTGGTGAACAAGCATGCGTAACTCCCTCTTAACTGGCGATGCAGGCGCGCTGAGCGTCACGAGGTTCTGCTCTCGTGCAATCAGTGACCAGAAAGTCTCATAAATGCACAGACAGAGCAGTATAGGATCATGGGCAATGTAGTCAGAATGTCTGTTTTCAGCTGATGTAAAGGGGAGCCGGCGCCGTGCTCTCCTTGCCGGCATCTCGCTTGTGTGGAGCGAGGACGCGGCCGGCGTCCTCGTCTCCATTGTGACGGCGGGGAAGACCTGGCCGCACGCGCCTCCTCAGCGTGGCCAGCGTCCTCCATCCCCTAGACAACGAGCAGCAGGGGAGCTGATGAATCGGCGCTCAGCTGCAGTGAGGGGCGTGATGCGAGTCACGTGACGCTGGCCACGTCACGTGACTCATCAGTTGGGGCTATTTAACAGGCAGCCTGCTGGCCACAGGTTGCCTGTGATTGGTCTTACCGCACTAGTGTATTGTATATCGTGACTACTGTGCTTTTGGCTTGTTTTGGACTCTGTCTCTGCGACCTCTTGGCTTCTGACCCCAGCTGGAATCTGACTTTGTTATTTCCCTTGTACTGTTGTTACCTCTTGGTTCCTGACATCGGCTTGTGTTGACTTGGACTTTCCTGTTTCCTGTGTTTCCTGTGTCCCTGCGTACCTCGTGGCTTGGACCTTGGCTCCCTTGATTCTGGTTACGGTAGTTAACTTCTTCCTTAGGCCCCTGCGCGTATTTAAGCTAGGGACTGCCGCCCAGTTGTACACAGTCGGTTAGGACGGACCGTGCAAATAGGTAGGGATAGAGGTGCGGGTGGAGTTCAAGGATGCACTCATCCCTACCCAACGTGACAGCTGATATGATATAAGAGAAAGCACCTATAATCTACGTATACTGTCCCCCCCTATCATCAAATCTCTCCCTACAATCTTCTAACACTGTCCCTCCCTATCTCCTATTCTATCCCTATAATCGCCTTATACTGTTCCTCCCTATTATCTATTCTGTCGCTATATTCTTCAATTCTTCATATACTGTCCCTTCCGATCACGTTTTCTTTCCCTATAATATTCCTATACTGTCCATCCCTATCTTCTATTCTATCCCTATAATCTTTTTATACTGTTCCTCCTGTAAGGGATCGCTCTCTCTCAGGGGTCACAGACTTCTTAGCAGACAACAGTGTTTAATGTCCAAACTGGTGCTTTATTTTGGCACTTCAGCACCCGCACAAACATAAGCATCAAAATAAACTCCTGCCCATCTGGGCTCTAACTAATACACAGTACATTTCCCTGACCCACCTCTAAGCACAGCTTATACACAGGGTTTCAGGCTCCAGGCCTTAGCAGGTTCACTCACCGAACACATGTCCAGGTAGGGAAGAGATCCGGCTACACGTAGCCTCGTGGCCCCTCAGCCCTCCTGGCTGAGACCACCCAGAGCCTCTGTAGCCCTCTGTTTCCAAGTTTTCTCTCCCCAAACTGACACACAGAGGGTTGGTTTTATCCCTCCTTGATTATAGCAGGCTTCATCTGCGATGACCTCAGGTAAAAAACAAAACCCGTACTGGAAGGGTGTGGACTGGCAGATCCCACTACCAAACCTATCCACCAGTCCAAATAAAAATCCAGCCCAGAACAAAATGTAAACAAAACTGCCTCAGCAAACTACGCTTTGCTGAAACCCCTGCAGCTTTCTGGACTTTATTTATCTCACCCAGCAAAGGTATCTGGGTGGGATATACACGCCTTCCAGCCCTTATACAATGCACATCACCCCACTCCCTATCAACCATTCTGTTGTTCGCAGGAGAACAGGCCTTCAGTGTGACGTCACACTCTCGTACCTACGGAGGCCTCCTGAGTCCACACTTCCAACGAGTTTCGGAATACTCGGATTCCTTCACCAGGGATAAGTGTGATTCTTGCTGCTTACTCGGATTACTTCATCAGGGATAAGTGTGATTCTTGCTGCTTGAGGTTTTATGGGCATCCGTCTCCATAGTAACCAGCGCCTTTGAAGTAGGAAACTAATATAATTCTGACACAAGCCTCCCATAATCGCTTTCCATCTTTTCTCTTATCTGTATCAACATATGCTGTCCTACACTATGTAACATGTTTATTATAAAGCAAAATAGTATCAATTTATAGTTGAACTAATCTTTTTATTCAGGACTGTTGGTAGTCACTCTCAGGAAAGGAGAAAGGAGGGGGGGGACCATCTAACCCCTGGCCCCAACATGCCAACCCACCACAAATGACACTGACAACCATGTCAAGTTTATAACTTTTATTTAACGATTTTGTTGGGTGGTAGTCGGCCACAGCTAATTCTTTTAACGGCATAACCATAGCTGAGCCCGTGCGATCTGCCAGCCGCTGAACTCCCAGCGGGCAGATTACGCCAGTTCACCTGCTCAGTATCCAACTTCTCTTTACCAGCCGCCAGCTGTGACTTAGTAGGATGCCCCAATTAACATGAACCATCGGTCCAGACTTCACAAGACCTCCATGACCAAAACCCACACCAACATAACCCTCGTACACAAACAATAGGGAGGGAGGGACACAGCACTTCTGCAAAGAGGAAGAGGGAGGGGACGCAGAGCCTTATAAAGGGGCATCATGCAGCACGCCCCTTCCTGCATGGCAGGATGATATCGTTAACCCCCAATGCACCAAATCCTGACCCAAACGAATGGGGCCCTAGAACAAGGACAGGGAACCTAGGAAAAGGTGGAGGGGGACCCCCAGTCCCTGTACACCCTCCCAATATGGTCAGGTGTCCTCCAGACTGTTGGTAGTCACTCTCAGGAAAGGAGAAAGGGGGGGGGAGACCATCTAATCCCTGGCCCCAACATGCTAACCCACCACAAATGACACTGACAACCATGTCAAGTTTATAACTTTTATTTAACGATTTTGTTGGGTGGTAGTCGGCCACAGCTAATTCTTTTAACGGCATAACCATAGCTGAGCCCGTGCGATCCGCCAGCCGCTGAACTCCCAGCCGGCAGATTACGCCAGTTCACCTGCTCAGTATCCAACTTCTCTTTACCAGCCGCCACGGAGGAGACCCATCCTCACACAGGGCTCCGACCACCACCCAACAAGAACATGGCCTGTTCAATCCCATCCTGGAGACCCGAGAGAAAAATGTCCAGGCCGATATCGGACAAGTGGACACCATCCGGCCTCATCAATGATCGATTGTCACCCTCCAACTGCCGATGACGAACAACCACCCCCCCGCGGGATCTAACAAAACGGGACATGCGAGCATTCAACGTCCGCCTGCACTTCTCGATGGCCTCACCATCCCTACCACCTTGCCCGCGGTACAATCTCTGACCAAACTAAAACGACCTCCCGGAAAAAAGATGGAAAACGTTCTAATTCAGCCCGCATGAGCGTTAAGAGCTCGAGCAACGGCACAGACCCGATGTCATTTCCCCCTGCGTGGACCACCAACACTACGGGACCACCCGCCTGCATGCCAATCTCCACCACCTGTGACAACAGCTGGGACCATCTGAGGCCCCGGATACCCCTCCACGACACTCTCACATCACTGAAGCCCAGGGATCTCCCGCCGGGTCGACATTCGGCTCTCTGCGCTGCCCAGAAAATGTAGGAATGACCCACCATCCACACCGTCTGACCTACTGCGCCTGTGAAGAAACAATCATTAAAACCGCAAAAGCGTATATATATATATATAATTTTTTTTTTTATATATATATATTTTTTTAAATACGTATATATATATATATATATTTTTTTTTTATAACAGGTCCGGTCTAATATACCTCGCAAAACAAGCAGACTTCCACCTACCAATCCTCATGACCTCAGACTCTGGCAAACCCGCCCTAGCGGCTTCCGTTGCCGCCCCAATACGAAATGAATGAGTGCCAAATTCCCTGGGATTCATCCCAGACAGCTCCAGACAGGACTTAAAAACCGAAGTGAACTGGAACTTAGTCAGAGGAGAGCCGTCAGCATGAGCCAAAAAGGTATGGCCCGAACCCCGCATGGAGCTATAACTAGACGTCAGCCGAACCGGGCATGACACACCGGGAACCGGGTGAAGGGGGATCCATTAGCCGCTACCAAACTGGTCCGTCTTGGACCGACTCACCCTGATCCTCAATGCGCCATTTCCCAGGACCACGTCGGCACAAGAAAGGCCACCTGGTCTGCTCCCAGACGGAGCTACCAGCTCGCTGATCCGTAACGCTGCAAAGAATGCTATACTGAAGCTGGCAGAAAACAACGCAACCTCGAACGGGGACCGACAGACGTCAGAAAGCTTAGCAATGAGTCTGCCTAACAGATTAAATGATACCGGACGCCTACATTCACGGTATACAAGCTCCTTCCTCCACCCCCGAAGCGCCTGGCGTATAACAAATCTCTTAGTAACATCCGGCCAATCGCGCAACTTAAAATGGAAGGCCACCCCTGACAGCCTACGTTGCGCAACCGAAGCTGACACCCCACTAGCACGCAATTGCAACAACCATTCAACAGTTACCTCAAGGCGGAGATCATCTCTGGAAACCACATCTCGCCCTCCCACCATGCTTTCCCATTCCCCCCACGCCTTACCATGCACCTGCCAGGTTGCAGGGGAAACCGAAGCCTGAATCAGCGACATCAATTGTCGTCCACCAGGAGCCATAGGTGCTGCGGGCATTCCTTGCCTTCCCGATCTGCCTCCGGGTGAAGGGACCGAAACCCCTGCCAATGACAACGGGAAAGAGCATCAGCAATCTTATTCTCTACCCCCGGAACATGTCGAGCCCTGAAATAGATGTTAAACTCAAGACACCTAAGCACCAAATGCCTGAGCAATGACAAAACCGGGAGGGAAGAGGAAGAAAGACTGTTAATACCATAAACCACCGACAGATTATCCGTCCAAAACGAAACATGTCTATTGGATAAACTCCTACCCCAAAGCTCTACCGCCACAATAATCGGGAACAGCTCGAGCAACGTGAGGTTCCGGCACAATCCGGAGGAAGACCATGACACAGACCATGAGGCAGCACACCACTCGTTCCCAAAAATGGCGACGAAACCACAGGATCCCGCGGCATCGGAAAACAGACACAACTCAGAATTAGGGACCACCTTGGACATATAACACGTATGCCCATTAAAAGCAAGCAAAAAAGACCTCCAAACCTTTAAATCATCTTTCAGGGACCTAGTAAGTCTGATATGATGACTAGGGGCTTTAACCCCACACGAGGCCAACGACAAACGCCGTGCAAAAACCCGCCCCATGGGCATCACTCTGCACGCAAAGCACAGAAGACCTAACAAGGACTGGAGCTGGAGGAGAGTAACCTTCCTAACGGCTAAAAAACCATCAATCAAGCCAAGAAGCTTCTGAAGCTTCTCAGCGGGAAGTCTAAAGACCATATCTATCGTGTCAATCTCAATCCCCAGGAAAGACAACCGTGTCACAGGACCCTCCGTTTTCTCAACCGAAATGGGAACCCCAAACTGAGACATTCTCATCAAAAAAATTGTCCAACAGGGATCGACAACCGCCCTCCGGACCAGGGGAAACAAACAGGAAGTCATCTAGGTAATGCAAAATAGATGTAGACCCAGTGTCGTAACGAACAACCCATTCCAAAAAAGATCCGAACATCTCAAAATAATGACACGATATAGAACATCCCATTGGGAGACACGTGTCGTAGTAAAACAAACCATCTATGCGGCAACCTAGCAAATGAAAACAATCAGGGTGAACCGGGAGGAGGCGGAACGCCGATTCTATGTCTGATTTCGCCAAGAGAGCCCCCCTACCGGCTTCCCTAACCAACTCTACTGCCCTGTCAAATGAAACATATGACACTGACGAATCCTCTGGGGTAATGGCGTCGTTCACAGACGAGCCTTTGGGATAAGACAGATGGTGTATCAACCGAAACTTACCCACCTCCTTCTTAGGGACCACCCCCAGCCGAGAAACCCTCAGGTTGGGGAAAGGTAACTCACTAAATGGACCCCTCATACTGTCACAACCAGACAGCTGAGAAGCTCTGACAGGAGCCGTCCAGATCCTCCTCCTTGAGTTTCTTTGTTTTGGTTTCTGTTTCTCACCTCGTTAGTCTATCTCAGCTGTCATGCAGTCAGACTGATTACCTCCCTTTAAATTCCTCCCCATAAGGCAGTAGTGTGCGGCTGATACTTCTTCCTGGAGTGTGTGTGCATGCTGTCCCAGTTCCCAGTTCCCAGTTCCCAGCTCCCAGCTCCCAGCTCCCAGTTCCCAGTTCCCAGTTCCCTGTCCACAGTCGTCTGCAAGATAAGTTCTGTTTATGCATTTATGATTTTCTGTTTTCTGGATCCAGGTGACCCTGACTCCCTCCGTGTCTGTGTAGGGAGCCGGTGGTCGTGTCCCCTCACTATCGTAGGGCCTTCAGGTCTAAGATAGCCGAGGTATGTGGATATGCGCCCATCCACCTTTGGGGTGGTCGCATAGGCTGAGCAACAAGGGAGAGCGGCAGGTCGATTGCAGGGGTCTCCCTTTTGTTCCTTAGTTGTGGGTCCAGTGAGTCATTGTTTGTATTGTTTTATCTTGTTTCCTGTACACCATCCGTGACATTATCAGCCGCCAAAACCGTCTCAAGCATGGATCCGGTTACACTTTTGGATGAACGCTTTCAGGGTCTTGCTTTGGAGGTAGCTGATCTCCGTAAGACTTTTTCTCAGTTTCAAGTGACCGGTTCAGCTTGCGTTCATGGAGTTTGTGATGAGCCTAAGATTTCGCTCCCGGATACGTTTTCCGGGGGTAGTGAGAATTTTGTACGTTTTAGAGAGGCTTGCAAACTCCATTTTCGCCTTCTTCCCCATTCTTCTGGTGATGAAGAACGAAGAGTGGGTATCATTATATCGCTGCTCAGGGGTAACGCTCAGTCCTGGGCCTTTTCGCTGCCGGAGGGGGCACGGCTCCTCCGTTCAGTGGATGAATTCTTTTTAGCCCTGGGTCAGATATATGATGATCCGGATCGTATTGCTCTGGCTGAGTCTAGACTACGTCTGTTATGCCAGGGTAAACAATCCGCAGAGATTTACTGCTCAGAATTTCGGAGATGGGCAGCAGATACGGGTTGGAATGATGCTGCACTCCGAAGTCAATTTTGCTATGGTCTTTCAGAGGGATTGAGAGATGCATTTGCCTTTCATGAAAGAACTACCTCCTTGAATTCTGCTATGTCTCAGGCTGTTCGTATTGACAGGCGTCTTAGAGAGAGAGGAGAGATCTCTCCTTCCTGTCATACTCAGTCCCGGGACAGTGCAGCGGTCTCATTCGGTGCACAGGGGTCTCAGTCGTTGTCAGCCCCTTCTGAGCAGGAGCCCATGCAGCTGGGGTTGATTGCCTCGGACAATAGAAGATTCAGCCCGCAGGGGAGGGTTTGCTTTTGTTGTGGAGGTATAAATCATCTGGCAAATGTTTGTCCCTCTAGGAGATTCAGGCAGTTTTCTGGGAGTAATAAAGAGACAAAAAGGAAGAAATCTTTTAAGAATGTTCCGTCGGTTACTATTGGCAGGGTTGAGGCGGAAATTGAAGGTTTTCCTTTTGCTTGTAGTTCCCGTTTTGTCCTGCCTGCTAGGGTGGCGCTAGAGAGCAAGAGCGTTTTTTGTGAGATTTTTGTGGATAGTGGAGCAGCTGTCAACCTCATTGATAATCAATTTGCAATAACTCATGGTTTCCAGGTATGCACTTTGGGAAGAGATATTCCTGTTTTTGCTATTGATTCAGCTCCACTTTCTCAGAAATCATTAAAGGGCATAGTTCACAATATCCGTTTAATTGTGAATGATGCTCATGTTGAGGATGTGTCATGTTTCATCCTTAGCGGTTTGCCTACTCCTCTAGTGTTGGGGCTACCCTGGCTCACTAAACATAACCCCACCATTGATTGGCAAGCGAGGCAAATAAATGGTTGGAGTGACTTTTGCAGAGAGAATTGCCTCATAACATCTATTTCTGAGGTTTCTACTAAAACTGTACCACCTTTCCTCTCTGAATTTTTGGATGTCTTCTCTGAGAGTGGAGTTCAGGATTTGCCCCCGCACAGGGAGTATGATTGCCCTATTGATCTCATCCCAGGCGCCAAGCTGCCTAAATCTCGTTTATACAATCTTTCCCAACCTGAGAGGGTCGCTATGCGGGCTTATATCTCTGAGAGTCTGAGAAAAGGACACATACGACCCTCGAAGTCACCTGTTGCCGCTGGTTTTTTCTTTGTTAAGAAAAAAGATGGTTCTTTAAGACCTTGTCTGGATTTCAGGGAGCTGAACAGTATCACTATTCGTGATCCTTATCCGCTTCCTCTGATCCCGGACTTGTTTAACCAGGTTGTTGGGGCGAAAGTCTTTTCAAATTAGACCTAAGAGGGGCATACAACCTGGTTAGGGTCAGAGAAGGAGACGAATGGAAGACGGCTTTCAATACCCCTGAGGGCCATTTTGAGAATTAAGTTATGCCTTTTGGTTTGATGAATGCCCCAGCCGTTTTTCAGCATTTCGTCAACAGCATTTTTTATCATTTAATGGGAAAATTTGTATTAGTGTATTTGGATGACATTTTGATTTTTTCTCCTGATTTCAAGACTCATAAGGAACACTTATGTCAGGTCTTATTCATCCTGCAGGAGAATAAATTATACGCGAAACTGGAAAAATGTGTGTTTGCGGTTCCAGAGATCCAATTTTTGGGGTTTCTTGTCTCCGCTTCTGGTTTTCGCATGGACCCCGAGAAGGTTCGCGCTGTGCTTGAGTGGGAGCTTCCTGAGAATCAGAAGGCGCTGATGCGTTTTTTGGGCTTTGCTAATTATTACAGGAAATTTATTTTGAATTATTCCTCTGTTGTTAAACCACTCACTGATATGACCAGAAAGGGGGTAGATTTTTCTTCCTGGTCGGTAGAGGCGCGTAAGGCCTTTTCTAATATCAAGGAGAGTTTTGCTTCCGCTCCCATCCTAGTACAACCTGATGTTTCGTTACCCTTCATAGTTGAGGTTGATGCTTCTGAGGTAGGGGTGGGTGCGGTCTTGTCTCAGGGTTCCTCTCCTGCCAAATGGCAACCGTGTGCCTTTTTCTCAAAGAAGCTCTCATCCGCAGAGAGAAATTATGATGTGGGAGATAGGGAATTGTTGGCCATCAAGTTGGCTTTTGAGGAATGGCGCCATTGGCTAGAGGGAGCCAGACACCCTATTACCGTGTTTACTGACCATAAAAATCTGGCCTACTTGGAGTCAGCCAAGCGTCTGAACCCGAGACAGGCCAGATGGTCTTTGTTCTTTTCAAGGTTTAATTTTGTTGTTACGTTCCGCCCTGGGGTTAAGAATGTGAAGGCAGATGCCCTATCACGTTGTTTCCCGGGAGGTGGGAATTTTGAAGACCCGGGTCCCATTTTGGCTGAAGGTGTGGTGGTCTCTGCTCTTTTTCCTGAATTGGAGGCAGAGGTGCAGGCAGCCCAGTCAGAAGCTCCTGATCTTTGTCCTCCTGGGAGGTTGTTTGTGCCTCTCGCTTTGAGACACAAGATTTTTAAAGAACACCACAATACGGTCCTTGCTGGGCACCCGGGGACAAGAGCCACACTGGATCTCATTGCCCAGAGATTCTGGTGGCCTGCGCTTCGTAAGTCGGTTGAGGGTTTTGTGGCAGCTTGCGAGACTTGCGCTCATGCCAAGGTCCCTCATTCACGGCCATCAGGTCCTCTCCTTCCTTTGCCCATTCCTTCCCGTCCTTGGACACATCTGTCCATGGACTTCATAACGGACTTGCCTCGTTCCTCGGGGAAGTCTGTGATTCTGGTGGTGGTGGACCGTTTTAGCAAAATGGTGCATTTTATCCCTTTTCCTGGTTTGCCCAATGCTAAGACGCTGGCGCAGGCATTTGTTGACCACATTGTCAAATTGCATGGGATTCCTTCAGACATAGTCTCTGATAGGGGCACGCAGTTTGTTTCCAGATTCTGGAAGGCTTTCTGTTCTCGCTTGGGGGTTCGCTTGTCATTCTCTTCTGCTTTCCATCCGCAGTCGAATGGCCAGACAGAGCGTGTCAATCAGAATCTGGAGACATATCTGTGCTGTTTTGTGGCAGAGAATCAGGAGGATTGGTGTTCTTTTTTGTCCCTTGCTGAGTTTGCTTTAAATAACCGTCGTCAGGAGTCCTCTGATAAGTCACCATTTTTTGGTGCATATGGGTTTCATCCGCAGTTTGGGACTTTCTCTGGAGAGGGCTCTTCTGGTTTGCCTGATGAGGACAGATTCTCCTCGTCTTTGTCATCTATTTGGCAAAAGATTCAGGATAATCTAAAGAACATGAGTGAGAGATATAAGCGTGTGGCGGATAGGAGACGTGTGCCTGGTCCGGACCTGAATGTTGGTGATTTGGTGTGGCTGTCTACCAAGAATATCAAATTGAAGGTTCCCTCCTGGAAGTTGGGTCCTAGGTTTATTGGGCCTTACAAGATCCTGTCTGTCATCAATCCTGTTGCCTACCGTCTTGATCTTCCTCAGACTTGGAAGATCCATAATGTTTTCCATAAATCCTTATTGAAACCTTATGTTCAACCTATTGTACCCTCGCCTTTGCCTCCTCCTCCGATTATTGTTGATGGAAATCTTGAATTTCAGGTCTCTAGGATTGTGGATTCTCGTCTTGTCCGCGGTTCCCTCCAGTACCTCGTTCATTGGGAGGGTTATGGTCCTGAGGAGAGGATGTGGGTCCCAGTGACGGACATTAAGGCCTCTCGTCTCATCAGGGCTTTCCATAGGTCCCATCCTGAGAAGGTGGGCCCTGAGTGTCCGGAGTCCACTCCTAGAGGGAGGGGTACTGTCACAACCAGACAGCTGAGAAGCTCTGACAGGAGCCGTCCAGATCCTCCTCCTTGAGTTTCTTTGTTTTGGTTTCTGTTTCTCACCTCGTTAGTCTATCTCAGCTGTCATGCAGTCAGACTGATTACCTCCCTTTAAATTCCTCCCCATAAGGCAGTAGTGTGCGGCTGATACTTCTTCCTGGAGTGTGTGTGCATGCTGTCCCAGTTCCCAGTTCCCAGTTCCCAGCTCCCAGTTCCCAGTTCCCTGTCCACAGTCGTCTGCAAGATAAGTTCTGTTTATGCATTTATGATTTTCTGTTTTCTGGATCCAGGTGACCCTGACTCCCTCCGTGTCTGTGTAGGGAGCCGGTGGTCGTGTCCCCTCACTATCGTAGGGCCTTCAGGTCTAAGATAGCCGAGGTACGTGGATATGCGCCCATCCACCTTTGGGGTGGTCGCATAGGCTGAGCAACAAGGGAGAGCGGCAGGTCGATTGCAGGGGTCTCCCTTTTGTTCCTTAGTTGTGGGTCCAGTGAGTCATTGTTTGTATTGTTTTATCTTGTTTCCTGTACACCATCCGTGACACATACGCCCCAATTCCACCTCTTTCTCAACTTTTTCCCTGAGTACATCCGGGAAATCACGAGCAGACCTCAGATTATCTGACAAAACCGGACAACGACTCAAGACAAACGGGATAAAGAACCCCACTGAAAACCCCACCCTCAGCTGCTCAGCTGCCTGCCTATTGGGGTAACTGTCTAGACAGGGGGACATCTCTGCCACGCTCACCGGAGTTCTTAAGCATACCCTGTTCGCCCTGTTTGGGGGGTCTAATGGGAGGACGGGAGCACTTATTGGCTGAATGGGGGCCACCACATGCAGAGCACTCATGCTTAAATCTACACAATCCCGCAAACCTGCAGTTACCCTCGTTGAACAACCAGCATGACCCCGGCCCCCGAAAAGGGAGGAGGTTTTTGACCCACCATCAACCTGAGCCAGACATCCATGGCCTTAACCCCCCAACCCAAATCCGGCTGTAATGCTAGGCGGCGCCTAAACTCCTCATCATAACGCCACCATGCGGAGCCGCCGCGACTTTTATAGGCGCTGTAAATGACGTCCTGGTATATAAACAATTCCGAACAGCATTCGGGATGGCGCTGTCCCATGACACAACCCAAGACCGCAAAGGCTTGCAACCAATTATTCATTGTCTTCGCCACTTTCGGTCTCCGTTCGTAAGGCTTCTCCGGGAAGCGCCTCTCCTTATCCACCGTGTGTTGGTCAACAGATATGAGGGACCAGATGTCTACATACTGATTAGCCCAAACCTTCTCCCTAACAGCCTCCTCTAAATGGGCCCCTAGCGAGCTAACTCCACAGAAACAAGAATCCTTGTAAACGCTAGCTAATGCAGGCACCGGCTTGACCAGAGGAGGCGGGGGGGATGGCTTAGCGGGGGCTGACTAAACTTCTCCAACAACGCTTTTAACAACGCCGCCGTATCAGAACCCCCACTGCCCGATCCCCACGCCCCCGTGAACTGGTACTCACCGGACGTAGAAGGAATCTGCTCCACCACAGGACCCGGCGCAGCAACTTCAGGTTGCGGAAAGGTCACTGGAACCAGGCTATCGACCCTGGAAGAATGGCTAGGCATCCGCCTCTTGCGTGTCTTATGCAACACCCGACCAGACTCTCCTGAAGCAGCGGAGGATCCCTCTGAGGAGGATGGGGACCGCCACCTAGAAGATCTGGAGCGTCTACTCCACCGCGAATCGCCAGACCGGCGACGGAACTGACTAATGCCTACGCGATCCCCGCCAACTCCGCCTCCGGCTCTCAACAGAGGAGGATGATGAATCAGATCTAGCTCTGCGCCTGTGTGACCACCTAGGGACAGAAGGGGTGGCCTGAGGCTGCTGGACGGGAGCCCCCGAAGCAGCTACCTGAGGAGCACTCATAGGAGCACCCATAGCATCAGGCAAGTCCACAGTGCCCCCCACAAGGGCAGATGACAAAGTGGGTACGTCCACCCCTTGCTCAATAACTGCAGAGGGGGTTGGGAGAGGTGGGGGTTGAGAACTAGGGGGGTTAGGAGGCGAATCCCCAGAGGGAGGGCTGCTAATATTCGCCCCCATACTTAAATCATGCACTTCGCGCCGCACTGCCGGCAAATATACATCAACCGGAAGTGAAGACGCCGAAACCGGAAGGGGCGGAGCTATGGCCAGCACAGCAGAGAAGCGCTGGCCGGCCGGGATCGCAGCTGCACGCACCATGCTCAAGTGAGGGAGGGGGAGGGCTATGCCCAAGCCTAGCAAGGGGGCGGCTATTCCGTGCAGACCGCCGACCCCCTGACCAAGCTCCAGAACTAGGGGGCGTCCCAGAATCGCAAGGCCAGGGGCAGACGGCAGGGGGGATCCGAGGCTGCAGAGGAATGAGCGCAGCCAGTCCTCACCCCCCTCCGCCATACGGGCCATAAACATATCCCTCACGGGATCCATGCTTCTTGTCAGACGGAACGCTGCTCTTACCAGACACAGCGCTTCTGCAAAGAGGAAGAGGGAGGGGACGCAGAGCCTTATAAAGGGGCATCATGCAGCACGCCCCTTCCTGCACGGCAGGATGATATCGTTAACCCCCAATGCACCAAATCCTGACGCAAACGAATGGGGCCCTTGAACAAGGACAGGGAACCTAGGAAAAGGGGGAGGGGGACCCCCAGTCCCTGTACACCCTCCCAATATGGTCAGGTGTCCTCCATATCTTCTGTGACACAGTGAGGGGTTGTGTCTGGCAAGGCAGGTATTTTCCTCCCAGCATGTGCAGCTGGGCTGGTTTCCAGCCAGGTGAGGTCAAATACCGGACCGGAGATTAAGTGCCGGTCCGGGGCTTGGCAGCACCTGGCTGTCCTTAAATAGGCAGCTGGGCTCAGCAGAGATGTCTCTGTTTTTGGGATCTGAGGCTTTGTGTCGTGCTGGAGGGCTGAGAGCCGCACGCTGGGTAAACAGGCCCCCTAAAACCTGCTGTGGACCAGTGGCGTTGCTAGGGCTGGTGTCACCCGGTACGGTAGAAAATAGTGTCACCCCAACCCCCCCATTGCCCCCCCCCCCCGCCCGGAGCAATAATTTTTTAGTCATATAACCAAAAATATGTTGAAAGAATGAAAGAAATCAAAGTTAATGCTTTTAAAAAATAATGTTTATTTTAAATCCAACCGCTTTACTGAATAAATAACATTTTACAACACTAAATTTAACAGGATAAAATTATAAATAATTAAATAACACAAAATTCAACATGAATAGTAAATAAATAAATAATTACATAACAGAAAATTGAACAGGAACAAATACAAGTGCACTTAAAGAACATCTCAATCAATTCAGAACTTTGCTTTCCTGGCCTTCAAAGCTGCAAAACTATTAATTGCTTCATCGAAATCAATGGTTTGCACTAATTCGCTTTCAACTGACAACAGTGCAAGATCGGAAAGCCTAGACTCCCCCATTGTAGATCGCAGATAATTTTTGATAAGTTTAAGTTTTGAAAAGCTCCTCTCGCACGAAGCCACAGATACGCAGATTGTGAGAAATAATTTCAGACATAGTGAAAGGTGTGGGAGAGACTCAATAAAATCCCATTCAGCTATGAAGGTCAAAACTTGTAAAGCTGCCCAATCTTTGACTTCTTC
The DNA here is from genome assembly GCF_905171765.1 of Bufo bufo. Lineage (NCBI taxonomy): Eukaryota > Metazoa > Chordata > Amphibia > Anura > Bufonidae > Bufo > Bufo bufo. Next base: position 553,067,051 of record NC_053393.1, on the reverse strand, counting down.
TAGGTCCAACTTTGCTGCTTTTAGGTGTCTTCTGAACATTGGTATCTCCAGTAACAGCTCACTCTCAGATACCTCATCATAGAAATTGGTCAGTTTTGGAATGGACACCTTTAATTCTCCTTCAGTGGCAGATATGAGACTCTTTGCTTGAACAGCCTCAAACATGCCTGCTACTTCCATGATGGCTCTTAATCTGGTCTGGAGTTCCAAATGAAAGCGATCAATGCACTCAAACCTCGCCCTCTTATTTTCTTCTTGGAGACTTGGGCTTCCAGCATCTCTTGCCAGTTCCCCTGCCATCCTCTTCTTGAACCTGGTTCTTCTCTCTACTGCAATTCCATATTCATCAGCTTTTAAAAGTGCCTGCTGAATTGCATTTTCGACTAGGTGACTGCGCTCCTCACACAGGAAAAGTCTTAGTGTCTCAAGCTTTGTCCCCACTTTATCGAGACTTAAGCCCTTAGTCTGCAGGAAGTGCTGTGCATCATCAACTTCCCTCAGTACATCAGACCAGAAGTGCAGGTAGCATAGAAAAGTAAAGTCACAGACAGCAGGTAGAAGACCATCACTTTCAAATTTTTGAAGAATGTCAGAACTGAGGTCAGCAGCTTTTTTCCCCTTTAAAGGGAAAAATCCTAAAAAAACTTATTTTACCTCAACTTTCCTGTTGGTGATGTTTACATATCTGATCACTTCAGACATCTGATCAGTATGCGATACGTCAGGCGTGCTGTCAAACATGATGCCAAAGTACTTTGCAGACTTTATGTCCGTTACAATCTTCGCCTTCACATGATTTTTCAGGACACTTATAAACTCATTCTGAGTTTGTGGAGACAGATAGGAGACAGACAGGTTAAGTTTACAGGTGTGCCGCTTTAACCTAATTAGGTGTTCCTTCAGTACCGGATCATACTTGGAAAGCATCTCAACCATCTCAAGAAAGTTCCCTTTATTCAAAGAAGACTCATCTTCATTGTGACCACGAAATGCCAGATTCTGCTTGGCAAGAAACAATGTAATATCCAGCAATCTGTGCAAAATGTCCCTCCACTTTTTCTTCTCAGTCTCCATCCTAGAAATAGTTTGGGCATCAATGGTTTCATGCAGCCTCAGTCCTGCTGCCAAAGTTTTCCACTTTTCCAGACAGTATAAGTGCTCTTCGGATGTCTCATGATTATATACCTTTGGGCTCAGTTTCCACCACTTCTGAAACCCAGTGACAAATTTGGATGTTGTATCTGTAGTACAGCTGGTAAAGAGTCGGCAACAAAAGCAATATAAATTCCCGCTGACAGGTGAGTAAACCATCCATGTCCTCAGAATTTTCTCTCCGTTTGGCATGACCTTGTAAAACCACACTTTTGAAAGTTGGCGCACTTCTCCTTTTGATGCAGCTTTTTCATCGGGCCTTTTGGTGACACTAAAAGGACCATCTTGGTTCTGGAAAGAAGCACTTCCTCTTTTCACAATTTCTACCCGAAAATGATCTGGAACCGGTATCTCCCAGAAGGACACATCAGATAAAATTTGCAAATCTTTTTCCGTAACTGCAGTCATGTCTTTCATAGTATACGGACTATGGCTTGAGTCACTTTCAGCACTCTCTTCTGCTTCAGATTCTGTCATTTCCATTCCTTGCTCTTCTGCTTGAAATTCTTCTATTTTCCCTCCTTACTCTTCTTCAGATTCTGCCATTTCCACTTCTTGCTCCTCTGCAGAAAGCTTTCTAGCAAAAGCATCAGAAGAATCAGCTTGATCAATTGGCGGAGTGTCTTTTGATGAACCCTGGCCATCATCTGGTCTTTTGACATACTTGAGCATGGATCCAGCAAGGGTTTTGATTGCTTCAATTTTTGCCTCTTTTGTTCTCCTTTGCTGGAATCCACTTGGCCTCTTTGACTTATGCACTCCATGTGGCATAGTGGAATATTCGCTTAGGAATTCAGACTTTGCTTTCTGAAATCCATTTGAAAAAAGGACTGTCACTGCTGTATGTGAGCAACAAGAGCATACACAGTAAATAGAGCTACTGACCGGACCCAAACTAGGGAGGATAAAGGGTGACCCCTGTCAGACCCTCAAAGCTCTCCCTATGCTGCTAAAGCACATGCCCGGATCCAAATGGTTGAACGAGGCATGCCCGCGTACCTAAGACTGATGACCACTGTAACCCCTACAATAGTGGAAGGGGCACGGCCACCGGTGCCCTGCTCAGTATATGGAGGGAACCGTGGTCGCCTCAGATCCAGTCAGAAAATAAACAGATACACTACAATGTCTGCACACTTAGCTGAAGGAGCTGCAGCAGCAGAGAAGACGGATCCAAAGACAGCAGGCAATATCCGGAGTACTTGCTGCAGCAGAACACAGGTCCAGTGAAAGGATAGCTTACAAGTGAAGATACTCAAGCAAGAGCTACAACTCAAATGAGAAATATAATCCACACCCTACAAGAGGAGGAGGGGTGATTTAAAGGCAGGGAAATCAAACGCAGGAGGAACAGCTGGGAGGAAGGAAACAGAAAGTAAAAACCTCATCACAGGGGCGGAGAAACAGAGCAGTGAGAACTCCTCCAAGCTCTAGTAGTGACATCATCACAGGGGTGGAGAAACAGAGCTGTGAGAACGTCTCAAAGCTCTGGTAGTGACAAGGACAGCATGAAAACATATAATTTGTCTCTTGTGCTTCTCATATTTTGCTAATGGTATGGATAAACCATATAATACACCGTAGTTTGATTTAACTTTGTGGGGGGGGGGGGGTTGTTGGAGGTGCTAGCAGACAGATCGCCGATGGGAAAGGGGGGTGCTAGTTGCAGGTCTGGTGGAAGTATTTTTGCCAACACAAGCAAAGCTACACTTTGGCGCATTCTTCCCCCCCCCCCAGAACTCCCCCTAACACCAGTATCCGGAGCCCACTCCAATCTCACAAACTCCCTACTGCCGCCCGCCGCCTCGGCTCCAGTCACACACCCCTGACCCTGTGTGTGAGGGGCTGTGCCGCACGTACGGCACATGTAGCACACAACACATCTGTCAGAGCACCCACCCGCAGTGGCGGATCCAGAGCCTGGTCTCAGGAGGAGCACTTCCAGATTGTTTTGTGTCGGCAGACAGAAAATAATAGCAGGCTCAGGCTGGCAAGGCAACTTGAATTATGCTAAAATCATTGGGCTAGGGCCATTTTAATGAACTCTTTTAGTGTGACAGTCGATTTGCATGTGGTCATCACAGGACTGTCGTGCCGGCCATTAGGCCATAGTAGTGTCACTATGACACTATGGCCGGTGTGATGGTCCCGTGATGACCACATGCAAATTGACGGTCACACTAAAAGATTAACTGTAGGCTATATTACAGAAGGCTGGTCCTGGTGGTCAGTGGTGCGGCCTGTGTTCTACAAGGCTAATTTACATATACTGAGAAATACAGGGCACACTACAGCATAATATACTGGAATCTACAGTATACACTGTAAATATATCAGTCCTCCAACCAAATAATAACACTGCCATACAATGACCAGATAACACCTCCATACAGTGACTGGATATAGGATATAAGGGGGCACAGTATAGAGCAGTGATGGTGAACCTTTTAGAGACCGAGTGCCCAAACTGCAACCCAAAACCCACTTATTTATCAAAAAGTGCCAACATGGCAATTTAACCTGAATACCAATATGGTCTGTCTTCCATGTACTTTATCATTTACATAGCTATAATATCCTGCCTACAGTCAATGCGCTGCCTGTGCTGTTTATAGCGCGCCCTGCACTGATGAATGGCAGAAAAAGTCTAAGGCATATCGGTACACCATAGACTTTTTCCCAGGGGGTGGGATGGGTGCCCACAGAGAGGGCTCTGAGTGCCTGACATCTCTCCAGGTCCAACCTGGAGTCCAGGTTAAAGTTTGGAAATTCCCCCCGCCCCCAAATATAATTAAGTAGGCCGCAGAGCGGCACAATGACAGAGTGTGGAAGTGGCATCAGCATGAGGAGACCACAGAGTGGCCCAATGACAGAGTCTAGAGTTGGAGTCAGCAGCAGCAGTGTCAGGAGAAAGCCAACGAGTGGCACATTGACCGAGTCTGGAGTTGGCAGCATCAGGAGAAGGCCAACGAGTGGCACAAGCACAGAGTCTGGAGTTCAGGGCAGCAGCATCAGGAGAAGGCCACCGAGAGGCAAAATTACAGAGTGAGGAGTTGGCAGCAGTATGAGAAGGCCAAAGAGTGGCACAATGATAGAGTCTGGAGGTGGCGACAGGAGCAGCATCAGGTGGATACCACAAAGTGGTCAAGGTGAAATAGTGTGGAGAGGGCAGCAGCATTAGCATCAGAAGACCACAGAGTGGCAAGGTGACATAGTGTGGATATGGCAGAAGCATCAGCATCAGGATACCACAGAGTGGCAATGAGAGTGTGGATGTGGCAGCAGCATGAAGAGACCACAGAGCGGTACAATGACTGAGTCTGGAGGTGGCGGCATCTTAAGGGGCGGCGTCATAGCGGCCGATGCCCAGGCCGCGCGCTCATCTTCATAACTTTCCACTCCCCCTTTCACCCAGAAGGCCCGCCCAGTGTCTTCAGCTTGTCCTCCTCCTCCAGTGGCCAAATCCCTCGCCTGCGCCGAGGATCCGGATGCCCGCAGGCCCGTACAGTGACACTCCTGCAAGCGCCGCATCGGAGGGCTGTTCAGAGCTCCAAGAAGAGGCGTGCCGTGTTGGAGCTGCCAGCCTGCCTACCTCCTGACTTTTGCAATAGCAATATTTTTACAGCACAGTATGTGTCCCCTATAATTTTATATAATAAATAAAGAGTCCCACAGTACATAATGTGGGCAAAATATACCTAATTACATAACATTCCCAATACATAAACTTATTTTTATGTGGAAAATGGTGCCAGGTGGTGTACCATAATAAAAATTCCAGGGTACACCCCCTGGCACCTAAGAGTATCACTAATAAAAATGTAAAATAGCCTTTTTTCACACAAAAAATTAATGTATTTATTGGGAATGTTATGTAATTAGGTATATTTTGCCCATATTATGTACTGTGGGACTCTTTGCACCGTGGACGTGACCAGGGCCTGTGCAAGGATTTTTTGGCAACACAAGCGAAGCTACATCTTGGCGACCCCCCCGCCCGCAGCTCACCTGGTCCTGGTTCTGTCTGCAGCAGCTGGCTTCTCCTCTGTGTGGTCCTGATATCTTTGCTCTGCTTCAATCTGGTTTGAGGACTGTACTTTTGCCCTATAAGACGCACATAGGTTTTAGAGGAGTATAATAAGAAACAATATTTTCCATTATACCTCAGGTCAGACCACCAATCAGACCCCCAATGTTAATCATACCTCAGATCAGCCCCCCATATCAGCCGTCAGCCCCCATCCATCATGCCCCTCATGTCAGCCGTCAGCCCCCATCCATCATGCCCCTCATGTCAGCTGTCAGCCCGCATCCATCATGCCCCCCATGTCAGCCGTCATGCCCTATATGTCAGCCGTCAGCACACCATGTCAGGCGTCAGCCATCAGCCCCCCATGTCAGCACCCCATCCATCATGCCCATGTCAGCCCCCATCCATCATGCCCCCCATGTCAGCCATCAGCCCCCCATGTCAGCCATCATGCCCCCATGTCAGCCGTCATGCCCCCATCCATCATGCCCCCCATGTCAGCCGTCATGCCCCCATGTCAGCCATCATGCCCCCCATGACAACCGTCAGCACCCCATCCATCATGCCCATGACAGTCGTCAGTCCCCATCCATCATGCCCCCCATGTCATCCGTCATGCCCCCATGTCAGCCGTCAGCACTCCATCCATCATGCCCATGTCAGCCGTCAGCCCCCATCCATCATGCCCCCATGTCAGCCATCATGCCCCCCATGTCAGCCGTCAGCCCCATCCATCATGCCCCCCATGTCAGCCGTCAGCCCCCATCCATCATGCCCCCCATGTCAGCCATCAGCCCCCCATCCATTATGCTCCCTAATGGGGGACAATGTTGGAGTCTGCACCATCAGGGAGGGGTGACATGATGAGGAACAATGTTGGAGTCTGTGCCAAAGAGGAGTGACGGTGACAGGATGTCACCCCCCCCTTCCCCATGGCACAGACTCCAACATTGTCCCTCCCTTCATGATTGTCCCGGGTCCCCTCATCATGTCATCCATGATCCCCTCCCCCCATGGGTGGCACAGACATTTCTTCTCTTCCCCTCCAGGCTCCATGGCACAGACATCTTTGTACATTTTGTCCCCCATCTCCCCCTCTCTGTTACAATTACAATACACTTAAAGTACCTGATATATCACTGGGGTCTGGCTGGAGTGGGGTCGGTTGGGTCCTGGCTCCAGTCTCAGCTGGCTCTGCCTTAAAGTGTCTTCTCCAGACTAGAGTCCAGCATGGTTGGCCAACAAGTCGTGCCTCAGTCACTCAGTCCTCTGTGTTCTTCTGCTGCCAGCCTGGAGAGGCAGCTTTTACAGGCCACAGCAGACAGAGCAGCTCCGCCTCCGTCCATCCAGAGTCCTCCAGACAACTGAGCAGGCGGTGCCGTCCACGGCGGCCCCACTGACAGTCAGTCACGCCTCCTTTGGCCTGAGTGCCGCACGCGCTGCACAGCACAAATGTAGGCTGGACAGCCGCCGCCCGCCCACCCGCCCGCCAGACAAGACAGTAGCAGGCGCACTGTAAGTAAGTAGTTAGTAAGGCCCCCGCACTTACTACAGTACAATTTCAATGTGTTACATAATTTAATTAATCACCTAGGTAGGTCTGGCTGGCGGCTGCTGCTACAATGGGGTGTCACCCGCCCCCGGCGGGGGCAGGTGACACCCCATTGTAGCAGCAGCCGCCAGCCAGACCTACCTAGGTGATTAATTAAATTATGTAACACATTGAAATTGCACTGCAGTAAGTCAGTCCGGCGGCCGGGTGACACCCCATCAGACTGGTGTCACCCGGTGCGGCCCGCACCCCCCGCACCCCTCTTGCAACGCCACTGTTCCTTAAATAGGCAGTTGGGCTCAGCAGAGAGGTCTCTGTTTTTGGGATCTGAGGCTTTGTGTCGTGCTGGAGGGCTGAGAGCCGCACGCTGGGGAAACAGGCCCCCTAAAGCCTGCTGTGGACTACTGGAGGCAGAACTGCCAGCAAGGTGACTTGTGTTATATGAACTTTCCATTGTGTGTGAATTGACACCAAGACTGCAAAGTTACTGCTGTTTTGTGCAATTGCCTCAAGTGTGAATAAACACTAAAAGTTTTGAGTTAAGAACTTGTATTTTGCCTCTGTACTGCGCCCGCTAATCCTGTCTACCAGAGCGAATCCTCACACTTCCTATCTTGTATTTGCCACAATATTCTTCCTTATTATATACAGTGCCTCGCAAAAGTATTCACCCCCCTTGACTTTTTTCATATTTTGGTGCCTCACAACCTGGAATTAACATGGATTGTTTGAGGAATTGCATCATTTAATTTACAGAACCTGCCGACAACTCTAAAGATGTTTTTTTTATTATTATTGTGAAGCAAACAACAAATAAGACAAAATAACAGAAAAAGTCAATGTGCAGAACTATTCCCCCCCTAAAGTCAATACTTTGTAGAGCCACCCATTGCGGCAATCACAGCTCCAAGTCGCTTTGGATAAGTCTCTATGAACTTGCCACATCTTACCACTGGGATTTTTGCCCGTTCCTCCTTGCAGAACTGCCCCAGCTCCTTCAGGTTGGATGTTTGCCCTTGTGAACAATCAATCTTTAAGTCTGACCACAGATTTTCTATTGGATTGAGATCTGGGCTGTGACTCGGCCAGTCCAACACATTTACATGTTTCCCCTTAAACCACTCAAGTGTTGCTTTAGCCGTGTGTTTGGGGTCATTGTCCTGCTGAATATACATTCACTGAAAGGCAAACAGTTCTATCTCCTGGTTCAGTCCCGTTGGAGCAAGACTATTTTAATTGTAAATCAATTTACTCTAGTTTCTAGACATGAGATTAATATAATCCCCCCCCCCCCCGTCTTGTATCTGATTTTATTTGTTCAATACCTCTAAAAGTAGAGCACCAAACTTACCTCCATGTTTTTCTCTATAATGTCGTGAAAGTGGGTGACCATCAGATTTTTTATTTATATTCCTTATATGCTGACTTATTCTGATTTGTAGTGTCTGTTCTTCCCACGTATAATTTCTCGCAGGGGCATCTGATATAATAAATAGCTCAACTTGAATGGCAAGTAAGGTAACTGTTGATTTTATAAATTTTCTGTTAATTTTTTATTTGTGTAATGGGTTTTTTGCATTTAAAAAATTTACACGTTTTACATATTTTACAGGGGAAAAAAACTTTTTTTATTTTTATTTTTTTGGTTATTTTGATTATCTTGATTTATATTCATGTTAGTTTTAATAGAGGGAGCTATAAAATTCCCCAAATTGTTTGTTTTAAAAAAAATAAACCTAGGATATTGGGATAGTTTTCCCCCTATCACTTTATCTTGCTTCAAAATGTCCCAGTGAAATTTTACAATTTAAAAAAAAAAAAAACTCTCCTTTTGACTACATTGCGTAATTATAGGAACTTTAAAATCAATTTCATCCTTTTTCTTAAAATTTGTTCTGAAGACAATTTGCCTCTTTTTCAAATTGTTATACCATTGTACAATTCCTCCTTAGTCTGATATACTGACTACGGGGGATATTAATAAGCCATATTGGTAAATGGCAACTATCCAATGAGATAAAACTGTTACTATCTGTTGGTTTATAATACATTTGAGAATGTATTTGGTTATTCTGAATCGATATAGTTAAATCCAAAAAATGTACCTCCTTCTTACTGAAGCTAGGTGTAAATTGTAAATAAAAATAATTTTTATTTATATCCATAAAAAATTCCTGAAGTGAATCTCCCCCCCCTCTCCATATAAAAAATATTTTAAATGAACCTCTTCCAGAGGGCCAGCTTTGCGCAGAGCACGCCATCGGGGTAAATGGCAAGCTCCTCCAACCTCCCCATATAGAGATTTGAGAAACTCGGCACGAATCTGGTCCCCATCGCGGTCCCCCAGGTTTGTAAATAAAAAGTATCCTCATATTTAAAATAATTATTATTTAAAATGAACATTATGCACTTCCTAATGAATTGGATTTTTTCATGTGGTAATTTTTTCTCTTTATTTAGTAACATACTAACATAATACATAAGGCCGGAAAAAGACATTTGTCCATCCAGTTCGGCCTGTTATCCTGCAAGTTGATCCAGAGGAAGGCAAAAAAAAAACAACCTGTGAGGTAGAAGCCAATTTTCCCCACTTTAGGGGAATAAAAAATTCCTTCCCGACTCCAATCAGGCAATCAGAATAACTCCCTGGATCAACGACCCCTCTCTAGTAGCTATAGCCTGTAATATTATTACGCTCCAGAAATACATCCAGGCCCCTCTTGAATTCCTTTATTGTACTCACCATCACCACCTCCTCAGGCAGAGAGTTCCATAGTCTCACTGCTCTTACCGTAAAGAATCCTCTTCTATGTCTGTGTACAAACCTTCTTTCCTCCAGACGCAGAGAATGTCCCCTCGTCACAGTCACAGTCCTGGGGATAAATAGATGATGGGATAGATCTCTGTACTGACCCCTGATATATTTATACATATTAATTAGATCTCCCCTCAGTCGTCTTTTTTCTAAAGTGAATAACCCTAATTTTGATAATTTTTCAGGGTACTTTAGTTGCCCCATTCCAGTTATTACTTTAGTTGCCCTCCTCTGGACCCTCTCCAGCTCTGCTATGTCTGCCTTGTTTACAGGAGCCCAGAACTGTACACAGTACTCCATGTGTGGTCTGACTAGCGATTTGTAAAGTGGTAGGACTATGTTCTTATCACGGGCATCTATGCCCCTTCTGATGCAACCCATTATCTTATTGGCCTTGGCAGCAACTGCCTGACACTGATTTTTGCAGCTTAGTTTGCTGTTTATTAAAATTTCTAGATCCTTTTCCATGTCAGTGTTACCCAGTGTATTATCATTTAGTATGTACGGGTGACTTGCATTATTCCTTCCCATGTGCATAACTTTACATTTATCAGTGTTAAACCTCATCTGCCACTTATCTGCCCAAGCCTCCAATCTATCCAGATCCCTCTATAGTAGTATACTGTCCTCTGTAGTATATATATACAGTATACTGTCCTCTTCAGTGTAAATTACTTTACACAGTTTAGTGTCATGTGCGAAAATTTATACTTTACTATGCAAGCCTTCTACAAGATCATTAATAAATATATTGAAGAGGATAGGGCCCAATACTGACCCCTGAGGTACCCCACTAGTGACAATGACCCAATCTGAGTGTGTACCGGTAATAACCCCCCTCTGTTTTCTATCCCTCAGCCAGTTACTTACCCACTTACAGACGTTTTCTCCCAGTCCGAGCATTCTCATTTTATATACTAACCTTTCATCCGGTACAGTGTCAAATGTTTTGGAGAAGTCCAGATATACGACATCCATTGATTCGCCGCTGTCAAGTCTAGAACTTACCTCCTCTTAGAAACTGATTAAATTAGTTTGGCATGACCGATCCCTCACGAAGCCATGCTGATATGGCGTTATTTGCTTATTTCCGTTGAGATGCTCTAAGTGAGCATCTCTCAGAAAACCTTCAAACAGTTTACCCACAACAGATGTTAAACTTACTGGCCTATAGTTTCATGGCTCTTTTTTTGGACCCTTTTTGAATATTGGCACCACATTTGCCATGCGCCAATCCTGTGGGACATTCCCTGTCAGTATAGAGTCCGCAAATATCAGAAATAAGGGTCTGGCTATGACATTACTTAATTCCTTTAGGATACGGGGGTGTATGCCATCTGGTCCTGGCGATTTGTCTATTTTAATCTTTTTAAGTCGCTGTTGTACTTCTTCCTGGGTCAGACAGGACACTTTTAATGGGGAATTTATTTTTACAATTAGCATGTCATCTGACAGTTTATTTTCCTCAGTGAATACATTGGAGAAAAATATATTTAACAGCTTTGCTTTCTCCTGGTCGCTCTCTGCGACTCCCCCCTCATTACTCTTTAAAGGGCCGACACCTTCAGATTTATACTTTTTAACATTTATATAATTGAAGAACATTTTAGGGTTAGTTTTACTCTCTTTGGCAATTAATCTCTAGTTTGGCCGCTTTTATTTGTTTTTTACATGTTCTATTTTTTTCCTTATAGTTTTTCAGTGTTTTCTCACTACCCTCCTGTTTTAGTGATTTAAATGCTTTCTTTTTGTCATTTATTGCTTTCTTTACAGTTCTATTTATCCACATTGGTTTCTTTTTGTTCCTTAACCTTTTATTCCCATACGGTATGTAATTTAAAAAATATTCTGCTGCCTCCCTACCTTTATTATTTTCTATTATAGTATAGAGAAATGTGAAATCTAAAGTGCCTAGAATGTAGTCAGGTTTCCACTCTATAGTCTCCAGAATTTGTAAGACGTGTTTGGTGACCTTCAAGTAAGATGGAAGTGTTTTAACATTATTTTGCAAAACAACATCCACATGTATGGACAAATTAGAAGTTATGCTACCAATACCCGATATTATGGGTCTCCCTGGTGGGAGGGTTTCTGACTTATGCACTTTTGGTAAAAAATTTAATATAGTTGTTCTAGGATGTTGATTATCAATAAATTTAGCCTCTTCTATGATTATAATAGCCTTCTTCTTTTCCTCACGTACCAGTTTATTCAATGCTATTTTATATGGCTGTATCGGATTTGATGTTAATTTTTTAGACATACCTAAACATCACGCTAAAGGAGATATTACGGAGGGTCAAAGCTGTAGGGAAAGTGCGTGGCGTCTCAGCTTGGACCCTCCGTAATATCTCCTTCAGCATGGTGTTTAGGTATGTCTAATATTGTAATCTAATTATGTCCCACTTGATAAACGTAGATTTATATGCTACACAATACAACTTTGTGGGGGTTATATGTGATTAAGATTGGGGAAGAGCGGACCTTTTGGGATGACCCCTTTATCCAATCAATTTTATGTTATGTGTATATATATGTCTCACTATGGTATATCACACTGAGCTTGAAAAAGACTCATAGATTCGAAGCGTCGCTTGTTTGGTGAAAATAAACACGGAAACTTCCTGAAGACTGGTGGCCACCTGACTGTATAGGGAGGGTGGACAGGGACTGGTGGTCTATCCAACCCCCCACCCCTTTTTTCCCTCTCCCTCCCTGTTAGCCCCTGCGGCGGTTGTTTATGTCCCCTAGTGATTTTATGGGTCTCAGGAGGATATGAAGGGGTTAATTGCCTGGGAGATGGAGGAGGCGGGGGCTAGCGGTTACTTAAGCCCTGTTCCCGCCTTCCCCTTCCTCTTTGAGCGAAAGCGTGGTGCCCTACCCTCCCTCCCTTTTGGATTGCAGCGGTATAGTTGATGTTTGATTGTTTTGGTGTTTCCTTGGGAACCAAATTATGGAGATATTACTACCCGGTTGTTATATTAAGTCACAGCTGGCGGCAGTTCAAGACAACGGAGAGGTATCAGAGGAAATGAGCGGAGCTGCCCGCTGGGAGTCCAGCGGCTGGCAGATCGCACGGTTCAAAGGTTTTATGGTTGCCGTTAAAATTACCAGCTGTGGCCGATTACCACCCAACAAATAAAGGTGTTGAAAGGAAGAACGGTGTCTGTGTCATTCTGTAAAGGGATTGGTGGTGTTGTTATGGGCCAGAAATAGGGGCGGTCATCTACCCCCCCTTCCCCCTGGTTTAACCCTAGTTGTACCAGCAGTCTTAGAGGGCCGCAGTTTCTTCTAATCTTCTGATATTGGGAAGTCCAGCAGGCCGGGACTTAACACTGCAGGGACCGCCACCAAATAGTTCTCTCTGAGACGTCTCAGTGAGTAGTGCTGTCTTACCCTCGCTTTCTTTGATACTTTTTGGGCCTGAAGACATGCACACTAGAGTTGAGCGGACACCTGGATGTTCAGGTTCGGCAGGTTCGGCCGAACTTGAAAATAAAGTTCGGGTTCGGGACCCAAACTTGACCCCGAACCCGAACCCCATTGAAGTCAAAAGGGACCCGAACTTTTGGGCACTAAAATGGCTCTAAAATAGTCCTGGAATGGGCTAGAGGGCTGCAAAAGGCATCAAAATGTGCTTAACAGCATGGCAAATGTTTTGCAAATAAATGTGGATAGGGAAATGACTTAAAATAACATAAAATACAGAAAAATTAAAAATAACAATCTGGATCTAGGAGTAGGAGGTTGAGGAGGCGGTGGATGGGTGGATGTGGCGGTGTAGGTTGAGGTGGCGGTGTAGGTGGAAGCGGCGGTGAAGGAGGAATAGGTAGCCAACACTGATTTGTGTTATTTTTTATTTATAAATTGGGGTATCCCCCAAAATAATGGGACATATAACTAAATAAAACAAAGAATAAGTGCACTTCAGTACAAGAATGTATGTTTGATGGTGGTATAAATGTCTATTCTGCACAAGGTGCGAACAAGTCCTGTGGGATCCATGCCTGGTTCATTTTAATAAACGTGAGCTTGACCACATTGGCTGCGGCCTGTGATAATGCTCTCTGCCGCGCTAAACACACGTTCACACTATACACTGGCTGCAGGGCAGATCAGCACCTCCAAGGCTGACAAAGCTTTTCCACATTTGGGCCATGCTACCCTGCCTTCTCAGGTGCTGGTGGTGCCCCAGCTGGGTTGGCGACCTCTTCCTCCTCCTCTGCCTTCGCCTTGTGCTTCCACTGTGCCCCCGCTGTCAGGTGGGAATGCCATCATCAGTGTGCGCTTGTAGTCGCGCATCTTCCGATCAGTAACAGATGTTTTCACAAAATTTAGTTCATTCACGGCAAAAGGTGGTTCATGTCACCCAGCAATAGAACAGAGGATTTTGAGAGATTTAGGCCCCTGTCACCCAGGCACAGCAGGTGTTTGTATACGCCAAAAATGGTAAAATGTCACCCGACAATTGAAAATAAGAATATTTTCAATTTAGGGTACTAAAATTTGCACTTTTTTAAATTAAAATGGCTTTAAAATAGTCCTTGAAAGGGCTAGAGGGATGTAAAAGGCAATAAAATGTGCTTAAGAGCATGGCAACTGCTCTGCAAACAAATGTGGATAGGGAAATAACTTAAAATGAAATAAAATAACTAAAAATTACAAATTATTAACCTGCAACTCAAAGAAGGAGGTGGATATGGAGTCGGAGGTTGAGGAGGCGGTGAATGTGGTGTTGTAGGTGGAGGCAGCAATGGAGGAGGAGGAGGTAGCCAACAATGTTTTTTTTTATTTTTTATTGGGGTAGGTAGCCCCCAAAATATTGGGACAAATAAAAAAAGAATCATTGCACTTGACTTGAGTACAAGAATGTATGTTTGATGGTGGTATAAATGTCTATTCTGCACAAGGTACAGACAAGTCTTGTGGGATCCATGCCTGGTTCATTTTAATGAACGTGAGCTTGTCCACGTTGGCTGTGGACAGGCGGCTGTGTCTGTCGGTAATGACGCCTCCTGCCGTGCTAAATACACGTTCAGAGAGTACACTGGCTGCAGGGCAGGCCAGCACCTCCAAGGCATACAGGGCAAGCTCAGGCCATGTGGACAATTTGGAGACCCAGAAGTTGAATGGGGCAGAACCATCAGTCAGTACGTGTAGGCGTGTACACAGGTACTGTTCCACCATGTTGTTCAAATGCTGCCTCCTGCTAACACGCTCCATATCAGCAGTTGGGGCCGGTTGTTGCGGCGAGGTGACAAAAATTTTCCACATGTCGGCCATGCTAACCCTGCCTTCTGAGGTGCTGGCGCTGACACAGCTGCGTTGGCGACCTCTTCCTCCTCCCCTGTCTTCGCCTTCTGCTTCCACTTGTCCCCCGGCGTCAGTCGGGAATGCTCTCAGGAGCGCGTCTACCAGTGTATACGCCTGTAGTCGCCCATATTCCGATCACGCTCCAGTGAGGGAATTAATGACGGCACATTGTCTTTGTAACGGGGATCCAGCAGGGTGGCCACCCAGTAGTCAGCACACGTTAAAATATGGGCAACTCTGCTGTCGTTGCGCAGGCACTGCAGCATGTAGTCGCTCATGTGTGCCAGGCTGCCCAGAGGTAAGGACAAGCTGTCCTCTGTGGGAGGCGTATCGTCTGCGTCCTCCGTATCCCCCCAGCCACGCACCAGTGATGGGCCCGAGCTGCGTTGGATGCCACCCCGCTGTGAACATGCTTCATCCCCATCCTCCTCCTCATCCTCCTCCTCCTCGTCCTCAAGTAGTGGGCCCTGGCTGGCCAAATTTGTACCTGGCCTCTGCTGTTGCAAAAATCCTCTTTCTGAGCCACTTCTAAAAGACTGGCCTGAAAGTGTTAGAGATGACCCCTCTTCCTCCTCCTCGTCCTGGGCCACATCCTCTTCCATCATCGCCCTAAGTGTTTTCTCAAGGAGACATAGAAGTGGTATTGTAACGCTGATAACGGCGTCATCGCCACTGGCCATGTTGGTGGAGTACTCGAAACAGCGCAACAGGGCACACAGGTCTCGCATGGAGGCCCAGTCATTGGTGGTGAAGTGGTGCTGTTCCGCAGTGCGACTGACCCGTGCGTGCTGCAGCTGAAACTCCACTATGGCCTGCTGCTGCTCGCACAGTCTGTCCAGCATGTGCAAGGTGGAGTTCCACCTGGTGGGCACGTCGCATATGAGGCGGTGAGCGGGAAGGCCGAAGTTACGCTGTACAGTCGTGGCCAAAAGTTTTGAGAATGACACAAATATTAGTTTTCACAAAGTTTGCTGCTAAACTGCTTTTAGATCTTTGTTTCAGTTGTTTCTGTGATGTAGTGAAATATAATTACACGCACTTCATACGTTTCAAAGGCTTTTATCGACAATTACATGACATTTATGCAAAGAGTCAGTATTTGCAGTGTTTGCCCTTCTTTTTCAGGACCTCTGCAATCCGACTGGGCATGCTCTTAATCAACTTCTGGGCCAATTCCTGACTGATAGCAACCCATTCTTTCATAATCACTTCTTGGAGTTTGTCAGAATTAGTGGGTTTTTGTTTGTCCACCCGCCTCTTGAGGATTGACCACAAGTTCTCAATGGGATTAAGATCTGAGGAGTTTCCAGGCCATGGACCCAAAATGTAAATGTTTTGGTCCCCGAGCCACTAAGTTATCACTTTTGCCTTATGGCACGGTGCTCCATCGTGCTGGAAAATGCATTGTTCTTCACCAAACTGTTGTTGGATTGTTGGAAGAAGTTGCTGTTGGAGGGTGTTTTGGTACCATTCTTTATTCGTGGCTGTGTTTTTGGGCAAAATTGTGAGTGAGCCCACTCCCTTGGATGAGAAGCAACCCCACACAGGAATGGTCTCAGGATGCTTTACTGTTGGCATGACACAGGACTGATGGTAGTGCTCACCTTTTCTTCTCCGGACAAGTCTTTTTCCAGATGCCCCAAACAATCGGAAAGAGGCTTCATCGGAGAATATAACTTTGCCCCAGTCCTCAGCAGTCCATTCACTATACTTTCTGCAGAAGATCAATCTGTCCCTGATGTTTTTTTTTTAGAGAAGTGGCTTCTTTGCTGCCCTTCTTGACACCAGGCCATCTTCCACAAGTCTTCGCCTCACACCTGCCTGCTGCCATTCCTGAGCAAGCTCTGCACTGGTGGCACTCCGATACCGCAGCTGAATCCTCTTTAGGAGACGATCCTGGCGCTTGCTGGACTTTCTTGGACGCCCTGAAGCCTTCTTAACAAGAATTGAACCTCTTTCCTTGAAGTTCTTGATGATCCTATAAATTGTCGATTGAGGTGCAATCCTAGTAGCCACAATATCCTTGCCTGTGAAGCCATTTTTATGCAACGCAATGATGGCTGCACGAGTTTCTTTGCAGGTCACCATGGTTAACAATGGAAGAACAATGATTTCAAGCATCACCCTCCTTTTAACATGTCAAGTCTGCCATTTTAACCCAATCAGCCTGACATAATGATCTCCAGCCTTGTGCTCGTCAACATTCTCACCTGAGTTAACAAGATAATTACTGAAATGATCTCAGCAGGTCCTTTAATGACAGCAATAAAATGCAGTGGAAAGGTTTTTTTGGGATTAAGTTAATTTTCATGGCAAAGAAGGACTATGCAATTTATCTGATCACTCTTCATAACATTCTGGAGTCTATGCAAATTGCTATTATAAAAACTTAAGCAGCAACTTTTCCAATTTCCAATATTTATGTAATTCTCAAAACTTTTGGCCACGACTGTAGAACAGACAGCCGAGCGGCGGCAGGATGAGAACGCCGGAAGCGCGCACAGACAGCCTGCACTTTATGCAGCAGCTCAGACAGTCGGGGTAGTTGTGAATGAATTTCTGCACCATCAAATTCAGCACATGCGCCAGGCAAGGGATATGCGTCAAACCGGCTAGTCCCAGAGCTGCAACGAGATTTCACCCATTATCGCACACCACCAGGCTGGGCTTGAGGCTCACTGGCAGCGAACACTCGTCAGTCTGTTGTTCTATACTCCGCCACAACTCCTGCGCGGTGTTGGGCCTGTCCCCCAAACACATCAGTTTCAGAACGGCCTGCTGACGTTTACCCATGGCTGTGCTGAAGTTGGTGGTGAAGGTCTGTCGCTGACCGGATGAGGAGGTGGTAGAAGAGGAGGAGGAAGCCGAGTAGGAGGAGGAGGCAACAGGAGGCAAAGAATGATGCCCTGCGATCCTTGGCGGCGGAAGGACGTGCGCCAAACAGCTCTCCGCCTGGGGCCCCGCCGCCACTACATTTACCCAGTGTGCAGTTAGGGAGATATAGCGTCCCTGGCCGTGCTTACTGGTCCACGTATCTGTGGTTAGGTGGACCTTGCCACAGATGGCGTTGTGCAGTGCACACTTGATTTTATCCGATACTTGGTTGTGCAGGGAGGGCACAGCTCTCTTGGAGAAGTAGTGGCGGCTGGGAATGACGTACTGTGGGACAGCAAGCGACATGAGCTGTTTGAAGATGTCCGTCTCCACCAGCCTAAATTACAGCATTTCAAAGGCCAGCGGTTTAGAAATGCTGGCATTCAGGGCCAGGGATCGAGGGTGGCTAGGTGGGAATTTACGCTTTCTCTCAAATGTTTGTGAGATGGAGAGGTGAACACTTCCGTGTGACATGGTGGAGATGCTTGGTGACGGAGGTGGTGGTGTTTGTGGCACATCCTCTGTTTGCTGGGCGGCAGGTGCCAACGTTCCTCCAGAGGCAGAAAAAGAGGCAGAGGCAGCAGCAGAAGAGGGAGCAGGAGGGGCCTGAGCCCTTTCTTGGTTTTGAAGGTGCTTACTCCACTGCAGCCCGTGTCTCGCATGTAGATGCCTGGTCATGCAGGTTGTGCTAAGGTTCAGAACGTTAATGCCTCGCTTCAGGCTCTGATGGCACAGCGTGCAAACCACTCAGGTCTTGTGGTCAGAACATTGTGTGAAGAAGTGCCATGCCAGGGAACTCCTTGAAGCTGCCTTTGGGGTGCTCGGTCCCTGGTGACGGTGGCCAGTAGCAGGCAAACTTTTTTGGCGACGGCTGCTCTGCTTTTGCACTCTGCTCCCGCTTTTGCTACGCTGTTGGCTCGGTCTCACCACTGCCTCTTCCTCCGAACTCTGAAATTCAGTGGCACGACCTTCATTCCATGTGGGGTCTAGGACCTCATCGCCCCCTGCATCGTCTTCCACCCAGTCTTCCTCCCTGACCTCCTTTTCGGTCTGCACACTGCAGAAAGACGCAGCAGTTGACACCTGTGTTTCGTCATCATCAGAGACGTGCTGAGGTGGTATTCCCATGTCCTCATCAGGAAACATAAGTGGTTGTGCGTCAGTGCATTCTATGTCTTCCACCGCTGGGGAAGGGCTAGGTGGATGCCCTTGGGAAACCCTGCCAGCAGAGTCTTCAAACAGCATAAGAGACTGCTGCATGACTTGAGGCTCAGACAGGTTCCCCGATATGCACGGGGGTGATGTGACAGACTGATGGGCATGGGTTTCAGGCGCCACCTGTGCGCTTTCTGCAGAAGACTGGGTGGGAGACAGTGGCGGATCCAGGGCCTGGTCTCGGGAGGGGCACTTCCAGATTATTTTCTGTCCGCCGCCACAAAACAATGGTGCTTATAGAACAGACTCCACAGTGTAGCGGTATACTGTATATTGTGTGGCACAGTGTAGTGGTATACTGTATATTGTGTGGCACAGTGTAGCGGTATACTGTATATTGTGTGGCACAGTGTAGAGGTATACTGTATATTGTGTGGCACAGTGTAGGCTATATGTATATAACATAAACATATCTCACATGAAAACTTACAGTTACTTGGCTTGGCCCTTGGGGATCTCGGTCGCCACTTCCACACTTTGGACGGGGGCTCGGCGGAGCTGATGTGTTTTATCCTAATGAGAAAGATTTTATAATAAGGATTTGGAGAAGGGGCAGAGGGATAGCAGAGCAGGGAGAGGCTGGTGCTGCTACTAGGGGGTCATACCATGGGGGAGTAGTAAAGCCCACCATAATGCCCCCCCAGTAGAAATAATTCTCCTTATAATGTGCAAAACATACCCCCTTGTAATGCCCCAGGTGAGCTAATGTCCCCATAGTGCCCCCATAATGTGCCAGTATAAAATACCCCTATATAGTGCCCCCAGTAAATGCCCCCATAGTGCTCCACACCCTCCTTCATCCTAGTGCCCCCCCATAATGTACCAGTATAAAATGCTCCAGTAGATGCCCTCAGTGTCCCCCATAATTTGCAAGTATAAAATACCCCTTCTTAGTGCCCCCCGTAGATGACCTCATAGTACTCCTCTCCCTCCTTCCCCATAGTACCCACCATAAATGTGTCCCAGTATAAAATTGTACTGTACAGAGCCCCCATATAAAATACCCCTTCTTTGTGGCCTTAGTAGATGCCCCTATAGTGCCCCCAATAATGTTCCAGTAACAAGAGCAACCCCCCAATCATGTGCCAGTAATAACAGCCCCCCCATGTGCCAGTAATAACAGCCCCCCCATGTGCCAGTAATAATAGCCTCCCCATGTGCCAGTATTAATAACAGCCCCCCCATGTGCCAGTATTAATAACAGCCCCCCCATGTGCCAGTATTAATAACAGCCCCCCCATGTGCCAGTATTAATAACAGCCCCCCCATGTGCCAGTATTAATAACAGCCCCCCATGTGCCAGTATTAATAACAGCCCCCCATGTGCCAGTATTAATAACAGCCCCCCCATGTGCCAGTATTAATAACAGCCTCCCCCATGTGCCAGTATTAATAACAGCCCCCCCATGTGCCAGTATTAATAACAGCCCCCCATGTGCCAGTATTAATAACAGCCCCCCATGTGCCAGTAATAATAACAGCCCCCCATTTGCCAGTATTAATAACAGCCCCCCCATGTGCCAGTATTAATAACAGCCCCCCATGTGCCAGTATTAATAACAGCCCCCCATGTGCAAGTATTAATAACAGCCCCCCCATGTGCCAGCAATAACAGCCCCCCATGTGCCAGCAATAACAGCTCCTCCCATGTGCCAGTAAAAGTATTGTATATATAAAAAAAACAAAAAAAAAACACATACTTACCTCCATGTCAGCGATGCGATGCAGGCCTCTTCCGGCCTGTGTCCCGCGTTGTACGGCTCAGGCGGCGCGATGACGTCCCCCATGTGCCAGTATTAATAACAGCCCCCCATGTGCCAGTATTAACAGCCCCCCATGTGCCAGTATTAATAACAGCCCCCCCATGTGCCAGTATTAATAAAAGCCCCCCCATGTGCCAGTATTAATAACAGCCCCCCCATGTGCCAGTATTAATAACAGCCCCCCATGTGCCAGTATTAATAACAGCCCCCCATGTGCCAGCAATAACAGCCCCCATGTGCCAGCAATAAGAGCCCCCATGTGCCAGCAATAACAGCCCCCATGTGCCAGCAATAACAGCCCCCATGTGCCAGCAATAAGAGCCTCCATGTGCCAGCAATAACAGCCCCCCATGTGCCAGTATTAATAACAGCCCCACATGTGCCAGTATTAACAGCCCCCCATGTGCCAGTATTAATAACAGCCCCCCCATGTGCCAGTATTAATAACAGCCCCCCCATGTGCCAGTATTAATAACAGCCCCCCCATGTGCCAGTATTAATAACAGCCCCCCATGTGCCAGCAATAACAGCCCTCATGTGCCAGCAATAACAGCCCCTATGTGCCAGCAATAACAGCCCCCCCATGTGCCAGCAATAACAGCCCCCCATGTGCCAGCAATAACAGCCCCCCCATGTGCCAGCAATAACAGCCCCCATGTGCCAGCAATAAGAGCCCCCATGTGCCAGCAATAACAGCCCCCATGTGCCAGCAATAACAGCCCCCATGTGCCAGCAATAAGAGCCCCCATGTGCCAGCAATAACAGCCCCCCATGTGCCAGTATTAATAACAGCCCCCCATGTGCCAGTATTAACAGCCCCCCATGTGCCAGTATTAATAACAGCCCCCCCATGTGCCAGTATTAATAACAGCCCCCATGTGCTAGTATTAATAACAGCCCCCCATGTGCCAGCAATAACAGCCCCCCATGTGCCAGCAATAACAGCCCCCCCATGTGCCAGCAATAACAGCCCCACCCATGTGCCAGCAATAACAGCCCCCCCCATGTGCCAGCAATAACAGCCCCCCATGTGCCAGTAATAACAGCCCCCTCATGTGCCAGCAATAACAGCCACCTCATGTGCCAGCAATAACAGACCCCCCCATGTGCCAGTAATAACAGCCCCCCCATGTGCCAGCAATAACAGCCCCCCATGTGCCAGCAATAACAGCCCCCCCATGTGCCAGCAATAACAGCTCCCCATGTGCCAGCAATAACAGCTCCCCATGTACCAGTAATAACAGCTCCCCCATGTGCCAGCAATAACAGCCCCCCCATGTGCCAGCAATAACAGCCCCCCATGTGCCAGTAATAACAGCCCCCCATGTGCCAGTAATAACAGCTCCCCCCATGTGCCAGTAAAAGTATTGTATATATAAAAAACAAACAAAAAAAAAACACATACTTACCTCCATGTCAGCGATGCGATGCAGGCCTCTTCCGGCCTGTGTCCCGCGTTGTACGGCTCAGGCGGCACGATGACGTCATCGCGCCGCCTGCGCCGGCCTCTGATAATTTGCAGGCACTAGTGCCTGCAGCCTATCAGAGGAAGGGAAAGGGACACGCTTCTCCCTCCCCTGCCTCAGCACATCCATCTGTATCACTGACCTGAGGATGGCGATACAGATGACTATGGATATGAGCGCTCTGACAATGGAAGTGTTCATCTCCCTGTGCCCCGCCGCCGCCAGCTCGGGGGGGGCAGTTGCCCCGTTGCCTCCCCCTGGATCCGCCACTGGTGGGAGATAATGTGAATGTGCTGGATCCACTGTCGGCCACCCAATTGACTAGCGCCTGTACTTGCTCAGGCCTTACCATCCTTAGAACGGCATTAGGCCCGACCAAATATTGCTGTAGATTCTGGCGGCTACTGGGACCTGAGGTAGTAGGTTCAGTAGGACATGTAGCTGTGGCAGAACGGCCACGTCCTCTCCCAGCACCAGAGGCTCCACCAACACCACAACCACGACCATGACCGCGTCCCTTATTAGATGTTTGCCTCATAGTTAGCGTTCACAAAGCAAAAGTGGTTAAGTCTGTTAAAAATAATTAACCGCCAAGAAAAACCCTGATGTAGGGTATTGCACTCTATTTTTTTTTTAAAACTCTATATGACAGCGGTATTTGTGGCCTAAATGTGACAGTCACTTATGCACGTCTTATCCCAGATGTTCAGTAAATCAGAGGGTTTCTTCACCCCAGTAACCAAAAAGGCGTATTTCTGTCCTAAATTTGACAGTCACTTATGCTTGTCTAATCCCAGATGTGCAGTATATTAGAGGGTTTTTTCACCCCAGTATGCCAAAGCCGTATTTC
This sequence comes from Bufo bufo, assembly GCF_905171765.1. Classification (NCBI taxonomy): domain Eukaryota; kingdom Metazoa; phylum Chordata; class Amphibia; order Anura; family Bufonidae; genus Bufo; species Bufo bufo. The sequence continues at coordinate 553,044,021 of NC_053393.1, read as the reverse complement.
TGGACTTGCAGATAGCCTGTGCTGGTGCACTATCGTTGCATAAAATGGCTGCCGATCATGTATTGATATTGACTAACTGAAGAAAAAAAAGTTTGTTTTCAGCAGTACTTGGCTCAGGGCAGGCCTAAAAAAATTGTGCACTGCACCCACAAAACACTTTTTCTGTAGATCGCTGAGTACAAAAAACAGTTCTTGATAAGATTTCTCCCTGATCTCTCCCTAACAGCAGCTGCAGACGCTCCCTACACTGATCAGAGCAGAGTGACGGGCGGCGCTACGTGACTCCAGCTTAAATAGAGGCTGGGTCACATGCTGCAGTTGGCCAATCACAGCCATGCCAATAGTAGGCATGGCTGTGATGGCCTTTTGGGGCAAGTAGTATGACGCTTGTTGATTGGCTGCTTTGCAGCCTTTCAAAAAGCGCCATAAAAATCGCCGAACACCGAACCCCAACCCCAACTTTTACGTAAATGTTCGGGTTTGGGTCCGGGTGCCGAAAACCCTAAAGTTCGGTACGGACCCAAACTTTACAGTTCGGGTTCGCTCAACTCTAGTGCACACTAAATCCTGAATAGCAGGCAGTCATAAAATGGATTCACCAAACAGTTTGGTATATACGAGTGAACAGATATCACATATTCTACTGGGGAATGAAGGAGAGGGAGCCTTTTTGAGAAACTCACGATGGACCTAATAAAACGGAAATAGGAAAATTAAAAAAGCAATATATCAATACAGAACTGCACCTTTCAACTTTAAGGGAATATTACAAAGCAGAACGAATACCGAGAGGCTTAAGGACACATCTAAGGCCAATACTCTTTCCCAACAACCCAAACTTTTATGCTAAATTTAGGGTACATTTATAGCTAATCGTTTTTCCATGGATATGATGCTGCGAAATATGGAGTTCCTACAAAAGGACCTGTTTGATATTAACAAGAGAATATTGGATTATGAGACTCAATTAAAGACTAGGGATGAGCGAACCCGAACTGTATAGTTCGGGTTCGTACCGAATTTTGGGGTGTCCGTGACACGGACCTGAACACGAACATTTTCGTAAAAGTCCGGGTTCGGGTTCGGTGTTCGGCGCTTTCTTGGCGCTTTTTGAAAGGCTGCAAAGCAGCCAATCAACAAGCGTCATACTACTTGCCCCAAGAGGCCATCACAGCCATGCCTACTATTGGCATGGCTGTGATTGGCCAGTGCAGCATGTGACCCAGCCTCTATTTAAGCTGGAGTCACGTAGCGCCGCACGTCACTCTGCTATGATCAGTATAGGGAGAGGTTGCAGCTGCGACGTTAGGGCGAGATTAGGCAGATTAACTCCTCCAAAAGACTTCATTCTGTGATCGATCTGCAGCTGTGGATCATTGAAGTGCTATTATTGACTTGCTCACTTTTTTGAGGCTGCCCAGGGCGTTTTTAGATCACTTTTTTTCTGGGGTGATCGGCGGCCATTTTGTGACTTGTGGTGCGCCAGCACAAGCTATCACCAAGTGTATTTAACCATCGATAGTGTGGTTATTTTGTGCTATATCCTACATCAGCTGCAGGCTGAGCCTGTGTCACCGAAGTGCATTTAACCATCGACAGTCTGATTATTTTTTGGCCATATACTACATCTGGTGCAGGCTGAGCCTGTGTCACCCAAGTGCATTTAACCATCAACAGTGTGGTTATTTTTTGGCCATATATTACATCAGGGGCAAGTTGAGCCTGTCACCCAGCGCCTAAAAAATAGACCTGACATTTCTATCCAACCAAATCAGTACTGTTTTAGCTGGTCAAGTTATTTGTAGTGACCGTAAAAGCACACTTTTTTTTCTGGGTTGAAAAACCATTCCCAAATTTGCCATTCTCAAAATAACTAGTTTCTGGTATATGAGGCCTACTTGAAATCTATCCCAAAAAGAATATCTTACATTGAAGCTAGTGATAGTGTCATTCAGAAAAACCTAAGACACACGCTAGTGTGCTGATAGAAATCTGATTCTGTGATTAAACCTATAACTGTCACACAGCGCAAAAAAAAACAGGCCTCACATCTCTATTCAACCAAATCTGCACTGTTTTAGCTGGTCAAGTTATGTGTAGTGACCGTAAAAGCAGACTTTTTTTTCTGGGTTGAAAAACCATTCCCAAATTTGCCATTCTCAAAATTGTGGTGAACGGGAACAATGAGGAAAACATCTAATAAGGGACGCGGACGTGGACATGGTCGTGGTGGTGTTAGTGGACCCTCTGGTGCTGGGAGAGGACGTGGCCGTTCTGCCACAGCCACACGTCCTAGTGAACCAACTACCTCAGGTCCCAGTAGCCAGCAGAATTTACAGCGATATTTGGTGGGGCCCAATGCCGTTCTAAGGATGGTAAGGCCTGAGCAGGTGCAGGCATTAGTCAATTGGGTGGCCGACAGTGGATCCAGCACGTTCACATTATCTCCCACCCAGTCTTCTGCAGAAAGCGCACAGATGGCGCATGAAAACCAAGCCCATCGGTCTGTCACATCACCCCCATGCATATCAGGGAAACTGTCTGAGCCTCAAGTTATGCAGCAGTCTCTTATGCTGTTTGAAGACTCTGCTGGCAGGGTTTCCCAAGGGCATCCACCTAGCCCTTCCCCAGGGGTGGAAGAGATAGAATGCACTAACGCACAACCACTTATTTTTCCTGCTGATGAGGACATGGGAATACCACCTCAGCACGTCTCTGATAATGAGGAAACACAGGTGCCAACTGCTGCGTCTTTCTGCAGTGTGCAGACTGAACAGGAGGTCAGGGATCAAGACTGGGTGGAAGACGATGCAGGGGACGATGAGGTCCTAGACCCCTCATGGAATGAAGGTCGTGCCACTGACTTTCACAGTTCGGAGGAAGAGGCAGTGGTGAGACCGAGCCAACAGCGTAGCAAAAGAGGGAGCAGTGGGCAAAATCAGAACACCCGCGCCAAGAGACTCCGCCTGCTACTGACCGCCGCCATCTGGGACCGAGCACCCCAAAGGCAGCTTCAAGGAGTTCCCTGCCATGGCACTTCTTCAAACAATGTGCTGACGACAAGACCCGAGTGGTTTGCACGCTGTGCCATCAGAGCCTGAAGCGAGGCATTAACGTTCTGAACCTTAGCACAACCTGCATGACCAGGCACCTGCATGCAAAGCATGAACTGCAGTGGAGTAAACACCTTAAAAACAAAGAAGTCACTCAGGCTCCCCCTGCTACCTCTTCTGCTGCTGCTGCCTCGGCCTCTTCTGCTGCTGCCGCCGCCTCGGCCTCTTCCTCCGCCTCTGGAGGAACGTTGGCACCTGCCGCCCAGCAAACATGGGATGTACCACCAACACCACCACCTGCGTCACCAAGCATCTCAACCATGTCACACGGCAGCGTTCAGCTCTCCATCTCACAAACATTTGAGAGAAAGCGTAAATTCCCACCTAGCCACCCTCGATCCCTGGCCCTGAATGCCAGCATTTCTAAACTACTGGCCTATGAAATGCTGTCATTTAGGCTGGTGGACACACACAGCTTCAAACAGCTCATGTCACTTGCTGTCCCACAGTATGTTGTTCCCAGCCGCCACTACTTCTCCACGAGAGCCGTGCCTTCCCTGCATAAACAAGTGTCCGATAAAATCAAGTGTGCACTGCGCAACGCCATCTGTGGCAAGGTCCACCTAACCACAGATATGTGGACCAGTAAGCACGGCCAGGGACGCTATATCTCCCTAACTGCACACTGGGTAAATGTAGTGGCGGCTGGGCCCCAGGCGGAGAGCTGTTTGGCGCACGTCCTTCCGCCGCCAAGGATCGCAGGGCAACATTCTTTGCCTCCTGTCTCCTCCTCCTCCTACTCAGCTTCCTCCTCCTCTTCTTCAACCTGCTCATCCAGTCAGCCACACACCTTCACAACCAACTTCAGCACAGCACGGGGTAAACGTCAGCAGGCCATTCTGAAACTCATATGTTTGGGGGACAGGCCCCACACCGCACAGGAGTTGTGGCGGGGTATAGAACAACAGACCGACGAGTGGTTGCTGCCGGTGAGCCTCAAGCCCGGCCTGGTGGTATGCGATAATGGGCGAAATCTCGTTGCAGCTCTGGGACTAGCCGGTTTGACGCACATCCCTTGCCTGGCGCATGTGCTGAATTTGGTGGTGCAGAAGTTCATTCGCAACTACCCCGACATGTCAGAGCTGCTGCATAAAGTGCGGGCCGTCTGTTCGCTCTTCCGGCGTTCACACACTGCCGCTGCTCGCCTGTCTGCGCTACAGCGTAACTTCGGCCTTCCCGCTCACCGCCTCATATGCGACGTACCCACCAGGTGGAACTCCACCTTGCATATGCTGGACAGACTGTGTGAGCAGCAGCAGGCCATAGTGGAGTTTCAGCTGCAGCACGCACGGGTCAGTTGCACTGCGGATCAGACACACTTCACCACCAATGACTGGGCCTCCATGCGAGACCTGTGTGCCCTGTTGCGCTGTTTCGAGTACTCCACCAACATGGCCAGTGGCGATTACAGCGTTACAATACCACTTCTATGTCTCCTTGAGAAAACACTTAGGGCGATGATGGAAGAGGAGGTGGCCCAGGAGGAAGAGGGGTCATTTTTAGCACTTTCAGGCCAGTCTCTTCAAAGTGACTCAGAGGGAGGTTTTTTTGCAACACCAGAGGCCAGGTACAAATGTGGCCAGACAGGGCCCACTACTGGAGGACGAGGAGGACGAGGATGAGGAGGAGGTGGAGGAGGATGAGGATGAAGCATGTTCACAGCGGGGTGGCACCCAAAGCAGCTCGGGCCCATCACTGGTGCGTGGCTGGGGGGAAACACAGGACGATGACGATACGCCTCCCACAGAGGACAGCTTGTCCTTACCTCTGGGCAGCCTGGCACACATGAGCGACTACATGCTGCAGTGCCTGCGCAACGACAGCAGAGTTGCCCACATTTTAACGTGTGCGGAATACTGGGTTGCCACCCTGCTGGATCCCCGGTACAAAGACAATGTGCCCACCTTACTTCCTACACTGGAGCGTGATAGGAAGATGCGCGAGTACAAGCGCACGTTGGTAGACGCGCTACTGAGAGCATTCCCAAATGTCACAGGGGAACCAGTGGAAGCCCAAGGCGAAGGCAGAGGAGGAGCAAGAGGTCGCCAACGCAGCTGTGTCACGCCCAGCTCCTCTGAGGGCAGGGTTAGCATGGCAGAGATGTGGAAAAGTTTTGTCACCACGCCACAGCTAACTGCACCACCACCTGATACGGAACGTGTTAGCAGGAGGCAACATTTCACTAACATGGTGGAACAGTACCTGGGCACACCCCTCCACGTACTGACTGATGGTTCGGCCCCATTCAACTTCTGGGTCTCCAAATTGTCCACGTGGCCAGAGCTAGCCTTTTATGCCTTGGAGGTGCTGGCCTGCCCGGCGGCCAGCGTTTTGTCTGAACGTGTATTCAGCACGGCAGGGGGCGTCATTACAGACAAACGCAGCCGCCTGTCTACAGCCAATGTGGACAAGCTGACGTTCATAAAAATGAACCAGGCATGGATCCCACAGGACCTGTCCATCCCTTGTGCAGATTAGATATTAACTACCTCCCCTTAACAATATATTATTCTACTCCAGGGCACTTCCTCATTCAATACTATTTTTAATTTCATTTTACCATTATATTGCGGGGCAACCCAAAGTTGAATGAACCTCTCCTCTGTCTGGGTGCCGGGGCCTAAATGTGTGACAGTGGCCTGTTCCAGTGGTGGGTGACATGAAGCCTGATTCTCTGCTATGACATGAAGACTTATTCTGTGCTGACATGAAGCCAGATTCTCTGTTACGGGACCTCTCTCCTCTGCCTTGGTGCCTGGGCCTAAATGTGTGACAGTGGCCTGTTCCAGTGGTGGGTGACGTGAAGCCTGATTCTCTGCTATGACATGAAGACAGGTTCTGCACTGACATGAAGCCAGATTCTCTGTTACGGGACCGCTCTCCTCTGCCTGGGTGCCTGGGCCTAAATGTGTGACAGTGGCCTGTTCCAGTGGTGGGTGACGTGAAGCCTGATTCTCTGCTATGACATGAAGACAGATTCTGCGCTGACATAAGGCCAGATTCTCTGTTACGGGACCGCTTTTCTCTGTCTGGGTGCCGGGGCCTAAATGTGTGACAGTGGCCTGTTCCAGTGGTGGGTGACGTGAAGCCTGATTCTCTGCTATGACATGAATACAGATTCTGCGCTGACATTGTGGCGAAAGCCACTTCGCCACAGTGTTTTGGAGTTTTGGCTGTTTGCCCGCCTCCTGCCCCAGGATTATGGCCCATACTAACTTTGAAGGAGAAGATAGACCGGCCGCACAGCTTAACTCTGTGGAACTCTTTTGGGCAGGAAAGCCATGCTTGCGGCCGGCCAAATGTGACTTTTATGGAATTCGGGAACCCCTGCTCAGATCTGGGTGATTTTTGGATATGTTGTTCACCCAGATCAGAGCTATCCATGGATGTATAAATTATGGGGATATGTGGGGCTTTGGGGTGTTTTCTGTGTTTAGGGGAAAAATGTGTGTTTTCTGTCTGTGAGTGATTAAGTTAGCCCATTACGTTTGGTAATTGTATTTTGTGGATTGCGTCTCAGTGTGTTAGTTAATTGCGTCACAGACAATGCTCATTGTATTTTGTTGATTGTGTTACAGACAGAGGGAAGGGGATTTTGTGTACAATTGCTGGGAAGGTTCAATACTGTAAATGCAGGTGATTGGCTAAAATATAAACTGTCACAACCTTTTACAAGGGCCCCAGAGGGAGTGTCCCTTGCTAGGAGACCTGCATAAAAGGCTGGAAAATAACCCATTAAAGAGTTCTGCTTAACCCTCAAGCGAAGTGTCGTCTCGTTCTTGGGGGAATTGGATTGTATGCTAATTGCCAGGAGTGTAAGCCGATTGTACGCTTTTCCTGTTCCGCGGTTTCCAGGATTCGTGTAGTTTGCAGTTCGGCAGACTGGTGCTTGCAGTAGCTGCCTGTGCATGGAAAGGAGAATATCGTCGGAACGGAGTTGTGTGCTGAACGGTCCGCTACAATTGGTGGCAAGCAACGGGATCATTCTCACGGCCCAGAAGGACAGCTACAAGGCAACACCAGTTCCTGGATTACAAACTGAGGGCAACGCTAGTACCCGTACAGCGCCCCTATCTACAAAGGAACCAAAATCAGCAGAGCAAGCATGGACCCCTGCTACACTCAGGAGGAGTTTGATAGAGAGGTTAATGGGGTGCTGTCTCTCTTGGGACCCAACCCTGCGGAGGGCCTCGTGCAGATTGTGAAGTGGAGGATCAGAGAGTACCTGCAGGCCATGGCAGCGGTAAACAGGGGGGAGATACCCCAGCAGCCGAGCAAGTTCCTGGGAGCTGAAGATGCCGTCCTTGCTCCCCAGCGGCAGTGTGTACCCTTAGGAGAGGAGACAGTTGGTCCCTCTCCACAGCAGCCAAGTGATCCACAGGAAGCTGAAGGTGCTGGCCTTCCTCCCCAGCGGCAGTGTGTCCTGCAGGGAGCAGAGATAGTTGGTCTCTCTCCCCAGCAGCCAAGTGAGTCCCAGGGAGCTGAAGGTACCGTACTTGCTCCCCAGCGGCAGTGTGAGTTACAGGGAGCTGAAGGTGCCGTCCTCACTCCCCAGCGCCAGTGTGTATTCATGGGAGAAGAGACAGTCGGTCCTCTCCCCCAACAGGAACCAGAAGTATCGGAGGTCGCGGACCTCATAGACTGGTCCTGGGAGGACTCCCAGCAGGCAGGGGGAGATGGGACCGAAGTCTCTCTACCAGCCCTACAGGGATGCTGGGCAGTCGGTCCAGATCTCCAGCGGCAGTGTGAGTACCAGGAGGAGGAGGTAAGCGATCCCTACCCTCCACAGCTAACCCCTACCGAGGTACTGAGGTCAGTAGAGGAGCCGTTAGCTTCCTCTGACCCCCTCCCAGCAGAAGAGCTGGCATCTTGGCAGAGCGCCGCTGGCCTCTGCCCTAACTTTCCCTTTGTCACTGGGCAGGACTATACCCCGGTTGCTCCAGCGGAAGAGCTGGCAACTGGGCAGAGCACAGTTGGCCTCTGCCCTTCTTTGTCCCCTTGTCCCAGGCTTGTCTACCTGCAGGTCCCCCCAGCTGAAGCGCTGGCACCAGGGCAGAGTACCGCCGGTCTCTGCTCACTCAGCGACCCACAAAGCCAAGAGACCAGTGCCCAACACAGCCATGTTGAAGCCATGGGACTGAAACAAGCTACAAAATTCCCCGGGTGCAGTAACCAAGTGTTGGGGGGGGACTGCACTGCAGATTGTATATTATTGTGGGGGAGCTGCCTTGTTGATTGTAATTTACTGTGGGTGGTTGACTCGACTAACTCAGGCACTGACCGACAGAAGGTCAGCTACCTGGTTAGTCTCCCCCCGAATGTGAAGATATGTGGCGAAAGCCACTTCGCCACAGTGTTTTGGAGCGGGCTGTTTGCCCGCCTCCTGCCCCAGGATTATGGCCCATACTAACTTTGAAGGAGAAGATAGACCGGCCGCACAGCTTAACTCTGTGGAACTCTTTTGGGCAGGAAAGCCATGCTTGCGGCCGGCCAAATGTGACTTCCATGGAATTCGGGAACCCCTGCTCAGATCTGGGTGATTTTTGGATATGTTGTTCACCCAGATCAGAGCTATCCATGGATGTATAAATTATGGGGATATGTGGGGCTTTGGGGTGTTTTCTGTGTTTAGGGGAAAAATGTGTGTTTTCTGTCTGTGAGTGATTAAGTTAGCCCATTACGTTTGGTAATTGTATTTTGTGGATTGCGTCTCAGTGTGTTAGTTAATTGCGTCACAGACAATGCTCATTGTATTTTGTTGATTGTGTTACAGACAGAGGGAAGGGGATTTTGTGTACAATTGCTGGGAAGGTTCAATACTGTAAATGCAGGTGATTGGCTAAAATATAAACTGTCACAACCTTTTACAAGGGCCCCAGAGGGAGTGTCCCTTGCTAGGAGACCTGCATAAAAGGCTGGAAAATAACCCATTAAAGAGTTCTGCTTAACCCTCAAGCGAAGTGTCGTCTCGTTCTTGGGGGAATTGGATTGTATGCTGATTGCCAGGAGTGTAAGCCGATTGTACGCTTTTCCTGTTCCGCGGTTTCCAGGATTCGTGTAGTTTGCAGTTCGGCAGAATGGTGCTTGCAGTAGCTGCCTGTGCATGGAAAGGAGAATATCGTCGGAACGGAGTTGTGTGCTGAACGGTCCGTTACAGACATAAGGCCAGATTCTCTGTTACGGGACCTCTCTCCTCTGCCTGGGTGCCTGGGCCTAAATGTGTGACAGTGGCCTGGTCCAGTGGTGGGTGACGTGAAGCCTGATTCTCTGCTATGACACGAATACAGATTCTGTGCTGACATAAGGCCAGATTCTCTGTTACGGGACCTCTCTCCTCTGCCTGGGTGCCTGGGCCTAAATGTGTGACAGTGGCCTGTTCCAGTGGTGGGTGACGTGATGCCTGATTCTCTGCTAGGACATGAAGACAGATTCTGCGCTGACATAAGGCCAGATTCTCTGTTACGGGACCGCTCTCCTCTGTCTGGGTGCCGGGGCCTAAATGTGTGACAGTGGTCTGTTCCAGTGGTGGGTGACGTGAAGCCTGATTCTCTGCTATGACATGAAGACTGATTCTCTGCTATGACATGAAGACTGATTCTGCGCTGACATGAAGCCAGATTCTCTGCTATGGCATGAAGAGACTGATTCTCTGCTGACATGAAGCCAGATTCTTTGCTATGGCATGAAGAGACTGATTCTCTGCTGACGTGAAGCCAGATTCTCTGCTATGGGACCTCTGTCCAATTGATATTGGTTCATTTTTATTTTTTTTATTTTTATTTTAATTCATTTCCCTATCCACATTTGTTTGCAGGGGATTTACCTACATGTTGCTGCCTTTTGCAGCCCTCTAGCTCTTTCCTGGGCTGTTTTACAGCCTTTTTAGTGCCCAAAAGTTCGGGTCCCCATTGACTTCAATGGGGTTCGGGTTCGGGACGAAGTTCGGATCGGGTTCGGATCCCGAACCCGAACATTTCCGGGAAGTTCGGCCGAACTTCTCGAACCCGAACATCCAGGTGTTCGCTCAACTCTATTAAAGACCCTAATGAATGGACAGGAGTTTTCAACCATGGTAGAACAATCCACAATGGAACTTAATAAATATCGTATAAACATTAGAGATGACTAAGAGACAGAAGTGGTTCAGAGACCAGGATGATTACACCAAGGGGGACATCTATAAGAAAGCACCGGTGAATAATAAGAGCAACAGGCCATTAGGGTGGCGCAGAACACAGAGACCCAGAGGATGCCGGGTGGATCTTACAGACACAGAATCATTAGGAGAACAAAGTGAGGAAAAAGGTTTTTAGGAGAACGAGGAAACACAAGGAAGCAAGCACTGGAATAACAGACAGGGAGAACGGGAATACAAGGATAACCCGCTCAAAGAAACCACCAGTGGGGAACAGGAATCCTACACCGCGGATAGAGACACAAGGCATACAAGGGAAACAACATCTCTAGTGGTAAATATATAATTCCATGAACTGACTCGGGAGGAGACACAGCAACTCAGTAAAGGGTTATCATTCGGGCCATGGGCGGATATTGACTGGTTTCAAAATGAAATAAATTTATACCGTTTTTTCAGACGTATTAAATTGAAAGTATTTTTTAATGAGCAGAAACCACTTGATGATATGCAATGTAGAGTAAGTACAGATAGAGATGACAAAAACAATATGTTAACCCAAAAAAAGGTAGGACTGCACCTCAAAAGTGATTTCCAACCACCCCTCAGTCACAAAGCGGTAGAAACCTACATTCCTCTGGTCAGATCGGAAATTATGGAGATCAGGAAGAACCCTGCACATTGCCATAATCCCAATCTGAACAGGGAGGAAAGAGAAGCCCTGACCTCCTTAAATCACAGAAAGGAATTAACTATCAAGGCAGCAGACAAGGGGGCCCTATAGTGGTGATGGATACGGATAAATATGTCTCTGAGATAAATAAACAATTACAGGACAGAGAGGTATACGAACCGCTTGATAGGGATCTCAAATTTGAGATCATGCGGAAAATCCAGTTGTTGGTGGATAATGCCTACGCCAATAATTTGATAGATGAAAAACTACATGTCTACCTCATTCAACAATATCCTGTGACTCCTCTGCTTTATATACTTCCCAAGATACATAAAGACCTACACAACCCCCCAGGATGACCCATAGTCTCAGGGATTGACTCTGTCTATGGACATGCAGCCATTTATCTTGACAGATTACTTAGACCGTATGTGATAGGGTCTATCTCACATGTCAGGGATACAACCGACTTCCTGTGTAAATTGGATACCATCAATTATGATGAGGACAATATCTTAATATCCTTTGATGTCACCAGTTTATATACAAGCATCGATCATGAACAGGGACTTGAGGCAGTTATGTGGGCATTGGAACAATCAGAGTACCCAGAAGAATCCCGCTACTTTATATTGTCCCTCTAGGAAATATTGTTGACCTGTAACTACTTCCTCTTTGAGGATAAGTTCTATGTACAATGTCGAGGTACCGCGATAGGGTCCAAAGTGGCCCCGACTTATTCTAATATATATATGGCATGTTTTGAAGAACTTAATATATACCCATCCCCCCTCTACATGTACAAACCGGATTCCAAAAAAGTTGGGACACTATACAAATCGTGAATAAAAACTGAATGCAATGATGTGGAGGTGACAACTTCTAATATTTTATTCAGAATAGAACATAAATCACGGAACAAAAGTTTAAACTGAGAAAATGTACCATTTTAAGGGAAAAATATGTTGAATCAGAATTTCATGGTGTCAACAAATCCCCAAAAAGTTGGGACATGGCCATTTTCACCACTGTGTGGCATCTCCCCTTCTTCTTACAACACTCAACAGACGTCTGGGGACCGAGGAGACCAGTTTCTCAAGTTCAGAAATAGGAATGCTCTCCCATTCTTGTCTAATCCAGGCCTCTAACTGTTCAATCGTCTTGGACCTTCTTTGTTGCACCTTCCTCTTTATGATGCGCCAAATGTTCTCTATAGGTGAAAGATCTGGACTGCAGACTGGCCATTTCAGTACCCGGATCCTTCTCCTACGCAGCCATGATGTTGTGATTGATGCAGAATGTGGTCTGGCATTATCTTGTTGAAAAATGCAGGGTCTTCCCTGAAAGAGATGACGTCTGGATGGGAGCAGATGTTGTTCTAGAACCTGAATATATTTTTCTGCATTGATGGTGCCTTTCCAGACATGCAAGCTGCCGATGCCACACGCACTCATGCAACCCCATACCATCAGAGATGCAGGCTTCTGAACTGAGCGTTGATAACAACTTGGGTTGTCCTTGTCCTCTTTGGTCCGGATGACATGGCGTCCCAGATTTCCAAAAAGAACTTCGAATCGTGACTCGTCTGACCACAGAACAGTCTTCCATTTTGCCACACTCCATTTTAAATGATCCCTGGCCCAGTGAAAATGCCTGAGCTTGTGGATCTTGCTTAGAAATGGCTTCTTCTTTGCACTGTAGAGTTTCAGCTGGCAACGGCGGATGGCACGGTGGATTGTGTTCACTGACAATGGTTTCTGGAAGTATTCCTGAGCCCATTCTGTGATTCCTGAGATCACGGGCATCCAGTATGGTTTTACGGCCTTGACCCTTACGCACAGAGATTGTTCCAGATTCTCTGAATCTTCGGATGATGTTATGCACAGTTGATGATGATAGATGCAAAGTCTTTGCAATTTTTCGCTGGGTAACACCTTTCTGATATTGCTCCACTATCTTTCTGCGTAACATTGTGGGAATTGGTGATCCTCTACCCATCTTGGCTTCTGAGAGACACTGCCACTCTGAGAAGCTCTTTTTATACCCAATCATGTTGCCAATTGACCTAATTAGTGTTAATTGGTCTTCCAGCTCTTCGTTATGCTCAAATTTACTTTTTCCAGCCTCTTATTGCTACTTGTCCCAACTTTTTGGGGATTTGTTGACACCGTGTAATTTTGAATCAACGTATTTTTCCTTTAAAATGATACATTTACTCGGATTAAACGTTTGATCTGTCATCTACGTTCTATTACAAATAAAATATTGACATTTGCCATCTCCACATCATTGCATTCAGTTTTTATTCACAATTTGTTTAGTGTCCCAACTTTTTTGGAATCCGGTTTGTATGTGAGAGGGTGGATGAAGTATATAGATGACATATTTCTGATTTGGAGAGGCGCGGAGGTGAAGTTTCACAATTAACTCAATGGGATCCACAGACAGCTGAAATTTACTACGGTATACTCATTTCAATCTCTACAATTTCTGGATACGTTAGTCTATGTCAAGGATATTAAGTTACAAACGGACTTGTACATCAAACCAACTGACCGAAATAATGTACTCAGGTTTGACAGTGGCCACCCGAAAAGTATGTTGGATTCATTGCCATACAGCCAGTTACTCAGAGCAAGACAGATACTATCTGATGAGGGACTAGTGGACAAGAGACTACAGACAATGGGTCAGAGATTCATTGGAAGAAGATACCCTAAAAACTTGGTCAATCGACATCTAGAAAGAGCTTTGCAACAGGAACGTACACAACTCTTGTCTGCACACAAAAAGAGAAAGGGAGGTAAAAGAATCCCATTTGTGTGTAGATATACAGAAATGAGTAGTCAGATAACAGGGATCTTGAAACATAATTGGCAAATTCTGTCTCAATCCTTCCCTGACATAGAGGAACTCCAGTCCCCTCCATTAATGTCTTACAAAAGATCTAAAAATCTAGGAGACAGGCTGATACATATGGACACAGTTAATACCGTGACACCAGTACATAGCAAAAATGGATGCTACCCTTGTTTAAACTGTTGCAATTGCAACGGTCTTATCAAGGGCAGCATCTTCTCACACCCGAGAACGCGTAAACAGTACAAAATCAAGGGCTTTGACACATGCTCCTCAGATTATGTAATCTATACATTACAGTGCCTTTGTGTCCTACTTTATGTGGGAGAAACCACACAACCTATAGGATAATCAACACAGGTACTCGATCCATAAGTTACTGTCCAAAAAGCAGACAAAGGTAAATGACAATGAGGTGGAATTATCTGTACCAGAACATTTTTTGAAATGTCATCATAATGTTGCACAGCTGAGATTTAGGATTATTGATGGTGTCCCCCCACTGAGAAGAGGGGGTGACTGGAAACGAGTTTTAAAAAGACTGGAACTTAGATGGATATTTGAACTGGACACTATGGAACCGAAGGGTTTAAATCGGGAGTTAAAAGTGGGCTCCCTCTTTTAACCCCCATTTAGGATATGTGTATAATACTGTTTACCATGGAAATACTAAATGTCCGCACTGCTGGGGGCACCAGGGAGGGGGGAGGAGATTATTATATATACCTGGCACTACTGGGAGGAATGGAGGAGCATTATATACATACTGGCACTACGGTGGAACATTATATATTGAAACTGGGGGGGCACTACAGGGGGACATTAGAGCCACTGGGAGCATTATGGTTACATTATTACTACTAGGGTGCTGTAGGGGCACCCGGCACCCCTGCCGATCAGCTGTTTGAGGAGACGCTGTGCGCACGTGCCATCTCCTTTCTCTCTTCCTGCTCACTACTGTATGTCTATAGGACAGCAGCAGTGAACAGCACGCTCCGTCTCCTCAAACAGCTGGTCGGCGGGGGTATCAGGTGCTGGACGTCAGACTGTGTTTTTAGCACATTATTACAAGATTTAAGGCCCCACTTTTGATTTTGCCCAGGGCCATATTTTGTCTAAAACCAGCCCTGCACATACATCATCCATATACATTACATATACATCATCCATACACATTACATATACATCATCCATACACATTACATATACATCATCCATACACATTACATATGCAGCATCCATACACACATTACACATACATCATCCATACACACATTACACATACATCATCCATACACACATTACACATACATCATCCATACACACATTACACATACATCATCCATATACATTACACATACATCATCCATACACACATTACACATACATCATCCATACACACATTACACATACATCATCCATATACATTACATATACATCATCCATACACATTACATATGCAGCATCCATACACATTACACATACATCATCCATATACATTACACATACATCATCCATACACACATTACACATACATCATCCATACACACATTACACATACATCATCCATATACATTACATATACATCATCCATACACATTACACATACATCATCCATACACATTACATATACATCATCCATACACACATTACGCATACAGTACAGACCAAAAGTTTGGACACACCTTCTCATTCAAAGAGTTTTCTTTATTTTCATGACTATGAAGGCATCAAAACTATGAATTAACACATGTGGAATTATATACATAACAAACAAGTGTGAAACAACTGAAAATATGTCATATTCTAGGTTCTTCAAAGTAGCCACCTTTTGCTTTGATTACTGCTTTGCACACTCTTGGCATTCTCTTGATGAGCTTCAAGAGGTAGTCCCCTGAAATGGTCTTCCAACAGTCTTGAAGGAGTTCCCAGAGTTGCTTAGCACTTATTGGCCCTTTTGCCTTCACTCTGCGGTCCAGCTCACCCCAAACCATCTCGATTGGGTTCAGGTCCGGTGACTGTGGAGGCCAGGTCATCTGGCGCAGCACCCCATCACTCTCCTTCATGGTCAAATAGCCCTTACTTTCAAAGTTTTACCAATTTTTCGGCTGACTGACTGACCTTCATTTCTTAAAGTAATGATGGCCACTCGTTTTTCTTTACTTAGCTGCTTTTTTCTTGCCATAATACAAATTCTAACAGTCTATTCAGTAGGACTATCAGCTGTGTATCCACCTGACTTCTCCTCAACGCAACTGATGGTCCCAACCCCATTTATAAGGCAAGAAATCCCACTTATTAAACCTGACAGGGCACACCTGTGAAGTGAAAACCATTTCAGGGGATTACCTCTTGAAGCTCATCAAGAGAATGCCAAGAGTGTGCAAAGCAGTAATCAAAGCAAAAGGTGGCTACTTTGAAGAACCTAGAATATGACATATTTTCAGTTGTTTCACACTTGTTTGTTATGTATATAATTCCACATGTGTTAATTCATAGTTTTGATGCCTTCAGTGTGAATCTACAATTTTCATAGTCATGAAAATAAAGAAAACTCTTTGAATGAGAAGGTGTGTCCAAACTTTTGGTCTGTACTGTACATCATCCATACACACATTACACATACATCATCCATACACATTACATACACATCATCCATACACATTACATACACATCATCCATACGCACACATTACACATACATCGTCCATATAGAGAAAAGAAAAGTTGCAGCTCTCACCTCTAATCACCCTTGTGAAGCACGGAAGATGTGGCTTGAACCCAGCCACGCTTGATATGTCCAAAAACAAAGGGTCGATTCCAGCTTCTGACGTATAAAATAATTGTTCTTTATTCGGCTTTCAAATTTTAAGATCCAACATACATCACATGGAGAGACACAAAGTAATTGTGACGTGTTTCGGGCTGTGGTATTGAGCCCTTCATCAAGACAATACATAGTGCACTAAAAACAGATACTTATATACAACACAAATGGGTTCCTCCTCTTTCTCTAATTACATCATCCATACACCAACCATGTATAGTAATCTGCAAAAATTGTAGGCAGGTGTGGGAAAAATACTGCAAAAATCCAATCAGTATTCGGTGTCACCTTCCTCGGCCTCCAGCATCAGGTCTTCTAGGTACTTGTGCACTGTATATGAAGGAACTCCGAGGGAGGTTGGTCCAGGCACCTTGGCGACCTAAGCACAGATCTTCTGTGGATGTAGGCTTTCTCAGATCCTTCTGTCTCTACATGTATTCTCAGACAGACTCCATGATGAGGAGGTCAGGGCTGGTTTGGAGTCTGAATTTATTTACTGAATTTTGAATAATTTAAATAGTTTAATAATTAAAATCATTTAATATAAACGTCAATGTAAATGTTAATTTTAATTAACTATTATAATAATTTATTTATGAATTTTATTAGAATTTTCATTCATTTTAATTTACATTGTTTTAATTATTTAAATAATTTTCTACCAAATTTGATAGGATGCCAAGCCACCATGAGTCCACGTAGTCCACCATGAGTCTACATAGTCCAAAATGAGTCCACGTAGTCCACCATGAGTCCACGTAGTCCACCATGAGTCTACATAGTCCAAAATGAGTCCACGTAGTCCACCATGAGTCCACGCAGACAGAAGTGTACTTTCTGAGAAGGGTATTTTGGGTGTGGGCAGTAATGGGGGGAGGTGCCAGGCTTAGTTTGGTCCGTATTTCAGGAGAGGTCTGACAGGTAGTCGGGGACAGCAAACAGAATGTGACTAAGTGAGGAACATGGCCGACAGGAAGTGTCCTCTTCTCAAGCAGAATTTTAATTTGAATCTGTTATTATTAGGTTTTCTAGAATCTTATCTTCTTATCACCGATTCATTTCACCATCAAGAATTATCATGTCAGAAACCAGAGGATGAGGTGACGGCTGCGTGGTTAGTGCAGAAAGAAAGAGGGACACTATGTGCGGCGCACAAAATTTTTTCTGCACTAGGCCATGCCTCTAACTCCGCCCAAAACATAACTAAACTCCTAATCCCACCCAGTCCCCTAAATGCCACCACACAATATTTATGTCCACATTGTGCCCCCTTCACAGGTTATGTCCAGATATGTGCCCCCTCACAGAATTATGCACAGGGCCGGTGCAAGGATTTTTGCCGCCCTAGGCAAGATAAAAATTGCCGCCCCCCCCATTATCAGACATCACATATGTTCCACCCCTTTCTCAGCTTTTAAATTAAAAGAACTGCTATGCTTCCCTTACGGTTAATCAAGCTTCTTGTAGCCGTCTCTTTTTGTGGAACGGAATTGCGGACCCATACATTTCTATCGTGCGGCCCCGGATCCCCAATTCCAGTCCTGAAAAAAATAGAACATGTCCTATTCTTGTCCACAATAGTGGACAAGAATAGGCATATTCTCTTAGTGCTGGCAATGTGCGGTCCGCAAAACACACACTGATGTGTGAATGGACCCTAAATGTGAGGTAAATTAGTTTCCAATGTAGTATTAATAACTAAACAATTACATAATAAACATATTGCATTGTCTACTGACCACCAGGACAATAAGAGGATCTGCTCTCTGGCTGCAGTCTGGCTCTGGGGACTCCCTTGTCCCTCTCCCCCCCCTCCCTTGTCACTCTCATTTCCATCCCCCCCCTGTCACCTCTAGTGCAGCGTGGCCGAGCTCTGTTCGGTCCACGGTACAGGAGCATTTGTTTCCTGTACCCGGCCGGACTGACAGGAAGTGCACACTAAGTGAGCACTTCCTGTCAGTCCGGCCGGGTACAGGAAACAAAAGCTCCTGTACCGCGGACCGAACAGAGCTCGGCCACGCTACATTAACAACACAGAGCAGACACAGCC
The DNA here is from genome assembly GCF_905171765.1 of Bufo bufo. NCBI lineage: Eukaryota > Metazoa > Chordata > Amphibia > Anura > Bufonidae > Bufo > Bufo bufo. The sequence goes on along the minus strand of NC_053393.1, from coordinate 553,025,361 downwards.
GGCGCAGGCAGGCTGCGCAGCACGGAGCCGGCGGACGGAGATTCTTTAGAGGAGCGGCAATTATGCCCAGCTGCACCCCCTCACAGAATTATGTCCAGATATGTGCCCCCTCACAGAATTATGTCCAGATATGTGCCCCCTCACAGAATTATGTCCAGATATGTGCCCCCTCACAGAATTATGTCCAGATATGTGCCCCCTCACAGAATTATGTCCAGATATGTGCCCCCTCACAGAATTATGTCCAGATATGTGCCCCCTCACAGAATTATGTCCAGATATGTGCCCCCTCACAGAATTATGCCCAGCTGCACCCCCTCACAGAATTATGCCCAGCTGTGCCCCCTCACAGAATTATGTCCAGATATGTGCCCCCTCACAGAATTATGCCCAGCTGTGCCCCCTCACAGAATTATGTCCAGATATGTGCCCCCTCACAGAATTATGCCCAGCTGTGCCCCCTCACAGAATTATGCCCAGCATTGTGATTCCTTCATAGGAAGGTAAAAAACAAAAAAACTCCACATACTCACCTTGTTCCTAGCAGCAGCAGCAGCAGCAAGATACATCGGCTGCTCTGGTCTGTGGAGGAGCCAAGGCTGACTGCTGGCGCCGGGCCCCGCACAGACCTACAGTGTTGAGCACCAGCAGGGGGGAGGAATGATGAAGCAGGGAGCGGATGGCTCCCTGCTTCATCATTACAGGCATCTATCTCTGCTTCCTATGGACACAGGGACAGCTGCCAGAGAGCGGGACATACCTCCCCCGTATCGGGACTGCGGGACAGCCACAGAAATCCGGGACTGTCCTGCCGGATGCGGGACAGCTGGGAGGTATGTACTACTACTACTGCTACTCCTGTGCTATGACTATAATTAATACTTCTATGAGATTCTGGACTTCTATAAAATTACCATAACTAGTACTACTACCCCCAGGCACATAGCTATAGAATGGTAGGTACAGGAACCTCATGGTAAGTGGGGCTTTGTTGTAGGTTTTGCATTGGGACCCAGGAGCTTCAAGTTACTCCTCTGACTACTCCTCAACTACTGCAAAGACTCCTCTAGTACTACTCCACTCAGCCTTTATACTATGACTATTACTACTAGTACTACTACTAAGTTACTACTAGAGATGAGCGAAATATTCAAATATTACATTCGGCAGCTTGGCCGACTTTTACAAACAAATTTTCATGTATTTGTAAGTAGTGGGTGCAATGACAGGGAGCGGTGATTGCGCCGCCCCCGTCATTGTACCCCTCAGATCGCTGATCGCTGTATCTGACGGTAATAACACGGTATAAAAAAATAATAATTTGCTTGTGACAAGTCGGCCGCCGCTATCTTGATTGAAGATTTTTCTTGCGAGATCTTCAATCAATATGGCGGCGGCCCATCACGAACAAATGTATGAGGTAAGTATGATTTATTTTTATTTTTTTAACACTATTTCAAGGAAAATCTATTCGCTACCACGAAGCACAAGAAAATTCAAGGAATTTCCGCTTAACACTAGTTACTACCTCCAGCCCTTCTAGTATTTATGTACAAATAGGGGAGAAGGAAGTTTTATTTCGTATTGCTGCATGTGGTTGATCAAAGCGATGAGGAAATCGCATGAAATTCTCCGGGGCTTGGATTGTGGATGTTGTGATGTAACAAAGCTGTTTTTTCCTGTATATTACACAAGACATGTGATAATAAAATAAACAGTTGACATTTAAAGGAGAAACGCCTGATTTAGAAACGTAAGGATTTGATGTGAAATATATATATATTTTCCTTTTTCTATTCATAAATATCACATTACAATCCACTCTTCTCCTGCCCTGACTGTCCTGCCTATTTCTATTATGAAGACCAGTTACAGTGCCTTGAAAAAGTATTCATACCCCTTGAACTTTTCCACATTTTTTTCACGTTTCAGTCACAAACTTAAATGCATGTTATTGGGATTTTATGTGATTGACCAACACAAAGGAGCAATTATGTGTGAAGTGAAAAGAAAATGATATGTGGCTTTAAAAAGTTTTCATAAATAAGAATCTGGACAATGTGGCGTGCGTTTATATTCAGCCCCCCGGAGTCAATACTTTGTCAGATCACCTTTCGCTGCAAGTCTTTTGGGGTCTGTCTCTACCAGCATTGTACATCTAGAGGGTGAAATATTTGCCCATTCTTCTTTGCAGAAGAGCTCATGCTCAGTCAGATTGGATGGAGAGCGTCTGTGAACAGCAATTCTCAAGTCTTGGCCCGGATTCTCAATGGGATTTAGGTCTGGACTGTGACTGGGCCGTTCTAACACATGAAGATGCTTTGATCGAAACCCTTCCATTTTAGCTCTGGCTATCATTCTGGAAGGTGAACCTTCACCCCAATCTCAAGTCTTTTGCCGCCTCTACCAATTTTTCCTCTAGGATTGCCCTGTATTTATCTCTATCCATCTTCCCATCACCTCTGACCTGTCCCGGCTAAAGAAAAGCCTCCCCAGCATGATGTGCCACCACCATATCTCACGGTGGGGATGGTGTGTTCAGGGTGATGTGCAGGGTTAGTTTTACTCCACACATAGTGTTTTGCAGTTAGGACAAAAAGTTCCACTTAGGTCTCATCTTACCAGAGCACCTCCTTCCACATGTTTGTTGTGTCCCCTACATGGCTTGTGGTAAACTATAAACAGGACTTCTTATGGCTTCTTTCAGAAACTATTTCTTCTTGCCACTCTTCGATAAAGGCCAGATTTGTGGAGTCCATGACTAATAGTTGTCCTATGGACAGATTCTCCCACCTGAGCTGTGGATTTCTGCAGCAACTCCAGAGTCACCATGGGCCTCTTGGCTGCTTCTCAAATTAGTGCTCTCCTTGCCTGGGCTGTCAGTTTAGGTGGACGGCCATGTCTTTGTAGGTTTGCAGTTGTCAAACAAAAGAATAGCTGATCTTAGGGAGACCAGCTACAGAAAACACTGTGGAGCCTCATTTAAGAGTCTCAAGACAGCAATCCAAAGTGCAAAGCTCCCTGGGAAACAGTAATATGCAAAATAACTGTGGCGCCCCAGTTATGGGTCTTCAACACAGTAAAATCCAGATATCCCTCAAAGGAAGGAAAGCCAAGCAAAGGGGTGTCCCCATTAAAGAAAACACCAAATCCACCATATTAAGTGGCCCCTATGTCAAGATCCCGCTCTTTTACAAGCTTTAAGGATGTGACGGGGAAGACCTAAGCCAGTTATCCATCCACAGACAGCTGTTTCAGGGTGTTGCCCCTCATCAGTGTGGAGTAGAATTCTGGCTAACCAGGAGCAATGCCTTGGAGACTACTCAAACAAAACAATAGCTGATCTTAGGGAGACCAGCTACAGAAAACACTATGGAGCCTCATTTAAGAGTCTCAACACAGCAATCCAAAGTGCAAAGCTCCCTGGGAAATAGTAATATGCAAACTAACTGTGGAGCCCCAGTTATGGGTCTTCAACACAGTGAAAGCCAGATATCCCTCAAAGGAAGGAAAACCAAGCAAAAGGGTGTCTTGCATCTTACTAGGTTTGCAGTTGTGCCATACTCCCTCAATTCAATTCAGTGTTCCATGAGATGTTCAGAGCTTGGGTTATTTTTTTATAATCTAACCCTGCTTTACTCTTCTCTGACCTGTCTGGTGTGTTCCTTGGTTTTCATGATGCTGTTTGATCACTTATGTTCTCTAACAAACCTCAGAGGCCTTCACAGAACAGCTGGAGCTATACTGACATTACACACAGGTGGACTCTATTTACTAATAAGGTGACTTCTGAAGGCAATTGTTCACACTGTATAACAAAACGTGGCTCACCTGTACACTGTATGGAATGGGTGTGCTGATCTCAGTGATTCACCCTATCACTAGGGATGAGCGAACCCGAACTGTTTTGGGGTGTCCGTGACACGGACCCGAACCCGAACATTTTCGTAAAAGTCAATCAACAAGCGTCATACTACTTGCCCCAAGAGGCCATCACATCCATGCCTACTATTGACATGGCTGAGATTGGCCAGTGTAGCATGTGACCCAGCCTCTATTTAAGCTGGAGTCACGTAGCGCCGCACGTCACTCTGCTCTGATCAATGTAGGGAGAGGTTGCAGCAGCTGCTGTTAGGGCCAGATTAGACAGTGATTAACTCTGCAAAAACACTTAATTCAGTGATCGATCTACAGCTGTGGATCATTGAACTGCTGCTATTTAATTGCTCACTGTTTTTAGGCTGCCCAGAGCGTTTTTATGTCATTTTTTTTCCTTGGGTGATCGGCGGCCATTTTGTGTCTTGTGGTGCGCCAGCACAAGCTGCCACCAAGTCCATTTAACCATCAATAGTGTGGTTATTTTTTTGCTATATCCTACATCAGGGGCTTGGCTGTGCTTGCTATTTTATTGAGGGGTAAAATACAATTGGCCAAAATAGCAGTACCCTAAATCTGGTGTTTCAGCTGTGGCTAGCCAATTGTAATACTGTCTGCTGTCTGCCGAAGCACAGTTTTTGTTGTGGGTTGAATACAATTCCCAACTTAGCAATTCCCTAAATAATTTTTTTCTGCTGTATCAGGCCAAGTTTAAATTGATCCATAAAAGGGTATATTAGATTTAAGGTGCGGATATTGTCATCCTCAATAACTTCACACGCTACCGTGCATTTCCAAGTTTAATTCTGTCCGTAAACGAATACCTGTCACCCAGCGCCTAAATAATAGACCTAAAATTTATATTCAGCTAAATCTGTGTTAATTGCTGAGGCTGGTCAATTCATTTAGTGTCCGCCAAAGCACAGTTTTTGTTCTGGGTTGAATACAATTCCCAACTTAGCAATTCCCTAAATCAGTGGTTTCTGCTGTATCAGGCCAACTTTAAATCTATCCATAAAAGGGTATATTAGATTGAAGGTGCGGATAGGGTCATCCTCAATAACTTCACACGCTACCGTGCATCTCCAAGTCTAATTCTGTCCGTAAAAGGGATACCTGTCATCCAGCGCCTAAATACTAGGCCTACAATCTATATTCAGCTAAATCTGTCGTTACTGTTGTGCCTGTATTAGTGTAATACGGTACCTAAATAGATAGCCAGATAGTGTTAGTTGCCTGTAAAAAAAGGCCTGAATTTGAATTCAATACATTGGGCCAAATAATTTTTTTCTTATTGTGGTGAAAGGTAATCTAGTAAGGGACACGGACGCGGACATGGTCGTGGTGGTGTTAGTGGACCCTCTGGTGCTGGGAGAGGACGTGGCCATTCTGCCACAGCCACACGTCCTAGTGCACCAACTACCTCAGGTCCCAGTAGCCAGCAGAATTTACAGCGATATTTGGTGGGGCCCAATGCCGTTCTAAGGATGGTAAGGCCTGAGCAGGTACAGGCATTAGTCAATTGGGTGTCCGACAGTGGATCCAGCACGTTCACATTATCTCCCACCCAGTCTTCTGCAGAAAGCGCACAGATGGCGCATTAAACCAAGCCCATCAGTCTGTCACATCACCCCCATGCATATCAGGGAAACTGTCTGAGCGTCAAGTTATGAAGCAGTCTCTTATGCTGTTTGAAGACTCTGCTGGCAGGGTTTCCCAAGGGCATCTACCTAGCCCTTCCCCAGGGGTGGAAGAGATAGAATGCACTAACGCACAACCACTTATGTTTCCTGATGATGAGGACATGGGAATACCACCTCAGCACGTCTCTGATGATGACGAAACACAGGTGCCAACTGCTGCGTCTTTCTGCAGTGTGCAGACTGAACAGGAGGTCAGGGAGGAAGACTGGGTGGAAGACGATGCAGGGGACGATGAGGTCCTAGATCCCACATGGAATGAAGGTTGTGCCACTGACTTTCAGAATTCGGAGGAAGAGGCAGTGGTGAGACCGAGCCAACAGCGTAGCAAAAGAGGGAGCAGTGGGCAAAAGCAGAACACCCGCCGCCAAGAGAGTCCGTCTGCTATTGGCCACCGCCATCTGGGACCCAGCACCCCAAAGGCAGCTTCAAGGAGTTCCCTGGCGTGGCAGTTCTTCAAAAAATGTGCTGACGACAAGACCCGAGTGGTTTGCACACTGTGCCATCTGAGCCTGAGGCGAGGCATTAACGTTCTGAACCTTAGCACAACCTGCATAACCAGGCACCTGCATGCAAAGCATGAACTGCAGTGGACTAAACACCTTAAAAACAAGGAACTCACTCAGGCCCCTCCTGCTACCTCTTCTGCTGCTGCTGCCTCGGCCTCTTCTGCTGCTGCCGCCGCCTCGGCCTCTTCTGCTGCTGCCGCCGCCTCGGCCTCTTCCTCCTCCTCTGGAGGAACGTTGGCACCTGCCGCCCAGCAAACAAAGGATGTACCACCAACACCACCACCACCTCCGTCACCAAGCATCTCAACCATGTCACACGCCAGCGTTCAGCTCTCCATCTCACAAACATTTGAGAGAAAGCGTAAATTCCCACCTAGCCACCCTCGATCCCTGGCCCTGAATGCCAGCATTTCTAAACTACTGGCCTATGAAATGCTGTCATTTAGGCTGGTGGACACACACAGCTTCAAACAGCTCATGTCACTTGCTGTCCCACAGTATGTTGTTCCCAGCCGCCACTACTTCTCCAAGAGAGCCGTGCCTTCCCTGCACAACCAAGTATCGGATAAAATCAAGTGTGCACTGCGTAACGCCATCTGTGGCAAGGTCCACCTAACCACAGATACGTGGACCAGTAAGCACGGCCAGGGACGCTATATCTCCCTAACTGCACACTGGGTAAATGTAGTGGCGGCTGGGCCCCAGGCGAAGAGCTGTTTGGCGCACGTCCTTCAGCCGCCAAGGATCGCAGGGCAACATTCTTTGCCTCCTGTCTCCTCCTCCTCCTCCTCCTCAGCTTCCTCCTCCTCTTCTTCCACCTGCTCATACAGTCAGCCACACACCTTCACCACCAACTTCAGCACAGCCCGGGGTAAACGTTAGCAGGCCATTCTGAAACTCATATGTTTGGGGGACAGGCCCCACACCGCACAGGAGTTGTGGCAGGGTATAGAACAACAGACCGATGAGTGGTTGCTGCCGGTGAGCCTCAAGCCTGGCCTGGTGGTGTGCGATAATGGGCGAAATCTCGTTGCAGCTCTGGGACTAGCCGGTTTGACGCACATCCCTTGCCTGGCGCATGTGCTGAATTTGGTGGTGCAGAAGTTCATTCAAAACTACCCCGACATGTCAGAGCTGCTGCATAAAGTGCGGGCCGTCTGTGCACGCTTCCGGCGTTCACATCCTGCCGCTGCTCGCCTGTCTGCGCTACAGCGTAACTTCGGCCTTCCCGCTCACCGACTCATATGCAACGTGCCCACCAGGTGGAACTCCACCTTGCATATGCTGGACAGACTGTGCGAGCAGCAGCAGGCCATAGTGGAGTTTCAGCTGCTGCACGCACGGGTCAGTCGCACTGTGGAACAGCACCACTTCACCACCAATGACTGGGCCTCCATGCGAGACCTGTGTGCCCTGTTGCGCTGTTTCGAGTACTCCACCAACATGGCCAGTGGCGATGACGCCGTTATCAGCGTTACAATACCACTTCTATGTCTCCTTGAGAAAACAGTTAGGGCGATGATGGAAGAGGAGGTGGCCCAGGAGGAGGAGGAGGAGGAGGGGTCATTTTTAGCACTTTCAGGCCAGTCTCTTCGAAGTGACTCAGAGGGAGGTTTTTTGCAACAGCAGAGGCCAGGTACAAATGTGGCCAGACAGGGCCCACTACTGGAGGACGAGGAGGATGAGGTGGAGGAGGATGAGGATGAAGCATGTTAACAGCGGGGTGGCACCCAACGCAGCTCGGGCCCATCACTGGTGCGTGGCTGGGGGGAAACGCAGGACGATGACGATACGTCTCCCACAGAGGACAGCTTGTCCTTACCTCTGGGCAGCCTGGCACACATGAGCGACTACATGCTGCAGTGCCTGCGCAACGACAGCAGAGTTGCCCACATTTTAACGTGTGCGGACTACTGGGTTGCCACCCTGCTAGATCCCCGGTACAAAGACAATGTGCCCACCTTACTTCCTACACTGGAGCGTGATAGGAAGATGCGCGAGTACAAGCGCACGTTGGTAGACGCGCTACTGAGAGCATTCCCAAATGTCACAGGGGAACCAGTGGAAGCCCAAGGCGAAGGCAGAGGAGGAGCAAGAGGTCGCCAACGCAGCTGTGTCACGCCCAGCTCCTCTGAGGGCAGGGTTAGCATGGCAGAGATGTGGAAAAGTTTTGTCACCACGCCACTGCTAACTGCACCACCACCTGATACGGAACGTGTTAGCAGGAGGCAACATTTCACTAACATGGTGGAACAGTACCTGTGTACACCCCTCCACGTACTGACTGATGGTTCGGCCCCATTCAACTTCTGGGTCTCCAAATTGTCCACGTGGCCAGAGCTAGCCTTTTATGCCTTGGAGGTGCTGGCCTGCCCGGCGGCCAGCGTTTTGTCTGAACGTGTATTCAGCACGGCAGGGGGCGTCATTACAGACAAACGCAGCCGCCTGTCTACAGCCAATGTGGACAAGCTGACGTTCATAAAAATGTACCAGGCATGGATCCCACAGGACCTGTCCATCCCTTGTGCAGATTAGATATTAACTACCTCCCCTTAACAATATATTATTCTACTCCAGGGCACTTCCTCATTCAATACTATTTTTATTTTCATTTTACCATTATATTGTGGGGCAACCCAAAGTTGAATGAACCTCTCCTCTGTCTGGGTGCCGGGGCCTAAAAATATCTGACAGTGGCCTGTTCCAGTGGTGGGTGACATGAAGCATGATTCTCTGCTATGACATGAAGCCAGATTCTCTGTTACGGGACCTCTCTCCTCTGTCTGGGTGCCTGGGCCTAAATATGTGACAGTGGCCTGTTCCAGTGTTGGGTGACGTGAAGCCTGATTCTCTGCTGACATGAAGCCTGAATAGCTGCTATGGGACCGCTCTCCTCTGTCTGGGTGCCGGGGCCTAAATATCTGACAGTGGCCTGTTCCAGTGGTGGGTGACGTGAAGCCTGATTCTCTGCTATGACATGAAGACAGATTCTCTGCTGACATGAAGCCTGAATCGCTGCTATGGGACCGCTCTCCTCTGTCTGGGTGCCTGGGCCTAAATCAGTGCCATCTTAAGAGCATTATAGGCCCCCGGGCAATACAGTGCACTGGGGCCCTGTCTACACAATCACGCACTAGAATAAAAATGCAAATTATCAATAAGGCGATATTTATTGGTACTTTCAACAAAATCAGTGTTTAATATAGGAATAATATATAGGGGGGGCACAAAGATACCACAGTCAAAAATGGGGGGGCAAAAACAAAATAAGTATATATAAATAAGATTACAAAATATGAGAGAATTGCGGTATGCAGGGATACATTTATAATAAAACTATTTACTTACAAAAGAAGCTGTTCAGTCGTCTGCTGTGCCGTCCTCTGCTTGCTTCCGCGGATTCTTTCCCCTTCTTTCTGTCTCTCGTCAGTGCGCAGGCGCACTGTTATGGTGGATCTGTGGAAGACACACTGTTATGGGGGCATCTGTGGATGACAGTGTTATTATGCCTCTCATTAGCCCCCATATGCTGCCTCTCATCATTAGCCCCCATATGCTGCCTCTCATCATTAGCCCCCATATGCTGCCTCTCATCATTAGCCCCCATATGCCTCTCCATTAGCCCCCATATGCCTCTCCATTAGCCCCCATATGCCTCTCATCATTAGCCCCCATATGCCTCATCATTAGCCCCCATATGCCTCATCATTAGCCCCCATATGCCTCACATCATTAGCCCCATATGCCTCTCATCATTAGCCCCATATGCCTCTCATCATTAGCCCCCATATGCCTCATCATTAGCCCCCATATGCCTCTCATCATTAGCCCCCATATGCCTCTCATCATTAGCCCCCATATGCCTCTCCATTAGCCCCCATATGCCTCTCATCATTAGCCCCCATATGCCTCTCCATTAGCCCCCATATGCCTCTCCATTAGCCCCCATATGCCTCATTAGCCCCCATATGCCTCTCCATTAGCCCCCATATGCCTCTCCATTAGCCCCCATATGCCTCATTAGCCCCCATATGCCTCTCCATTAGCCCCCATATGCCTCTCCATTAGCCCCCATATGCCTCTCTATTAGCCCCCATATGCCTCATTAGCCCCCATATGCCTCTCCATTAGCCCCCATATGCCTCTCCATTAGCCCCCATATGCCTCATTAGCCCCCATATGCCTCTCCATTAGCCCCCATATGCCTCATTAGCCCCCATATGCCTCTCCATTAGCCCCCATATGCCTCTCCATTAGCCCCCATATGCCTCATTAGCCCCCATATGCCTCTCCATTAGCCCCCATATGCCTCATTAGCCCCCATATGCCTCTCCATTAGCCCCCATATGCCTCTCCATTAGCCCCCATATGCCTCTCCATTAGCCCCCATATGCCTCATTAGCCCCCATATGCCTCTCCATTAGCCCCCATATGCCTCTCCATTAGCCCCCATATGCCTCATTAGCCCCCATATGCCTCTCCATTAGCCCCATATGCCTCTCCATTAGCCCCCATATGCCTCTCCATTAGCCCCCATATGCCTCATTAGCCCCCATATGCCTCTCCATTAGCCCCCATATGCCTCTCCATTAGCCCCCATATGCCTCATTAGCCCCCATATGCCTCTCCATTAGCCCCCATATGCCTCTCCATTAGCCCCCATATGCCTCTCCATTAGCCCCCATATGCCTCATTAGCCCCCATATGCCTCTCCATTAGCCCCCATATGCCTCTCCATTAGCCCCCATATGCCTCATTAGCCCCCATATGCCTCTCCATTAGCCCCCATATGCCTCTCCATTAGCCCCCATATGCCTCATTAGCCCCCATATGCCTCTCCATTAGCCCCCATATGCCTCTCCATTAGCCCCCATATGCCTCATTAGCCCCCATATGCCTCTCCATTAGCCCCCATATGCCTCATTAGCCCCCATATGCCTCTCCATTAGCCCCCATATGCCTCTCCATTAGCCCCCATATGCCTCATTAGCCCCCATATGCCTCTCCATTAGCCCCCATATGCCTCTCCATTAGCCCCCATATGCCTCATTAGCCCCCATATGCCTCTCCATTAGCCCCCATATGCCTCTCCATTAGCCCCCATATGCCTCATTAGCCCCCATATGCCTCTCCATTAGCCCCCATATGCCTCTCCATTAGCCCCCCATATGCCTCTCTCCATTAGCCCCCCATATGCCTCTCTCCATTAGCCCCCCATATGCCTCTCCATTAGCCCCCCATATGCCTCTCCATTAGCCCCCATATGCCTCTCCATTAGCCCCCTTATGCCCCCAGCAGCCACATTTTCTTATAAAATAAAAAATCACTTACCTCTCCTGCTCCTGGACGCCGCCTGCCTCTCCTCAGTCGACTCTGTGCTCTGAACTGGCGCGCACAGCGTGAGGTCACAGAGCGCCCTCACGCTGTGCGCAGCCCTGCACAGCCGACAGCCGAGGACCAGGAAGTGGTGAGTACAGAGCGTTCACCACTTCCTGGTCTCTCGGTTCTAATGAGCGCTTCCATAATGGAAGCGCTCATTAGTATTCAACTGGGGGGGCAACCTGTGTGTGTTAGGCGGCCGTTCCCGCGGGTGGTGGGTTCACTGGGCAGGCGGGCCCCCAGGCAAGTGGGGCCCCCGGGCAACTGCCCAGCGTGCCCATTGGAAAAGACGGCCCTGGCCTAAATGTGTGACAGTGGCCTGTTCCAGTGTTGGGTGACGTGAAGCCAGATTCTCTGCTATGACATGAAGACAGATTCTCTGCTGACATGAAGCCTGAATCGCTGCTATGGGACCGCTCTCCTCTGTCTGGGTGCCGGGGCCTAAATATCTGACAGTGGCCTGTTCCAGTGGTGGGTGACGTGAAGCCTGATTGTCTGCTATGACATGAAGAGACTGATTCTCTGCTGACATGAAGCCTGATTCTCTGCTATGGGACCTCTCTCCAATTGATATTGGTTAATTTTTATTTATTTTATTTTTATTTTTATTCATTTCCCTATCCACATTTGTTTGCAGGGGATTTACCTACATTTTGCTGCCTTTTGCAGCCCTCTAGCCCTTTCCTGGGCTGTTTTACAGCCTTTTTAGTGCCGAAAAGTTCGGGTCCCCATTGACTTCAATGGGGTTCGGGTTCGGGACGAAGTTCGGGTCGGGTTCGGATCCCGAACCCGAACATTTCCGGGAAGTTCGGCCGAACTTCTCGAACCCGAACATCCAGGTGTTCACTCAACTCTACCTATCACTCAATAAAAAGAGATCGGCACTCCTCTATTGGAATCACTCTGAGAAACAATTTATTTATAAACTGAGTACATAATAACACATAATGGTGCATACAAATATATAAACTTAAAATGTATTTAAAAACTAAGAAACTAAAAGCTAAAAAATCGACAGGAACCGTAATAAGAGGGACACGATTATTAATCAACAAATTAAGACAGATCCCGAGATATCCCTACAATTCATTCAATATTCAAGATTTATCTTGCAGGATGGTGGTTCATATCTTAGGTATCTCTCAATTTATCTAGTCATCAGCAGTATCTTCCACATCCAGGTATTGCCACAGCTTTATGTTGACAGGTATCACCTCTTATGTTCTTTTTATTCTGCTTAATGTCCGGTTATTGTGCACACAAATACTGACTTTTTGTTTCTCGGTAGGCAATAATGCGTCTTTCTATTGCATAGAGGTTAGTTATACATAAGCTATGTCCGCTGAGAGTATAAGGATCCCTTATCCCATATTGAGAATTATTCACATATAAGATTCAAATATGTGTCCATTCAAAGGTTAAATGGCTACTGTCCCACTTCAATAATCTGTGCAAAAATTTGTACAAAGATTAAAATGGCTATATTGGCTGCTTCCCCACAAAATGCACACGAGTTAACTTTACTTGATGTCTTTACTCACGGTTCTGTTGTTCAGAGATCGAGGTCTAGTGCCTACCGTGGCGTCCCACGTGGTCTTGGGCACTGCGATCTTACCTCCGAATCTCCCCACCTGTAAGTCCGTATGTGATAGACTCCGCTGGTGTGTTTAAAAGGGGCAGCTTGTGCGTTTAAGGGAAGCACAGGGATATCTCGGGATCTGTCTTAATTTATTGATTATTACGGTTCCTGTGAATTTTTTAGCTTTTAGTTTTTCAGTTTTTAAATACATTTTCAGTTTATATATTTTTGTGCACCATTATGTGTTATTATGTACTCAGTCTATAAATTGTTTTTCAGAGTGATTCCAATAGAGGAGTGCCGATCTCTTTTTTATTCAAATTGTTCACACTGGATTTTATTTAGGGGCATCAGAATACAGGAGGCGGAATACTAATGTTTAGCACATTTTTCGGATTTCTATTTAGTAAAAATTTTAAAAGCCATGGGCGTCAATTATCAAACTGATGTAAAGTAGAACTATGTAATTTAGCAAAAAAACAGGGATGAACAGCACTCCTTGGTTACAGTGTGGTGGGTGCACGTCTTCAGGGGGTTGGTAAAAATACCCCCAATCCAGAATATATAACAAGAGAAGAAAAAATAAAAAATAGGAGACAGCACGTCCAAAGTGGTGGAATTTAATCCGGATGCAACGTTTCGGCTCAAAAACAGCATGCTTGACAAAAACTGTTTTGCATCCGGATTAAATTCCACCACTTTGGACGTGCTGTCTCCTGTTTTTTATTTTTTCTTCTCTTGTAAAGTAGAACTGACTTAGTTGCCCATAGCAACCAATCAGATTCCACCTTTCATTTTTGACAACTCCTTTGGAAAATGAAAGGTGGGATCTGATTGGTTGCTAGGAGCGACTAAGCCAGTTCTACTTTACACCAGTTTGATAAATGACCCCCATGTGTCTTGTATCCATGTATCATGCTATTTTGTGTTGGTCTATTACATAAAATCCAGTAAAATACATTTAAGTTTGTGAGCGTAAAAATTTGGAAAAGTTCAGGGGAGTATGAAAACTTTTTCAACGTTCTGTAATTTATATGATGACTATTATAGGCTAGGTAACACTCCCCTGGCTTTCTGAGAGAACACATGCAAATTAGAATATCTAACATCAGTTGGCAGAAGAAAAAATGACTTTTCTTATCCTTTTTGTCAGAAAAGCTAATTTGAATATTTTTCTCAAAACCTAAACCTATGCAAACAAGCTTTCCTGACAAAAATGATAAAGTAATTCTTTCTGATGCCAGCTATTAGACATACTAATTTACATATATGTTTCACAGAAACCAGAAGGAACATTGCCTAGCATACAATAGTCACCACATATACTAAGTGGTCTCCATAATAGAAGTAGTACACAGCCAGAGGTCTCCCAAGGCCTCTCAACAAGAAATATCTGTTCTGTTCTGAGAAAGGTGTTTCGTCTTGAAAGAGCTATTTGCAGATGTGATGCTGGCTTAGCTATTTTTTTTTTGTTTAAAAGTCTAATGACTGGAAGGCTATTCTGTAGATGTGAAACACTCTGCTTTTGCTATTCCTTTATCGAAAGAAAACTGAATTGGATATGTTCTCCACATCTTTGCAAAATATTTGGGTTTGTTAGAATCCAAATGTTTTTGGGGGAAATCTAGGATGAATTCCATATTTCATAGAATTTATTTGCTCATCTCTAGTATCTAGATTTATGCATACTGTATCTGTTTGAACTTCATAGATACATTTCCCCAATTCTTTATCGACCAACTTTTTGGTGCTTTTTCTTAATAAGATTATTTATCTGTTCCTGTCCTTGCATCTCCACATAATGCTTTTCTGAAACAAAAACATGCAGTTCAGTTACTTTTTTTAAAGGAAAATATCTCATACCAGGAATCCAGCTCTTTCTGGGTAACTTCCTTTTAACAGAGCTAAGCAAGGAACCTTTGGTTGGCTGCCTGAGAGGCCTTGGTTGGGGTACTGAGTATTGTAAACCAGTCAATGCTCCTTTGGGTTTCTGGGAAAAATATATGAAAATTATCACATCTTACATCTGCTGGCATCAGATGGACTTGGGAAAGCCAATTTAAATATCTTTCCCAGAAAACCAGGGGGCATTGCCTGGCACATAATACCTGCACACGTACTACGCATACTAGCCGCTCTCCATAATGAGATGAAGTACCCCCCAGACAAAGCATATATATTGCCCAGAAACCCAGAGTAGCATACTAGTCACTCTCTCATATAAAGTTGAAGGTTGGATGTTCAATTATTTCCACCAAACATCCCCGGTGTCCTGCTGTTCAATGCCCAGAGAAAATGAAGCAGAGTTGCAATAACAGTAATCACCTATGGAGAGGGTGGCAATCCCTTTAAAAACCAAACCTCTGCCCTGAAGAGTCGAACATTAAACAGTAAAGGGCCCCTAAGCAGAACTGTATTTGGCTCCTCGGTTACAGGTATGGGAGTAGTAAACACTGAGATCTTAATCCATTCAGGTCTTGTCATTCAGATACAAGCCTAAAGTGACAACCCTGCAGATAGAGGGGGAACAATTTATATAATAATGTCTGGGGGAATTGTAATTTAGGCAATTGCCTTGTGCAATGTGTTCTGCATTAGCAGCTCTATGGTGAAATGTAGTCAAATTCTCAGCCATGTCACAACAAGACCCTGAAGATTTCACCATCACCCAGGAACATGAAGAAGTAGATGCACAAGAAAGAGAAGACATTTCCTCTTTTCCTCTAAGAGAGGCCAAGATGAGGAGCTGGTGGCTGTCTCTGCTGCTCGTCTCTGCTGTCACATTACAAGGCTGTCTCTCTGACACTGCAGAGCCTGAGGTCCAAGATGGAAGATCTATAGGAGACATCATTGACCTCTACAACCAGAGGGAGGGGGTCACATACTTATATAAATCCCTAGACCAGCTGCCCCCTGTCCCACTGGAGGTAAGGCATATGGCAAGGGGGTGCTCCAAAATTCATTTCATGTAAAGCTTGTGACGTGTAGGATACACATTTATATGAATCTCCATTTCTGCTCCATTCACATTCAAAACAAATCTTCTGCAGTGAAGTCATATAAAGGATCAGCTCTGGATGTGCAGCTATCCTCTGAGCTCTCACAGTGCGCTGTATGGTAAGAGTAACCCAGAAGAACGGTGGATGCAGCTTTGGATGTGATTGGAGAATAAGACACAACATAAATCAGGTTAAGGAGAGATGAGGCTTTACAAAGCTAGATGTCTTCTATATTGTATCTGTAATAGTATGAAGAAGACAATGTTATCCAAACTTATAAAGATGTTAGAGACTTAAATAAGGTTCAGGAGAAAACAAACCGAATGAGAGAACGAGGAGCGAAATCAGAAGCAAAGTCATAAAATATTACTTTACAGCGAGAGTAGTAGTTGCTTGGAATAACCTTACAGCAGATGTGGTTGGAACCTGTACAGTAAGTGGCTAAAAACTGCCTAGAAAGAGAATAATATAAAAGCGAGGACATTATATTACATTCCATAAAAGCTACTGAGAAAATACAGATAACAAAGGCTCCTGTATTATGGAAGGTATATGATAATACGTCATAAATACTGCTTATCCCTCTGGTTGTGACAGGAGGATGAGAACCCAGAAAGAAGGGCCTTCACCATTAAAGAGACGGTGTGCCTCAAAGCCGCGAATCCTGATTTATCTCAATGTGATTTCAAGTCAGACGGAGTAAGTAACGATACATGAGGGAAATGTACATAATAATCACAAGACAACAAATCCAAATAAATAATTTTCTTCTCCTGTACTGTTTATTTACTGTAATAAAGAACATGAAAACCTCCTAAAGAGGAAGAGAAAAGAAATGACGAGAGATAAAGGGGCTGCGCAGTGTCCGAATACTGAGGACCTATTAGCAGGAGGAGGTATTTACAGTTGTGCTCATAAGTTTACATTCCCGTGCAGAATTTATGATTTCTTAACCATTGTTCAGAGAATATGAATGATATCACGGACACTTTTCTCTCACTCGTGGTTAGTGGTCGGCTGAAGCCATTTATTGTCAAACAACTCAGTTTACTCCTTTTTAACCACTTCCCATCTGGGCCCTTTGCCCCCTTCCTGACCAGGCCAAATTTTGCAAAACTGACATATCTCACTTTATGTGGTAATAACTTTGGAACGCCTTTATTTATCCAAGTCATTCAGAGATTGTTTTCTCGTGACACATTGTACTTCATGATAGTCATAAATTTGAGTCAAAATATTTCACCTTTATTTATGAAAAAATCCCAAATTTACCCAAAAATTTGAAAAATTCGCAATTTTCTAAATTTCAATTTCTCTGCTTTTAAAACAGAAAGTGATACCTCATAAAATATTTATTATTTAACATTTCCCATATGTCTACTTTATGTTGGCATCATTTTGGAAATGTCATTTTATTTTTTTAGGACGTTAGAAGGCTTAGAAGTTTAGAAGCAATTCTTCAAATTTTTAAGAAAATTGCCAAAACCCACTTTATAAGGACCAGTTCAGGTCTGAAGTCACTTTGTGGGGCTTACATAGTGGATACCCCCATAAATGACCCCATTGTAGAAACTACACCCCTCAAGGTATTCAAAACCGATATTACAAACTTTGTTAACCCTTTAGGCGTTCCACAAGAATTAAAGGAAAATGGAGATCAAATTTTGAAATTTCACTTTTTTGGCAGATTTTCCATTTTAATCAATTTTTTCCTTTAACACATCGATGGTTAACAGCCAAACAAAACTCAATATTTATTACCCAGATTCTGCGGTTTACAGAAACACCCCATATGTGGTCGTAAACTGCTGTATGGGCACACGGCAGGGCGCAGAAGAAAAGGAACTCCACATGGTTTTTAGATGCCATGTCCCATTTGAAGCCCCCTGATGCACGCTTACAGTAGAAACTCCCAAGAAGTGACCTCATTTTGGAAACTAGGGGATAAGGTGCCAGTTTTATTAGTACTATTTTTGGGTACATATGATTTTTTGATCATTCATTATAACACTTTATGGGGCAAGGTGACCAAAAAATTGGTTGTTTTAGCACAGTTTCTATTTATTTATTTTTACAGCGTTCACCTGAGGGGTTCAGTCAAGTGACATTTTTATAGAGCAGATTGTTACGGACGTGGCGATACCTAATATATATACTTTTTCTCATTTATTAAAGTTTTACACAATAATAGCATTTTTGAAACCAAAAAATTATGTTTTAATGTGTCCATGTTCTGAGAGCTATAGTTTTTTTATTTTTTGAGAGATTTTCTTATGTAGGGGCTCATTTTTTGCGGGATGAGGTGACGGTTTTATTGGTACCATTTTGTGGGACATACGCGTTTTTGATCACTTGGTGTTGCACCTTTTGTGATGCAAGGTGACAAAAATTGCTTGTTTTGACATTTTTTTTTTTTTTTTTTTACGGTGTTCACCCGAGGGGTTAGGTCATGTGATACTTTTATAGAGCTGGTTTTTACGGACGCGGCGATACCTAATATGTCTATTTTATTTTATTTTTTCTATTTTTAATTATTTTTTTTTTATTCCTTACTTGGGAACTTTTTTTTTTTTACATGTGAAACTTTATTTTATTTTATTTTTTCAACCCTTTATTTTTTTTATTTTTTTTTACACTTTTCGTCCCCCATAAGGTCATACAAGACCTCTGGGGGACATTTACTTCACTTTTTCTTTTTTTTTTCACTGTTGATTTCTCCTGTAACTGGGGCTGACATAGTAGCCCCAGTTACAGAAGAAATGCACCCCTATAGAGGCTGTACAGCAGCAATCCTGCGCTGTACAGCCTCACAGCAGGGCTGATCGAGGTCTCTGAGAGACCTCACACAGCTCCTGCACACTCCGGTCACGGCGGTCACATGACCGCCGGGCCGGAACAGGAAGCGCTGTGCGCTTCCTTCTCTGCAGACACAGCGCTCGGTGAGCGCTGTGTCTGCAGCGATCGTGAAGGCAGGGACACCTGGGCACTGTCCCTGCCTTGTCTTAGGGTTGCCCTGCTGTCACTGACAGCGGGCAACCCGATCAGCAGCTGCACGATTAGCGTGCAGCTGCTATTTCTGACAGGACGTTTTAAAACGTGCTGTCAGAAATAGACGTCCGCCCATAGGACGTTTATAGTCTATGGGCGGACGTGAGGCGGTTAAATCATAATAATCACAAGACAAACTACCTAAATGACCCTGATCAAAAGGTTACACACCCCAGTCCTTAATACCGTGTATTGCCCCCTTTAACATCAATGACAGCTTGAAATCTTTTGTGGTAGTTGTGGATGAGGCTCTTTATCTTCTCAGATGGTAAAGCTGTCCATTCTTCCTGGCAAAAAGCCTCCGGTTCCCCTAAATTCTTGGGCTGTCTTGCATGAACTGCACGTTTGAGGTCTGGAGACTGAGATGGCCACTCCAGAACCTTCACTTTATTTTGCTGTAGCCAATGACAGGTCAACTTGGCCTTGTGTTTTGGATCATTGTCATGTTTGAATGTCCAAGTAAGTCCCATGCGCAGCTTCCGCGATGATGAGTGCAAATTTTCTGCCAGTATTTGTTACTGCATTTATATTGGCATCAATTATGACCAAATTTCCTGAGCCTTTGTAGCTCACACATCCCCAGACCATCAGTGATCCACCACCATGTTTCACAGTAGGCACGGTGAACCTTTCATCCTAGGCCTTGTTGACTCCTCTCCAAATGTAGTGTTTATGGTTGTGTCCGAACTGTTCAATTTTAGTCATCGCTCCAAATGACTTTGTGCCAGAAGGTTTGAGGCTTGTCTCTGTGCTGTTTGGCATATTCTAAGCGGTATACTTTGTGGCATTTGCGTAGTAATGGCTTTCTTCTGGCAACCCGTCTATGCAGCCCATCTTTCTTCAAGTGCCTCCTTATTGTGCATCTTGAAACAGCCACACCACATTCTTTCAGAGAGTCCTGTATTTCACCTGAAGTTATTTGTGGGTTTTTCCTTGCATCCCGATTCCCAAACCATTTTTCTGGCAGTTGTGGCTGAAAGTCTAGCTGGTCTACCTGACCGTGGTTTGGTTTCAACAGAACCCCTACTTTTCCACTTCTTAATTAGAGTCTGAACACTGCTGATGTTGGCCTTCACAAGTCCTTTGATATTTTCCTATATCACTTTCCTGTTTCCTACCTTTTCCCGCAGATACTTTGACAATTCTTTTGCTTTCCCCATGACTTAGAATCCAAACATCAGTGCAGCACTCGATGAAAGATGCAAGGGTCTGTCAGGAGTCAAGAAAGTCATTGACCTTTTATATACACCCACTAATTACAAGCAAACAGATCACTTGTGAAGATAGTCACCTTTAATAATCATTGTAACCTTTTTGTGTCAAGTTGTGTGAATGTTATCAGGCCAAATCACCAGGGTATGTAAACTTTTGATCAGGGTCATTTTGGTAGTTTGTCTTGTGAGTAGGATTTAAAAACAACAGAGTTGTTTGACAATAAATGGCTTCAGCCGACCACTAACCACGAGTGAGATAAAAGTGTCTGTGTTATCATTCATATTCTCTGAACAATGGTTAAGAAATCATAATTTCTGCAAGGTTATGTAAACTTATGAGCACAACTTGTATATCAGAACGGCAGGAGTCCGACTCCCAGCATCCCCAACGATCAGTTGTTTAAAGGGGTCACGGCCCTCATACCAGTGTTTAGGTGAGGGGGATCTGTGGATGGCACTGTTTAGGGGAGGGGGATCTGTGGATATCACTGTTTAGGGGGGATCTGTGGATGGCACTGTTTAGGGGGGGGATCTGTGGATAGCACTGTTTATGGGAGGGGGATCTGTAGATAGCACTGTTTAGGGGAGGGGGATCTGTGGATGGCACTGTTTAGGGGGGATCTGTGGATAGCACTGTTTAGGGGAGGGGGATCTGTGGATGGCACTGTTTAGGGGGGATCTGTGGATGGCACTGTTTAAGGGGGATCTGTGGATGGCACTGTTATGGGGTGGATCTGTGGATGACACATATAGCATAAGATGCTATATAGTGTCATCCATAGATCCCCCCATAGCAGTGTCATCCACTGATCCCGCTCCCCATAACAGTGCCATCCACAGATCCCAGTCAGTTCCCCGGACTGGAGAAGATTGTCTTGAAGACAGGGAGGGCTGGGCATTCAGGGGTAGTCTTATACGGCGAGTATAGCCCAAAACCTTTATTTTAAATGGAAAAGTTGGGGGTCGTCTTATACGCCGGAAAATACGGTACTATAATACTGCTCCTATGTACAAGAATATAACTACTAAAATACTGCTCCTATGTACAAGAATATAACTACTATAATACTGCTCCTATGTACAAGAATATAACTACTATAATACTGCCTCCTATGTACAAGAATATAACTACTATAATACTGCTCCTATGTACAAGAATATAACTACTATAATACTGCTCCTATGTACAAGAATATAACTACTATAATACTGCCTCCTATGTACAGGAATATAACTACTATAATACTGCTTCTATGTACAAGAATATAACTACTATAATACTGCTCCTATGTACAAGAATATAACTACTATAATGCTGCTCCTGTGTACAAGAATATAACTACTATAATACTGCTCCTATGTACAAGAATATAACTACTATAATACTGCCTCCTATGTACAGGAATATAACTACTATAATACTGCTCCTATGTACAAGAATATAACTTCTATAATACTGCTCCTATGTACAAGAATATAACTACTAAAATACTGCTCCTATGTACAAGAATATAACTACTATAATACTGCTCCTATGTATAAGAATATAACTACTAAAATACTGCTCCTATGTATAAGAATATAACTACTATAATACTGCTCCTATGTACAAGAATATAACTACTATAATACTGCTCCTATGTACAAGAATATAACTACTATAATACTGCTCCTATGTACAAGAATATAACTACTATAATACTGCTCTTATGTACAGGAATATAACTACTATAATACTGCTCCTATGTACAAGAATATAACTTCTATAATACTGCTCCTATGTACAAGAATATAACTACTATAATACTGCTCCTATGTACAGGAATATAACTACTATAATACTGCTCCTATGTACAAGAATATAACTACTAAAATACTGCTCCTATGTACAAGAATTTAACTACTAAAATACTGCTCCTATGTACAAGAATATAACTACTATAATACTGCTCCTATGTACAAGAATATAAATACTAAAATACTGCTCCTATGTACAAGAATATAACTACTATAATACTCCTCCTATGTACAAGAATATAACTACTATAATACTGCTCCTATGTACAAGAATATAACTACTATAATACTGCTCCTATGTACAAGAATATAACTACTATAATACTGCTCTTATGTACAGGAATATAACTACTATAATACTGCTCCTATGTACAAGAATATAATACTATAATACTGCCTCCTATGTACAAGAATATAACTACTATAATACTGCTCCTATGTATAAGAATATAACTTCTATAATACTGCTCCTATGTACAAGACTATAACTACTATAATACTGCCCCCTATGTACAGGAATATAACTACTATAATACTGCTCCTATGTACAGGAATATAACTACTATAATACTGCTCCTATGTACAAGAATATAACTACTAAAATACTGCTCCTATGTACAGGAATTTAACTACTAAAATACTGCTCCTATGTACAAGAATATAACTACTATAATACTGCTCCTATGTACAAGAATATAACTACTAAAATACTGCTCCTATGTACAGGAATATAACTACTATATTACTGCTCCTATGTACAAGACTATTACTACTATAATACTGCTCCTATGTACAAGAATATAACTACTATAATACTGATGCTATGTACAAGAATATAACTACTATAATACTGCTCCTATGTACAAGAATATAACTACTATAATACTGCCTCCTATGTACAAGAATATAACTACTATAATACTGCCTCCTATGTACAAGAATATAACTACTATAATACTGCCTCCTATGTACAAGAATATAACTACTATAATACTGTCTCCTATGTACAAGAATATAACTTCTATAATACTGCTCCTATGTACAAGAATATAACTACTAAAATACTGCTCCTATGTACAAGAATATAACTACTAAAATACTGCTCCTATGTATAAGAATATAACTACTATAATACTGCTCCTATGTACAAGAATATAACTACTATAATACTGCTCCTATGTACAAGAATATAACTACTATAATACTGCTCCTATGTACAAGAATATAACTACTATAATACTGCTCTTATGTACAGGAATATAACTACTATAATACTGCTCCTATGTACAAGAATATAACTTCTATAATACTGCTCCTATGTACAAGAATATAACTACTATAATACTGCTCCTATGTACAGGAATATAACTACTATAATACTTCTCCTATGTACAAGAATATAACTACTAAAATACTGCTCCTATGTACAAGAATTTAACTACTAAAATACTGCTCCTATGTACAAGAATATAACTACTATAATACTGCTCCTATGTACAAGAATATAACTACTAAAATACTGCTCCTATGTACAAGAATATAACTACTATAATACTCCTCCTATGTACAAGAATATAACTACTATAATACTGCTCCTATGTACAAGAATATAACTACTATAATACTGCTCCTATGTACAAGAATATAACTACTATAATACTGCTCTTATGTACAGGAATATAACTACTATAATACTGCTCCTATGTACAAGAATATAACTACTATAATACTGCTCCTATGTACAAGAATATAACTACTATAATACTGCTCCTATGTACAAGAATATAAATACTAAAATACTGCTCCTATGTACAAGAATATAACTACTATAATACTCCTCCTATGTACAAGAATATAACTACTATAATACTGCTCCTATGTACAAGAATATAACTACTATAATACTGCTCCTATGTACAAGAATATAACTACTATAATACTGCTCTTATGTACAGGAATATAACTACTATAATACTGCTCCTATGTACAAGAATATAACTTCTATAATACTGCTCCTATGTACAAGACTATAACTACTATAATACTGCCCCCTATGTACAGGAATATAACTACTATAATACTGCTCCTATGTACAGGAATATAACTACTATAATACTGCTCCTATGTACAAGAATATAACTACTAAAATACTGCTCCTATGTACAAGAATTTAACTACTAAAATACTGCTCCTATGTACAAGAATATAACTACTATAATACTGCTCCTATGTACAAGAATATAACTACTAAAATACTGCTCCTATGTACAGGAATATAACTACTATAATACTGCTCCTATGTACAAGACTATTACTACTATAATACTGCTCCTATGTACAAGAATATAACTACTATAATACTGATGCTATGTACAAGAATATAACTACTATAATACTGCTCCTATGTACAAGAATATAACTTCTATAATACTGCTCCTATGTACAAGAATATAACTACTAAAATACTGCTCCTATGTACAAGAATATAACTACTAAAATACTGCTCCTATGTATAAGAATATAACTACTATAATACTGCTCCTATGTACAAGAATATAACTACTATAATACTGCTCCTATGTACAAGAATATAACTACTATAATACTGCTCCTATGTACAAGAATATAACTACTATAATACTGCTCTTATGTACAGGAATATAACTACTATAATACTGCTCCTATGTACAAGAATATAACTTCTATAATACTGCTCCTATGTACAAGAATATAACTACTATAATACTGCTCCTATGTACAGGAATATAACTACTATAATACTTCTCCTATGTACAAGAATATAACTACTAAAATACTGCTCCTATGTACAAGAATTTAACTACTAAAATACTGCTCCTATGTACAAGAATATAACTACTATAATACTGCTCCTATGTACAAGAATATAACTACTAAAATACTGCTCCTATGTACAAGAATATAACTACTATAATACTCCTCCTATGTACAAGAATATAACTACTATAATACTGCTCCTATGTACAAGAATATAACTACTATAATACTGCTCCTATGTACAAGAATATAACTACTATAATACTGCTCTTATGTACAGGAATATAACTACTATAATACTGCTCCTATGTACAAGAATATAACTTCTATAATACTGCTCCTATGTACAAGAATATAACTACTATAATACTGCTCCTATGTACAGGAATATAACTACTATAATACTGCTCCTATGTACAAGAATATAACTACTAAAATACTGCTCCTATGTACAAGAATTTAACTACTAAAATACTGCTCCTATGTACAAGAATATAACTACTATAATACTGCTCCTATGTACAAGAATATAACTACTAAAATACTGCTCCTATGTACAGGAATATAACTACTATAATACTGCTCCTATGTACAAGAATATAACTACTAAAATACTGCTCCTATGTACAAGAATTTAACTACTAAAATACTGCTCCTATGTACAAGAATATAACTACTATAATACTGCTCCTATGTACAAGAATATAACTACTAAAATACTGCTCCTATGTACAAGAATATAACTACTATAATACTCCTCCTATGTACAAGAATATAACTACTATAATACTGCTCCTATGTATAAGAATATAACTACTATAATACTCCTCCTATGTACAAGAATATAACTACTATAATACTGCTCCTATGTATAAGAATATAACTACTATAATACTGCCTCCTATGTACAAGAATATAACTACTATATTACTGCCTCCTATGTACAAGAATATAACTACTATAATGCTGCTCCTATGTACAAGAATATAACTACTATAATACTGCTCCTATGTATAAGAATATAACTACTATAATACTGCCTCCTATGTACAAGGATATAACTACTATAATACTGCCTCCTATGTACAAGAATATAACTACTATAATACTGCTCCTATGTACAATAATATAACTACTATAATACTGCCTCCTATGTACATGAATATAACTACTCTAATGCTGCTCCTATGTACAAGAATATAACTACTATAATACTGCTCCTATGTATAAGAATATAACTACTATAATACTGCCTCCTATGTACATGAATATAACTACTATAATACTGCTCCTATGTACAAGAATATAACTACTATAATACTGCTCCTATGTACAAGAATATATCTACTATAATACTTCTCCTATGTACAAGAATATAACTACTATATTACTGCTCCTATGTACAAGACTATAACTACTATAATACTGCTCCTATGTACAAGAATAAATCTACTATAATACTGCTCCTATATATAAGAATATATCTACTATAATACTTCTCCTATGTACAAGAATATAACTACTATATTACTGCTCCTATGTACAAGACTATAACTACTATAATACTGCTCCTATGTACAAGAATATAACTACTATAATACTGCTCCTATGTACAAGAATATAACTACTATAATACTGCTCTTATGTACAGGAATATAACTACTATAATACTGCTCCTATGTACAAGAATATAACTTCTATAATACTGCTCCTATGTACAAGAATATAACTACTATAATACTGCTCCTATGTACAGGAATATAACTACTATAATACTGCTCCTATGTACAAGAATATAACTACTAAAATACTGCTCCTATGTACAAGAATTTAACTACTATAATACTGCTCCTATGTACAAGAATATAACTACTAAAATACTGCTCCTATGTACAAGAATATAACTACTATAATACTCCTCCTATGTACAAGAATATAACTACTATAATACTGCTCCTATGTATAAGAATATAACTACTATAATACTCCTCCTATGTACAAGAATATAACTACTATAATACTGCTCCTATGTATAAGAATATAACTACTATAATACTGCCTCCTATGTACAAGAATATAACTACTATATTACTGCCTCCTATGTACAAGAATATAACTACTATAATGCTGCTCCTATGTACAAGAATATAACTACTATAATACTGCTCCTATGTATAAGAATATAACTACTATAATACTGCCTCCTATGTACAAGGATATAACTACTATAATACTGCCTCCTATGTACAAGAATATAACTACTATAATACTGCTCCTATGTACAAGAATATAACTACTATAATACTGCCTCCTATGTACATGAATATAACTACTCTAATGCTGCTCCTATGTACAAGAATATAACTACTATAATACTGCTCCTATGTATAAGAATATAACTACTATAATACTGCCTCCTATGTACATGAATATAACTACTATAATACTGCTCCTATGTACAAGAATATAACTACTATAATACTGCTCCTATGTACAAGAATATATCTACTATAATACTTCTCCTATGTACAAGAATATAACTACTATATTACTGCTCCTATGTACAAGACTATAACTACTATAATACTGCTCCTATGTACAAGAATAAATCTACTATAATACTGCTCCTATATATAAGAATATATCTACTATAATACTTCTCCTATGTACAAGAATATAACTACTATATTACTGCTCCTATGTACAAGACTATAACTACTATAATACTGCTCCTATGTACAAGAATATAACTACTATAATACTGCTCCTATGTACAAGAATATAACTACTATAATACTGCTCCTATGTACAAGAATATAACTACTATAATACTGCCTCCTATGTACATGAATATAACTACTCTAATGCTGCTCCTATGTACAAGAATATAACTACTATAATACTGCTCCTATGTATAAGAATATAACTACTATAATACTGCCTCCTATGTACATGAATATAACTACTATAATACTGCTCCTATGTACAAGAATATAACTACTATAATACTGCTCCTATGTACAAGAATATATCTACTATAATACTTCTCCTATGTACAAGAATATAACTACTATATTACTGCTCCTATGTACAAGACTATAACTACTATAATACTGCTCCTATGTACAAGAATAAATCTACTATAATACTGCTCCTATATATAAGAATATATCTACTATAATACTTCTCCTATGTACAAGAATATAACTACTATATTACTGCTCCTATGTACAAGACTATAACTACTATAATACTGCTCCTATGTACAAGAATATAACTACTATAATACTGCTCCTATGTACAAGAATATAACTACTATAATACTGCTCTTATGTACAGGAATATAACTACTATAATACTGCTCCTATGTACAAGAATATAACTTCTATAATACTGCTCCTATGTACAAGAATATAACTACTATAATACTGCTCCTATGTACAGGAATATAACTACTATAATACTGCTCCTATGTACAAGAATATAACTACTAAAATACTGCTCCTATGTACAAGAATTTAACTACTAATATACTGCTCCTATGTACAAGAATATAACTACTATAATACTGCTCCTATGTACAAGAATATAACTACTAAAATACTGCTCCTATGTACAGGAATATAACTACTATAATACTGCTCCTATGTACAAGAATATAACTACTAAAATACTGCTCCTATGTACAAGAATTTAACTACTAAAATACTGCTCCTATGTACAAGAATATAACTACTATAATACTGCTCCTATGTACAAGAATATAACTACTAAAATACTGCTCCTATGTACAAGAATATAACTACTATAATACTCCTCCTATGTACAAGAATATAACTACTATAATACTGCTCCTATGTATAAGAATATAACTACTATAATACTCCTCCTATGTACAAGAATATAACTACTATAATACTGCTCCTATGTATAAGAATATAACTACTATAATACTGCCTCCTATGTACAAGAATATAACTACTATATTACTGCCTCCTATGTACAAGAATATAACTACTATAATGCTGCTCCTATGTACAAGAATATAACTACTATAATACTGCTCCTATGTATAAGAATATAACTACTATAATACTGCCTCCTATGTACAAGGATATAACTACTATAATACTGCCTCCTATGTACAAGAATATAACTACTATAATACTGCTCCTATGTACAAGAATATAACTACTATAATACTGCCTCCTATGTACATGAATATAACTACTCTAATGCTGCTCCTATGTACAAGAATATAACTACTATAATACTGCTCCTATGTATAAGAATATAACTACTATAATACTGCCTCCTATGTACATGAATATAACTACTATAATACTGCTCCTATGTACAAGAATATAACTACTATAATACTGCTCCTATGTACAAGAATAAATCTACTATAATACTGCTCTTATATACAAGAATATATCTACTATAATACTGCTCCTATGTACAAGAATATAACTACTATAATACTCCTCCTATGTACAAGAATATAACTACTATAATACTGCTCCTATGTACAAGAATATAACTACTATAATACTGCTCCTATGTACAAGAATATAACTACTATAATACTGCCTCCTACTCTTTCCATTTTCGGATGATGGATTGAGCAGTGATCTGTGAGATGTTCAGAGCTTGGGATATTTTTTTTTATAACCTAACCCTGATTTACACTTCTCCACAACTTTATCTCTGACCTGTCTGGTGTGTTCCTTGGTTTTCATGATACTGTCTGATCACTAATGTTCTGATCACAAACCTCTGAGGCCTTCAGAGAACAGCTAGAGTTATACAGAGAAAACATTACACACAGGTGGACTCTATTTACTAATGAGGTGACTTGTGAAGGTTATTGGTCACACTGGATTTTATTTCGGGGATCAGAGTGCTGGGGGCTGAATACATACAAATGCTCAGCACACTTTCCAGATTTTTAGTTATTAAACATTTTGAAAACCATGTATCATTTTCTTTTCCCTTCACACATATTTGCTACTGCGTGTTGGTCTATCACATAAAATCCCAATAAAATAGATTATTAAGTTTGTGGGTGTAATGTGAAAAAATGAGGAAAGTTCAAGAGGTATGAATATTTTTTCATGGCACTGAATATACAGGGTATATTATTGCTATTATTACCTGCTGTATAGGCTTATTACATGATTTCCTCCTTCTCTCATGTCATATATTACATTTGGTAATTGTGATGATTATTGATTGTTCCCTGTAGATTATGACTCTTGTTTTTGGGTCTTGCAGGATGTGCAGATCTGTTCTTTGGTTTTGGGTGGTGAGAATCCTGAGGATATAATGTGCATCAGTCTGAACAAGGTAAGAGAAGAGTTTCTTCCAATATTCAGAAGTCCTAACTAGGGAGTTTGCACCGTGACTTCTTTTGGGACTTCTGAAGCCTCCAGAGCTCAATGTTCCTGTACCCCAGTGGTGTGCTAAGGGGGGGCAGTCCGCCCCAGGTGACGGCTCTCAGGGGGGTGCCAGAAGCAATGAGCGCTTCCATCAATACAGACAGAAGCGCTCATTGCTGGAGCGTCACGAGCTGAGGTCCTGTCACTCACCGCTCAGCCCCCCAGCTTTCCTCCCCTCTATCAGGCCGGCGGCGCACAGAATGGTGAAGCAGTAAGTTTTCCCCCCGCTCCACCATTCAGCCTGCAGACACAGATCGCACTGCCAGCCTGTGTGGGTGGAGCCTGCAGCCCGAAAATCTGCATAAGCTCTGCCCACACAGTGCTGCAGAGTGATCTGTGCCTGCAGGGGAGAGAGGACTGTGAGCTTCAGGAACGGGACAAGGTGAGTAGTTACTGTGTTTTATTTTTATACAGAGGGGACACAGAGGACTATATTACTATGGAGGGGGAACAGAGGGCATTACTACTCTGGAAGGGAAAAAGAGGACATTAATAATGTGAAGGGGCACAGTGGGCATTTCTACTATGGAGGGGGCACAGAGCCAGAGGGCATTACTACAATAAAGGGAGCACAGAGGGCATTATTACTGTGAATGGGACACAATGGGGATGTCTACTATGGAGGGGGCACAGAGGGCATTACTAGCACAGTGGGCATTACTACTATTAAGGGGGCACTATTTCTGTGAAGGGGGCTGTCACGGTCATATTGGTGTTTGACCATGACGCGGTTGCGGTGCAGACTCGTTGCTTGTGGCAACATGTAGTTTTTGGTTTGCACGTGCACTTCCCCTTTAAGTTGTGTCTTCCTGCTGTGTGGTGTGCATGGGGTTAATATCCTGACTTGGTTAGATCAGGGTGTGGTCTCTTCTAGCTATTTAGCCTTTGCTTGTAGCTTGGAGGTGAGTTGTGCTCTAGCCTTGCTGTGGGCTGGAAGCTATGCTCCATTCTGTGGCTATTCCATCTGCCCAGTCATTGAGCCACCTTGTTGGACATCGAGGTCTCTTAGCAATTAGAGATGTCGCGAACATAAAATTTTCCGTTCGCAAACGGCGAACGCAAATTTCTGCAAATGTTCGCGACCGGGCGAACCGCCATAGACTTCAATAGGCAGGCGAATTTTAAAACCCACAGAGACTCTTTCTGGCCACAATAGTGATGGAAAAGTTGTTTCAAGGGGACTAACACCTGGACTGTGGCATGCCGGAGGGGGATCCATGGCAAAACTCCCATGGAAAATTACATAGTTGACGCAGAGTTGGATTTTAATCCATTAAGGGCATAAATCACCTAACAATCCAATTTTTTTTTGAACAACGTGGTTTAAAACATCCAGTGTGTGTATACGATCAGTTATGATGTTGTATTGATCAGGTAGTGTAAGGGTTACGCCCGCTTCACAGACATTGACAGACCAAACTCCCCTTTTAATGCACCGCAAACAACCGCAAACAGTCCATTTGCCCAACCGCAAACTCCCCATTTGCACAAGGTTGGATACCAAGCTAGCCATGTCCCGTCGATGTCATTGAAGGTTTCTTCCTCCACCCAGCCACGTACAACACCAAGGGTCACGGAAAGGTGAATTGAATTGATTTTTCGAACGGGGAGATGGTTAAAAAAACGCTGGCTCCCTCCCCTTTGTTTGAATCCACGGTCACTGCGTCTGCGCCGTTCAATTTACTGTCCCACCCGATATGAGTGGTATTTTCTGTAGTTCTCTCTTCTCATCAGTTTAATCCCTGTTACGTCCCCAATCTGGGGTCCATTTATTAAATCGATTTTTCGAACGGCGAGATGGTTAAAAAAACGCTGTCTCCCTCCCCTTTGTTTGAATCCACGCCACGGTCACTGCGTCTGCACCGTGCAATTTACTGTCACACCCGTGAGTGACACCCTGTAACGGTATAAGTGGAGGTCTAGCCACAAGCCAGTGGACACAATACAGTCTGTGTGGGCCTGACACACACGGGCTTGCAACTGTGATTAGATCACAGAAAAATATTAAATAGAATAATTTTTTTTATCTGCGAGGTATTTTCTGTCACACCCTGTATGAATGGTGTGCACACAGTACTGTCTGTGACTGAGCCTGCAGCCTCTCACACACGGGCAGCCAACTGCAATATATATATATATATATATATATATAAAAATAAAAAAAAGAAAGCAGACTGATGTACCAGCCCTGAAAAGGGCTTTTTGGGGTGCTGTCTGGACGCTGTCCTTACAGCAGATGAGTCCGTGGACACAGAACACTGCCCTAGCTAACGCTTTCCCTATTGAATCAGCAGCAGCAGCAGCAGCACTGTCCCTCCTCTCACTGAGAATGCAGCTTCCGAATGAATCTAAAATGGATGCTGTCCGGGAGGTGGGAGGGTCTGGGAGGGAGGGTCTGCTGCTGATTGGCTGGAATGTGTATGCTGACTGTGAGGTACAGGGTCAAAGTTTACTCAATGATGACGAATAGAGGGCGGACCGAACATCGCACATGTTTGCCCGCCGCGGCGAACGCGAACAAGCTATGTTCGCCGGGAACTATTCGCCGGCGAACTATTCGGGCCATCTCTATTAGCAATGTCATTCCTTTGTCTCCCTTGTATCCTCTATGTACCCAACCTCACTTGTTGTATGTTTGGTGTGGGTTTATGTTCAGGGTTTGTTGTACGTCTTGTTTGTTATTACATGTCTGGGATGTTATATAAACCTATAGTGTTGTTGAACAATCAACAAAAGAATGCCCAGTGTATTAAAAAAATATATACTTTTATTTAATTATAATAAACATATCATGATTATTAAAATATTAAAGATAGCAAGAAAAGGGTATGAAGAGTCAGCAGAAAAACCGGATGCGCAATCCACTGGCCGGTGTCGCCGCTACCCGCCAGAAGATGGAAAACATGTCAAGTATACCAGTAGTAAGCTCATCTGTGGGTAACAGATAGAGAGTTAAAGCATACCATGATGAAGCTGAGGCGAAACGCGCGTCGAGGTTCTTAGCCTGTCCGGTGCCTGCTGCTTTTACCCTCCATCATGTCTCATGGTGTGCTTTAATTTTCTATTTGTTACCCACAGATGAGCTCCTTCATATCCTTTACAATAAGGCTTGGTGTGTGTTGTCTCACTTATATGAGGGCTCTCTATATATTTTATTTTTTCCCCCTTTATTGCTAGATTCTAGCGGATGTTTGATTATTTGTCTTTCATTACATTTTGGGCTGAGCTGAGACTCATCTGGTGGTTATGCACCAGGGTGATGATCACATGAATTTCATTTGGAATAGTCATATTTTATGGGCTATTGTGTTGTGAATCACCCCGGTGCATACTACTGGTATACTTGACATGTTTTCCATCTTCTGGCGGGTAACAGCGACACCGGCCAGTGGATTGCGGCATCCGGTTTTTCTGCTGACTCTTCATACCCTTTTCTTGCTATCTTTAATATTTTAATAATCATGATATGTTTATTATAATTAAATAAAAGTATATTTTTTTGAATACACTGGGCATTCTTTTGTTTTTTGTTCAACAACACTATAGATTTATATGATTATTCATTCCCTGCCCTAACTTATGGTTTTACATTGAGGCTTTCTTGTTTGGTTCTATGTCTGGGATGTTGTTGGTGTTTGTCCCTGCATGAGTGCAAGACGTTTCTGTCACGGCCTTTGGTTTGCGCTGTGACACTGTTGCCACACTTGCGGTTGCCCGCGGCAACGTGTTGCTCTGAGAGCATGCGGTGGCAGTGTCTTGGCCTTCTGGGTGATTGCCGTGGCATGGTTGCCACGCATGCTGTTGCTGGTGGTAACGTGTGGTTTGGTATGCTTGTGTGTGCACTTCACCTTTAAGTGGCTTCCTGCCACAGACACACTGACTGGAACCCATGCACAAGTGCTGCTTTCCACACCAACAGTAAAGGACACAGCACAAACCACAACCACACAGGAACCCAGGACACCCATAGCTGCAATAAACGTGAGACAGGGGAATGTCTAGCAAACATGCTGGACACCAAACATCACCAGCCATGTAACACAACACAAGACATACAACACCCTGAACATAACCCACGCAAACCAAAAGATAAGAAGGGAAAGAGACATCATAATAACAACAATGACCTCAAGGGTGGCCCTCACTGGACAGATGAAAAAAGCCAGGAACAGTGAACCACCAGCACACACCAAGGTTGGAGGAACCCTGAGCTTCAGGCATACAGCAGAGGCTAAATAGCCCAAGCAGCCACACACACATAAACCCAGTGTTCACAAAACACTAGGAAGGGAGTTAATCCTTCCAATACCAGACAGAGGAAGGAAGCCACTTAAAGGAGAAGTGCACACACAAGGTTAACAACCTGAAGTATGTCACTAAACTCTTTTCCCCCTGCTTCATAATGTTAAGTGTATGTATATGGTCATCTGGTATAAGTTTGCATCACTCTCTCCATAATGTGCATTTTCCAGGCCTGTTGTATTGTATACTTGCTGTAATTCTCAATGTACACCAGCAGGTGGCAGCAATACGTAAGCAGACCATAGCTAGTTAATAGACCTAGACTGGAATAGATAATTCCAGGCTAGCTCCCCCCTTTCTGAGGAGGAGTGGAATGTTCCCACATCCTACTTCAGGGGGAGGAAGGAAAGTTCTAGGCAGTGTGAGCCACCCCCCTGCTGGGGTAGGCTGCATTAGTAGGAGCTCCCAGAAACAGAGACCCCAACCAAGGATCCAAGCCTCGGCTGAGGCACAAGATCAACCTTCCCAGCCTGAGTTCCTTACCTCAGCTGGTGGACAAAGAAAGCAGCCCTTCACAGAACTATCAGATCTCCAGGAAGCCACCATCATACCCTGCGAGCAGTCCTGTAAGGAAAGATCCAAAGATAAAGAGAAGATAAGTACCTCTTCAGCTAGTCAGGCCCAAACTAAGCAGACTTAAGACAGAGCAGAAGATAGATACCTGCCAGATCAATAGGCGTATGTACCAGATGCAGAATAGATATAAATTCCTGCCACATATTGCCAAAACCTGCTGGGATCCTAGACTAAAGCTGTATACTTGTATGGATCAAAAGCTGCATATCATAACACCAAGTAAAGACAAGTTGGACCCTATTATCTGTGTGGAATTCCATCATTCCTCCGTTACTCCTATTAACAGCACTCAATTTTGTTGCATGTGAGCCAGGATACAGGAGTCCAGCCGTACCATAGGTAGGAGACACCGTTGACACTATACAGAGACAATTTCCCCCTCTGGCATTCCTCACCTGGTACGTGAGCTCATAACATCTTAAAGGGCCCTGCTACAGTACCTACGCAAGCTGCAACTGGCGTCACGAACTTATACACATATAAACTGACCCACTGCATAGAATTCCCACTGACCCAGGGTCCTGCTCATTGCATCAAGTTGCGTCACGAACAGGATAGGATTGAATTGTGTGTCCATCCCTAACAACAGAACCGCATCTAATTGTGCGCAAAAAAAATACGGACTTAAAACCGCATGTTTCACAGTATTGCAAGCGCTGCCGCTTGTACAAAGATTGCTAAAAAAGTGTCTTTCTTACTTGTATTGCTTTGCCAAGAAAGCGCTGCACGTGCGCTACAGCATAAGGAGTTAATTCGACATTGTGGAAATTCGCCATATTCGTTTTAAGATGGCGCTTCATCTTCATGTCAAAGAACAAAGAAACAAAGGAACGCCCTCTCAGGAGCGCCCTCCATGAACTTGTTACTGACCTGGCCCGAGGTGATAAAATCTCCACCCTCTGCGCCCCTCCCTTAGTTCTGGCGATCAGTGTGTGCAGGAGAGCCGCAAGCATGGCCTGCCCGTGTCCCAGGTGGAACGAAATGTCCATTAGAGGAGAGGACGTATACCCAGAACAACCGCTGGAGATTCAGGTCTCCCAACTGATGCAGAAGTGTGGACCGTCGACCTTTGGCTCCAGGCCGGAGGCAATGTATCCCTCCGTGCCCAAAGACTCGACATCCCCTGTCCTGTCCAGCATTCCAGAGGAGTCGGAGAAGACCGCCGCTGAAGCTCCGATCCCTGATGTGAAGAGCCAGGACCTGATTAAGTTCCCGGAGGCCGTGGATCCCTCCGCTGACGCAAGGACCCCTGCGGAAGGCGACGCAACCATACAGATGAAAGTGGACGTCGAGTCATCCACCGCAGGGGCCGTCTCTGCTGAAGCCAGCATCCAGCCTGTGGCACAGTCGAAGATGGAGGTGCAGAACCGTGACCAGAGAACACCGGAACCGGCCGCGTCATCAGGTAGGAGCAACCCCGCTCCCTGAGGCCCAGGCCCAGTCCGCGTCCGTCCCACTGCCACGTCCAGAAACTCCAGCACCCGCAAAGCCACAGCCACCTACTGGTGCGGCGGAGGCGGCTGGTGATTCCACTCCGCCGCCCAGCTCCGCCCAGCTCCGCAGACTTAATCCGGAGGTCCCTCATGAGATCACGGCCTTTGCCCAGACCGCTTGGGAATACAAGTCCGCGGTTGAAGAGTGGGTTAAACAAGTCCTTGATACCCCCCAGTCAGGAAACTCCAAGTTGACCAGGAGAACCGGCACGGTTTTATGGTTTTCTGTGGAGAGAGGTGTAGGGTTCCTCCAGGACAATTATTCTGGGACTGAGGTGTTTGTAGGCCGCCAGTCCGTGAAGAGACACTATTTACCCCAGGAAAGGCATACTTTTGTATAGAGGTGGGACGAATCCAATTTTTTTCGAATCCGAATCCGAAAAGGTTCTCGAATATATTGAATCTTTCGAATCTTGAATCCTACGAATCCTGTACATAATTGTGTGAACGGTGTAAGATACAAAGTCTGAACGCGTCAGTTTGTCTGAACCTCCACCTCCCAGTCACGGTCGCACCCTATATGACCGCGATGACCCCTGCTATGACCCCTGCTCCTATCACTACAGAACATACAGGGTAATACAGCCCCATACCTCTTACATCCAGTGACGTCTCCTTTGATGTAGATGTTCTCTTTCCTCATCTTCTCCTATCAGACTAGACACCATTTTTCAGCCATTTTTCGTCTCTGCAGCTTGACAAAAAAAAATCTTAGTTTACTACTTTTCCATCATCCTCCCATCTTCTGGACAAATCATCCTAACACCCCCAATACTGTCCCGCTGTGCTTCCCAATACTATACTGCAGAAACAGATAATACCCCTGATAATACTAGTACCACACAGAGCCCCCCATATAAAATACCCCTTCTTTGTGGCCTCAGTAGATGCCCCCATAGTGCCCCCCAATAATGTGCCAATAAGAAGTGGCCCCACAGTGCCACCCAATAATGTGCCAGTAAGTGTCCCCATAGATGCCCCCCTAATCATGTGCCAGTATCAAGTGCGGAGTGCCTCTCTCCTCCCCCCATGTGCCGATATCATAGTGCCATCTCCCCCCCAATGTGCCAGTATTATAGTGCCATCTCCCCCCATAATGTGCCAGTATCATAGTGCCTCCCCCCAATGTGCCAGTAGTATCATAGTGCCTCTCACCTCTCCCCCTGGCATCCACAGATCCCCCATCCTATAACAGTGCCATCCACAGACCCCCCCATCCTATAACAGTGCCATCCACAGACCCCCCCCACCCCATAACAGTGCCACCCACAGACCCCCCCATCCTATAACAGTGCCATCCACAGACCCCCCCATCCTATAACAGTGCCATCCACAGACCCCCCCACCCCATAACAGTGCCATCCACAGACCCCCTCATCCTATAACAGTGCCATCCACAGACCCCCCCATCCTATAACAGTGCCATCCACAGATCTCCCTCCCTATAACAGTGCCATCCACAGATCTCCCTCCCTATAACAGTGCCATCCACAGATCTCCCTCCCTATAACAGTGCCATCCACAGACCCCCCCATCCTATAACAGTGCCATCCACAGACCCCCCCACCCCATAACAGTGCCATCCACAGACTCCCCCCACCTCATAACAGTGCCATCCACAGACCCCCCCACCTCGTAACAGTGCCATCCACAGACCCCCCCACCTCATAACAGTGCCATCCACAGACCCCCCCACCTCATAACAGTGCCATCCACAGACCCCCCCACCCACCTCATAACAGTGCCATCCACAGACCCCCCACCCACCTCATAACAGTGCCATCCACAGACCCCCCCACCCCATAACAGTGCCATCCACAGACCCCCCCATCCTATAACAGTGCCATCCACAGACCCCCCCCACCCCATAACAGTGCCATCCACAGACCCCCCCATCCTATAACAGTGCCATCACACAGACCCCCCCACCCCATAACAGTGCCATCCACAGACCCCCATCCTATAACAGTGCCATCCACAGATCTCCCTCCCTATAACAGTGTCATCCACAGACCCCCCCATCCTATAACAGTGCCATCCACAGACCCCCCCCACCCCATAACAGTGCCATCCACAGACCCCCCCCATCCTATAACAGTGCCATCCACAGACCCACCCCCCACCCCTTAACAGTGTCACACACAGACCCCCCATTGCCGCTCCAGTAGTTATAAAATTTGTAATTCTGATTAATAATGATTCATGCTGCCCCCTCTGTCTGTAGTATAACATTCAATGAATCTTACTCACAGGGCTACTGATATCGTAATGCAGGCCGGCCGGGCAGACGAGCGGCAGAGTGACTGACTGACGTCACCTGCCTGCGCCGCCTGCTTTATGAATGAAGTAGACGGCGCAGGCGGGTGACGTCAGCCAGTCACTCTGCCGCTCGTCTGCCCGGCCGGCCTGCATTACGATATCAGTAGCCCTGTGAGTAAGATTCATTGAATGTTATACTACAGACAGAGGGGGCAGCATCATTATTAATCAGAATTACACATTTTATAACTACTGGAGCGGAGGGGCCGGAGCACAGTGAACGCACCGGCCCCCAGCTCCTCCTCCCAGTCCCTCCCACCGGGATTCGTATCATGTAAATTACGTCGGGATTCGAGTCCACGAATCCCACGAATCCAGCAAGATTCGAGGGATTCGTGGATTCGACGAATCCCCCGTCCCATCTCTACTTTTGTATATTGGGGACCAGGTGGAGTATACCCAAATGCGTTCCATGCAGGGACTCTTTGCTGCGGGAGTCACCCTGTTACAGAAGCCACTTTCTCCTGCCGTTACCCCAGAGACCTGGCAGGAGGATCCAGGCTCTGCGGGCAGGACCCGTTGTTTGCAGGAAACCCCGGATGGCCGCCTGCTCTTCAAGGAGAAGGTTCAACCAGCCCCTGCTCCTTTAATACCGAACTTGTCACAGCCA
This sequence comes from Bufo bufo, assembly GCF_905171765.1. NCBI lineage: Eukaryota > Metazoa > Chordata > Amphibia > Anura > Bufonidae > Bufo > Bufo bufo. Next base: position 552,985,723 of record NC_053393.1, on the reverse strand, counting down.
CCAACCCTGAGGGTGGGACAAATTAACAACAGTGTACTGACATTTAATCCTAAGGTGCAGCCGTGTTTTATGCCGCCTTATATGCTGCCCAGAAAGAAGTCTTCACAATCTGCTCCAGGCCTCCCTGAGCCCCTTCAGCCACAAGTTCTGCCCCTTCCCACACCGGCTGTGGATTCCGGTCTGCGGCAAGCAACTGCAGCATTCACCAAGCTGTCTGCACAGCCAACCCCTACAGCAACCGGTAGAGGGCAGTGGCGCACCACTACCAACACTACCCTCAGCTACCAGCAGAGGCTAGAGCACCCTCTCATGCATTTCAGCAGCTCCAGTAGTGATGAGGAGCTGGACACCTACCTGTAGGGTGTCCCCACTACAAGAATAACCAACAAGTGACATTGTTCTGGGAGCCACTCCATGGACGGTGGCAGCAATACGTAAGCAGACCATAGCTAGTTAATAGACCTAGACTGGAATAGATAATTCCAGGCTAGCTCCCCCCTTTCTGAGGAGGAGTGGAATGTTCCCACATCCTACTTCAGGGGGAGGAAGGAAAGTTCTAGGCAGTGTGAGCCACCCCCCTGCTGGGGTAGGCTGCATTAGTAGGAGCTCCCAGAAACAGAGACCCCAACCAAGGATCCAAGCCTCAGCTGAGGCACAAGATCAACATTCCCAGCCTGAGTTCCTTACCTCAGCTGGTGGACAAAGAAAGCAGCCCTTCACAGAACTATCAGATCTCCAGGAAGCCACCATCATACCCTGCGAGCAGTCCTGTAAGGAAAGATCCAAAGATAAAGAGAAGATAAGTACCTCTTCAGCTGGTCAGGCCCAAACTAAGCATACTCAAGACAGAGCAGAAAATAGATACCTGCCAGATCAATAGGCGTATGTACCAGATGCAGAATAGATATAAATTCCTGCCACATATTGCCAAAACCTGCTGGGATCCTAGACTAAAGTGTGGCAACAGTGTCACAGCGCAAACCAAAGGCCATGACAGTTTCCCTGTGTGTTGTCCCTCCAAAAGGGGGTTGGTTTCCTGGAGGGGTGAACCATTTTCCTAGGATGTGCAGTTGCTGGAGTCCTGGTTCCTGTGTGTCAGTACGGACTGTATCCGGAAGGTGTTGGGATGGCAGCGCGTCTGTTTGGGTTCCAGGTTACTTCAGATGTGTTCATCTTTGGTGTCTTCCAGCAGCAGGTAAGTGACCAGATTTACTGTTGTGGTTGGTTCCGTTGTCTCTGGCCACTGGTTACTTACCTGTCATTTCCTTGGTGTTGTTGTCCTTTGTTGCTAGGCCTGTGGGAGACTCTGGTTCATCTGTGTTTTGGATGAACCAGTTGGTCTCTTGTTCCTTTCTCCTTACCTCAGGGTAATTCAGGTATTTCGGGGTTCTGAGGTGCGGCGTATGGGCTCTCCTACCATCTGGGTCGGCTCATACAGATAAGAGACTAGGGCCAGATTTAGGGATGATTTAGGAGGTGACCTGCTCCCTGATCCCATCCAGGATTAGTTGCTACTGTATATCTATGACATTGTACAGTGGGGGGTTTTCCCCACTCCCCACTGCGACAGAGGCACAATGGGCATCACTACTATTAAGGAGGCACAATGGGCATTATTACTGTGAAGGGGGCACAGAGGTCATTACTACTATTAAGGGGCACAATGGGCATTATTACTGTGAAGGGGGCACACTGGGCATTATTACTATGAAGAGGGCACAATGGGCATTATTACTATAAAGGGCGCACAATGGGGATTATTACTATGAAGGGGACACAATGGGGAATATTACTATGAAGGTGGCACAATGGGAATTATTACTGTGAAGGGGTCACAAAGAGGGCATTGCAACTGTGAAAGGGGCACACAGAGGGCATAACTATTGTGAGAGGGCACAATGTGGGCATAACTACTGTGATGGGTCACACATCTGTACAAAACTACTGTGAAGGTTGTACAATGAGTGCAATACTACTGTACAATTTTCTTAAAGTATTGGGGGGGAGGGGGCCAGAGAAAAGAATCCGCCCCATGTGCCAAGCACCCTAGGCACCCCACTGCTGTACCCATTGCTATAGAGTTATCTGATGGCCCAGCAGGAGAACCTACCATGAGATTGTCTCCATATGGCTCTTAGGATCCAGGATCTGCTAGACCAGTGATGGGAGCTTCCCTCCTGCTGCAGGATGATACAAGAGGATGGAGCAGTCTGTGCATGGAGGGGGTAATGCGTGTCCTATATAGGGGTAAAAGGGGTGGAACATGACTAATATACAGGAGAAGAGCGGTGGAGATACAGGATACAGTGCTTGGCTTGGCCAACATCATGGCCAAGCAATGAAAAGCTAAAATTAGTAAACTGAACTTAGAGGATGTGAGGAAGGTCTTTGGATGTGTAACACCCCAAAGTGGTGTTACCACTACAGCACCCTGCTACTATATCTAATGGGCTAATATTATGTCATCTTATGTATGTCTTTTCAGGTCCTCCACAATGTGTATTCATAATCTTGTTATGTAACTGTTTATTACATGTAATGAGTCTGTTCACCAGCAGGTGGCAGCGTAAATAGCCGAGCTATCCTTAGAGAGAAGGGAACTTACCATTCCATTCTCCCCCTTTGGGCAGAAGTGGGCCAGTCTTGCTTGCTACCAGAAGGAGGTGGGGCAGTTCTAGTTTGTTCTGGTTGAGACTCCATGTTGGAGCTGCCAGGATTCTAACCTACTTTTTGGCTGAACATAAGTCCAACTACAAGAGGGAAGTGCAGCATAAAGAGGAAGCAAAGACACCAGGTTAGCTTGTCAGTACAGCAGAGTGAGAGACAGATAGAGATGTCCCGAACTATTCGCCGGCGAATAGTTCCCGGCGAACATAGCTTGTTCGCGTTCGCCGCGGCGGGCGAACATATGCGATGTTCAGTCCGCCCCTATTCGTCATCCTTGTGCAAACTTTGACCCTGTACCTCACAGTCAGCAGACACATTCCAGCCAATCAGCAGCAGACCCTCCCTCCCAGACCCTCCCACCTCCTGGACAGCATCCATTTTAGATTCATTCGGAAGCTGCATTCTTAGTGAGAGGAGGGACAGTGCTGCTGCTGCTGAATCAATAGGGAAATCGATAGCTAGGCCAGTGTATTCAGTGTCCACTCCAGTCCTGAAGGACTCATCTGATCTCTGCTGTAATGACAGCACCCCAAAAAGCCCTTTTTAGGGCTAGAACAGCAGTCTGATTTTTATTTATTTTTTCCCTGTGTAATCTAATTGCACTTGCCTGCCAGCGTGTGTGTCAGGCTCACAGCATATACTGTGCCCACTTGCCCAGTGCCACCACTCATATCTGGTGTCACAGTAGCTTGCATTTAAAAAAAACTAAAACTTTTTTGACTGTAATATAATAGCAGTCAGTTGCCGACACTCGCGTGTGTTTCATGCCCTGCCAGTGCACAGTGTCACCAGCGCAACTCATATCTGGTGTCACATTCGATTACATTTAAAGAAAAACAACAATTTTGACTGTGAATAAATAGCAGTCAGTTGCCTGCACGTGTTTGTGTGTTTGAGGTCCAGCTGCAAGTGCATAGTGTCACCAGCGCAACTCATATCAGGTGTCACAGCACCCCGCAGGGGCCGTCGTGGTCGTGGTGCTGTGATTCCCTTTGGCCCTAGAATAATGCCCAGTGTTCAGAGGCCACGCACCCTGAACTCAAAAAGTTCTGAGGACATAGTTGACTGGCTAACACAGGACACCCAATCTTCTACAGCTTCCGCTTGGAACCTTGACGCACCATCCTCCTCCAGCTCAGCTTCGGGCACCTCTCAAGTTACCACTCGCCCGCCTGCCGCCACCACCAACACTAGCACCACAGCCGCTTCACTTGATCTGTCAGAGGAGTTATTTACACATCAGTTGGAAGAAATGAGTGATGCGCAACCATTATTGCCAGAGGATGTAGATAACAGGGATATGTCTCAGTCAGGCAGCATTACACACATGGACGTACAGTGTGATGATGATGATGATGATGTTGTACCTGCTGCTGCTTCCTTTGCTGAGTTGTCAGATACAAGTGAAGTGGTTGATGATGTGTCCGTGGATGTCACGTGGGTGCCCGCTCGAAGAGAAGAAGAACAGGTGGAAAGTTCTGATGGGGAGACAGAGAGGAGGAGTAGACGAGTTGGAAGCAAGGGGAGGTCGTCGCAAGGAGCTAGTGGCACAGTCAGACAGCATGTATCGGCACCCGGGGTCAGCCAGACAGCACGCCAATAAATGCATGCTGTTGCCACCACCAGAATGCCGTCATTGCAGTGCTCAGCAGTGTGGCATTTTTTTTGTGTGTCTGCCTTTGACAACAGCGATGCCATTTGCAACCTGTGCCAAAAGAAACTGAGTCGTGGGAAGTCCAACACCCACCTAGGTACAACTGCTTTGCGAAGGCACATGATCGCACATCACAAACGCCTATGGGATCAAGACATGAGTACAAGCAGCACACAAACTCAAAGCCGCCATCCTCCTCCTGGTCCAGCATCTTCAGCCACGTCAACCACTGCTGTCCTCCTTGCCCCCTCTCAACCATCCGCCACTCCGTCTCTCGCCTTGAGCAGTTCCTGCTCATCTGCCCACAGTCAGGTGTCTGTCAAGGACATGTTTGAGCGTAAGAAACCAATGTCACAAAGTCACCCCCTTGCCCGGCGTCTGACAGCTGGCTTGTCTGAACTCTTAGCCCGCCAGCTTTTACCATACAAGCTGGCGGAGTCTGGGGCCTTCAAAAAATTTGTGGCTATTGGGACACCGCAGTGGAAGGTACCCGGCCAAAATTTCTTTGCACAAAAGGCAATCCCCAACCTATACTCGATTGTGCAAAAGGAAGTAATGGCATGTCTGGCACACAGTGTTGGGGCAAGGGTCCATCTGACCACTGATACCTGGTCTGCAAAGCACGGTCAGGGCAGGCATATCACCTACACTGCGCATTGGGTAAACCTGCTGACGGCTGCCAAGCATGGAATGCGTGGCTCTGCAGAGGAGTTGATGACACCACCACGACTTGCAGGCAGGCCTGCTGCCACCTCCTCTACTCCTCCTACTCCATCCTCTTCCATAACCTCCTCGGCTGAGTCCTCTTCTGCTGCTGCGTCTTGCTCCACATCAACGGCACCCCCCAGCTCCCCAGGGGCTATTCCACATCCCGGATACGACAGTGTCACGCCGTCTCGGGGTTGACTTGCCTGAAAGCAGAGAGCCACACCGGACCAGCACTCCTGTCCGCCCTGAATGCACAGGTGGATCAGTGGCTGACTCCGCACCAACTGGAGATCGGCAAAGTGGTGTGTGACAACGGAAACAATTTGTTGGCGGCATTGAATATTGAATTTGGGCAAGTTGACACATGGCACATGTGTGTAATCTGATCGTACAACGCTTTGTGCATAAGTAACCAGGCTTACAGGGCGTCCTGAAGCAGGTCAGGAAGGTGTGTGACCATTTCAGGCATTCCTACACGGCCATGGCGCACTTTTCAGATATTCAGCGGCGAAACAACATGCCAGCTAGGCGCTTGATTTGCGACAGCCCGACACGTTGGAATTCAACACTCCTAATGTTCGACCGCCTGCTCCAACAAGAAAAAGCCGTCAACGAGTATTTGTATGACCGGGGTGCTAGGACAGCCTCTGCGGAGCTGGGAATTTTTTTGCCACGTTACTGGACGCTCATGCGCAATGCCAGTAGGCTCATGCGTCCTTTTGAGCAGGTGAAAAACCTAGTCAGTCGCATCGAAGGCACCATCAGCGACATCATCCCATTTTCTTCCTGGAGCGTGCCCTGCGAAGAGTCCTGGATCAGGCCGTAGATGAGCGTGAAGAGGAAGAGGAAGAGTTGTGGTCACCATCATCACCACCAGAAACAGCCTTATCAGCATCGCTTGCTGGACCTGCGGCAACGCTGGAAGAGGAGTGTGAGGAAGAGGAGTCAGAGGAGGAATGTGGCTTTGAGGAGGAGGAGGAAGACCAACCACAACAGGCATCCCAGGGTGCTCGTTGTCACCTATCTGGTTCCCGTGGTGTTGTACGTGGCTGGGGTGAAGAACATACCTTCAGTGAGATCACTGAGGACGAGGAACGGGACATGAGTAGCTCGGCATCCAACCTTGTGCAAATGGGTCTTTCATGCTGTCGTGCCTGTTGAGGGACCCTCGTATAAAAAGGCTGAAGAAGAACGACCTGTACTGGGTGGCCACGCTACTAGACCCCCGTTATAAGCAGAAAGTGCCTGAAATGTTGCCGAATTACCGGAAGTTGGAAAGGATGCAGCAGTTCCAAAATAAATAAAAAAGTATGCTTTACACAGAGTATAAGGGTGATGTCACAGCACAACGGGAATCTAACAGGGGAAGAGGTGAAAGTAATCCTCCTCCTCCCACGACCACGCCGGCAAGGACAGGACGCTTTACAGACGTGTTGTTGATGGAGGACATGCAGAGCTTTTTAAGTCCTACGCATCGCCACAGCCCTTCGGGGTCCACCCTCAGAGAACGACTCGACCGACAGGGAGCAGACTACCTCGCCTTAACTGCAGATTTTGACACTCTGAGGAGCGATGAACCCCTTGACTACTGGGTGTGCAGGCTTGACCTGTGGCCTGAGCTATCCCAATTTGCTATAGAACTTCTGGCCTGCCCCGCTTCAAGTGTCCTGTCAGAAAGGACCTTCAGTGCAGCAGGAGGTATTGTCACTGAGAAGAGAAGTCGCCTCGGTCAAAAAAGTCTAGATTACCTCACCTTTATTAAGATTAATGAGGGATGGATCCCGAAGGGATTGACAGTGGGCGATACATTCGACTAAAAAAGGCCTGATGAGATGAGCTGCCTTGGGCTAAAAATGGTCCATACGCCGCTGTATTTTATCTCTGAATGCCGCAATGTTTTAGGGCACTTTCTGTCTGGGAAACATCAATTTTTCTGGCCGCTAATTTCTCAGGCATGTGTACATGCCTAATTTTTCTGGCCTCTGGTGCTACACTGTGGCTTCAAAAACCAAACCAAAAAAAAGGCACATACATGTGTCAATTCCCCTTCGTGATCGTTACCTTGTTGTGGTGAAGAGGCTTGCGTATCACAATGAAGCGACCACCTCTATGAGTGTGTTGGCAATGGCAATGTTGGCACACCCCAGATGATAAGGTCGTTGCTTCATTATTATTATTATTATTATAATTATTATTTATTATTATTAAAGCGCCATTCATTCCACAGCACTGTACATATGAGAAAAGGTATACATACATAATACAGACAATTGCACTAATCATAAACAAGACGAGTTACAAACTGGTACAGAAGGAGAGAGGGCCCTGCCCGTGAGGGTTTTCAATCTACATGGTATGGGAGAAGGACACAGTAGGTGCGGGTGAAGCTGGTCATAGCGGTATGGAGGCAGCAGGGTCACTGGTTGTAGGATTGTCTGAAGAGGTGTGTTTTCAGGTTTCTTTTTAAGGATTCCACTGTGGGTGAGAGTCTGATATGTTGGAGTAGCGAGTTCCAGAGTATGGGGGATGCACGGGAGAAATCTTGGAGTCGATTGTGGGAAGAGGCGATAAGAGGAGAGGAGAGGAGAGAAGAGAAGGAGGTCTTGTGATGATCGGAGAGTGCGTGTGGGGGTATCGGGAAAGTAGCTCAGAGATGTAGGGAGGGGAAAGGTTATGGACATCCTTGTATGTATTTGTTAGTACTTTGAAGTGAATTCTCTGGGCAATGGGGAGCCAGTGAAGGGATTGTCAGAGGGGAGAGGCAGAAGAGTAATAGGGTGAGAGGTGGATTAGTCGGGCAGCAGAGTTGAGGATAGATTGGAGGGGTGCGAGAGTGCTTGATGGAAGGCCACAGAGGAGAGTGTTACAGTAGTCTAGGCGGGAGACGATGAGGGCATGTACAAGCATTTTCGCAGATTCAAAGTTAAGGAAAGCACGGATGCGGGAGATGTTTTTGAGTTGGAGGCGGCAGGTGGTGGAAAGGGCTTGGATGTGTGGTCTGAAGGAGAGGGCAGAATCCAAGGTCACTCCAAGGCAGCGGACTTTGTTGACCGGAGAGAGTGTGCAGCCATTGATCGTGATAGATAGGTCTGTTGGGGGGGTTGAGCAAGATGGGGGAAAGAGGATGAATTCTGTTTTATCCATGTTAAGTTTTAGAAATCGAGAGGAGAAGAAGGATGATATACAAGATAGACATTGTGGGATTCTTGATAGTAAGGTGGTGATGTCTGGACCAGAGAGGTAGATTTGTGTGTCGTCAGCGTAGGAGTGATACTGAAAGTCATGGGACTCTATGAGCTGTCCCAGGCCAAAAGTGTAGATAGAGAAGAGCAGGGGTCCTAGGACAGAGCCTTGCGGGACACCAACAGAGAGGGAATGAGACGAGGAGGTGGTGCAGGAGTGGGAGACGCTAAACGTCCGGTCTGTGAGGCATGATGTGATCCAGGAGAGGGCCAGGTCAGTGATGCCAAGAGATGAGAGAGTTTGCAACAGAAGAGAGTGGTCAACAGTGTCGAAGGCAGAGGACAGGTCAAGAAGAAGTAGGACAGAGTATTGTTTCTTGGTTTTGGCTGTCATTAGGTCGTTGGTGACTTTGGTGAGGGCAGTCTCAGTCGAGTAGTGGGGTCAGAAGCTAGATTGTAGGCGGTCAAAGAGGGAGCAGGAGGAGAGGTGAGAGGACAGTTCAGAATGGACATGTTGTTCAAGTAGCTTTGAGGCATACGGAAGAAGTGATATGGGGCGATAACTGGACAAAGAGGATTGGTCAAGTGAAGGCTTTTTGAGGATGGGTGTAATTGTAGCATGTTTAAAAGCAGAGGGGAAGACACCAGAGGTTAATGATAGGTTGAAGAGATGAGTTAGGGCTGGGATAAACACTGTGGTGAGGTTAGGGATGTGGTGGGATGGGATTGGGTCAAGTGCACAGGTGGTGAGATGTGATCTGGATAGTAGAGTGGAGAGTTTTTCTTCTGTAATGGTGGAGAAGCGGGTTTTGGGAGAAGAGGACCGAGCCGTTGTGTAGAGGGTCTGTGGGGACTGTGTAGTGAAGCTTTCTCTGATGTTGACTATCTTTTGTTTGAAATATTTGGCAAAGTCCTCAGCTGAGAAGAGAAGAGAGGAGAGGGTGGGGGCACTGGGGGACGGAGAAGGGAGTTAAAAGTGCTAAAGAGTTGTTTAGGACTGTGGGCCAGGGAAGATATGAGAGATGAGAAGTTGCCTGTTTTGCATCAGCGAGTGAGGATTTGAATATGAGGAGGGATTGCTTGTATGCGATGAAATGATCTTTTGAATGGGATTTCTTCCATTGCCGCTCAGCAGCCCTGGAAGCTTGTCTGAGTTTTTTGGTCAGGTTGGTGTGCCAGGGTTGTCTGCTGATTTTTCGGGTTTTGTTGTGTGTGAGGGGGGCAACAGTGTCCAGAGCTGTACTTATTGTGGTGTTATACAGGGTGGTGGCAGCATCTGGGTCTTGGAGGGAACAGATTGTAGAGAGTGGGAGAAGAGAGTCAGAAAGCAAGCGAAAGTCGAGATGTTTAAGGTTCCTGCGGAGGTGTGCTAGTGTGTGGACTGGGGGAGCAGCAGAAGAGACCAATGAAGAGAAGGTGAGTAGGTTGTGGTCAGATAGGGGGAGAGGCGAATTAGAAAGGTTAGATAGGGAGCAGAGGCGGGTAAAGATCAGATCCAGAGTGTGACCATCTCTGTGGGTGGGAGCTGAAGACCACTGTGATATGCCAAAGGAGGAAGAGAGCGATAGGAGTTTAGAGGCGGCCGAGTGGCAGGTGTCAATAGGGATGTTGAAATCACCCATGATGATAGTGGGGATGTCGGCAGAAAGAAAGTGTAGTAGTCAGGTGTTAAAGTGGTCAAGAAAGATGGTGGCTGGGCCTGGGGGGGGGGGGCGGTAAATGACGGCTACTTGAAGGTTGGAGGGAGAGTAGATGCGAACAGAGTGTACTTCAAATGAGGTGAGCGTAATGGAGGGTGGCAGTGGAGTTGGGCTGTAGGAGCAGGTGTCTGATAGGAGAAGTCCAACTCCTCCACCATGTTTGCAGCCGGGGCGGGGGGTGTGAGTGAATTTAAATCCGCTATAAGAGAGTGCAGCAGGGGAGGAGGTGTCAGAGGATGTCAGCCATGTTTCTGTGAGACCCAGAAAGGAAAGGTTTTGAGAGATGAAAAGTTCATGAATGTACGACAGTTTGTTACAGACAGAGCGTGCGTTCCATATTGCTCCTGCAAGAGGAATCAAAGGAGCAGGGGTCACAGGAATGGTTATTAGGTTTAAGGGGTTACAGAAATTTGTAGAAGGAGATTTGTATTGGGACATGGAGGTGATAGTGGGGATTTGCTGAGGGGGGCCTGGATTTGGAGAGATATCACCAGCAGTAAGGAGAAGCAGAGAAAGTGTTAATAGGTGAGAATAGGAGAGGGCAGGAGGTATCTGTGTGTGTTTGGGAAGGAAGTGTTTTATGTTGCCAAGCAGGTTTGTGCAAGCTGTCAGATGATAAGGTAAGATGGAGGAAGAGATGAATAGTTCCTTGCTGGGTGAATGGATGTGGGGGTATTTCAGGAGGTTGTGGAAAAGTGGGAAGAGTAAGATGAAAAATTGAAACATTGTTTGCATTAACTATGTCTGTAATTACCTGTGGTCCCCTTCTGGTATAATTCAGTATGTGCACTTAAGAGTTGCACTTGAGAGATGTTGCATTTGGAAAGACCAAGGTCTGAAAAGACCTAGGACCTTAGATTTATACCACTCAGTGTTCAATCAGGTGTGACCAAGAGGGGAGGGGGTACATATGGCCTAATCAAGGGGCACCAGATACAGGGGTGAAATAGTCAATGTAAACAAATACTCAATAAATCCAGCAGGGAAAGAGACATTAATAGTTCAGACAAGACATACCAGGATTTAGAAGGAGAGATGAGAGGGATGGACAATATCAGACTGTGGAAAAACTGGGTGTAGCAGTAAGCTTCAGACAAGACATACCTGGAGATGAGAGAATTGGGTGATGGTGGTCAGTAGGCAGTGATGACAAAGTGGATTCAATATCCGTAATATTACATTCTGGTATAATTCAGTCTGTGCATTAAAGAGTTGCACTTGAGAGATGTTGCATTTGGAAAGACCAAGGTCTGAAAAGGGGCCCATTGTGAACAGACCAAAAGCGATCGGCTGGATAATTTTGCATAGAAAAAACATTAATTTTCTTTGTGATCATCTAAGGTGATCATTAAAGCCTACTAGGCCAACAATGGGTCCACACTGCAGAATCATTGTTTTCTGGGTCACTTAACTGTCACTGAACTACCTCAGCACGACCATAGGCTTTGAAAAACCGCCATCGCCTGCAATCTCCCAAACGTGCGCACGAGCACAGTCATCACTACACCAAGATTGACGCATAGAGGAATAAAATTTATGTCATGAGTGTGTCAACTATTGACAACTCTTTGCGGTTGTCTAAAATCTATTCCATACACGTCCCCTGGTAGGGGACGTAACAGGGATTAAACTGATAGGAATAGTACGAGAGAGGAGTCTGAAGAAGAGGAGTCAGAGGAGGAAGGTGGCTTTGAGGAGGTGGAAGACCAACCACATCAGGCGTCCCAGGGGGCTTGTTGTCACCTTTCAGGGACCCTTGGTGTTGTACGTGGCTGGGTGGAGGAAGAGACCTTCAATGACGTCAGTGAGGACAAGGAACGGGACATGGCTAGCTTGGTATCCAACCTTGTGCAAATGAGGAGTTTGAGGTTGTGCAAATGGACTGTTTGCGGTAACTTTAAAGAGGACCTTTCATCAGTATAATTTTAATAAACTAATAACCCTACCTAATAGTGCGGCTTCCACTGATGTTCCCCTCTTTTTTTTTTTTTTTAAATCGCCCACCGAATGTTGAAATAATAGCCCCGTTTGTTCTGCTGCAGCGCCTGTCACTCAAGCGCTTTTTTGTATGGGGCGTTGCTAAACTTTTTTCTTTGCTATGGGCCTTGGCTGAGAGCGCAGCCAATCAGAGCGCTCCTCTCTCAGCCAGGCAGATCAGATAGAAAGATCAGCGAAAGATCAGATAGACCGGCCGAGGGACGCGACGGGTGTGGAAGCAGCGGTACGAGCGGCAGGGTAAGTATCATAATCATCCCCTAGACATCGCTGCACTTTAGCTCCTTCTGCCTGGCTGAGAGAGGAGCGCTCTGATTGGCTGCGCTCTCAGCCAAGGCCCATAGCAAAGAAAAAAGTTTAGCAACGCCCCATACAAAAAAAGCGCTTGAGTGACAGGCGCTGCAGCAGAACAAACGGGGCTATTATTTCAACATTTGGTGGCCGATTTAAAAAAAAAAAAAAAAGGGGGAACATCAGTGGAAGCCGCACTATTAGGTAGGGTTATTAGTTTATTAAAATTATACTGATGAAAGGTCCTCTTTAAACAGGGAGTTTGGTCTGTCACTGTGAAGTGGGCGTAACCCTTACACTACCTGATCGATACAACATCATACCTGATGTTTTAAAGCACGATATTCCAAACAATTTAGGATTGTTAGGATTTATGCCCTTTATGGATTAAAATCAGACTCTTCGTCAACTATGTAATTTTCCATGGGAGTTTTGCCATGGATCCCCCTTCGGCATGCCACAGTCCAGGTGTTAGTCCCCTTGAAACAACTTTTCCATCACTAATGTGGCCAGAAAGAGTCCCTGTGGGTCTTAAAATTCGCCTGCCTATTGAAGTCTATGGCGGTTCGCCCGTTCGCAAACATTTGCGGAAATTCGCGTTCGCCATTCGCGAACGGAAAATGTTATGTTCACGACATCTCTAGAGACAGATATAGCAGAGTTGAGTTTGCTTGCCAGTTTAATGCTAAAGCCTGCTGGAACCAAGACAAAGCCTGAAACTGTTTAAAGAAACATTTATTCAAAGTAAATCTGCCATCTCAAGGTCTGGACTCAAGTTATACTTTCCTTTCCAATCCCTCAATTATTCCCCCTATTTATTGCTTCGGAGCCAAAGCCTGGGGTCCAGCGGTATCCGGGTAGGAGCACTGTGACACACATAAAGAGACATTTAGGCTGCACTACACCACTCGGCATTCCTACACCTGGGACGCATGATAGAGAGGGCCCTGGGGTGGGGGGGGGGTTAGGCGTCGGGCGCCCGTTGCATATGTTTCTTGTCTGGCCTTTCCTTTGACTTTGAAGAATGAAAGAAAACCGTCACTCCCAAAAATCTTTGCTGGTGATAGATTTATTGCTCACTCATATGACACGCGGCGTTTCGGCACTCACAGGTGCCTTTTTCAAACAAGAAGTGAGCAGCAGTATGAGTGGAAGAACATACAAACAAAACAGGTTTAAATAACCCGCCCCTGGTCATGTGATGATGACATCACGTTGCCGGGGAGACACATAAACAACAATGTGAGTGGACGCCTCCTGTTGAGTCTTCACAGAGGTCACACCCTGGAAAGTAAATTTCTGTTGCACTGTGAAGAGAAACATTGTTGCAAGTAAATGACACAAATTGTGCATATGAACATATCCTGGTAGCAACATTCATTTATTGCTATATATTGCAACAGTGTGCAACCAACAGAGAGAGAGAGGCAAAAAAGAGGACTAAGGTGGTCTTATAAAAAATCTTATAAGAAGCTGTTAATCGCATAGTCCCGGTTTAACCCTTTAGGAGCCAATGTCTGTAGCCGATGGAATCACTGACAATTCTGTGGACTCTTTTGTACTGGGAGTAGGGTAAGGATTTTTTTACTGCAGGGGGATGGTTACTATCATAATTGAGTAAACTATTACGGTCAGTCTCTTTGGTGTAGAGGTGGTGCCTCTCTCTCTCTGTTGGTTGCACACTGTTGCAATATATAGCAATAAATGAATGTTGCTACCAGGATATGTTCATATGCACAATTTGTGTCACTTACTTGCAACAATGTTTCTCTTCACAGTGCAACAGAAAGTGCAACTTTCCAGGATTACGTCCACACAAACCGAGCACCCCTCAACCAGTACGCTGTGCCGCCTGACTTCCTTACACACTTTTCCTTTGACTTTGGTCTGTCTGGAATATTCCTTTCAGAGTTATTATTGTACACGAGTGATCAGTGATGTGCCTCATGCTTGTTGTGTTCCTTTCTAGAAAGTCCGTGTGCAGAGATCTAATGGAAGATGCACAAATAGGTCCTGCCAGCCACGAGGATCAGGGCGTTTTACTATTATTGGCAAGGTAGATGAAAGACCTAAAATCGTATTGGTGTGAAGATCTGCAGCCAATGGTGGCCCCAATGACTTCCGGACTGTGTTTCCCCCTCCATCCGGCCTTCCGATGCCGCTATGAAATTGCTGCACCTGTTACTAGAGTAGGTTGATAGAATGAGGTTCGCTATTGATCAATCAATTATGTTATGTATAACAGGAGTAGGTTCTGTCTTTATTTATCCCCGGAAGAAGCCTTAGGGTGCAATGATGTTGGAAGGAGGGCGCCATCATATCGGTCTGTAATCCATAGATATATCTTTCTGATTATACTATTGCTTTCCACATTATATAGCTAACTGCTATATCAGTGTTCATTTTTTAATTATGTATTGAATACTGATTTACCAATAAAGCCTTTTTAATGATAAAAAAAAAAAAAGCTTTGCTTGTTATTATCATGAGGCGCGAGGTGGCACATTGTGAATCCCCCCTCACCTCTCCTGACCTCTCCCACCTTAACTCTGGACACTGGAGGGGAGATTTCAGGAGTCTCAGCTTGTCTATGAGATCAGCCATGTTCTGTCTGTGGAACTTTCCGAATAGATACAATGTTATAAATAAATGTAGCAACAAATGACATTGTGTGGTTACTTCCTGGAATACGATGATGATGATGATAACGGTGATGAATATTCCAAAAAATTAGATTCGATCTGAGTTAATTCGTCACGAGGAGTGTTATAATTCATCTATTTCCTGGCTTCAGGGAGCTGTATATCGCTGTGGTAGTGAAATAGTTACAGGCAGTGGCAGGTGTCACCCTTAGACTCAGTTCCAAGTGTGAACTCAGCCTTACAGGTCAATGTTCGCACCAGGTATAAAGTACCGTGCAGTGGCCCAAGACACCATCCCATTAGCATTAATGGTGGAAACGTGGAGATAGTTCAAAGTTTCAGATTCTTGTGAGTTCATATTAGTCAGGACCTGTCATGGATAAAAAACACAACACAAATGACCAAAAAAGGCCTTCAGAGGCTTCATTTTCTGAGGAGTCTGAAGAAAGCACAACTCCCAAAACAGCTGCCCCATAGAATCTGTTATCACCTACTGCATTACAGGGTGGTCCTCCGGCTGCTCTTCTGAGGACAAGAAGACCCTCAAGCTCATCCTCAGAATGGCCGGCAGAATCACTGGTCCTCAGCTACCATCACTGGAGGACATCTTCACTGCTCGCTGCAGCAACAGAGCAAAGATTATCTGCGGGATCCAACTCACCCCGGCCACAGCCTTTTCACTCCGCTACCCTCTGGTAGGCGTCTTAGAGCCCTACATGCCCGCACCACTAGGCTGAAGGACAGCTTTTACCCCAAAACAATCAGTCTCCTAAATGCTCGGAGATTATTGCCCGTTCCTAGGATAGAAACTACCACAGACTGAAAGTGACGGCTGCATTCATGACCCCATGATGACCTCTTGTCTGCAGTGGTGTCTGATCAGGGTGTATATATACTCAGAAGCACTTCCTACCTTGCTCTTGCTATATACACTCACCTAAAGAATTATTAGGAACACCTGTTCTATTTCTCATTAATGCAATTCTCTAGTCAACCAATCACATGGCAGTTGCTTCGATGCATTTAGGGGGGTGCTCCTGGTCAAGACAATCTCCTGAACTCCAAACTGAATGTCAGAATGGGAAAGAAAGGTGATTTAAGCAATTTTGAGCGTGGCGTGGTTGTTGGTGCCAGACGGGCCGGTCTGAGTATTTCACAATCTGCTCAGTTACTGGGATTTTCACGCACAACCATTTCTAGGGTTTACAAAGAATGGTGTGAAAAGGGAAAAACATCCAGTATGCGGCCGTCCTGTGGGTGAAAATGCCTTGTGGATGCTAGAGGTCAGAGGAGAATGGGCCGACTGATTCAAGCTGATAGAAGAGCAACGTTGGCTGAAATAACCACTCGTTACAACCGAGGTCTGCAGCAAAGCATTTGTGAAGCCACAACACGCACAACCTTGAGGCGGATGGGCTACAACAGCAGAAGACCCCACCGGGTACCACTCATCTCCACTACAAATAGGAAAAAGAGCCTGCAATTTGCACGAGCTCACCAAAATTGGACTGTTGAAGACTGGAAAAATGTTGCCTGGTCTGATGAGTCTCGATTTCTGTTGAGACATTCAAATGGTAGAGTCCGAATTTGGCGTAAACAGAATGAGAACATGTATCCATCCTCTGATGGCTACTTCCAGGAGGATAATGCACCATGTCACAAAGCTCCAATCATTTCACATTGGTTTCTTGAACATGACAATGAGTTCACTGCACTAAAATCACAGTCACCAGATCTCAACCCAATAGAGCATCTTTGGGATGTGGTGGAACGGGAGCTTCGTGCCCTGGATGTGCATCCCTCAAATCTCCATCAACTGCAAGATGCTATCCTATCAATATGGGCCAACATTTCTAAAGAATGCTATCAGCACCTTGTGGAATCAATGCCACGTAGAATTAAGGCAGTTCTGAAGGCAAAAGGGGGTCCAACACCGTATTAGTATGGTGTTCCTGATAATTCTTTAGTTGAGTGTATATATGCTGTGAACTGTGAATAGTAATGGTTTCTAGTGCAATGTTTTTTTTTTTTTCCAGTGCAATACTTTAGTTTAAATGTCAGTTCTTGTTCTTCTGTCCATGGCCTCTAGGATTGCTCCAAACAACATTTCATTGTATTGTACATTGTATTACATTGTATTGTACAGTGACAATAAAGGCATCTTATCTTATTCTACTATAGAGTGAAAGAGCGCACTCCTTTTACACCGTCATCAGCTGATTCCACATAGATTTCTACAGAACCTGTTCTGTTAAACGCTGATACAAGTAGTGTTTAATGTACTGATCCCCTAGGGGACAAAGGGGTAAAACGTAACATTTATTGTAAATATTTCTAAAATAAATGAGCGCTAACAGAAGGAGCCTCTAGAACAAACAAACATAAGACAGCCCAATAGGGCCTAAACAAGACATACGCAGTATGGTGACAAAAAAGAGAAATATGGAAAAACAGGAACGTTCTCACCCATGTATGCAGTAAAGCTGGATGGTAAAATCTCCTCCGTGTTGCGGATGTCAAACGGTAGACATTGTTGATGTGTCACCATACCGAATCAGTGTCAGCGTATTCACCACAGCATAGACAGGAATCGGGAGCAGCAGGCCCTAGAACACCCTACTAGAGGGGCAGGGGCTATAACGCTCTACCTGTCTATACGAGGTACTTGCCCCGCAAGGAGCGTCCCCGTCCGGATACCTATCCCTATGTGGGGCGGAATCCCTAGTACACCCTATTCAGGTAACTCCTGTTCCATTCGGCGAACTCATCAGGGGAGATGTACATATGTAATAACAAGCAATAGATGGGGCTTGTATTACAAAACAAAAAATTAGTGAGGGGGGATTATAAATACAGGCTAATGGTTAAGGATATTCCAGAAAAACAGGGGGTTGGTCAGACGGACTCAAACCACCTAGAATAACCAAAACAACCCAGTTAGCTTGATTACAGGCGCACCAGTGGGTGATGCCTGCCAGAGTCCAAGTGTGACCCTAGGATACGTGCTATCCAAATTGGCTGTCAGCAAGGAGTGCCTACCTGTCAGCGCCTTTTAAAAGTACCAAGTCGCGCGCCAGTGTTCCCGATCCGCCCTACTTCCGGTCACGTGACGCCGAGTACAGGAAGTCACGTGACCGGTGGAACGCACGGAAGTAGGCCGGCGCACCGGCGACTCGCCCCAGAGCCTGCAACGCCAAGGAATGACGTCGCAAATCACGTGGCATGCCACATGATCGGACCAAGCCGGCCCTGGGGGGCGGCACCAAAGATGCGCCACGCCCCCAAACACACGGACCATAGTAGGGACGGTTACATGTGTAATCAGGAGGCGGGACTATGTACTTAGCAACCAATGTGTCTGACTGTTGATGCGGATAACAAGGTAGCGAATGGGGCCCATAATAAAAAGGAACCTCTAGTAACAATACAAATACGTAGTATACAGAGCTAAAAATGGCCAGCTTAAAAAGACACCGACCTCAGAAGGAGTTAACTAGTTAATCGCCAGTAAGACCTAAAGATAATGAAATAAGATGGGAAGGAGGGGGGGGGAAAGGTTGAAGGATTCAAATATAACAACTAAAGTTTAGTTGCTCATTTAAGCCCAATGGGGCCATAGTTTTTACATAATAAATCCAGCGGGTCTCGCGCTGAAGGATAGCGCGGTCCCAATCACCCCCACGCCTTGGGGGGAAGACCCGATCTATGCCCATAACCGAAATACAGGCTTTCCCATTGTGGTAATTATGAATGTGATTAGCCAAAGGTGTATCTTTGGCCTTGGCTATATCATTTAGATGTTCCCCAATTCTTCTGTGAAACTCGCAGATGGTCTTGCCCACATATCCTCTGCCACATTCACATGTCAGAAGATATATCACTCCGCGCGCTCGACAGTTAATGAAATGGTGAATAGAATACTCTTTGCCTGTGACTTCACTGCTCTTCCCAGTTTTCAGATAGGTGCAGGCGATACAACCACTGCACCTATAGCAGCCATTCACATTAGATTTTAACCATGTGGAACCAGACGGGGAAGGGGGTATAAACTCACTGGAAACCAGCCTGTCGCGGAGACTACGGCCGCAACGATAAGTGAGGGGTGGATATTCACCCACCACCTCTCTCAAGTCGGGGTCCAGCAAGAGAATGCCCCAATTTTTTTTGAAAATCTCTCTGATTTCACGTGACGCCCTATCGTAAGTGGTAATTGGATGGATAAGTGTTGAAATCTGCACTGAGCTCGGTTTAGGGGTTAAAAGAGTCATTCTATCCACATGAAGTGCAGACCCAAACGCTCTCCTCAGAACTTTGTCTGGATATCCTCGCTGGCGAAACCTAACACGTAGGTCAGCCGCCTGCCTAATAAACTCACGCTTAGTGGAACAGTTCCTCCTGAGACGGAGGTACTGTCCCTTAGGGATTCCTGGCTTAAGCGGGAGAGGATGACTACTCTCCCACCTAAGTAGGGTATTGGTAGATGTTGGTTTTCTGTATACAGATGTCTCAAGTTCCCCAGTATCTGTCTTAGAAACAAGGACATCAAGAGACTGGACAATTTCAGAGCCAACCCAACCCTCCGCAGACCTATCCATTGCGCAATCGCACTCAGCCACCTCTAAACCCCTAATGCCTCAGGTTGTTAACCTTTCCTCCCGTCCCCTTAGTCTGATAGAGACTGAGGTTCTTCAACTCGGTCTCTCTTTTGTACCAACCCCCTCCTTTAATCAGTTTGATATTATTAAAGACCTCAATCTGTTTGTTCGCAAGCTTCGCTGGCATAAATTCCATAAATTACAGGAGAAGAAACAGTGCCGCGAACTTGGCATTCCCGTAGACATTCTATCGGACGTGCGTCTTTTGTATGGTCTTGATAGGGAATTTGAACAGCAGGAAGGTCTGGGACCTTTCACCAGTCTCAAGCTTAAAAGCAATAAAATGCCACCTAATTCTGGTGAGTTGTCGTGTGTGGATGTTTTCCTCAGCACGGTTTCGCAACAGATCGAAGACTTACGTCCCTCGCACTGTTCTAACATTGACCGGGCCAGGGCCAATGTCATTTCTAATCTTGAGAATGATCACTCTATAGTGATCAAACCCTCAGATAAAAGGGGAAACACAGTGGTCATGGACCACGCCCAATACAGTGCTATGTGCGAGACCTTGCTGAGGGACTCATCCACATATGAGGTTCTGGCACATAACCCTTTGGAAGAGCTCAGAGCAAAATTGAAGACTATTTTGGACGAGGCTAAGCTATCACAGATTATCACGGATGATGAATACAAATTCATGCTACCCACCCATCCCCGTTTGGCAACTTTTTATTGTCTTCCAAAGTTACACAAGGTGACGCACCCCCTTAAGGGGCGTCCCATTGTGTCGGGGGTGGGCAGCCTTTGCCAGAATGTGGGGATTTATGTGGATCGGGTTTTGGCGCCCTTCGTCACTGCACTCCCCTCCTATACCCGAGACACCACGCATCTGTTGAAACAGTTAGAAGGGATCCACATCGAGGATGAGAGTATGCTAGCTAGCATCGATGTGGAAGCTTTGTATTCCAGCATTCCCCACACCCTGAGTATTACGGCAGTTGAACACTTTTTGAACACTCGTGGATGTCAGTACCGCGCCCACAGCCTTTT
Source organism: Bufo bufo (assembly GCF_905171765.1). Classification (NCBI taxonomy): domain Eukaryota; kingdom Metazoa; phylum Chordata; class Amphibia; order Anura; family Bufonidae; genus Bufo; species Bufo bufo. The sequence goes on along the minus strand of NC_053393.1, from coordinate 552,965,239 downwards.
TGTCCTCTCCCTATTGGAATTCACCCTGACCAGTAATGTGTTCTCTTTTAATGTGAGGATCTACCACCAGCTCAGGGGCACAGCGATGGAGAGTTCATGTGTCTCCGCGACAGGCTGGTTTCCAGTGAGTTTATACCCCCTTCCCCGTCTGGTTCCACATGGTTAAAATCTAATGTGAAAGGCTGCTATAGGTGCAGTGGTTGTATCGCCTGCACCTATCTGAAAACTGGGAAGAGCAGTGAAGTCACAGGCAAAGAGTATTCTATTCACCATTTCATTAACTGTCGAGCGCCCGGAGTGATATATCTTCGGACATGTGAATGTGGCAGAGGATATGTGGGCAAGACCATCCGCGAGTTTCGCAGAAGAATTGGCGAACATCTTAATGATATAGGCAAGGCCAAAGATACACCTTTGGCTAATCACATTCATAATTACCACAATGGGAAAGCCCGTATTTCGGTTATGGGCATAGATCGGGTCTTCCCCCCAAGGCGTGGGGGTGATTGGGACCGCGCTATCCTTCAGCGCGAGACCCGCTGGATTTATTATTTTAAAACTATGGCCCCATTGGGCTTAAATGAGCCACTGAATTTTAGTTGTTATATTTGAATCCTTCTACCTTCCCCCCCCCTCCTTCCCATCTTATTTCATTATCTTTAGGTCTTACTGGCGATTAACTAGTTAACTCCTTCTGAGGTCGGTGTCTTTTTAAGCTGGCCATTTTTAGCTCTGTATACTACGTATTTGTATTGTTACTAGAGGTTCCTTTTTATTATGGGCCCCATTCGCTACCTCGTTATCCGCATCAACAGTCAGACACATTGGTTGCTAAGTACATAGTCCCGCCTCCTGATTACACATGTAACCGTCCCTACTATGGTCTGTGTGTTTGGGGGCGTGGCGCATCTTTGGTGCCGCCCTCCAGGGCCGGCTTGGTCCGATCATGTGGCATGACACGAGATTTGTGACGTCATTCCTTGGCGTCTCAGGCTCTGGGGCGCGCCGCCGGTGCGCCGGCCTACTTCCGTGCGTTCCACCGGTCACGTGACTTCCTGTACTCGGCGTCACGTGACCGGAAGTAGGGCGGATCGGAAACACTGGCGCGCTACTTGGTACTTTTAAAAGACGCTGAAGGGTAGGCACTCCTTGCTGACAGCCAATTTGGATAGCACGTATCCTAGGGTCACACTTGGACTCTGGCAGGCATCACCCACTGGTGCGCCTGTAATCAAGCTAACTGGGTTGTTTTGGTTATTCTAGGTGGTTTGAGTCCGTCTGACCAACCCCCTGTTTTTCTGGAATATCCTTAACCATTAGCCTGTATTTATAATCTCCCCTCACAAATTTTTTGTTTTGTAATACAAGCCCCATCTATTGCTTGTTATTACATATGTACATCTCCCCTGATGAGTTTGCCGAATGGAACAGGAGTTACCTGAATAGGGTGTACTAGGGATTCCGCCCCACATAGGGATAGGTATCCGGACGGGGACGCTCCTTGCGGGGCAAGTACCTCATATAGACAGGTAGAGCGTTATAGACCCTGCCCCTCTAGTAGGGTGTTCTAGGGCCTGCTGCTCCCGATTCCTGTCTATGCTTGTCACCGCCAGTTCTGTAAGAAGGTCTGTTAGACGTTCTTCTCTACCTCTTGCATTAGGTTCTTTGTTTTGGTTTCACTTTGTCATCTCCTTTCCTTCTCCCAGCTGTCACCTATTTACACTAATTGTCTCCCTTTATATTCCCTCCCATACTGCCTCACTTTGTGGTTTATACTTCTTCCTGGATGAGTTGTTCACTGCTGGATGCTGCTACTGCTGATTCCTCAGATAAGTCCTTTTCCTTTATTTGTGTTTCCTTGCTGGCTTGATTCTAGGTGACCCTGACTCCGTCCGTAATAAGTGCAGGGAGCCGGTGGTCGTGTCCCCTCACTATTATATGGTTTTCAGGTGTCACACAGTATAAGGTACGTGGGCATGCAATCGTCTACCATAAAGACCTTTGCATTGGCATAGCAGTCAGGGAGAGCTCTAGGGGTTTTATAGGGCTCACCCATATGCTCCTTAGTTTGTGATCAAGCCAGTCAGATGTTTATTTATAAGTTCCAGCTTTCTGGAACACCATCTGTGACATTATAAACCGCCGACTGGCTTGATCACAAACTAAGGAGCATATGGGTGAGCCCTATAAAACCCCTAGACCTCTCCCTGACTGCTATGCCCATGCAAAGGTCTTTATGGTAGACAATTGCATGCCCACGTACCTTATACTGTGTGACACCTGAAAACCCTATAATAGTGAGGGGACACGACCACTGGCTCCCTGCACTTAATACGGAGGAGGAGGCAAAGAGGAGGGTACAGTGGGTTGGACATAAGGTTTTAATAGGGACCTGTGAAAAACATTATGGATCTTCCAAGTCTGAGGAAGATCAAGACGGAAGGCAACTGGATTAATGATCATTAACTTTAGTAAAAAAAATCTTAGAATATAACGAATATTCGCGAATTCGAATATGACCCCTGCTGCTCATCACTAGTGGTCTTAGGGATGCCTTGGCTTCAGCTACACAACCCGGTCATTAACTGGACCATGGGTGAGTTACGAAAATGGGGCCCCAATTGTAACTCCTGTTTGACCTTTGTCCAGGCAGGGGTTTCCTCCAATTCCATGGCGGTCCCTCCGTATATTAAAGAGTTCCAAGATGTTTTTTTCCACAACAGAGTCCGAGACTCTTCCTCCCCATTGACCCTATGACTGCGCTATAGATCTAGTGGTAGGGTCTAAATTCCCCAAGGGAAGTATTTACAACCTATCTGGTCCAGAGTGCAGCGCTATGAAAGAGTATATTAGGGAGAGCCTTAAAAAGGGACATATTCGACCCTCCACCTCCCCCATGGGTGCAGGTTTCTTTTTTGTTAAAAAGAAGGATGGTGGTCTCAGATCCTGTATTGACTATAGAAGGTTGAACAAGATTACCATTAGGAATCAATATTCTATCCCGTTAATTCCTGACTTGTTCAACCAGGTTTTGGGAGCATCCTGGTTTTCCAAACTCGATTTGAGAGGGGCTTATAACCTGATACGTATTAAAGAAGGGGATGAGTGGAAAACTGCCTTCACCACCCCAGAGGGGCACTTTGAGTATTTAGTCATGCCTTTCGGACTCAGCAATGCCCCGGCAGTTTTTCAGAATCTAATGAACGACATCCTCAGGGAGTTTATTGACAGATTTATGATCGTATATCTGGACGACATTTTGATTTTCTCTTCGGACTGGGAGTCTCATGTCTCTCATCTCAGACTTGTGCTTGGAATCCTCCGGGAAAATCAATTGACGGTCAAATTAGAGAAATGTGTGTTTGGAGTACAGGAGATTTTATATGTAGTGTATATCCTTACTAGAGTTGAGCGAACACCTGGATGTTCGGGTTCGAGAAGTTCGGCCGAACTTCCCGTAAATGTTCGGGTTCGGGATCCGAACCCGAATCGAACTTCGTCCCGAACCCGAACCCCATTGAAGTCAATGGGGACCCGAACTTTTGGGAACTAAAAAGGCTGTAAAACAGCCCAGGAAAGAGCTAGAGGGCTGCAAAAGGCACCAACATGTAGGTAAATCCCCTGCAAACAAATGTGGATAGGGAAATGAATTAAAATTAAAATTAAAAAAATAAAAATGAACCAATATCAATTGGACAGAGGTCCCATAGCAGAGAATCTGGCTTCACGTCAGCAGAGAATCAGTCTCTTCATGCCATAGCAAAGAATCTGGCTTCATGTCAGCAGAGAATCAGTCTCTTCATGCCATAGCAGAGAATCTGGCTTCATGTCAGCGCAGAATCAGTCTTCATGTCATAGCAGAGAATCAGGCTTCACGTCACCCACCACTGGAACAGGCCACTGTCACACATTTAGGCCCAGGCACCCAGGCAGAGGAGAGGTCCCGTAACAGAGAATCTGGCCTTATGTCAGCGCAGAATCTGTCTTCATGTCATAGCAGAGAATCAGGCTTCACGTCACCCACCACTGGAACAGGCCACTGTCACACATTTAGGCCCAGGCACCCAGGCAGAGGAGAGAGGTCCCGTAACAGAGAATCTGGCCTTATGTCAGCGCAGAATCTGTCTTCATGTCATAGCAGAGAATCAGGCTTCACGTCACCCACCACTGGAACAGGCCACTGTCACACATTTAGGCCCCGGCACCCAGACAGAGGAGAGCGGTCCCGTAACAGAGAATCTGGCGTTATGTCAGCGCAGAATCTGTCTTCATGTCATAGCAGAGAATCAGGCTTCACGTCACCCACCACTGGAACAGGCCACTGTCACACATTTAGGCCCTGGCACCCAGACAGAGGAGAGCGGTCCCGTAACAGAGAATCTGGCCTTATGTCAGCGCAGAATCTGTCTTCATGTCATAGCAGAGAATCAGGCTTCACATCACCCACCACTGGAACAGGCCACTGTCACACATTTAGGCCCAGGCACCCAGGCAGAGGAGAGAGGTCCCGTAACAGAGAATCTGGCCTTATGTCAGCGCAGAATCTGTATTCATGTCATAGCAGAGAATCAGGCTTCACGTCACCCACCACTGGAACAGGCCACTGTCACACATTTAGGCCCAGGCACCCAGGCAGAGGAGAGAGGTCCCGTAACAGAGAATCTGGCCTTATGTCAGCGCAGAATCTGTCTTCATGTCATAGCAGAAAATCAGGCTTCACGTCACCCACCACTGGAACAGGCCACTGTCACACATTTAGGCCCAGGCACCCAGGCAGAGGAGAGAGGTCCCGTAACAGAGAATCTGGCCTTATGTCAGCGCAGAATCTGTCTTCATGTCATAGCAGAGAATCAGGCTTCACGTCACCCACCACTGGAACAGGCCACTGTCACACATTTAGGCCCCGGCACCCAGACAGAGGAGAGCGGTCCCGTAACAGAGAATCTGGCTTCATGTCAGCACAGAATCAGTCTTCATGTCATAGCAGAGAATCAGGCTTCACGTCACCCACCACTGGAACAGGCCACTGTCACACATTTAGGCCCCGGCACCCAGACAGAGGAGAGCGATCCCGTAACAGAGAATCTGGCCTTATGTCAGTGCAGAATCTGTCTTCATGTCATAGCAGAGAATCAGGCTTCACGTCACCCACCACTGGAACAGGCCACTGTCACACATTTAGGCCCAGGCACCCAGGCAGAGGAGAGAGGTCCCGTAACAGAGAATCTGGCCTTATGTCAGCGCAGAATCTGTCTTCATGTCATAGCAGAGAATCAGGCTTCACGTCACCCACCACTGGAACAGGCCACTGTCACACATTTAGGCCCAGGCACCCAGGCAGAGGAGAGAGGTCCCGTAACAGAGAATCTGGCCTTATGTCAGCACAGAATCTGTCTTCATGTCATAGCAGAGAATCAGGCATCACGTCACCCACCACTGGAACAGGCCACTGTCACACATTTAGGCCCAGGCACCCAGGCTGAGGAGAGAGGTCCCGTAACAGAGAATCTGGCCTTATGTCAGCGCAGAATCAGTCTTCATGTCATAGCAGAGAATCAGGCATCACGTCATCCACCACTGGAACAGGCCACTGTCACATATTTAGGCCCAGGCACCAATTCAGTGGTGTAGTACAGTCGATATGAACCACATGAAGTTTCACCAAATATCCAGTCTGCAGGTTTGCAATAGGGTCATACCAATATACAGGAGCTGCAGCAATGATCACTTGTTAAATATAGTTCCATATATTCATAAGCTGTTAGCAGAGAGTCAGGACATGCTAAATAAACCTCTTCAAATGTGCTATTAGATAACTGAGGAAAGTTTTAACAGACAGAGTCTTTACAGTGGACTCTTCCAGAAAGCCCCCTGTGTATTCTGCTACTTGGTTTGGTCTCCTCAGTGCAGACATTTACTGTGAAGTAGGTAGGATCTCTGTCTAAGTTCTCTAAAGCTAAAGTTCATTTATCTATTGTAAAAAGTTATAATATATACCCATAATAGTTCTGTAGAATGTAAAGAGGTGACTGTATGTTTTTTTTAGCAGCCTTTAAACCCTGCAGCACATGCTAGGCTGAGTAGATGATGTACAGTTAAAGAGACATGTGTTCTTCCTAAAATGGCTGCAAGACATGCTGTATTCCAGGTCACCCTGCTGCAATATCTTTGTAAATGATTTTCTCTTGTTCATTTTTCTGTATGCTTTGTTATATCCTGTAACATGTATGTGGGAATGTAATATAATGAATGCCTGTTATGATATAGGTGGGCTGGTGACCTGGCTGTATACAACATAGTGGCAGTTTTTCCCTGTTGCATTACAGGCTCCAGCCAAGTGCACTACACCTCAATAAAGCTTTAAACCACAGAAGACCTGAGTGTCGTCCCTTAGAGTCCACTTAGAGTTTATGCATGGAGGAGCTGGTGACCGAGTGAGTGTGAAAGCTGGAGGTGTCGCAGATGGTGCAAGGAAAAGAGGGTTACATTTGGTGCCGTGACTCAGATGTCATCATTCTGCTCAAAGTGACCAGTGAAGATACCTAAAGTCACCAGTGTGCGAGTTCTGAGGTGATTGTGCCACGGCGGAGCTGCTAGGCGGCAGATTGACCTTATTAGCGGTTTATATCCTCTCAGGAATAGAAGATGAGTGGACGAGCCAGAGCCCGCGGAAGAGCACGTGCCAGGGGGCAGCCCAGCCAAGGACAGCCTGGACAGGAGCAAGAGGCTCAAGAACCTAGACGCATTGAAAGACCCCAGCAGCCACCAGCCGAGCCTTTGCTTGTGGGAAGAGGGCGCCAGAGAGGCCCGCCAGTAGTGGAGAGACCTCCGACTGATGTTCTGCAGCTTTCAGCTGGATTTCAGTACATATCCCTCGGAGAACGGGGTGGCCGCAGGCGGGACTTCCATGACCTTGGAGTGAACACCCGGCAGACCATTGAATAGAAATGTTAGACCTGGTTTTTTTTTGCACTGTGTGACAGGTTAAGGTTTAATCACAGAATCAGACTTCTATCTGCACGGTAGCGTGTGTCTTAGGTTTTTCTGAATGACACTATCAGTACCTTCAATGTAAGATATCCTTTTTGGGATAGATTTCAAGTAGGCCTCAAATACCAGAAATTAGTTATTTTGAGAATGGCAAATTTGGGAATAGTTTTTCAACCCAGAAAAAAATAGGGCTTTTACGGTCGCTACAAATAACTTGACCAGATTAAACAGTACAGATTTGCTTGAATAGAAATGGGAGACCTGTTTTTTTTTTGCACTGTGTGACAGGTTAAGGTTTAATCTCAGAATCAGACTTCTATCTGCACGGTAGCGTGTGTCTTAGGTTTTTCTGAATGACACTATCAGTACCTTCAATGTAAGATATCCTTTTTGGGATAGATTTCAAGTAGGCCTCAAATACCAGAAACTAGTTATTTTGAGAATGGCAAATTTGGGAATGGTTTTTCAACCCAGAACAAAAAGTGTGCTTTTACGGTCACTACAAATAACTTGACCAGCTAAAACAGTACAGATTTGGTTGAATAGAGATGTGAGGCCTGTTTTTTTTTGCGCTGTGTGACAGGTATAGGTTTAATCACAGAATGACACTTCTATCAGCACGCTAGCGTGTGTCTTAGGTTTTTCTGAATGACACTATCAATACCTTCAATGTAAGATTTTCTTTTTGGGATAGATTTCAAGTAGGCCTCAAATACCACAAACTAGTTATTTTCAGAATGGCAAATTTGGGAATGCTTTTTCAACCGAGAACAAAAAGTCTGCTTTTACGGTCACTACAAATAACTTGACCAGCTAAAACTGTGCAGATTTGGTTGAATAGAGATGTGAGACCTGTTTTTTTTTGCGCTGTGTGACAGGTATAGGTTTAATCACAGAATGACACTTCTATCAGCACGCTAGCATGTGTCTTAGGTTTTTCTGAATGACACTATCAATACCTTCAATGTAAGATTTTCTTTTTGGGATAGATTTCAAGTAGGCCTCAAATACCACAAACTAGTTATTTTGAGAATGGCAAATTTGGGAATGCTTTTTCAACCCAGAACAAAAAGTCTGCTTTTACGGTCACTACAAATAACTTGACCAGCTAAAACTGTGCAGATTTGGTTGAATAGAGATGTGAGACCTGTTTTTTTTTGCGCTGTGTGACAGGTATAGGTTTAATCACAGAATGACACTTCTATCAGCACGCTAGCGTGTGTCTTAGGTTTTTCTGAATGACACTATCAATACCTTCAATGTAAGATTTTCTTTTTGGGATAGATTTCAAGTAGGCCTCAAATACCACAAACTAGTTATTTTGAGAATGGCAAATTTGGGAATGCTTTTTCAACCCAGAACAAAAAGTCTGCTTTTACGGTCACTACAAATAACTTGACCACCTAAAACTGTGCAGATTTGGTTGAATAGAGATGTGAGACCTGTTTTTTTTTGCGCTGTGTGACAGGTATAGGTTTAATCACAGAATGACACTTCTATCAGCACGCTAGCGTGTGTCTTAGGTTTTTCTGAATGACACTATCAATACCTTCAATGTAAGATTTTCTTTTTGGGATAGATTTCAAGTAGGCCTCAAATACCACAAACTAGTTATTTTGAGAATGGCAAATTTGGGAATGCTTTTTCAACCCAGAACAAAAAGTCTGCTTTTACGGTCACTACAAATAACTTGACCAGCTAAAACTGTGCAGATTTGGTTGAATAGAGATGTGAGACCTGTTTTTTTTTTGCGCTGTGTGACAGGTATAGGTTTAATCACAGAATGACACTTCTATCAGCACGCTAGCGTGTGTCTTAGGTTTTTCTGAATGACACTATCAATACCTTCAATGTAAGATTTTCTTTTTGGGATAGATTTCAAGTAGGCCTCAAATACCACAAACTAGTTATTTTGAGAATGGCAAATTTGGGAATGCTTTTTCAACCCAGAACAAAAAGTCTGCTTTTACGGTCACTACAAATAACTTGACCAGCTAAAACTGTGCAGATTTGGTTGAATAGAGATGTGAGACCTGTTTTTTTTGCGCTGTGTGACAGTTATAGGTTTAATCACAGAATGACACTTCTATCAGCACGCTAGCGTGTGTCTTAGGTTTTTCTGAATGACACTATCAATACCTTCAATGTAAGATTTTCTTTTTGGGATAGATTTCAAGTAGGCCTCAAATACCACAAACTAGTTATTTTGAGAATGGCAAATTTGGGAATGCTTTTTCAACCCAGAACAAAAAGTCTGCTTTTACGGTCACTACAAATAACTTGACCAGCTAAAACTGTGCAGATTTGGTTGAATAGAGATGTGAGACCTGTTTTTTTTTGCGCTGTGTGACAGTTATAGGTTTAATCACAGAATGACACTTCTATCAGCACGCTAGCGTGTGTCTTAGGTTTTTCTGAATGACACTATCAATACCTTCAATGTAAGATTTTCTTTTTGGGATAGATTTCAAGTAGGCCTCAAATACCACAATCTAGTTATTTTCAGAATGGCAAATTTGGGAATGCTTTTTCAACCCAGAACAAAAAGTCTGCTTTTACGGTCACTACAAATAACTTGACCAGCTAAAACTGTGCAGATTTGGTTGAATAGAGATGTGAGACCTGTTTTTTTTTGCGCTGTGTGACAGTTATAGGTTTAATCACAGAATGACACTTCTATCAGCACGCTAGCGTGTGTCTTAGGTTTTTCTGAATCACACTATCAATACCTTCAATGTAAGATATTCTTTTTGGGATAGATTTCAAGTAGGCCTCAAATACCACAAACTAGTTATTTTGAGAATGGCAAATTTGGGAATGCTTTTTCAACCCAGAACAAAAAGTCTGCTTTTACGGTCACTACAAATAACTTGACCAGCTAAAACTGTGCAGATTTGGTTGAATAGAGATGTGAGACCTGTTTTTTTTTGCGCTGTGTGACAGTTATAGGTTTAATCACAGAATGACACTTCTATCAGCACGCTAGCGTGTGTCTTAGGTTTTTCTGAATGACACTATCAATACCTTCAATGTAAGATTTTCTTTTTGGGATAGATTTCAAGTAGGCCTCAAATACCACAAACTAGTTATTTTCAGAATGGCAAATTTGGGAATACTTTTTCAACCCAGAACAAAAAGTCTGCTTTTACGGTCACTACAAATAACTTGACCAGCTAAAACTGTGCAGATTTGGTTGAATAGAAATGTCAGGTCTATTTTTTAGGCTCTGGGTGACAGGCTCAACTTGCCCCTGATGTAATATATAGCACAAAATAACCACACTGTTGATGGTTAAATGCTCTTGGGTGACACAGGCTCAGCCTGCACCAGATGTAGTATACGGCCAAAAAATAACCAGACTGTTGATGGTTAAATGCACTTCTTTGACACAGGCTCAGCCTGCAGCTAATGTAGTATATGGCCAAAAAATAACCAGACTGTTGATGGTTAAATGCACTTCGGTGACACAAGCTCAGCCTGCAGCTGATGTAGGATATAGCACAAAATAACCACACTATCGATGGTTAAATACACTTGGTGATAGCTCGTGCTGGCGCACCACAAGTCACAAAATGGCCGCCGATCACCCCAGAAAAAAAGTGATCTAGAAACGCTCTGGGCAGCCTCAAAAAAGTGAGCAAGTCAATAATAGCACTTCAATGATCCACAGCTGCAGATCGATCACAGAATGAAGTCTTTTGGAGGAGTTAATCTGCCTAATCTCGCCCTAACGTCGCAGCTGCAACCTCTCCCTATACTGATCATAGCAGAGTGACGTGCGGCGCTACGTGACTCCAGCTTAAATAGAGGCTGGGTCACATGGTGCACTGGCCAATCACAGCCATGCCAATAGTAGGCATGGCTGTGATGGCCTCTTGGGACAAGTAGTATGACGCTTGTTGATTGGCTGCTTTGCAGCCTTTCAAAAAGCGCCAAGAAAGCGCCGAACACCGAACCCGAACCCGGACTTTTACAAAAATGTTCGGGTTTGGGTCCGTGTCACGGACACCCCAAAATTCGGTACGAACCCGAACTATACAGTTCGGGTTCGCTCATCCCTAATCCTTACTCCACACTCATTTAAAATGGATCCTAAGAAAGTTCAGGCGATTCAAGACTGGGTGAGGCCATCTTCCCTAAAAGCATTACAATGCTTTTTAGGATTTTCTAATTGCTATCGTAATTTTATCAAAAGTTTTTCTGTAATCGCCAAACCTTTGACCGACCTAACCAAGAAGGGGGTGGATCTTGTTAACTGGCCACCTGAGGCTCTCATGGCTTTTGAGACTCTTAAAATGTGTTTTCAGAATGCCTCAGTCTTGATTCAGGCGGATCCAGAGGAACCCTTTGTTGTAGAGGTTGATGCATCTGAGGATGGGGTGGGGGCTATTCTTTCTCAGGGATCTCCCAACCTCACTAATTTAATACCATGAGCGTTCTTCTCACGTAAATTCTCTCCCACGGAGTGGAATTATGACATCGGGAACCACAAACTACTGGCCATCAAATGGGCGTTTGAGGAATGGAGACATTTTTTGGAAGGGGCTAAACACTGTGTCACGGTTCTTACTGACCATAAGAATTTGGTATTCCTTGAAGCCGCTAAACGCCTTAATCCTAGGCAAGCCAGATGAGCCCTGTTTTTCACACGTTTTAATTTTTCTATTACTTTCAGGCCAGGAAGTAAGACTAGCAAGGTGGACGCCTTGTCCCGAATATTTTGTGCCTTCCAGCCTCCTGACACCCCTCCTGAACCCATCCTGCCGACTAATATCATTTTGGCATCAATATCTGCAGACCTCTCTTCTGAAATCGCTTCAGCACAACATCTTGTTCCTGCACGGACACCCTCAGATAAGTTATTCGTTCCTGGGCACTTCCGTCTCCGCCTGTTGGGTGAGTGCCATGACTCTGTTTTGTGCGGCCATCCCGGTATCGATGCCACTAAGGAACTCCTGTCTAGGTCTTTCTGGTGGCCCACTTTATCTAGAGATGTCCGTTCTTATGTGTCTGCTTGTGAGGAATGTGCTAGATCTAAAACTCAGAGAACGCGTCCTGGCGGTGAATTACGACCCCTACCCATTCCATGCAGGCCATGGTCACATATTTCCATGGACTTTATTACTGACTTGCTAACCTCTGAGGGGAAGTCAGTGGTTTGGGTAGTGGTCGACCGATTTAGTAAAATGGTGCACTTCGTCCCTCTGATTAAGCTCCCTAATGCCAAGACTTTAGCATCTTTGTTTATTGACCACATTGTACGTTTGCTTGGAGTTCCCGAAAATATTGTCTCAGACAGGGGTGTGCAGTTCATCTCTAAGTTTTGGAAGGCCTTCTGCCAAAGGTGCAAAATTTCTTTGTCCTTTTCGTCAGCCTTCCATCCTGAGACCAATGGGCAGACGGAACGGTTAAATCAGGCAGTTGAACAATTTCTGAGATGTTATGTGTCTGACAATCAGCATCAGTGGGTGAGATACCTTCCGTTGGCGGAGTTCGTCATCAACAATCGGGTGAACTCGTCCACGGTGGTGTCCCCATTTTTCTGTAACCTGGGCTTCCATCCTCATTTTGGTTCCAGTCCTTCAGTGTCCTCATCCAACCCAGAGGCAGATACTTTTTCTTCAGAACTGTGCACAGTCTGGGCCCAGGTTCTAACGAACCTGGAAAAGGCCCAGGAGTGTCAGAGGGAGCAAGCTGATAAGAGACGCTCCAAGGGAGTTAATTTTGAGGTCGGTGACAAGGTGTGGCTGTCCACCAAGAATCTTTCCCTGAAAGGGGTTTCCAGAAAGTTTGCGCCGCGTTTCATTGGACCCTATGAGATTATTGAGATTATTAATCCCGTCTCTTTTAGATTGAAATTACCTGACTCCCTTCGCATCCACAGTGTATTTCACAAGTTACTGTTAAAGAGATACATTTTTCCCATAATTCCTTCATAAGGACCTCTTTCTCCTGTGGAGGTAGAGGGCCAAGACAAATTTATTATCTCCAAGATTATTGATGTCAGGAAGGTTCAGAATTCTTTACAGTACTTGGTCCATTGGAAGGGTTTTGGACCTGAGGAAAGGTCCTGGGTACCAGTGGATAGGATGCGTGAACACCCGGAGAAGTCACTCCCGTGCTCCTTGGCCCCCCGTGGAAGGGGAGGTACTGTCACAGGGTGCCGGCGATGTGCCTCTCCTCTCCTGCACCGCTGGTGTTACACGGTGGCAGACACGTACGCCGTGTCCTGCTGGAGCGCCGAGCATGGGGCCGCTCGGTGTCTCGGTTGCTGGGGTAATGGAGGGCAGAGCGCGCGCAGCCGCACTCTTCCTCTCTGTGCAGCCGGCATCCCCCGTCCCCATAGTAACGCATAAGGGGCTGAGCGCCGAGCTGGGCACTCGGCGTCAGACAGGGTGGGAGGTCATGTGGCGCTGGCCACGTCACATGACCTCTCCTCTTCAGTATATAAACAGGCAACCTGCTAGCCACAGGTTGCCTGTGATTAATTGTCCAAGGCTATCTACTATAGAGTTACCTGCACTATCTGGATTTGACCAGTGCCTGTTTTTGACCCGCTCCTGCTTGCTCCTTGATCCTGACGTGACCTCTTGGCTTGACCTTCGGCTTGTGACCTGACCTGTTCTTTCTCATTCCTGTGGCACCGTATTACTCTCCTGGTATTTGACCCCGGCTTCTCCATTTGTACTTCGTCGCACTCTTGGTTTTGACTTGGTCCGTTCACTATCCGTTGTTCGTCTTGTCTGTCCTCCCAGCACGTATTTTAAGCTAGGGACTGCCGTCCAGTTGTCCCCTGTCATTAGGACTTGCGAGGCAAGTAGGCAGGGCCAGGGGTGAGGGTGGAGCGCAGTGGTCGCTATCCTTCCCCCTGCAGGTGTGTGTACGTGACCGTGACAATGAGGACAGAGAACATCTACATCAAAGGAGACGTCACTGGATGGAAGAGGTATGTGGACCTGTATTAGGCTGCCTTCACATCTGAGTTAGTGATTCTGGCAGGCTGTTCCAGCAGAGAACAGCCTGCTGGAATTCACTGGATCCAGCACTGCTTGATGCAGACAGAACGCATGCCGGCCCCATTGACTATAATGGGGTATGGCAGAGATCCGGCCACAATCTGGAAAAAATGCAGAGAATCAGCAGGACACGGCTGGGCTATTCCTTGCATTTTCTGCAGGATCAGGTGGCCGAAGCGTAGTGCCGCAGGTGTGAAAGTAGCCTTACCCTGTATGTTTTGTATTGCTATAAGTAATGTTAGGACGGAATAGGTTAGGTTGCGAATTTGGCTTGGGGAGGGGACCCAGGCACATTCTTTGCACAGGGGCCCTCTGCTGTCTGTGTCCGCCCCTGGGGGGAGAGATGTCTCTGTAGGAGAGGACTGAGGCATCTAGCAGCAGCTTTCTCCCCTCTCTCCAGGACATACGCCTGCTCAATCTCGGTCTATGTACATTTTAAGCAGAAAATTCCATTACTGAAAATCTCTAAACCAATGATTCTAAAATAAAAAATAAAAATTATCATTTTTCTAACACTTGTATCTATTGTTCAGGAGCCTTCATTCTTTTTACATTATATCAGTAGCTGTGAAAAATAAAATTCCTTGAATTAAACACCAAAAAGCTATTTTATTGTCCGGTGGCAAAAGTATTTATATTTTTATAAAGAGGCGACCGCTTCCGCTCCGTAATCTTAAACAAGTGATAATCTTTCATTAATTATTAACAGTCCTGAATCAGTGCCATCACTGCCCAATGCCACAGTATATTCTTATGGTGAAGAGCAGGAAGGGGTTAATAATGCTCCTCAACTACTAGTACTACTCATCCTCCTGTGCTATGACTATAACCAACACCTCTATGACTACAACTACCATCAGTACTACTACCCCCAGGCATGTCGCTATAGGATCTGTGGTAGGTACTGGTGGGACATGGTAGGTGGGGGCATGTTGTAGGTTTGCATTGAGGTCCAGGAGCTTCATGTTACTCCACTACTACTACTGTAATGGCTCCTCTATTACTACACCCCTTCTCCTTTATACTATTACTGCTCAGTTATTACTACTAACACTTCCAGTACTTATTACCTTTGATATTCATCTCAGTTTAGAAATACTGGGGATTTTTTATTTTTTTTATTTTCCATTAGTCTCAGTTTCCCAGAATTTTATTTGTGTTGTGGAAGCGATGAGAAAGTCATGTGAAATTCTTTCGCTCTGGTGTAACAGGCTATGGTGTAACAAAGCTGTTTTTTCCCGTATATTACACCAGACGTGTAATAATAAAATAAACAGTTGCCATTTAAAGGGGAAATGTCCAATTTATTGTATCTCTGTAGAAAACGCAATAATTTGATTTGAAATGTTTATGACCATCTGTCGGTCATCTGCTCCCCGTGGTTCTTGTGCCATCAGTTGTGTGGTTTTTATTAACCTGCTCCCTCCTGGCATTGTGCTTCATGTGCTGAGGACACCATGTGCAGGACAGCTTCTCTGCACAGGGCGCCTAGTCCTTGGATGCCCTAGCAGCTATGTTATCTGCTTCCTTTTTTTACTTCTCTATTACCCCATTACTGGAGTATTACTCTGGAGTCTACATAAAAAGATATGTTGAGAAAAAAATGATTCCGCAAGGTCTAAAACAACCCACAACCATGTATTCGGACACTTTTGTTATGCAATGGCAAGCTATTTTATCCAATTGCTTGTTCTCTCCAGCTGATGGAACTCATTGTCTCACATGAAGAGGAAACTCTAACTAGTCTGAGAGAAGAGATGAAAGTGACACAAGAATCCATTGCTCCATATATCAACCTGGATGTGTTCAAAGATATGGACATTAAATAAATAAATGGAAGACATCCTGTTGAAATCAAGCAGGATAAATTCAATCGTGATCAGCAAGATTATAAGAGCAATGCCGTGTACACCTGGTCTCATACTAGAGCACACACACCACGATCTATTATGAAAAGGATGTCTCGTGGAAAAAAGGCACGTACCCCAAGAGTGGTGTTCAGCTCGACAGAGCCCGATTCATCCGATTCGGCGGCCGAGACTCTGCGAACGTGTCCGGAGATTGACATGTCAGGTGCAGACAGCGATATGTCAGATGGTCACGCGAGAGCTCCAAGGAGATCTTCAAAAAACGCAGAGCAGGGCGGAAACACGCCAAGCAACGCTCACTATCCCTCACGCAAAAAAAAAGTAGTGAGTAATTTTCAAGTTATAAATATCTCCTCAACTTTACTCTCTCAAGATCAAATTAATGTCCTGCCCAAGGGGTTGTCTTTTGCTCCTATGTGTCATTTTGACATATATAGAACCATCCTTGATGTAAATAAACAGGCTCGAAATCTTACCTTAAAGAGACATTTTGCTAACTCGGAAGAGACAATTAGGGTCCCTCAAGAATCACGCATGGACCCACACAACAATGTATCTTTTTCCTTTCAATGAGTTATCCAATCTGTCTCATATGCGACAATCCTGTCCCATGAATGCTGCCAGCCCTGCCAGTGACTTTGCTCATGATTTTCAGACTTCCAATCGTGACTTCTACCCTCTTCAATCCAGATCTACTGCCCTGGACCGCTTCCAGGAATTAATAGAGAAGGATTTGTTTGCCCTACATAATATTGTTTACTCATCTGATAAACATAAAAAATGTGATAATTTTACACAGAGTGAACGTAGGGCTTTAAAAGAATTGGAAGATATGCAAAATGTCAATATCAAACAAGCTGATAAAGGGGGGTCTGTGGTCGGTTTATTTATAAACAACAAAATCTCTCCATGTTGGAGGATGAAAATACTTATCAAAACTTACATCGCGACACCACCCCCCTCTATCAGCAAGACCTCCTGCCTTTGCTGTCTCTTGGCCGGGAGAAAGGCTTTTTAAGGCAGAAACTATTTGATTATATCACAGTACAACATCCCATTATCCCTATTTTTAATTCGCTCCCAAAAATACACAAGGGAGGTTTCCCCCGGCCATGAGACCGTTAGTTGCAGGTACTGGTTCTTTTTCAGAGAGGCTGTCAGCATGGGTTGATAGCATTTTGCAACCATTAATACAATGTATCCCAGGTTTTCTCATGGATACCCGTGCATTTCCTACCATCACCTGCCTATGCAGAGAGTCGGCCGTCTCAGGTTAGTGTCTATTGCACTACTACACCCAGGAACACATTTCTACACACAACTTGAGTACGCTGCACACTGCTGCAGGCTTCTTTTTATTTTGAATGGCAAGAATGCTATTCCTGGATTACGGCGAACGTTACTTCACTGTATACGGTCATTCCCCATGACTTAGCACTTGTGTCTCTAACCTGGTTTTTGAATATATACACCGATTTTTCCTTGGAATTTCAGGAATATGTCTGTCAAGTGGTCTTTTTTCTACTCAAGCATAATTATTTTATATTTGACCACTGTTTCTTTTTACAGCAGACCGGCGAAATTTTTGCCATCCATGGCTAACATCTATATGGCGTGGTGGGAGCATCATTACTTATTTTCAGCTGAATGTCCATGGGGGTCTTCCCTGAGGTGGTACGGTCGCTACATCGACGACCTGCTGTTTGTATGGTCGGGCGATGTGGCGGCCGTCCAGCTCTTTGGTGACTTCCTAAATGACAATAAATGCCATCCTAAATTTACTATCCATAGTGATCCTTCCACCATCCCATTTTTAGATCTCACTCTGGCCGGAGATGTTGCCACCAATACTGTATCCTCCTCTACTTATCGCAAGGACACTGCTGGAAATGCAACGCTATTAGCGACTTCATGCCACCCTTCACATGTAGTGCGCAATGTTCCTAAGGGCGAATTAATCAGAGCCAGACGCAACTGCTCGGGTGATCAGGCCTTTATTAAGGAAACAGCAGTGGTGGCATCCAGACTGTCCATGCGAAAGTACCCACCGTGGACCATCAACTGGGCGGAAAAACTTGTGGCTTCCAAATCCAGAGCCGACCTTGTTTTTTCTGACAAGTCTCCATCTGCTGCTGGTAGAGGAAGACACTCTGATAGGCAAAGGAAAGAGTCGGTGTCCTTTATTATCAGCTATAGTCCTGAGTACCCTGACATATGCAGGATTGTCAGGAAACACTTGCCGGTTCTGGACCAATATCGCTCAGTCAGGTGTGAAATGCATTGCTCGATGGGCACCCACTTTGGCGGCAAAAATCTGCCCTAGTCTATACATAGAGAAAAATCGCAATCAATCAACCTGGCTGAGATATAGGAGGACTTACAAATGTGGACATCATATTTGCACATGTTCTTTTATTTTTTCCTTTTCTATGCAATGCTCATTTGAGCTAAAACAATATGTCAACTGCAATACCAGTCACGTAGTCTATTGCATCACTTGCTCTATTTGCCACTTACTGCTAACAGCCTTAAAATTAGGATCCGTAGACACCTTTCAGACATATCCCTTACCAAGGTCAGGAATGTATCAGCAGTTAGTCTTCATTATGCTGCAATTTACCAGGGTAACACCACGGGTTTCCAGGTACAAGCCCTGGAAAGGCTTAACCACCCCATCAGGGGTGGTGACTGCAGGCGTAAGTTACTGACCAGAGAGGTCTTCTGGATCTTCTCCAATGGTACTTCTGTACCCATGGGTTTAAATCGAAAGCAAGACCTTATTTTACATTATTGATTCCTTGTTCTAATGTTTATTACTACATTGATATATGTATTTCATTGTCTTTTATAAATTGTTAGTGAATGTAAGGTGGGAGCATGCTATGCTAATTGCATCCACCTGGTAATCAGTGGCTCTGCCTACCTAAACCAGAGTGGCAGTGCTGACCTTTGTCAGGAGGAAGGATCTATTGATCCGAAACGCGTAGACGGGAACACACCGTTGTTTTTACTGCAACACCATTAATAAAGGCTGTCACTGAATAGAAGCTGGAGTTCGGTATTCCACTTTTTCGCATGCAGATCTACTATGGTTTGGGAAGGCGCCAGAGTCCAGAGAAACACTGAGTGGACCACCAAAGACTGGAGAACCAAGCAACAACAGGCAAGAAAAGACTGTAAGGAGAGGTATCATAGTGGAGCACCATCACAGCTGGAAGGAGAGATGGTTGGGCCTGGATATTCTAAAGTCTGGCCTTCTACAAAAAGGAAGCCCAAGCAGCTACTATGGCGTTCAAGAGAATGGGAAACATCTCAGAACATCCCGGCCTTCTACTTCTATGGACAAGACTCATTACAAGTAAAGCAAAGTGACAGCAAGAACTGGACTGGCTCTACACTAAGGATAGAATAGGGGGAGGGGAGGACAATTATTGTAATTTCCTCAACTTCCATAATGGTGGTGTAAGCCGTGTACCGGGGTGGCCTCCCCAGGATACAGCGAAGTCACGAACCAGGAAAGCAGTGGGGTGAGCAGAATGACCAACCAGAAGATCTGACTCCCTATGCTAGGACCAGGGTTGTGTAAACAGACCAGCTCTGCTTAAGAACAAATAAAAAATAATGTTAGAGGAATTGTTATTCATGCACTTGCCTTATGCCGTGTGTTCTGGACAGGAAGCTCTGTAGTGAAATTAAGAAAAATCGTCAATAAAGTCACATAAAAGGTGACACGCAGCTCATGACAAAAGTAAAACACCCAGGATTGCACCATCATCCTGGAATATAAAGAAAGGAAGGGGGTAAGGAGAGAACATTTCCTCTAAGACAGGCCAAGATGAGGAGCTGGTGGCTGTCTCTGCTGCTCGTCTCTGCTGTCACTTTACACGGCTGTCTCTCTGACACTGCAGAGCCTGAGGTCCAAGATGGAAGATCTATAGGAGACATCATTGACCTCTACAACCAGAGGGAGGGGGTCACATACTTATATAAATCCCTGGACCAGCTGCCCCCTGTTCCAATGGAGGTAAGGCATATGGCAAGGGGGTGCTCCAAAATTCATTTGATGTAAAGCTGGCAATTTTATTCAGATAATTGCATATAAAGGTCCTATAAGCTCCATTCACAGCAACACTTCTGCTGGTTGCTACTGGCAAGACCTGCTCTGGATGTGGAACTATCCTCCGAGCTCTCACAGTGCACTGCTGTATGATAAGAGGAACTGTGGATGCAGCTTTGGATGTGATTGGAGAATAAATCAGCATCAGGATCAGTAGACACTGGAAAACAGTGAAATTGTAAATTCTTGAGGCTTCACTGTCTACTTCACCAAACAAAATACTATATCACAAAAGAGGCAGAAAATGTATGTTTTCATCCATCTATTTTTACAGGAAGATGAAAATCCGAACAGAAGAGGCTTTATTATTAAAGAGACGGTGTGCCTCAAAACCGAGAATCCTGATTTATCGCAGTGTGATTTCAAGCACGACGGAGTGAGTAATTTACATAAACATTGCAAAAAATCTGAACTGAGTCCTAAATCTGTTATTTTAAGACTACTTCATGCAAAAGAAAATCTCTACAAGTGGTGATACTGAGATGTCAAAAACATAATTCTGCCTAAGGTATAAAATACTACTACTATAATACTGCCTCCCATGTATAAAAATATAACTACTATAATACTGCCTCCTATGTACAAGAATATATCTACTATAATACTGCCTCCTATGTACAAGAATATAACTACTATAATACTGCTCCTATGTACAAGAATATAACTACTATAATACTGCTCCTATGTATAAGAATATAACTACTATAATACTGCTCCTATGTACAGGAATATAACTACTATAATACTGCCTCCTATGTACAAGAATATAACTACTATAATACTGCTCCTATGTACAAGAATATAACTACTATAATACTGCTCCTATGTACAAGAATATAACTGCTATAATACTGCTTTTATGTACAAGAATATATCTACTATAATACTGCTCCTATGTACAAGAATATAACTGCTATAATACTGCTCCAATGTACAAAAAATAACTACTATAATACTGCTCCTATGTACAGGAATATAACTACTATAATACTGCCCCCTATGTACAAGAATATAACTACTATAATACTGCCCCCTATGTACAAGAATATAACTACTATAATACTGCTCCTATGTACAAGAATATAACTACTATAATACTGCTCCTATGTACAAGAATATAACTACTATAATACTGCCTCCTGTGTACAAGAATATAACTACTATAATACTGCCTCCTGTGTACAAGAATATAACTACTATAATACTGCCTCCTGTGTACAAGAATATAACTACTATAATACTGCTCCTATGTACAAGAATATAACTACTATAATACTGCTCCTATGTACAAGAATATAACTACTATAATACTGCTCCTATGTACAAGAATATAACTACTATAATACTGCTCCTATGTACAAGAATATAACTACTATAATACTGCTCCTATGTACAAGAATATAACTGCTATAATACTGCTTTTATGTACAAGAATATATCTACTATAATACTGCTCCTATGTACAAGAATATAACTGCTATAATACTGCTCCAATGTACAAAAAATAACTACTATAATACTGCTCCTATGTACAGGAATATAACTACTATAATACTGCCCCCTATGTACAAGAATATAACTACTATAATACTGCCCCCTATGTACAAGAATATAACTACTATAATACTGCTCCTATGTACAAGAATATAACTACTATAATACTGCTCCTATGTTCAAGAATATAACTACTATAATACTGCCTCCTGTGTACAAGAATATAACTACTATAATACTGCCTCCTGTGTACAAGAATATAACTACTATAATACTGCCTCCTGTGTACAAGAATATAACTACTATAATACTGCTCCTATGTACAAGAATATAACTACTATAATACTGCTCCTATGTACAAGAATATAACTACTATAATACTTCTCCTATGTACAAGAATATAACTACTATAATACTGCCTCCTATGTACAAGAATATAACTACTATAATACTGCCTCCTATGTACAAGAATATAACTACTATAATACTGCTCCTATGTACAAGAATATAACTACTATAATACTGCTCCTATGTATAAGAATATAACTACTATAATACTGCCTCCTATGTACAAGAATATAACTACTATAATACTGCTCCTATGTACAGGAATATAACTACTATAATACTACTTCCTATGTACAAGGATATAACTACATATATCAGAATCAGTAATGAATACTGGGGCAGTGATCGTTCCATATATTAGTGACTGTACATGTATATAATCTGCTGTATACACTTACTGTATTTCATGCTTTTCTTTTTATCTCACATGTGGTATATAGTTGTGATGATTAGTGATTCTTCCCTGTAGATGATGACCCTTATGTTTGTGTCCTGCAGGATGTAAAGATCTGTTCTCTGGATTTGGGTGATGAGGATCCTGAGGATATAATGTGCATCAGTCTGAACAAGGTAGGACACTGTACAGATAGCACCGCCCGTCCTGTAATATTATCCTGGCTACTGAGAAGTCCCCCGCATCTTTTCTTGTGGATTCAGATCCCCATAAAGGGGGTTGTCTCAGCGCAAACATTGGTGGCATAATACCAAGTAGCGATGAGCGGCAGGGGCAATATTCAAATTCATGATATTTAACGAATATTTGGGCGAATATTCGCCATATATTTGCGAATTCGAGAATTCGTTATATCCAGTTATTATTTTCTTGATTGCGGAAATTGGCAATTAAATAATTTGCAATAAAAATTTGCATTACGAAAATTTGCAATATGAAAATACGCAATTAATACTACTCCTGAAGTCAAAGATATTGCAGCCTTCTCATTGGCCCACAAGCAAGAAGCAGGAAGGGATAATGTGTACTGATTAAAAAAAAATCTTGAATGTTCAAAATTAGGAATATACACTCACCTAAAGAATTATTAGTGCCCCCATACTAATACGGTGTTGGACCCCCTTTTGCCTTCAGAACTGCCTTAATTCTACGTGGCATTGATTCAACAAGGTGCTGATAGCATTCTTTAGAAATGTTGGCCCATATTGATAGGATAGCATCTTGCAGTTGATGGAGATTTGAGGGATGCACATCCAGGGCACGAAGCTCCCGTTCCACCACATCCGAAAGATGCTCTATTGGGTTGAGATCTGGTGACTGTGGGGCCATTTTAGTACAGTGAACTCATTGTCATGTTCAAGAAACCAATGTGAAATGATTGGAGCTTTGTGACATGGTGCATTATCCTGCTGGAAGTAGCCATCAGAGGATGGATACATGTTCTCATTCTGTTTACGCCAAATTCGGACTCTACCATTTGAATGTCTCAACAGAAATTGAGACTCATCAGACCAGGCAACATTTTTCCAGTCTTCAACAGTCCAATTTTGGTGAGCTCGTGCAAATTGTAGCCTCTTTTTCCTATTTGTAGTGGAGATGAGTGGTACCCGGTGGGGTCTTCTGCTGTTGTAGCCCATCCGCCTCAAGGTTGTGCGTGTTGTGGCTTCACAAATGCTTTGCTGCATACCTCGGTTGTAACGAGTGGTTATTTCAGCCAACGTTGCTCTTCTATCAGCTTGAATCAGTCGGCCCATTCTCCTCTGACCTCTAGCATCCACAAGGCATTTTCGCCCACAGGACTGCCGCATACTGGATGTTTTTCCCTTTTCACACCATTCTTTGTAAACCCTAGAAATGGTTGTGCGTGAAAATCCCAGTAACTGAGCAGATTGTGAAATACTCAGACCGGCCCGTCTGGCACCAACAACCATGCCATGCTCAAAATTGCTTAAATCACCTTTCTTTCCCATTCTGACATTCAGTTTGGAGTTCAGGAGATTGTCTTGACCAGGAGCACCCCCCTAAATGCATTGAAGCAACTGCCATATGATTGGTTGACTAGAGAATTGCATTAATGAGAAATAGAACAGGTGTTTCTAATAATTCTTTAGGTGAGTGTATATCACTATATTCTAAATATTCGCAAATTCTCGAAGTGCCGATATTCGAGATAAAAATTTGCAATTCGAATAATCGTGATCACCACTATTACTAAGATCCTCCACCAATATCAGATAGATGTATATCCACCTCTGGGTCCCGCACCTATCTCTAGAACTGAGCTTTCAT
Source organism: Bufo bufo (assembly GCF_905171765.1). NCBI lineage: Eukaryota > Metazoa > Chordata > Amphibia > Anura > Bufonidae > Bufo > Bufo bufo. Next base: position 552,941,164 of record NC_053393.1, on the reverse strand, counting down.
AGTGGGCAAGAGCGCACTGCGCGTACCATATGCACCCGCCTTCTGTTCACTCAAGGGAGTGCTTAAAATAGTAGAGCAATGGCACTCTCCTTCACTTTGGGCACTCTGTTCTAGAGATACTATAGGTTGGGCAGGGGTGCACCACCAAAGAGGCCAGGTGAGGCGATTGCCTCAGGCGGCAAGACCTAGAGACAAGTGGGGGCTGTAGGAATATCTCTCTATATTCAACTGTATCACAGTATGTCTTTAATAGTCCGGCTGGAAGGGTTGGGCGCGATTTCATTCTTCGCCTCAGGCAGCACAAAGGCTAGATGCACCCCTTGGTTTGGGTCTCAAAGGTGGGACCCGCACCTATCTTACATTGGTGGCATATGCGATCAATATGCCACTAATGTTTGAACTGAGACAACCCCTTTAAAAAGACACTTTCATCAGAATGGGGTATGTTTTCAAGTATCACTCATAAAATACTTTTTATTTTTTGGAGAATTTTTGGCTGTATTCTTTTAATTTTTTTTACATTTTGGCAGTACTATACCTTTGACAGACCTCTCTGTGTAGTAATTATTGGCAATTTTCTACTGCAATGAGGAGAGCCTGTTATCTGAAGGGTAATCCTCATGAAAATAGTTGGAATTGGGGGGACAGTATGACAGCTCTAGTTTTCTCTTGATAGGCCTAGATGAAGATGTCCACAGAAGGGCATTGTATGGAGTAATATAATGTATGATGCTGTAATAGAGTCACTTATCCCCTTCCCTCTGGTCACAGTGATGGCCTCACTGACAGAGTTATGTTAAACCGTCTACCGTGCTAAAAGTCCAAATAAACCACTTCCCATCTGGGCCATTTGCCCCCTTCATGACCAGGCCTAATTTTGCAAATCTGACATATCTCACTTTATGTGGTAATAACTTTGGAACGCCTTTACTTATCCAAGTCATTCAGAGATTCTTTTCTCGTGACACATTGTACTTCATGATAGTCATAAATTTGAGTCAATATATTTCACCTTTATTTATGAAAAAATCCCAAATTTACCAAAAATTTTGAAAAATTAGCAATTTGCTAAATTTCTATTTCTCTGCTTTTAAAACAGAAAGTGATACCTCATAAAATATGTATTACTTAACATTCCCCATATGTCTACGTTAGAAGGTTTAGAAGTTTAGAAGCAATTCTTAAAATTTTTAAGAAAATTGCCAAAACCCACTTTTTAAGGACCAGTTCTGGTCTGAAGTCACTTTACAAACTTTGTTAACCCTTTAGGCGTTCCACAAGAATTAAAGGAAAATGGAGATCAAATTTTTAAATTTCACTTTTTTGGCAGATTTTCCATTTTAATCCAATTTTTTCTTTAACACATCGATGGTTAACAGCCAAACAAAACTCAATATTTATTACCCAGATTCTGCGGTTTACAGAAGCACCCCACATGTGGTTATAAACTGCTGTATGGGCACACGGCAGGGCGCAGAAGAAAAGGAACTCCACATGGTTTTTAGATGCCATGTCCCATTTGAAGCCCCCTGATGCACCCTTACAGTAGAAACTCCCAAGAAGTGACACCATTTTGGAAACTAGGGGATAAGGTGCCAGTTTTATTGGTACTATTTTTGGGTACATATGATTTTTTTGATCATTCATTATAACACTTTATGGGGCAAGGTGACCAAAAAATTGGTTGTTTTAGCACAGTTTTTATTTATTTATTTTTACAGCATTCACCTGAGGGGTTCGGTCAAGTGAAATTTTTATAGAGCAGATTGTTATGGACGTGGCGATACCTAATATGTATACTTTTTCTTATTTATTTAAGTTTTACACAATAATAGCATTTTTGAAACAAAAAAATTATGTTTTAATGTGTCCATGTTCTGACACATTTACATAGAATATTCACATTTAGGCCTCATGCACGCAGCCGTGTTCCCGCGGCCGAGAGCGGTCCGTGGTGACACGTCCTGGATTCCTGTTGAGAGCAGGAGCGCACGACGTCATTGGTTGCTATGACGCCGTGCGCTTCATGCCGCCGCTGCACTACAGTAATACACTATATGAGTGTATTAATGTAGTGCAGAGGTGGCATGAAGCGCATGGCGTCATAGCAACCAATGACGTCGTGCGCTCCTGCTCTCAACAGGAATCCAGGCCTTGTTACCATGGACCACTCTCGGCCGCGGAACACGGCTGTGTGCATAAGGCCTTATCCTGTTAATATGTGATATGACACTTTTGATGGACATGTGCAACGTGCCGCTCCCAAGGGCCCTATCGCGTCCCAGGTTTAGTGAAATGCCAAGTGGTATAGTGTGGCCTATATGTGTCACGGTGCTCCTACCTGGATACAGTGGGACCCCAGGCTTAGGCTTCAAAGCAAATAAAGGGGAATGGTTGAGTTACGGGATGAAGAATAACTTGAGTCCAGACCTTGGTAAACTTTAACAGGAGCTTTACTTGGTTAAATTTGATTCCAGACACTATTCAGGCTTTTCTAACATTCAGACTTCCCCATGGTTCCAGCAGGCTTTGGCATAAATTGGCAGGCTAACTTGATAACTCTGCTTTCTCTCTTTCTCTGCAGGGCTGATAGGCTTGCTTAATAACTCTCCTTTCTTTCTCTCTGCTGTGCTAAACTCTGCTTAGGTCTGGTTACTGGACTTTTGGTTGGTTCTGGTATCCTTGGATTGGGATGCCTTTGGCTGTTATTCTCCTCCTGACACACAGTGAAATAAATTAGCATGGAGTCCGGGTGCTCTACAAGCTACTTCCCTTTGGTGGCTCCTGCTCCAGCCGCAGAACAATTTCCTTTGGCTGCTATATTTTCTGGCAACCGAAGAACACTTTCCTCTGGTTGCTATATCTTCCATTCATCAGATTTCGTAGCAAGCATAGCCTAACCTGCACTGGCTGTTATAGGCACGTCTGGCTGTGACTGTGCCCAGGCTTACACTTCCCTGTGTAGACTAGAACCGGAATAAACTGGAACTGCTGCCCCTCCCTTCTGGTAGGAAGCAGGACTGACCCACTTCTGCCGAAAGGGGAAGCAATGTAATTTTGAGTTTGATTCTAAGTTTCTTTCTCTCTCTCTCTCTCTGCCATATACGCTGCCACCTGCTGGTGAACCAGGCACATTAAATGTAATAACAGTTGTATAACAATAATATAAATGCACAATGTAAAGGACCTGGAAAAAAATACACAGGATGGCATTTATGTTAGCCCATTAGAGACAGTAGCTTATTAGAGACAGAGGCTTATGAGCTGAGGGGCGGTGTTCTTATGCTTTGGCAAACACTTTGTATAAAAAAAATAAAAAATAAAAATTCTGGCAATGATTTATTCATCCACATCAATTGATGCGAATGGAGAAATCGGGTTTGCCAGGGCATACGAGCTGAGTGGGTATGGATGTTGGGCGGAGCTCCTACTGTATGTCCTGGCAGATGCCTTTCCCCTCTTTTTTTTTTTTTTGCACATTTTTGGGCAGAGATTTTTTCATCCACATTGATCGATGCGAATGAAGAAATCTGTGCCGTTCATTCAGAGGCTGAACGGAAAAAAAAATCTCATTACCCGTATGCTCAATATAAGGAGAATAGCAGAAACTCCTAATGCTGGGCATACATGTAATGATTGTGGAGACCCTCAAATGCCAGGGCAGTACAAACACCCCACAAATGACCCCATTTTGGAAAGAAGACACCCCAAGGTATTCGCTGAGGGGCATATTGAGTCCATGAAAGATTGAACTTTTTGTCCCAAGTTAGCGGAAAGGGAGGGCCCCTAAAATGCCAGGGCAGTATAACTACCCCACAAGTGACCCCATTTTGGAAAGAAGACACCCCAAGGTATTCCATGAGGGGCATGGCGAGTTCATAGAAGATTGTTTTTTTTGGCACAAGTTAGCGGAAAATGTTTTTTTTTTTTTTTTTTTTACAAAGTCTCATATTCCACTAACTTGTGAAAATATATATTTTTTTACATGAACTTGCCATGCCCCTCACGAAATACCTTGGGGTGTCTTCTTTCCAAAATGGGGTCACTTGTGGGGTATTTATACTGCCCTGGCATTTTAGGGGCCCTAAAGCGTGAGAATCCAAATGCGTAAAAAATGCCCTGTGAAATCCTAAAGGTACTCATTGGAATTTGGGCCCCTTTGTGCACCTAGGCTGCAAAAAAGTGTCACACATGTAGTATCGCCGTACTCAGGAGAAGTAGGGCAATGTGTTTTGGGGTGTATTTTTACATATACCCATACTGTGTGAGAGAAATATCTCTGTAAATTGAAATTTTTGTACCATAATTTGTAAACACTATAACTTTTGCGCAAACAAATAAATATACACTTATTGTATTTTTTTTTATCAAAGACATGTAGCACAATAAATTCTGACAAACTTATATAGAAATGTAATTATATTTGAACAATTTAAACAGAGAAAGTTAAAAATACACTTTTTTTGAGAAAATTGCGGTCTATTTTGATTAATATCAGAAAAACGAAAAATCTCAGCAGCAATAAAATACCACCAAAAGAAAGCTGTATTTGTGAGAAGTTGCCAAGTTGCATGACCGAGCAATAAACCATTAAAGTTGTGAAGTGCCGATTTGAAAAAAAAGGGCCTGGTCACTAGGGGGGTATAAACCTGTGGTCTTAAAGTGGTTAAGATTAATGAATCTGTTTTACGTTATGTATGATGTGTCTCATGCTTGTTCTGTTCTCTTCCAGGAGGTCCGTGTGAAGCGGTCCAACAGAAGGAAACCATGCAGGGGAAGGTCTTGCAGCCCGTGGCTAAGAGGAGGTTATACTCTTATCGGCAGACCCGCTAAAAACCAAAACAGACCTACCTTCATAACGGTGTGAAGATCTGCAGTCAACGATGGAACGAGATCTGAGATTGTGGCTTATGACAAGCACATTACTGTTATAAAGCTTTACTAGTTATTATTATCAGGTGCGAGGTGGCACATTGCGAATCCCTCCTTACTTCTCCTGACCTCTCCCATCTTCACTCTGGTCTGTGGAGGAGAGATTTCAGGAGTTTCAGCTTGCTATGAGATCAGCCATGTTCTGTCTGTGGAACGTTCTGAATGGATACAATGTTACAAATAAACGTAGCAACAAATAACACTGTGTGGTTACTTCCTGGCAAATCATGGTGAGGATGATGAATGAAGAGGGGAATAATTACGATGGTAAATATAAGGCGTGATGATAAGGAAGATGATGATAAGGAAGATGATGATATGGTGGATGATGCTGAGGAGGAGGAGGAATGAGATTAATGGAAGAAAGGATGATGGTAATTGTGTTAGAGGAGAGTGAGGATGATGATAGTAATCAGGATGATTAGGAGAGGGAATTATGCTGATGATGATAACTACAGATGAGCGAAGTCTTAAAAACATTTGATTTACATTCTTTGCCGAATTTGATCCAAATTTATTGTGATGAAGCGCTATTTCCTGGCTGCAGAGCCTGTATCGTGGTGTGGAACACTGTGCCTTGCAGAAACATGTATAGCGAGTCCTTTCTGGTAGTCAAACAGTTACTGTGCGTCAGTATGACATGCAGATGACAGGCGTCACTCTTAGAATCACTTCACACTTCACTTATTTGGGCAGTTATGGGACAAAAACTGACCAAATAACTAAAGTGTGAACTCAGTCTTACAGGTCAATGTTAGCGTCAAGTATAAAGAACCCAAGATCCTGCTATAGAGTGAAAGAGCGCACTCCTTTTACACCGTCGTCAGCTGATTCCTCACAGATTTCTACAGAACCTGTTCTGTTACACGCTGAGACAAGAATCCTGTCTTTTTAGCATCTACCTTTACATGGTCAGCGTTTGGTCAGTAATCCATCAGTATTGCTAAGGCCAAAAAAACATAGTGGTCAGTCACAGAGGGGGGAGGGTGGAAACTGCATGAGGAATCAACATAGTGGCCCAGTCATAGAGTGGGGAGGTGGGGGGCAACAACAGTGGCAGTAACAGCACAAGACAGTGGCAGTAGATGATGGCAGCAGAGGCAGCAGGTATGTGGCATCAGGCAGGTGGCACCATCAGAATAGTGGCTGAAGCAGGTGGCCAGAAGAAATGGGTGTGTTTTCACAATGTTTTGGTGTGGCACCCAGAATGATCCAGTCTGATGCATCAGGCACTGGTGTGTGGAAATCCTGGCTGATCTACGCCTAATTCATCTTCACAAAGATCAGTCTCTCAACATTTTGTGTTGAAAGGCGAGATCTCTTTGGGGTAACTATGCTCCTCGCCGCACTAAACACCCACTCTGATGCCACACTACTGGCCGGGCAGGAAAGCTTGTCCAGGGCAAACTCGGCCAGTTGCGACCACAAATCAAGTTTGGCTGCCCAGTAGATCATGGATGTGGGTGGCAGGGTGCAGTCCAAGTATGCCACCACCTGCTGGTTCAGGTTCTGCTCTATGTCTTGCTGCTGCTTCTGGGTGGTGTCTTCAGTAGGCGGGTGAAGAAAAGTGCTCATTAGAGACTCCAGTTGCTGTTTAAGTTGATGGAGCTGGTGCTGCTCCTGCCCCCCCCCCCCTCCAGCATTCATGGCAGTGGATCGTGAGCGCAGAGGGCCCCCCCCCCCCATCGGTCAGACATTCATGAGGATGGGCGATGGTGCACATACAGTACAGACCAAAAGTTTGGAAACACCTTCTCATTCAGAGTTTTCTTTATTTTCATGACTATGAAAATTGTAGATTCACACTGAAGGCATCAAAACTATGAATTAACACATGTGGAATTATATACATAAAAAACAAGTGTGAAACAACTGAAAATATGTCATATTCTAGGTTCTTCAAAGTAGCCACCTTTTGCTTTGATTACTGCTTTGCACACTCTTGGCATTCTCTTGATGAGCTTCAAGAGGTAGTCCCCTGAAATGGTTTTCACTTCACAGGTGTGCCCTGTCAGGTTTAATAAGTGGGATTTGTTGCCTTATAAATGGGGTTGGGACCATCAGTTGCGTTGAGGAGAAGTCAGGTGGATACACAGCTGATAGTCCTACTGAATAGACTGTTAGAATTTGTATTATGGCAAGAAAAAAGCAGCTAAGTAAAGAAAAACGAGTGGCCATCATTACTTTAAGAAATGAAGGTCAGTCAATCAGCCGAAAAATTGGGAAAACTTTGAAAGTAAGGGCTATTTGATCATGAAGGAGCGTGATGGGGTGCTGTGCCAGATGACCTGGCCTCCACAGTCACCGGACCTTGTATCAGACCGTTTCAGCAGACAAGGGGTTAAAATCCGTTTAGGCGATATGCCCCTTTCTGAGAGACAGGCACAGCTACTGCAGAACACCAAACTCCCGAACTGGATACAAAATAGCACTCCAAACTGGAACCTCACGAATAGCTGCTAGCAGACGAACAGGAATCAGCTTACACTCCTGGCAATCAGTCTCTAACAGCATACAGTGTATCCCCCCAATAACGAGACAAGGCTCCGTGTTGAGGGTCAAGCAGTGGTCTGACTGTACTTCAAGTACAGCCTCTTTTATTCATAAACCACAAACATAGTACTGCCCACAGGGGTTTGAAATACAACCAATCAGTAATTTACAACACATACAATGTAAGTACAGCAAACAATCGTTCACGCCCCCAGAGGACCAGAAGGGAGACTGCGACACAGATACAGATACAACATATCCCCACAATGCATCATGGTTTCCTCCTCTCTGTCCCGGAGACAACCGAGGAGCAATCCAATTATCTCTCAGGACAAAGGGAAATCGCCAATACACATGTGGATACAAGAGGACAGACATCACCATTTAAACACACAATGGGACAATGGCACAATAGAAACACACCCAGCATATTCCTCCCAAGCTGACAAGTTACACTTATTATAAATTGTTACAACTTTGTGAGTTTACATTGTCCATACATATAACTTACATCAATTTAAACAGTATAACTTGGGGACAAACCTATCCAAAATTCACTTGAATAGGTTCAGGGGTTTAAAAGTTAGTATGGGCCATAATCCTGAGGCAAGAGGCTTTTAAACAGGCCTCTCCAAAACCCAGTGGCGAGGTTGGTTTCGCCACAGACCTGAACCTAATCGAGATGGTGTGGGGTGAGCTGGACCGCAGAGTGAAGGCAAAAGGGCCAACAAGTGCTAAGCATCTCTGGGAACTCCTTCAAGACTGTTGGAAGACCATATCAGTGGACTACCTCTTGAAGCTCATCAAGAGAATGCCAACAGTGTGCAAAGCAGTAATCAAAGCAAAAGGTGGCTACTTTGAAGAACCTAGAATATGACATAATTTCAGTTGTTTCACACTTGTTTGTTATGTATATAATTCCACATGTGTTAATTCATAGTTTTGATGCCTTCATTGTCATGAAAATAAAGAAAACTCTTTGAATGAGAAGGTGTGTCCAAACTTTTGGTCTGTACTGTAGGTAGCAGCCAACTGACTACATAGGATGTCTCATTGAGTTTATCCTCCCTCTCAGCAGGTTACAAAAAGGCCCCCATTTTGGAGCAGTAGCGAGGGTCTAACATGGCCAGTAGTTATCCCAATTCGGCAGTCACTACGCAAGCAACTCAGCATGCATCTGGCCATTTTCTCAAGGGACTTGGAGGTAATCCCTGCCTCTATCTCCACTGCATACTGTGACAGTGTGTCGGGGTCATCCACCTGGTCCTCCTCATCACCCTCCACCTTCTCCTACCCCTCTCCTGTCACGTGTGCAGATAAACCACGCATTTCTGTGTACACTGCTTGTGTGTGAATGTGTTTCTCCACCAGTTCATCCCCCACAGGGCTCAGGACCCCCCTACAGGGTTTAGGAGGCTGTAAGGTGTATCTCCTGTCTCCTGGACAGCCGGATTTATCAGCATCTGCTTCAGGACGTGAAGGAGTGGAATGAAGTTGTTCATCCCGTAGTCCTGACTACGATGACTGACAAATAAAGTGGCCTCCTCAAAGGGCCTGAGCAAATGGCAGGCGTCACACATGAGCTGCCACTAGCTAACGTTGAAGTTATACAGGGGAGTGCTCCTGTCCACCTGCATTATCAAGAAATCGTTTATGGATGCCTTCCTCTGCTCATATAGTTAGTCCAATATGTGGAGGGTGGAATTTTAATGGGTAACGCTATTCTGCCCTTGCAGCTAAAGGAGGGTGTGTTTTGGATGGTAAAAGTGGCTGAAGTGCATGCACTTTACAACCAGATTAAAGACTTGCACCATGCAGGGTGCATGGGTCAGCGCTTCTTGACGCAGAGCTGACACAATGTTCTTCCTGTTGTCATGGTTCCAATTGGGGAGGAGAGAGACAGGATTCGATTTCTACTTGAAGGACGCAGAGCAGTTCCTCCCTGGTATGTCTCCGCTCGCCCAGGCAAACCAGGTGCAGAACAGTGTGACACCTCCGTGCCCTGCACATGTTGTATGCTGGAGGAGCACTCCGAATTGTGCCTGCAGTGGAGGATGAGGACAGGGTGGAGGATGAGAAGACAGAGGAGGAAATTGGCGCAGGAGTTCCATCACCTGGCCAAGTTGCTGGTTTGGCTGGGCAGGAACCACATTTACCCAGTGGGCCGTAAAGTATATATATTGTCCTTGACTATAGTTACAGCTCCACACGTCGGTGCTGCCTTGCACTTTAGAAGACACCGACAGCCTCAAGGACTGGCCCACCTTCTGGTCAACATACGTGTACAGGGCTGATACTGCCTTTTCGGAGAAACAATGACGGCTTGGAACTCTCCTCCTTGGCTCAGCACAAGCCATCAGTTCTCTGAAATGTGCAGAGTCAACCACATGAAAAGACAGGGACTGCAGTAACAGCAACTTGGCCAGGAGCACGTCCAGCTTCTGTGCCATTGGATGAGTGCACACACACTGTTGTCTATTTGCAATCCCCTCTTGGATCGATTGCTAACAAAATGACTGACGGGGAGGAGGAGGAGCAGGAGAATCAGGACCAGTATATGATGGGAAGGAAACACAGCTCCCTTCTGCTGAGGTGGTGGAGCCTTGACTACTCGAGAAGGGATGCGGGCCACTGCATCAGTCCGTACCACTACATTAGCACCACAGTTTTCCCAGGCCACTTTATGAAGACGTGGCACCCTGGCCATGCTTCACCTTCTTCCCACATATTTTCTACATGTCCATGCTGATGTCTTCCAGCAACTTGATGAAAAATTCCCACACCGCCAAGTATGGCATTTTCCCCCACCACTGCGTGCTGACTGCCTGCTACCGCTGCCTCTACGAACCACTGCATCACTAGTTGTTTCCGGAAAGACGGGATCCTGAGTAGCAGACGGTCTACCCCAGGCACGTTTGGCTCCAGACCTCACACTGCTGCCATCTTGCTAACTCACGGCCACGCTACTACCCTGCTGGTGATGATGATGAAGCCTTCTCTTCACCCGGCTCCAACGCAGCTACATCATCATCCACTACTGTCTACACGTCACTGATGTCACCCTTACCTGTCTCATGGCCGCGTCCCTGACCGCTCGCAACACCTGCTCCCACGCAACTCTGATCATTACTACTTGCCCGCCTACGGGAAGAACCAGCGGATCTCTCCTCTCCATCTTGGCTGAGCAGTAGCTGATGACTATCCTCTAGAATCTCATCCTCACAAAAAATCGGAGCCGTGCCGACAGCATACAATACTTCCAAGCAGAAGAAACTAAAAATGAAAGATGTTCAGGACAGGCGAGGGAACAGAGCTTGTCCCCTGGCCATGCCAACTAAGGGTGGTGTCTGATGTCACTTGAGATGATGTTAAAGACAGAGTCAACCATTCAAGGACAGCTGAGCTGGGTTGCTGGTCAAAACACGACCGCTGGCCTGTTTCTGCAACTGCTGCTACTTTCACCAGCTCCAAAAATATTTTGTCCACTGCCCGTTTCCTTAGAAGGTCCTGTCACCTGTCTGTCGGGAATACTGTACTGTAACAGTAACTGTGAGGGTAAAAGAGCAGTAGTGTCAGGCGGCAATTTTACCCCAGAAATAAGGATGAATGGATGTATTTATGTATAAAAGAACATGAACACCCCAAAAACAGTAGTATCAGGTTGCAATTTCACCCCAATTATGCAATCAATGATGATTGGAATTATTTATGTAAAATAACAATGTGAACCCCCCAAAATCCATATTACAGGCCGCAATTTCACCTTAAAATCAAGGTTTATCGGATTTACTAATATATAATAGAACGTGAACCCCCCAAACTCTGTACTATAAGGCAGCAATTTCACCCCAATAACAGAATCAAGGATTAATGGAATTAGTTATGTATAAAAGAAGGTGAACAACTTAAAATCTGTAGTATTAGATCACTTTTAACCCCAATTAGTGCAGCAAGGTGTAATAGAATAGCGATCCCTCATTCCCGGGCTTCTTACTTACTCTTTGTAACATGTGCAGCAGCCATTTTAGAAAAAATCGGATTCGTTATAACGAAGCGCGAGGAAATTCATTTTCCTGACGAATCTAAATTTTCCTGAAATTCGGATCGAATTCCACTTCGTCAACTTTGATTCGCTCAACACTAAGAATAACCTTTATGAGGAGAAGGAGAAAAAGGATAATGGTAAATGTGAGAGAGTTAACATATGAAGGGGTAATGTGTGATGAAGGGTGAAGATCGATTTCTGGATGATGATGGTGATGATGAGGATGTGGGGTAATGAATCTCAGAGAATTATGCTAATATTGGATAATTAATAATAAAGACAAGGCGTGACAGTTATAAAGATGATGGTTGTCGATGTCGATCATATAGATAGATGATGGGCATTAAACATCGATGGTGTTGATGAGGATGATGATGGTGAGTATTTGTGTTAATGATGTTGATGATAATAATTATAAGGAAAAGTGATTATTTTTGTTAATGGTTATGATGATGATGATAAGGATGGGGGTGATGATTGATGGTGATGATGAGGATGATGGTGGTTACTGGTTATGATGATAATTGATAAGGATGGGGTGATTATTGATGGTGATGATGATGATTATTTATGGTGATAATAATGATAAGGATGGCGGTGATGATTGATGGTGATGATAATGAAAAGGATGATGGTGGTTACTGGTGATGATGATGATTGATGATAAGGATGGGGTGATTATTGATGGTACTTTTGTGAGCCAAAACCAGGTGCGGGTGTCATCGGTGAACAAGTGCAGATCTTTTTCTTATACCTTATGTCTGTGGAGGCTTCAGTCCTGGTTTTGGCTCATAATCACTGATGGAAATCACTGACCAAACCACTGACGTGTGAACCTTGGCGTACATACAGGGGTCGCAGGGGTCGCAGTTGCGACCGGGCCCGGCACTCCAGGGGGCTTGACCTGTGGACCCCCCTGGACCCTGCAGTCAGTGTTCCCTCTAACTAAGCTGCGCAGGTAGGTGGCCCCGCTTAGCCATATCGCGCCGCTCAAGCTGCTGGCAAAATGCCAGCATCCAGCAGTCAGTGCAGTGAGTGTCAAAAACATCTCCGTCATGCGTCCTGCCCCGTCTGCCTGCTCCTCGCACTTTATGAATGAAGCAGGCAGGCGGGGCAGGAGGCGCATGACAGAGGGAGCTCAGGGAGAGATGTTAAGCTCAAGCTGCCTGCGCAGCAGCAGCGCTGAGTCTGCATGCCACACACTGGCAGCACAGCAGCAGCAGCAGGGCGGGGAGCAACGCTCTAGTTCGGCTGCCCCCTGGTGGACATTCCAACATTGCTGGAGAGCAGCCGCCCCCCTGCCGGCCATGTGAGGAGCGGGAGTGGTGAAGCAGGAGACTTGTGTAGCAGCAGTTGCGGTGCAGTTGGGGCTCGTCTTCCCGACTTGTGGACCCCCCGCAGTGCATGGCCAATGTGCCTGTCCCACTGCCCTGACAGCCGCTCACTCCGCAGCCGTTGCCCCGTGCTCTGAATCTCAGCAGAAGAAGAAGAAACCACTATCCCCAATGATACATTACTAGAAGGCACTCATGGAGGATATGTGGAGGGCACTGTTATGGGGATATCTGTGGAGGGCACTGTTATGGGGGATCTGTGGAAGGCACTGTTATGGGGATATCTGTGGAGGGCACTGTTATGGGGGATCTGTGGAGGGCACTGTTATGGGGGGGATCTGTGGAGGGCACTGTTATGGGGGGGATCTGTGGAGGGCACTGTTATTGGGATATCTGTGGAGGGCACTGTTATGGGGGGGATCTGTGGAGGGCACTGTTATGGGGGATCTGTGGAGGGCACTTATGGGGGATCTGTGGAGGGCACTTATGGGGGATATCTGTGGAGTCACACTGGAAAAGAACTGCTTGTGTTACACCCCAGAGTGGCATTTCCATTTCTGCACCTCGCTACTATCTCCTAATGTCATTATATATATTTATTTCCAGGTTCTTTATAATATGCATTTCATATTTTGCAACTGTTGAGTTTAAATGTAATGTGCCTGGTTCACCAGCAGATTTCAGCATAAATGGCAGAGCTAAAGGTACAGAGAATGGAGTTTTCCATTCCATTCTAACACCCCCTCTGTGGAGGAGTGGGCGAGTCCTACTTCCTGCAGGAAGGGAGGAGACTAGTTAGTGAGCGTTCAGTTCAGCTTACACCCTTCTAGGGGAAAGTCTAGCCTACCCCCTGCTAGAGGAAGGAAGCAAGTTTGATGTGCCCACGCCTAGCCCTGTCTAGGACAGCTAGAGCACCTTCAGCTCTGCTGGATGTGGAGGCCACAGCTAGAAGCCTCAGAAGCCAGGAGTAAAGTTTTCCCTGGACAAATCTAGAGTCGGACTAAAGAAAGAAGTTACAGCCTACAGCTAAAGCTAAGTTATACAGCCAGTCTGTCAGCACAGCAGAGCCAGAGAGCAACAGATGTAGCAGATAGCGTTAACTTGCTTCATTGCAACTGGCATCACAAAACTTTCTCTTAAAAGGCCCTAGGGGGAGGCGCCCGCTGCACTTAGTGTCATCAACCAAAAACTTGAATCCTGGTTGTCTCCTGAAGATCAGAACCATGGTCACATGGTCATTGCATTGGGATTTGATCATGATTTGGAAGCCAAAAGCAGGAGTGGGTTCAAAACACAGTAGACATGCAAATATTTCCATCACGTTATCTCTGGTTTGGACTCACTCCTGTTTTTGCCTTACCAATACTGATCAAATGCTGACCAAATACTGACGTTGTGAAGGCGGATGCTCAAACTACAGGACACGCTTTTTGGGGGTGGTTCTTCTGACGGATCAGAAAAATGTGGTCAGTTATTTCCATCACTTATTGTTGGGGGGGGGGGGGGGTCAAATTCAGGAGCTAACTAGGTAACAAGAATAGATCTGCACCTGTTCTGTGGGTTTCACCTGCACCTGCCTTTGGGCTGACACTGACTAAATAAGTGAAGTGTGAACCGAGCCTAATAGTGACGCACAGTCATTCTACAGCTAACAGAAGGGATTCAAACACATGTGTTTGCACTGCCGCAACATGGCTTAAAAGAACCATTTTTTCTAGACTCCTTTATTGGCGCTGCCTCCATGTCCTTATTTTAATCCAAGAGTCATTGGGACACCTGCAGGGGCATGCAGCGTATTTTTATTTTTTTGCTTTACTGAATGCTGCTGTATGCTTTTTTTTTCTTTAGCTAGGGGTTATCTAGGAATGTTGGTGGCCTGCACGATGATGCACACATCCATATATGTCACCTGCCTGTCATTCTGACGCACAGTAACTGTTTCTCTACCAGAAAGGACGAGCTATGCATGTTGCTGCAATGCACAGTGATGTACACCAGGATAGATTCTCCCTAAAGATTAACTGCAGGACGGGATAGACCTGATTTAACATGCTATGAGACATTTTAATTCAGATCAAAGCAAATTTGGGGGACAAATTTGGCAAAGCGACCGAATAAATTTTTAAAAACTTTGCTCATCTCTAATGATGATAACTATGATAAGCAGGGAGTGATTATTGATGGCAATGGTGATCATGATGGTGATGATAAGGATGATGGTGATTATTGATGGTGATGATGAGAATCATGGTAATTACTAGTGGTGATGAGGATGCTAATCCTTCTACAGCATGTTGCAGAGACGACATTTGCTCACCTTGTGCACATCTTTTATACTGTGCTCCAGTGCCCTCCATGCTCTCCATTTGTTGTCAAACTACAAATCTCCTGTCATAGTATGATGGGAGTTATAGTTTTTCCAGTTGGAGCCACAGATTAGAGGTTATCGTTGGACAGAAATCAATAATAATTTTTCTACTTCCATACACTGACCATATAGAAGTAGAAACCAGTTCAGAGCATATGAATCAGTATTGGTATACATCCCGTGACTCGCCAGTCATGTCTCCTCTGATTGGAGTCTTTCACTTCTTCCAGCTGGACATTGTTAACTGCTGGACGTAAAAAGAAATATAAATTGACCACTCACAAATCACACCGCAGCCGCCCACAGTCCCTGCCAGATCCACTTTATTTCTCAGGGAGCAAACAACGACCTTGCCAACTTGGCTTCTCTCTTTTCCAATGTCCCCCTCTTTTTATTCACCTTTCCTCGCCTGGGTTTATGTTTCAGATGCCGCCCTATGTGATCTGTGCAGTGTGTACTACAGGGAAAGTGCTGGATGATGGATGATAATAGTGGGGCACTGCATAGGTGCAGCCAGTTACTATAATAAAGCACACGGAGGGGCAGCATCCAGTCCGGGTTTTAACTCCTTCCAATCAATAAAACAAGGGCTCAGTGTTAAAGACTGCAGCAGGTATTGATGGGGAAGCTGCAGCCATGTCATCTGCTTCCCTTTTTTACTTCTCTATTACCCCATTACTGGAGTATTTCTCTGGAGTCTACATAAAGATATGTTGAGCAAAACATGATTCCGCAAGGTCTAAGACTCCGCAAACAACCCACAACCATATATTCGGACACTTTTGTTATGCAATGGCAAGCTATTTTATCCAATTGCTTGTTCTCTCCAGCTGATGGAACTCATTGTCTCACATGAAGAGGAAACTCTAACTAGTCTGAGAGAAGAGATGAAAGTGACACAAGAATCCATTGCTCCATATATCAACCTGGATGTGTTCAAAGATATGGACATTAAGCTCCAAGAAAATTTAAATAAAATGGAAGACACCCTTGTTGAAATCAAGCAGGATAAATTCAATTGTGAGCAACAAGATTATAAGAGCAATGCCGTGTACACCTGGTCTCATACTAGAGCACACACACCACGATCTATTATGAAAAGGATGTCTCATGGAAAAAAGACACGTACCCCAAGAGTGGTGTTCAGCTCGACAGAGCCCGATTCATCCGATTCGGCGGCCGAGACTCTGCGAACGGGTCCGGAGATTGACATGTCAGGTGCACACAGCGATATGTCAGATGGTCACGCGAGAGCTCCAAGGAGATCTTCAAAAAACGCAGAGCAGGGTGGAAACACGCCAAGCAACGCTCGCTATCCCTCACGCAAAAAAAAGTAGTGAGTAATTTTCAAGTTATAAATATCTCCTCAACTATACTCTCTCAAGATCAAATTAATGTCCTGTCCAAGGGGTTGTCTTTTGCTCCTAAGTGTCATTTTGACATATATAGAACCATCCTTGATGTAAATAAAATGGCTCGAAATTTTACCTTAAAGAGACATTTTGCTAACTCTCAGAATTCGGAAGAGACAATTAGGGTCCCTCAAGAATTACGCATGGACCCACACAACATTGTATCTTTTTCTTTCAATGAGTTATCCAATCTGTCTCTATTGATCCGAAACGCGTAGACAGGAACACACCGTTGTTTTTACTGCAACACCATTAATAAAGGCTTTCACTGAATAGAAGCCTGGAGGTCTGTATTCCACTTTTTCGCATGCAGATCTACTATGGTTTGGGAAGGCGCCAGAGTCCAGAGAAACACTGAGTGGACCACTAAAGACTGGAGAACAAAGCAACAACAGGCAAGAAAAGACTGTAAGGAGGGGTATCATAGTGGAGCACCACAGCTGGAAGGAGAGATGGTTGGGCCTGGATATTCTAAAGTCAGGCCTTCTACAAAAAGGAAGCCCAAGCAGCTACTATGGCGTTCAAGAGAAGGGGAAACATCTCAGAACATCCCGGCCTTCTACTTCTATGGACAGGACTCATTACAAGTAAAGCAAAGTGACAGCAAGAACTGGACTGGCTCTACACTAAGGATAGAATAGGGGGAGGGGAGGACAATTACTGTCATCTCCTCAACTTCCATAATGGTGGTATAAGCCGTGTACCGGGGTGGCCTCCCCAGGATACAGTGAAGTCACAGACCAGGAAAGCAGTGGGGTGTGCAGAATGACCAACCAGAAGATCTCACTCCCTATGCTAGTGCAATGAGCAGGACACTGGTATGGTGGCCAATAATGCAGTGGGTCAGGATATATGTATATAAGTCTATGATTTGTTTGTGACGCCAATTGCAGCTTGCGCAGGTACTGTTGCAGGACCCTTTAAGATGTTATAACTCACGTACCAGGTGAGGAATGCAGAGTGGGGATAGTGTCTCTGTGTAGTGTCAACGGTGTCTCCTACCTTGCTACGGCTGGACTCCTGGATCCTGCCTCACTTGCAATAAAATGAGTGTTGTTAGTAGGAGTAACTGAGGAAATTTGGTAGTAAGGAATGAGATCCAGACTGGTGATATAATCCAACTTGTCTTTACTGAATGGCAGCTTGAATCCATACGAGTTACAGCATGAGTCTTGGGTCCCAGCAGATATTGGCAATATGTGGCAGGAATCAATATATATTCTGCTTCTTATCATATGCCTAGTGAATCTGGCAGGTATCTTCTGCTCTGTCTGTCTTCTGCTTGGTATGGGCCTGACTAGCTGAGGAGGAATTTGGCTTCTCCTGGTCTCTGGATCTGTACTCACAGCTATGCTCACAGGGAATGGCTCTTCCTGGAGGACTGGAGGTGCTGCTTGCTTTCTTCCAGCTGAGGCTGATGGCTCAGTCTGGGAATGGAGATCTTGGGCCTCAGCCGAGGCTGGCTCCAGAGTTGGGATCCCTGTAACTGGGAGCTCCTACTAACAAAGCCTTTCCCCAGCAGGGGAAGCTGGAACACTAAACTAACTTCCTCTCCTTCTCAGAAGACAGGACATGGGACCAGCACACTTCTGCTCAAAGAGGGGAGACTAGACAGGAATGAACTATTCCAGTCTAGATATACTAAACTGGCCAAAGTCCTGCTAAACATATTGCTGCCACTTGCTGGTGTACATGGAGATTTACAGCAAAATACATAAAACAGGCCTATAAAATGCATATAATGGAAAATGCAATGTTAGATTACACCAGATGACAATATACATCCACCTAACATGATGTAGCGGGGAAGAAAGAGTTTGGTAACATACTCCGGGATGTTACACTAGGACCAGGGTTGTGTAAACATACCAGCTCTGCTTAAGAACAAATGAAGGACGTTCATACAGTATGTTGTGAAAAAATAATGTTAGAGGAATTGTTATTCATGCACTTGCCTTATGCTGTGTGTTCTGGACAAGAAGCTCGATAGTGAAATTAAGAAAAATCGTCAATGAAGTCACGTAAAAGGTGACACGCAGCTCATGACAAAAGTAAAACACCCAGGATTGCACCATCATCCTGGAATATAAAGAAAGGAAGGGGGTAAAGAGAGGACAGTTCCTCTAAGACAGGCCAAGATGAGGAGCTGGTGGCTGTCTCTGCTGCTCGTCTCTGCTGTCACATTACACGGCTGTCTCTCTGACACTGCAGAGCCTGAGGTCCAAGATGGAAGATCTATAGGAGACGTCATTGACCTCTACAACCAGAGGGAGGGGGTCACATACTTATATAAATCTCTGGACCAGCTGCCCCCTGTTCCAATGGAGGTAAGGCATATGACAAGGGGGTGCTCCAAAATTCATTTCATGTAAAGCTGGCAATTTAATTCAGATAATTACATATAAAGGTCCTAAAAGCTCCATTCCCAGCAACAACTCTGCTGGTGGATGTGGAACTATCCTCCGAGCTCTCACAGTGCACTGCTGTATGATAACAGAAACTGTGGATGAAGCTTTGGATGTGATTGGAGAATAAATCAGGATCAGGATCAGTAGACTAAAGATTGGCAGGTGAAATTGGTTCAGCATTTATTGCAGACAAATACTGAGAAGTCATGTTCACTCCTGGAAAACAGTGAAATTGTAAACTCTTGAGGCTTCACTGTCGACTTCACCAAACAAAATATATCACAAAAGAGGCAGAAAATGTATGTTTTCATCCATCTATTTATCACAGGAAGATGAAAATCCGAACAGAAGAGGCTTTATTATTAAAGAGACGGTGTGCCTCAAAACCGAGAATCCTGATTTAACCCAGTGTGATTTCAAGCCCGACGGAGTAAGTAATTTACATAAACATTGCAAAAAATATCTGAACTGAGTCCTAAATCTGTTATTTTAAGACTACTTCATGCAAAAGAAAATCTCTACAAGATGTGGTGATACTGAGCTGTCAAAAACATAATTCTGCCTCCTATGTACAAGAATACAACTACTATAATACTGCCTTCTATGTACAAGAATACAACTACTATAATACTGCCTCCTATGTACAAGAATACAACTACTATAATACTGCCTTCTATGTACAAGAATATAACTACTATAATACTGCCTCCTATGTACAAGAATATAACTACTATAATACTGCTCCTATGTACAAGAATATAACTACTATAATACTGCTCCTATGTACAAGAATATAACTACTATAATACTGCTCCTATGTACAAGAATATAACTACTATAATACTGCTCCTATGTACAAGAATATAACTACTATAATACTGCCTCCTGTGTACAAGAATGTAACTACTATAATACTGCTCCTATGTACAAGAATATACCTACTATAATACTGCTCCTATGTACAAGAATATAACTACTATAATACTGCTCCTATGTACAAGAATATAACTGCTATAATACTGCTCCTATGTACAAGAATATAACTACTATAATACTGCTCCTATGTACAAGAATATAACTACTATAATACTGCTCCTATGTACAAGAATATAACTACTATAATACTGCCTCCTATGTATAAGAATATAACTACTATAATACTGCTCCTATGTATAAGAATATAACTACTATAATACTGCTCCTATGTACAAGAATATAACTACTATAATACTGCTCCTATGTACAAGAATATAACTATTATAATACTGCTCCTATGTACAAGAATATAACTACTATAATACTGCTCCTATGTACAAGAATATAACTACTATAATACTGCCTCCTATGTACAAGAATATAACTACTATAATACTGCTCCTATGTACAAGAATATAAATACTATAATACTGCCTCCTATATACAAGAATATAACTACTATAATACTGCCTCCTATGTAGAAGAATATAACTACTATAATACTGCCCCCTATGTACAAGAATATAACTACTATAATACTGCTCCTATGTACAAGAATATAACTACTATAATACTGCTCCTATGTACAAGAATATAACTACTATAATACTGCTCCTATGTATAAGAATATAACTACTATAATACTGCTCCTATGTACAGGAATATAACTACTATAATACTGCTCCTATGTACAAGAATATAACTACTATAATACTACCTCCTATGTACAAGAATATAACTACTATAATACTGCTCCTATGTACAAGAATATAACTACTATAATACTGCTCCTATGTACAAGAATATAACTACTATAATACTGCTCCTATGTACAAGAATATAACTACTATAATACTGCCTCCTATGTACAAGAATATAACTACTATAATACTGCTCCTATGTACAAGAATATAACTACTATAATACTGCTCCTATGTACAAGAATATAACTACTATAATACTGCTCCTATGTACAAGAATATAACTACTATAATACTGCTCCTATGTACAAGAATATAACTACTATAATACTGCTCCTATGTACAAGAATATAACTACTATAATACTGCTTCTATGTACAGGAATATAACTGCTATAATACTGCTCCTATGTACAAGAATATAACTACTATAATACTGCTTCTATGTACAGGAATATAACTGCTATAATACTGCTCCTATGTACAAGAATATAACTACTATAATACTGCTTCTATGTACAGGAATATAACTGCTATAATACTGCTCCTATGTACAAGAATATAACTACTATAATACTGCTCCTATGTACAAGAATATAACTACTATAATACTGCCTCCTATGTACAAGAATATAACTACTATAATACTGCTCCTATGTACAAGAATATAACTACTATAATACTGCTCCTATGTACAAGAATATAACTACTATAATACTGCCTCCTATGTACAGGAATATAACTACTATAATACTGCTCCTATGTACAAGAATATAACTACTATAATACTGCCTCCTATGTACAGGAATATAACTACTATAATACTGCTCCTATGTACAAGAATATAACTACTATAATACTGCCACCTATGTACAAGAATATAACTACTATAATACTGCTCCTATGTACAAGTATATAACTACTATAATACTGCTCCTATTTACAAGAATATAACTACTATAATACTGCCTCCTTGCTGAGAGGTTGTGTGTCAGGAGCTCTCCTGAGGCTTTTGATGTCTGGAGAAAGTCCAGGGAGTGGCCACCCCCGGGGGGGAAGCTCCCCAAGCAAGGCCCAGGCTTCTAGGCCAAATCTGGGAAGCACCCAGACAACTCCGTCAGGGGATGTAAATCCCAAAGTTTCTATGGACAGAAAGTATGTCAGCAGTACCAGTTCCAGCGTAAGAGAAGAAGAAGGAAAAAGTAAGTGTAACCACCTGCCAGTGTGAATGAAGGGTCACCTGTGTGCAGGACCAAAGTGTTGGAGAGTCCAGAAGTAAGAACCGTGCAGAGTGTGCAGGAGCTGAGACAATCTCCATTGCCGGCCTCAGGTGGACAATCCACCTCCACCCCGGGGAGGCTGAGGAGGACATCTCTGGAAAAGCAAACCATCCAGGAGAATCTGCAGCAGCGTGTGGTGATAGGTTCTGAGCGCAGAAAGTCTGGGGGCATGCAAGCTGTGAAGGAGATCAAAGGCAGTAATGGAGGAAGACCTCAAGGTGCTACCAGTACCGTCTCTGCTACATAGCCGGGATCCAGTCGCCCACCAGGAGATTGTGACCCAAGAGCAGTGACAGCAGCCGCAAAACTCCAGGGATTGCGAGGCTCTGCACCAAAAATGCAGATTCTTGTTCCAGGACAGACAGAAACCTGTACTGCAAACAAACAGCCTGCAAAACTCCCTAGCAGCAATCAGAGGCCTCCAGAGCAGCCACCTGAGCTCCACCTGGCTGAGCAGATCCCAGCACTGGTGAGGAGAATGGAGACGCTAAAGAAACATAAGCTGTACCTGCAGAAACAGATAAACTGCACATACAAACTAAAGGCTGCAAACCCAGGGAAGCAGGCCTTACTGGACAAGAAGCTGGACTCACTGGCTAAGGAACTCGCTGACAATGCGCAGGAGATCGACTCTGTCTTGGAGAAAATGGGACCAGTGGGAGAGACATACCAGAACCAGCAGAGGTTTGAGAAGGACAAAAACTCTGGGACCAAATCAACATCTAGGTCTGAAACCCTGCAGTCCCACGTAAGACCCATATTACAGCCAGCAACTCTTCCCTTTGAAGAGAGAGAGTTGTACAAGAAAAGTACATCTAAGAAACAAGAGCCAAGTCCTGCATCAGCCCCCGGTGAGGTACTACAAGTCCCAGCAGTAAGTACTGCACAAGATGAAAACTGTGGACTCTTACCTGATGACAGCAATGAAGTGGCAGTGCAGACACCACAAGTCCCAGGAGGCAGTGCACTGCAGGAGGACTGTGGACTGACACCTACAGGTAACACTGTAGCAGCACCTCAGGGTGTGTCTGAGCAGGACGCTCAGGACTGTGGGGTGCAGGGGGTTAATACTGAGGACTGTAATGCTGCTGAGATGTCTGATGTCTCTGTGGATGATAATGTCCCAGCTGAGGAGTCCTCTATGGCTGCTGAGATGTCTGATGTCGCTGATATTTCTGTGTGTGATAATGTCCCAGCGGAGGAGTCCTCTATGGCTGCCATGTCTGATGTTGCTGATGTCTCTGTGGGTGATAATGTTCCAGCGGAGGAGTCATCTATGGCTGCTGGGAACATAGAGAACCCTGGTATTGATGGTGGGGAGGGGGCAGTGCAGTCTCAGGCTGAGGAGTTCCTCCCTTTAGTTACACCACAGGCAGCAGAGTCCCACAGTACGGGCGGTCAGCAGCCCACACGTCGCCCCCCGCAGGATACTGGTACTGGTCAGACATCTGGGAATGCTTGGAGTCGGGGTTCTCCATCATTTCCCTCTAACGCCAGATACACAGGCCAGGCCTTCAAGAGAAGGAACGTTGTCAGGTTTAGACATAAAGGGGCAAAAGAAGATCTCCCTGACAGAAGGTGTGTGGTCAGAGACATGTTGTGCACCCAGATGGGCTTCCTGCCAGCCAACATCCTGGCAGTAATAAACCTCCCAGACAGACAGAGCTATGATATTAGCTTCAAGCTCATGTCTGATCTGGACCGGTTCTGGGCTCTCTACACCCGGGTCAGAGATACTGAGGGGTGGAACAAGTTCAGCTTCATTCCCATCTCTAAGCCTGACACTGTAAATGTCACCATCATTTTCTGGAACGAGTCTGTCCCCCCTCAGGATATTATTATCTGGCTCAGGAGGCATTGCGACCTCAAGTCAAACCTGACCAAGACCAGGGATGAGGATGGAATCTGGACTGGGGGATGGAGGGTCCTGGTTACATTACACCAGCACCAGAACATCACCCATCACCTTCCCAATTCCTTCTTCATTGGCCGGGAGAAAGGGGTTTGTTTCTATGCTGGTCAGCCCAGGCTATGCTTCAAGTGTGGGAAATCGGGTCACGTGGCGAGTGTCTGCACCATGATGAAGTGCAGCCTGTGCGGGGACATCGGCCATGTGAGCGCCACCTGCCAGAACATAAGGTGTAACCTGTGCGGTAACATCGGTCACCCCCATAGAGACTGTCCTGAAGCGTGGCATAACATCTGTAGAAATCTCCCTGATGAGGACTTGGTGGAAGGGGCAGATGTCCCAGATGAGGAGCAGGAGGAGGAGGCGCTATTGTCAGGGTCATTATACACAGTGCCAGAGACCCCACACAAGAATGATACTGTGCCGGACCACCCGTAGGCAGGTAACACCGAGGGGGACATGGAGGTTGTGGAGCAGCCTGTAGAGCATCCAGTGTCTGTCTCCTCCCCTGCCCCAGCACCCACCACTGGGGAAAATAAAATCCTTAAAAAACGGAAAAAAGATAAGTCCAGCCGCAGGCCTGAGGGTGAATGGACCACCGTCCAAAAACCCACTAAAATGAGAGTGGACAGGCAGGCTGATGGAACTGTAACAACCAACAGATACGGTGTGCTCTCCGAGTCAGATGGAGAGGCAGAAATAGAGAGTGAGCTGAAGCGTATGATGGCGGAATGTGATGACGACCCAGGAGGGGAACCTCCCACAAAAAGGAGACCTCTTCATGCCGAGTCACAGTCTGTATGGGATATGGAAACTGGTAGTCAGCAAGAAAACTCTGACTCTGATTTATGATGATGGGGGTTATCTTTCTTCTTCTTCTCCTGATGGCAGACTTCCATCTTAAAGTGGTCACCAGCAATGTGAATAGTATTAGAGCTAGAAAGACCAGACATGCCGTCTACGAACACCTGAGATACCTCAAGGCCGATGTGTTTTTCTTGCAAGAGACACGCTTAAACACCTCAGGTCTCATATGAGAGGCAGAGCGAGAGTGGCATTCTGGTCTGTCCTTTTGGTCGATGTCTGTGGAGCCTTATGCCGGGGTCTCTATCTTGTTTAACACCCATGATGTAATTGTACATAGACTAACGGAGATCTCGATGGGAAGGTGCCTTCTGCTAGAGATTACCATCCGAGGTAGAAGACTCCAGCTTATTAACGTCTATGGGCCACAGACAGTGAGCGAAAGGACTCAGCTTTTTAATGATGTTAAGCCATACTTATTCACATCTATTCCTATTATCATGGCTGGAGACTTTAATGCCACCACTACAACCAGTGACAGGCCTAGTGGTAGACCCCTTACTAGGGACTGTAAGGTCCTAAACAACATTATTCTGCATGCCGGCCTGTCTGATGTTTTTGTACAGGGTGGTAGGCGTCCAAAGTTCACTTACACCTGTGCAGGACGCAGTAGTAGGATAGATCTGGCTCTGGTGAGTCCTACTGAAGCCATCAGTGAAAGAAGGGAAAAGACAGTCCCTTATTCTGACCATTTGGCCTTGTACTTTTGTTTGGGCGCCACTAAGCATCCAGATCTTGGTAGAGGGCTATGGAAACTGAACGCTAGTCTTTTAGATGATAGCTCTGTCCAGGAATACATTCACTCTTTCTTTCAGAACCAACTTGACAGAGTGGATTTCTATGAGAACATGGCTGACTGGTGGGAGGATGTCAAGGAGGAGATCAGGTCCCTCTTACAGAGACTGTCAGTTAAGAAGGGGAAGAGTAAGTATGGCCAGTATCTGAGACTGCGCAAAGAATTGGAGTCACTCTATTCGATGGGTGGGGATGACCAACAAAGGATTGACCGGCTGAAATCTGAGATAAGGCAGTATCAGTACAGCAGGTACACCTCCCTGGTAGCTGAACGGGATTATGGGTCCTTAGGGGCTCCTGATCCCTTTGAGAACTGCCGGGAGCGCGTAGCTAAAAAACTGATCACAGGTCTCACTGACTCCCAGGGTGTTTTACAAGAATCTCGGGAGGGTATCCTGGGGGTGGTGAGATGCTACTATGCTGACTTGTTTCAGAGGAAGGCTTTGGATAAGGAAAAAGTGACCCAATTTTTGGAGGCAACTCCAGGGCCTGATACTAGAGATTTGGACTTTTCTACTTTAACAGCAGAAATAACGGTGGAGGAGGTTAAAGTGGCCATTGATAAATTACATCTGAAGAAGGCACCAGGTCCAGACGATATTACTGCAGAATTTTATAAGAAGTTCAGAGACCACTTAGCTCCAATCCTCGTGGATGTGTACAAAAATTGTCTAGAAAATCACCTGATGCCTCCGTCCATGAGGGTGTCCTCGTTAATTCTGCTGTCTAAAGGGAAAGAGCCTAGTGACATCAAGAACTGGAGGCCAATTGCCCTCTTGAATGTCGACAGGAAGATTTTGGCAAAAATTCTGTTCTCTAGGTTAGTTTGTTTGTCCCGGGCACTGTTGGCAGGCTGTCAGTTCGGCACAGTAAAAGGGCGGAACATCTCTGGAGCAGTCATCTCGATAAGGGAGATGTTTGAGAGATGTAAAGCTCTGAGGTGTGGGAGATATGTTGTAGGTCTGGACCAGGCTAAAGCCTTTGACAGAGTAGACCACGAGTATCTATGGGCCACTTTATCAAAGTACGGCATTCCGGGACAATTTGTAGATTGGCTGAGAACTTTGTACAGAGAGGCTGAGAGCTTTCCTCTAATCAATGGTTGGCAGGGTGACACGTTCGGGGTTGAGGCTGGGGTGAGACAGGGTTGCCCGCTGAGTCCACTGCTGTATGTGTTTGCCTTGGACCCGTTCCTGAGGTCACTGCAGGAGTGTGATTTTCAGGGGGTGCCGGTCCCCCATTGCCTGCCCCTGAGTGTTGTTGCCTACGCGGATGATGTGACTGTGGTGATATCTGAGCCTCGTGAGGTGGAGATGTTGTCGGCAGCCATCAGAAGCTACTCGGAGGCCTCAGGGTCTCTGGTCAACCTTGAGAAGAGTCAAGCTTTCTGGACATCGGATACTGACCCTGATTTTGATCTGCCACAGTTTGCGAAGGCCTCCACCCATATTAAAATCATTGGGGTTAAATTTGGTAGGGAAGATAATGCCAAACTAAATTGGAAGGAAAAGTTGGATGCCGGAAATATAAAGGTTCAGCGATGGAAGAACTGGAGGCTGACCTATAGAGAAAGGGTTACTATGCTGAAGACTTACCTGGTCCCTGTCTTCTTGTACATCTCTGTCGTCTTTCCTTTGCCAGAATCTTTCTCGGCTAGGCTCTTTAGCCTGTTCTTCCATCTGTTATGGGGGAACAGGTTGAACCCAGTAAAAAGAGGGATCACCTACCTACAGAGGAGAGAGGGTGGGCTGGATATGTTAAATCCAAGGGTTTTCTTTGACTCCATGTTTCTTAAAGTTAATTTTGGTGACCTGGACTCAAATAACAGCTCCCTGTGGGTGAATAGTATCAGGGATTGGATATTGCCTTTTGCAGAACCTTGGATGCGAGGCGGCAGTCTCAAGAGGGGCCGATTGACTCGTGACTTCCTCCCCCAGTACCTGGACTATGGTGCAAGATGTCTGAAGAAATGGGGTATAGAAAAGTCTTTCATTGAGAGTAAAACCAGGAAAGATCTATACTCCAGAGTATGTAGGACCTTCTACTGTTTACAGCTAGCACTTCCAGACTGTCCAACCTCAACCTTACAGGATAGTCTGAGGCTTCTGAATGGACCAAGGCTGCCCCTAAGTTCTGTGATATTGGCTGGCTCTCATTGCAGGGAAAACTCTTTGTCAGGGGGAATCTAAAATTCCTCAGTGTGTCAGACCGCATGTGTCCCTTAGGTTGTCAGCAGGAGGAGACTATGCTCCATTTTATATCAGAGTGCTGGGGTGGGCGGACAATCTGGCATGACATATCCGCCAAGCTAAAAATCCCATCATTACAGTCCCTAAAATACCCAGAAATTATTTATGGTGTCACATCTCATGTGAATAACATCGACCGGGGGACCATGTATCTGATAATCACCGTCATCAAATATTACCACTGGCAAACCAGAACCCGAGTGTCCATCCATAACGAACCATTCCATCATACCACAGCTATAACCCTCATCATGTCAGAACTCAGGTGGATCCGATCATTAGAGGTCAGGAAAAAAGGGGAAAATATAAAACTATGGAGGAACGTCCATCTAGACTGACAGTTCAAGTGTACGGTGTAACTGTGTTTGTTTTCTTATTTTATTTTACTTTTCTTCTTTTTCTGCTTTAGCTAAAATGTGCTTTAAGTTACAGTTAATATGCATTTTATTTTCTGATGAACATGTATAATTTATACTGAATGATGAAAAAGTCTGATTTATTATGATGAAAAAGTATTTCTGAATTTATGTTTGTTTTATACCAATAAAAATTGCCTCCTATGTACAATAATATAACTACTATAATACTGCCTTCTATGTACAAGAATATAACTACTATAATACTGCTCCTATGTACAAGAATATAACTACTATAATACTGCCTTCTATGTACAAGAATATAACTACTATAATACCGCTCCTATGTACAAGACTATAACTACTATAATACTGCTCCTATGTACAAGACTATAACTACTATAATACTGCTCCTATGTACAAGACTATAACTACTATAATACTGCTCCTATGTACAAGAATATAACTACTATAATACTGCTCATTTGTACAAGAATAGAACTACTATAATACTGCTCCTATGTACAAGAATATAACTACTATAATACTGCCTCCTATGTACAGGAATATAACTACTATAATACTGCCTCCTATATACAAGAATATAACTACTATAATACTGCTCCTATGTACAAGAATATAACTACTATAATACTGCTCCTATGTACAAGAATATAACTACTATAATACTGCTCCTATGTACAAGAATATAACTATTATAATACTGCCTCCTATATACAAGAATATAACTACTATAATACTGCTCCAATGTACAAGAATATAACTATTATAATACTGCCTCCTATATACAAGAATATAACTACTATAATACTGCTCCTATGTACAAGAATATAACTACTATAATGCTGCTCCTATGTACAAGAATATAACTACTATAATACTGCTCCTATGTACAAGAATATAACTACTATAATACTGCTTCTATGTACAAGAATATAACTACTATAATACTGCTCCTATGTACAAGAATATAACTACTATAATACTGCTCCTATGTACAAGAATATAACTACTATAATACTGCTTCTATGTACAAGAATATAACTACTATAATACTGCTCCTATGTACAAGAATATAACTACTATAATACTGCTCCTATGTACAAGAATATAACTACTATAATACTGCTTCTATGTACAAGAATATAACTACTATAATACTGCTTCTATGTACAAGAATATAACTACTATAATACTGCTCCTATGTACAAGAATAGAACTACTATAATACTGCTT
Source organism: Bufo bufo (assembly GCF_905171765.1). Lineage (NCBI taxonomy): Eukaryota > Metazoa > Chordata > Amphibia > Anura > Bufonidae > Bufo > Bufo bufo. The sequence continues at coordinate 552,911,787 of NC_053393.1, read as the reverse complement.
CTATGTACAAGAATATAACTACTATAATACTGCTCCTATGTACAAGAATATAACTACTATAATACTGCCTCCTATGTACAAGAATATAACTACTATAATACTGCCTCCTATGTACAAGAATATAACTACTATAATACTGCTCCTATGTACAAGAATATAACTACTATAATACTGCTCCTATGTACAAGACTATAACTACTATAATACTGCTCCTATGTACAAGAATATAACTACTATAATACTGCTCCTATGTACAAGAATATAACTACTATAATACTGCTCCTATGTTCACGAATATAACTACTATAATACTGCTTCTATGTACAAGAATATAACTACTATAATACTGCTCCTATGTACAAGAATATAACTACTATAATACTGCTTCTATGTACAAGAATATAACTACTATAATACTGCTTCTATGTACAAGAATATAACTACTATAATACTGCTCCTATGTACAAGAATAGAACTACTATAATACTGCTCCTATGTACAAGAATATAACTACTATAATACTGCTCCTATGTACAGGAATATAACTACTATAATACTACCTCCTATGTACAAGAATATAACTACTATAATACTGCTTCTATGTACAAGAATATAACTACTATAATACTGCTTCTATGTACAAGAATATAACTACTATAATACTGCTTCTATGTACAAGAATATAACTACTATAATACTGCTCCTATGTACAAGAATATAACTACTATAATACTGCTCCTATGTTCAAGAATATAACTACTATAATACTGCTTCTATGTACAAGAATATAACTACTATAATACTGCTTCTATGTACAAGAATATAACTACTATAATACTGCTCCTATGTACAAGAATAGAACTACTATAATACTGCTTCTATGTACAAGAATAGAACTACTATAATACTGCTCCTATGTACAGGAATATAACTACTATAATACTGCCTCCTATGTACAAGAATATAACTACTATAATACTGCCTCCTATGTACAAGAATATAACTACTATAATACTGCCTCCTATGTACAAGAATATAACTACTATAATACTGCCTCCTATGTACAGGAATATAACTACTATAATACTGCTCCTATGTACAAGACTATAACTACTATAATACTGCTCCTATGGACAAGAATATAACTACTATAATACTGCTCCTATGGACAAGAATATAACTACTATAATACTGCTCCTATGTACAAGAATATAACTGCCATACAGATATCAGAATCAGTAATAAATACTGGGGCAGTGATCGTTCCATATATTAGTGACTGTACATGTATATAATCTGCGGTATACACTTACTGTATTTCATGCTTTTCTTTTTATCTCACATGTGGTATATAGTTGTGATGATTAGTGATTCTTCCCTGTAGATGATGACCCTTATGTTTGTGTCCTGCAGGATGTAAAGATCTGTTCTCTGGATTTGGGTGATGAGGATCCTGAGGATATAATGTGCACCAGTCTGAACAAGGTAGGACACTGTACAGATAGCGCCTCCCGTCCTGTAATATTATCCTGGCTACTGAGAAGTCCCCCGCATCTTTTCTTGTGGATTCAGATCCCCATAAACGGGGTTGTCTCAGTGCAATCATTGGTGGCATATTACTAAGTAGCGATGAGCGGCAGGGGCAATATTCAAATTCGTGATATTTCATGAATATTTGGGCGAATATTCGCCATATATTTGCGAATTCGAGAATTCATTATATTTAGAGTTGAGCGGACACCTGGATATTCGGGTTCAGCAGGTTCGGTCGAACTTGAAAAAAAAGTTCGGGTTCGGGACCCGAACTTGACCCCGAACCCCATTGAAGTCAATGGGGACCAGAACTTTTGGGCACTAAAATGGCTCTAAAATAGTCCTGGAAAGGGCTAGAGGGCTGCAAAAGGCATGAAAATGTGCTTAAGAGCATGGCAACTGTTCTGCAAACAAATGTGGATAGGGAAATAACATAAAATAACATAAAATACAGAAAAATCAAAAATAACAATCTGGATCTAGGAGTAGGAGGTTGAGGAGGCGGTGGATGGGTGGATGTGGCGGTGTAGGTTGTCGTGGCGGTGTAGGTGGAAGCGGCGGTGAAGGAGGAATAGGTAGCCAACACTGATTTGTGTAATTTTTTATTTTTAAATTGGGGTATCCCCCAAAATATTGGGACATATAACAAAATAAAACAAAGAATAAGTGCACTTGAGTACAAGAATGGATGGTTGAGGCTGGTATAAATGTCTATTCTGCACAAGGTACAGACAAGTCCTCTGGGATCCATGCCTGGTTCATTTTAATAAAGGTAAGCTTGTCCACATTGGCTGCGGCCTGTGATAATGCTCTCTGCCGTGTCAAACACACGTTCACACTATACACTGGCTGCAGGGCAGGTCAGCACCTCCAAGGCTGACAAAGCTTTATCACATTTTGGCCATGCTAACCCTGCCTTCTCAGGTGCTGGTGGTGCCCCAGCTGCGTTGGCGACCTCTTCCTCCTCCTCTGCCTTCGCCTTGTGCTTCCACTTGTCCCCCGCTGTCAGGTGGGAATGCCATCATCAGTGTGCGCTTGTAGTCGCGCATCTTCCAATCAGTGACAGATGTTTTCACTAAATTTAGTTCCCTGTCAGCAATGCAGAGCAGGGGTTCATTCACGGCAAAAGGGGGTTCATGTCAACCAGCAATAGAACAGAGGATTTTGAGAGATTTAGGCCCCTGTCACCCAGGCACAGCAGGGGTTTGTATACGCCAAAAATTTTAAAATGTCACCCAACAATTGAAAATAAGAATATTTTCAATTTAGGGCACTAAAATTGGCACTTTTTTTTTAATTAAAATGGCTCTAAAATAGTCCTTGAAATAGCTAGAGGGATGTAAAAGACAGTAAAATGTGCTTAAGAGCATGGCAACTGCTCTGCAAACAAATGTGGATAGGGAAATGACTTAAAATGAAATAAAATAACTAAAAATTACAAATTATTAACCTGCAACTCAGAGAAGGAGGTGGATATGGAGTCGGAGGTTGAGGAGGCGGTGAATGTGGTGTTGTAGGTGGAGGCAGCGATGGAGGAGGAGGAGGTAGCCAACAATGTTTTTTTTTTTTTTTTATTGGGGTAGGTAGCCCCCAAAATATTGGGGAAAAAAAAAAAAAAAGAAAACAAAGAATCATTGCACTTGACTTGAGTACAAGAATGTATGTTTGATGGTGGTATAAATGTCTATTCTGCACAAGGTACAGACAAATCCTGAGGGATCCATGCCTGGTTCATTTTAATGAACGTGAGCTTGTCCACGTTGGCTGTGGACAGGCGGCTGCGTCTGTCTGTAATGACGCCTCCTGCCGTGCTGAATACACGTTCAGAGAGTACACTGGCTGCAGGCCAGCACCTCCAAGGCATACAGGGCAAGCTCTGGCCATGTGGACAATTTGGAGACCCAGAAGTTGAATGGGACAGAACCATCAGTCAGTACGTGTAGTCGTGTGCACAGGTACTGTTCCACCATGTTGTTCAAATGCTGTCTCCTGCTAACACGCTCCATATCAGCAGTTGGGGCCGGTTGTTGCGTCGAGGTGACAAAGCTTTTCCACATGTCGGCCATGCTAACCCTGCCTTCTGAGGTGCTGGCGCTGACACAGCTGTGTTGGCGACCTCTTCCTCCTCCCCTGCCTTCGCCTTCTGCTTTCCACTTGTCCCCCGGCGTCAAGTGAGAGGTAAGGACAAGCTGTCCTCGGTATCCCCCCAGCCACGCACCAGTGCATAGAGGAAGCAAGCAGGGCCCGGCCAGGACTGAACGGAGGACAAGTGGGCGTGCTTCCTCAATGCCCGATAAACTGTCTGCAGATGTAGGGGGCGGGGCCTTCCATGCGCTCCGGGCCCCCCCATGCCATGGGCCCCATAGCAGCTGCGTGGTCTGCCTATATGGTAGGTACGCCACTGCAGGGCACACAGGTCTCGCATGGAGGCCCAGTCATTGGTGGTGAAGTGGGGCTGTCCCTCAAACACATCAGTTTCAGAATGGCCTGCTGACGTTTACCCCGTGCTGTGCTGAAGTTGGTGGTGAAGGTGTGTCGCTGACTAGATGAGGAGGTGGCAACAGGAGGCAAAGAATGATGCCCTGCGATCCTTGGCGGCGGAAGGACGTGCACCAAACAGCTCTCCGCCTGGGGCCCAGCCGCCACTACATTTACCCAGTGTGCAGTTAGGGAGATATAGCGTCCCTGGCCGTGCTTTCTGGTCCACGTATCTGTGGTTAGGTGGACCTTGCCACAGATGGCGTTGCGCAGTGCACACTTGATTTTATCGGATACTTGGTTGTGCAGGGAAGGCACGGCTCTCCTGGAGAAGTAGTGGCGGCTGGGAACAACATACTGTGGGACAGCAAGCGACATGAGCTGTTTGAAGCTGTCCGTCTCCACCAGCCTGAATGACAGCAGTTCAAAGGCCAGCAGTTTAGAAATGCTGGCATTCAGGGCCAGGGATCGAGGGTGGCTAGGTGGGAATTTACGCTTTCTCTCAAAGGTTTGTGAGATGGAGAGCTGAACGCTTCTGTTCTTGGTTTTGAAGGTGCTTACTCCACTGCAGCCCGTGTCTCGCATGTAGATGCCTGGTCATGCAGGTTGTGCTAAGGTTCAGAACGTTAATGCCTCGCTTCAGGCTCTGATGGCACAGCGTGCAAACCACTCGTGTCTTGTCGTCAGCACATTGTGTAAAGAACTGCCACGCCAGGGAACTCCTTGAAGCTGCCTTTGGGGTGCTCGGTCCCTGGTGACGGTGGTCAGTAGCAGGCGGACTCTCTTGGCGGCGGGTGTTCTGCTTTTGCCCACTGCTCCCTCTTTTGCTACGCTGTTGGCTCGGTCTCACCACTGCATCTTCCTCCGAACTCTGAAAGTCAGTGGCACGACCTTCATTCCATGTGGGGTCTAGGACCTCATCGTCCCCTGAATCATCTTCCACCCAGTCTTGATCCCTGACCTCCTTTTCGGTCTGCACACTGCAGAAAGACGCAGCAGTTGGCACCTGTGTTTTGTCATCATCAGAGACGTGCTGAGGTGGTATTCCCATGTCCTCATCATCAGGAAACATAAGTGGTTGTGCGTCAGTGCATTCTATGTCTTCCACCCCTGGGGAAGGGCTAGGTGGATGCCCTTGGGAAACCCTGCCAGCAGAGTCTTCAAACAGCATAAGAGACTGCTGCATGACTTGAGGCTCATACAGTTTCCCTGATATGCACGGCGGTGATGTGACAGCCTGATGCACTTTCTGCAGAAGACTGGATGGGGGATAATGTGAACGTGCTGGATCCACTGTCGGCCACCCAATTGACTAGCGCCTGTACTTGCTCAGGCCTTACCATCCTTAGAATGGCATTAGGCCCGACCAAATATCGCTGTAGATTCTGGCGACTACTGGGACCTGAGGTAGTAGGTTCAGTAGGATGTGTAGCTGTGGCAGAACGGCCACGTCCTCTCCCTGCACCAGAGGCTCCACCAACACCACCACCACGACCATGACCGCGTCCCTTATTAGATGTTTGCCTCATACTTAGCGTTCACAAAGCAAAGTAAAAAGTGGTTAAGTCTGTTAAAAATAATTAACCGTCAATATAAACCCTGATGTAGGCTATTGCACTCAATTATTTTTTTTGAAATCTCTATATGACAGCGGTATTTGTGGCCTAAATATGACACTCACTTATGCACGTCTTATCCCAGATGTACAGTATATCAGAGGGATTTTTCACCCCAGTAAGCAAAAAGATATATTTCTGGCCTAAATGAGACAGTGATTTATGCTTGTCTTATCCCAGATGTGCAGTATATCAGAGGGATTTCTCACCCCAGTAAGCAAAAAGATGTATTTCTGTCCTAAATGTGACAGTCTCTTATGCTTGTCTAATCTAGATGTGCAGTATATTAAAGGTTTTTTTCACCCTAACCAAAAAGTCGTATTTCTGGCCTAAATGTGACAGTCACTTATGCTTGTCTAATCCCAGATGTGCAGTATATAGAGGGTTTTTTCACCCCAGTATGCCAAAGCTATATTTCTGGACTTGCAGACAAGCAGATAGCCTGTTCTGGTGCACTATCGTTGCATAAAATGGCTGGCGATCATGTATTGATATTGACTAACTGAAGAAAAAAAAAGTTCGTTTTCAGCAGTAGTTGGCTGAGGCCAGGCTTAAAAAAATTGTGCACTGCACCCACAAAACACTTTTCCTGCAGATCGCTGAGTACATAAACCAGTTCTTGACAAGATTCCTCCCTGATCTCTCCCTCACAACAGCTGCAGCCTCTCCCTACACTAATCCGAGCAGAGTGACGGGCGGCGCTACGTGACTCCAACTTAAATAGAGGCTGGGTCACATGCTGCAGTTGGCCAATCACAGCCATGCCAATAGTAGGCATGGCTGTAATGGCCTTTTGGGGCAAGTAGTATGACGCTTGTTGATTGGCTGCCGTGCAGCCTTTCAAAAAGCGCCAAAAAAAATCCCGGAACACCGAACCCGAACTTTTACGTAAATGTTCGGGTTCGGGTCTGGGTGCCGAAAACCCTAAAGTTCGGTACGTTCAGGTTCGCTTAACTCTAGTTATATTCAGTCATTATTTTCTAGAGTGCGGAAATTGTCAATTTAAAAATTTGCGATAAAAATTAGCATTACGAAAATTCGCATAATGAAAATACGCAATCAACACTACACCTAAAGTCAAAGATGTTGCAGCCTTCTCATTGGCCCACAAGCTAGAAGCAGGAAGGGATCATGTGTAGTGATTTAAAAAAAATCTCGAATATTCAAAATTACGAATATATATCACTTGTAAGGGATCGCCTCTTATTCGGGGGTCAATCTCACAGATACGACTTTAGGACACCAGGTTTCAGGTCCAAACAGTGCATTTATTTTACACTCCAGCCAATATAGGTCATCATGAAGTCGCAGCTTCACCTAACACATGTGACATCCACATAAAATAACAAACACTTGCCCGGCTAGGCACAGAGTTTCCTGACTCACCTAGGTCACAGTTCACACCCTGTGAACTCGTGCGGCTTTGTCAGCCAATGTCCCACAGCCTCCTGGCTGTACAGAGCACAGTACGCCCACTGTCTCTAGTTCACTGCTTCTTGTGGGTGATTGGGGCTCAGTAGTCCCCCCAACTCCAGGCTATCTCCCAGCCTCGTGGCCCCTCAGCCTTGCCCAGCTGAGACCACACAGACTCTCCAGAGTGAGCCACACCCAAGATCCAGTAGCAGGATTAAATAGGATCCCTGGACATGAGCATGCCTCAAATCCCGGACTGGAACCTGGGGAAACCACACCTCAATGTTCACATTGCCACACACTATATTCTAAATATTCACAAATTCTCGAAGTGACGATATTCCCAAAAAATTCGCAATTCGAATATTCGTGATCAACACTATTACTAAGATCCGCCACCAATGTCAGATAGATGTATATCCACCTCTGGGTCCCGCACCTATCTCTAGAACGGAGCTTTTATTGTAAGCAAGAGCGCACTGCACGTACACACCCGCCTTCTGTTCACTCAAGGGAGTGCTTAAAATAGTAGAGCAATGGCACTCTCCTTCACTTTGGGCACTCTGTTCTAGAGATACTATAGGTTGGTCAGGGGTGCACCACCAAAGAGGCCAGGTGAGGCGATTGCCTCAGGCGGCAAGACCTAGAGACAAGTGGGGGCTGTAGGAATATCTCTCTATATTCAACTGTATCACAGTATGTCTTTAATAGTCCGGCTTTAGGGGTTGGGCGCGATTTCATTCTTCGCCTCAGGCAGCACAAAGGCTAGGTGCACCCCTGGGTTCGGGTCTCAAAGGTGGGACCCGCGCCTATCTTACATTGGTGGCATATGCAATCAATGTTTGAACTGAGACAACCCCTTTAAAGAGACACTTTCATCAGAATGGGGTACGTTTTTAAGTATCACTCATAAAGTACTTTTTATTTTTTGGAGAATTTTTGGCTGTATTTTTTCTTTACATTTTGGCAGTACTATACCTTTGACAATCAAACACTAAATATTTTTTTTCTAAAGCAATGAAATCATGTGATAAGACCTCTCTGTGTAGTAATTATTGGCAATTTGCTACTGCAGTGAGGAGAACCTGTTATCTGAAGGGTAATCCTCATGAAAATTGTTGGAATTGGGGGGACAGTATGACAGCTCTATTTTTCTCTTGATAGGCCTAGATGAAGATGTCCACAGAAGGGCATTGTATGGAGTAATATAATGTATGATGCTGTAATAGAGTCACTTATCCCCTTCCCTCGCTGGTCACAGTGATGGCCTCACTGACAGAGTTAAGTTAAACCGTCTACAGTGCTAAAAGTCCAAATAAAGAAGTTGTTAAAGGAGCTAGGACAGAAAATAGAATACTAGGAAGAAATGAAAAGCATTATATCAAGAAAACCAAACGATTTTTGTAAAACAATACCATAGAATATTCACATTTAGGCTGTTAATATGTGATATGACACTTTTGATGGACATGTGCAACGTGCCACCCCCCAGGGCCCTATCTTGTCCCAGGTTTAGTAGGAAATGCCAAGTGGTATAGTGCGGCCTGTATGTGTCACGGTGCTCCTACCTGGATACAGCAGGACCCCAGGCTTAAGCTTCAAAGCAAATAAAGCGGAATAGTTGAGTTACGGGATGAAGAATAACTTGAGTCCAGACCTTGGTAAATTTTAACAGCAGCTTTACTTGGATACATTTGATTCCAGACACTATTTAGGCTTTTCTAACATTCAGACTTTCCCATGGTTCCAGCAGGCTTTGGCATAAACTGGCAGGCAAACTTGATAACTCTGCTTTCTCTCTTTCTATGATGGGCTGATAGGCTGCCTAATAACTCTGCTTTCGTTCTCTCTGCTTTGCTAAACTCTGTTTAGGTCTGGTTACTGGACTTTTGGTCAGTTCTGATATCCTTGAATTGGGATGCCTTTGGCGGTTATTCTCCTCCTGACACTCAGTAAAATAAATTAGCATGGAGTCCGGGTGCTCTACAAGCTACTTCCCTTTGGTGGCTCCTGCTCTAGCCGAAGAACAATTTCCTTTGGCTGATATATTTTTTGGCAACCGAAGAACACTTTCCTCTGGTTGCTATATCTTCCATACATATGATTTCATGGCAAGCCTAGCCGAACATGCACTGGCTGTTATAAGCACGTCTGGCTGTGACTGTGCCCAGGCTTACACTTCCCTGTGTAGACTAGAACCGGAATAAACTGGAACTGCTGCCCCTCCCTTCTGGTAGAAGGCAGGACTGGCCCTCTTCTGCCCAAAGGGGAAGGAATGGAATGGTGAGTTCCATTCTATCTAAGTATCTTTCTCTCTCTCTTTCTGCCATATATGCTGCCACCTGCTGGTGAACCAGGCACATTACATGTAATAACAGTTGTGTAACAATCACATAAATGCACAATGTAAAGGACCTGGAAAGAAGTATACAGGATGGCATTTATGTTAGCCCATTAGAGACAGTAGCAGGGTGTAGTAATGGTAACAACACTCCGGGGTTTTACTCCTGTCCCCTGTCCCTTTAACATTCACAAACCTTTGCTGTGGAGAAATAGGAGGACCCAGCAGAAGACACTCCAATGATCTGGTCTCTATCTGCTCCTCCTCTTCCTCTGTTGTTCAGGATCCAGGCCCGGTGACGTACGCTTTACTCCTGCTGCACGATAATACAAGAGCAGGGAGAAGTGTGTGCACGGGGGAAGGGGGATAACGTGTCCTATGTAGGGGAGTGGGACATGACTAGTATGCAGGAGAAGAGCTGTGGGGAGACAGGACCCAGGGAATACAGGTATAAAATGGGTAAAGAGAGCAGAAAGGTGAGGAAGATCTGGTGGACGCTGCTTTCTGGAATATTCCTTTAAGATTAATAAATCTGTTTACGTTATGTATGATGTGTCTCATGCTTGTTCTGTTCTCTTCCAGGAGGTCAGTGTGAAGCGGTCCAGCAGAAGGAGACCATGCAGGGGGAGGTCCTGCAGGCCGCGGCTAACAGGAGGTAATACTGTTATCGGCGTTCGCTTAACCGATAAAAAACAAAACAGACCTAACTACATGTGGGTGTAACGAGATTCAACGGTGGAACGAGATCTGAGATTGTGGCTTATGACAAGCACATTACTGTTATAAAGCTTTACTAGTTATTATTATGAGGTGCGAGGTGGCACATTGCGAATCCCTCCTTACTTCTCCTGACCTCTCCCATCTTCACTCTGGTCTGTGGAGGAGAGATTTCAGGAGTTTCAGCTTGCTATGAGATCAGCCATGTTCTGTCTGTGGAACGTTCTGAATGGATACAATGTTACAAATAAACGTAGCAACAAATAACACTGTGTGGTTACTTCCTGGAAAGTCATGGTGAGGATGATGAATGAAGAGGGAAATAATTACGATGGTAAATATAAGGTGTGATGATAAGGAAGATGATGATAAGGTGGATGATGCTGAGGAGGAGGAGGAGGAATGAGATTAATGGAAGAAAAGATGATGGTAAGTGTGTTAGAGGAGAGTGAGGATGACGATAGTAATCAGGATGATTAGGAGAGGGAATTATGCTGATGATGATAACTACAGATGAGCGAAGTCTTAAAAACATTCGATTTAGATTCTTCGCCGAATTTGATTCAAATTAATTGTGATGAAGCGCTATTTCCTGGCTGCAGAGAGCCTGTATAGTGGTGTGGAACACTGTGCCTTGCAGAAACATGTATAGCGAGTCCGTTCTGGTAGTCAAAGAGTTACTGTGCGTCAGTATGACATGCAGATGACAGGCGTCACTCTTAGAATCACTTCGCACTTCACTTATTTGGTCAGTTATGAGACAAAAACTGACCAAATAACTAAAGTGTGAACTCAGCCTTACTGGTCAATGTTAGCGTCAAGTATAAAGAACCTAGGAAAAGAAGATGGACACCTCCTAGTGAAAACCCTAACCAAAATCCTGCCTGACTACCAGTATGAACAGACCCCAGAGGTAGGTGTGTTTATACACAGGAATACCTATAGTCCTATATAGCCCTATAGGACCCTGGTACTAATGGCAGGGACAAGACTACCTGTTCTTCCAAAAGGAAGGAAGAACAGGAGTCTGTTTCAGGCCTAATTCAAACAATAGGGAAATGCAACACACAGAACCCAAACAAAATACAAAAAGGGAAAGGAAAGACTTAACTTCAAAGAGGCTATGGAAGCACCAGGAATTCAGCCGAGATCCAACCACAGGTACTCCCTGTCTCAATCTCCACTGCATACTGTCACATTGTGTCAGGGTATTCCGCCTGGTCCTCCTCATCACCCTCCAGCTTCTCCTTCTCCTCTCCTGTCACTTGTACAGATAAACCACCCATTTCTGTATGTGTGTGCTTGTGTGTGAATGTCCTTCTCCTTTATCAGTTCATCCCCCACAGGGCTCAGAATCCCCCGCAGGGCTCAGGTGGCTATGAGATGTAGGCACCACATCTCCTGTCCCCTGGCCAGCCAGATTTATCAGCATCTGCTCGAGGACGTGAAGGAGTGGAATGACGTTGTTCATCCCGTAGTCCTGATGACTGACAAATAAAGTGGCCTCCTCAAAGGGCCTGAGCAAATGGCAGGTGTCACGCATGAGCTGCCACTAGCTAACGTCAAAGTTACACAGAGGAGTGCTCCTGTTCACCTGCATCATCAAGAAATCGTTTACGGCCGCCGTCCGCTGAGGACAAGGTGGAGGATCAGAAGACAGTGGAGGACATTGGCGCAGGACTCACATATTGAGAATGCAATGGCCAAATTGCTGATGTGGCTGGGCAGGAAACACATTTACCCAGTGTGCCGTAAAGTACATATATTGTCCGTGACCGTAGTTACAGCTCCACACGTCGGCGCTGCCATGCACTTTAACAAACACCGACAGGCTCAAGGAGTGGCCCACCATCTGCTCAAAGTACGTGTGCAGGGCTGGTACTGCCTTTTTGGAGATGCAATGATGGCTTGGGACTCTCCACCTTGGCTCGGCATAAGCCATCAAATCTCTGAAATTTGCAGAGTCAACCACATGAAAAGAGAGGGACTGCAGCACCAGCAACTTGGCCAGGAGCACGTTCAGCTTCTGCGCCATTGGATAAGTGCACACATACTGTTGTCTATTTGCAATCACATCTGGGATCATTTGCTAATGAATAGAATGCCGGGGAGTAGGAGAAGGAGGAGCAGGCGCATCTGGACCAGTAGATGATGGGAAGGAAACACAGCTCCCTTCTGCCGAGGTGGTGGAGCCTTGACTGCTGGAGAAGGGATGTGGGCCACTACATCAGGCCGTACCACTACATTAGCGCCACAGTTTTCCCAGGCCACCTTATAAAGACGCTGCATGTGTTGACGCAGAGCTATGGCGCTAACATTGGCACCCTGGCCACGCTTAACCTTCTTCCCACAGATTTTCCACATGGCCACGCTGATGTCCTCTAGTAACTTGATGAAAAAGGTCTCTCTACTGACAGGGAGTGTTCCACAGGATTGGCGCATAGCAAATGTGGTGCCAATATTCAAAAAGGGTGCAAAAACAGAGCCTGGAAACAAAAGGCTGGTAAGTCTAACATCTGTCGTGGGTAAACTGTTTGAAGGTTTTTTAAGAGATGCTATCTTGGAGCACCTCAAGGAAAATAAGCAAATAACGCCATATCAGCATGGCTTCATGAGGGATCGGTCATGTCAAACTAATTTAATCAGTTTCTATGAGGAGGTAAGTTCTAGACTTGACAGCGGCGAATCAATGGATGTCGTATATCTGGACTTCTCCAAAGCATTTGACACTGTACCGCATAAAAGGTTAGTATATAAAATGAGAATGCTCGGACTGGGAGAAAACGTCTGTATGTGGGTGAGTAACTGGCTGAGGGATAGAAAACAGAGGGTGCTTATTAGTGGTACACACTCAGATTGGGTCACTGTCACTAGTGGGGTACCACAGGGGTCAGTACTGGAGGGGTCACTGTCACTAGTGGGGTACCTCAGGGGTCAGTATTGGGCCCTATCCTCTTCAATATATTTTTTAATGATCTTGTAAAAGGCTTGCACAGTAAAATATCAATTTTTGCAGATGACACTAAACTGTGTAAAGTAATTGACACGGAAGAGGACAGTATACTGTATATATACTACAGAGGACAGTATAATGTATATATACTACAGAGGGTAGTATACTATAAATATATACACACTACAGGGGACAGTATACTGTATATATATATATATATATATATATACACTGCTCAAAAAAATAAAGGGAACACAAAAATAACACATCCTAGATCTGAGTTAATTAAATATTCTTCTGAAATACTTTGTTCTTTACATAGTTGAATGTGCTGACAACAAAATCACACAAAAATAAAAAAATGGAAATCAAATTTTTCAACCCATGGAGGTCTGGATTTGGAGTCACACTCAAAATTAAAGTGGAAAAACACACTACAGGCTGATCCAACTTTGATGTAATGTCCTTAAAACAAGTCAAAATGAGGCTCAGTAGTGTGTGTGGCCTCCACGTGCCTGTATGACCTCCCTACAACGCCTGTGCATGCTCCTGATGAGGTGGCGGATGGTCTCCTGAGGGATCTCCTCCCAGACCTGGACTAAAGCATCTGCCAACTCCTGGACAGTCTGTGGTGCAACGTGACGTTGGTGGATAGAGTGAGACATGATGTCCCAGATGTGCTCAATTGGATTCAGGTCTGGGGAACGGGCGGGCCAGTCCATAGCATCAATGCCTTCATCTTGCAGGAACTGCTGACACACTCCAGCCACATGAGGTCTAGCATTGTCTGGCATTAGGAGGAACCCAGGGCCAACCGCACCAGCATATGGTCTCACAAGGGGTCTGAGGATCTCATCTCGGTACCTAATGGCAGTCAGGCTACCTCTGGCGAGCACATGGAGGGCTGTGCGGCCCTCCAAAGAAATGCCACCCCACTCCATTACTGACCCAATGCCAAACCGGTCATGCTGGAGGATGTTGCAGGCAGCAGAACTTTCTCCACGGAGTCTCCAGACTCTGTCACGTCTGTCACATGTGCTCAGTGTGAACCTGCTTTCCTCTGTGAAGAGCACAGGGCGCCAGTGGCAAATTTGCCAATCTTGGTGTTCTCTGCCAAATGCCAAACGTCCTGCACGGTGTTGGGCTGTAAGCACAGCCCCCACCTGTGGACGTCGGGCCCTCATATCACCCTCATGGAGTCTGTTTCTGACCGTTTGAGCAGACACATGCACATTTGTGGCCTGCTGGAGGTCATTTTGCAGGGCTCTGGCAGTGCTCCTCCTGTTCCTCCTTGCACAAAGGCGGAGGTAGCGGTCCTGCTGCTGGGTTGTTGCCCTCCTACGGCCTCCTCCACGTCTCCTGATGTACTGGCCTGTCTCCTGGTAGCGCCTCCATGCTCTGGACACTACGCTGACAGACACAGCAAACCTTCTTGCCACAGCTCGCATTGATGTGCCATCCTGGATAAGCTGCACTACCTGAGCCACTTGTGTGGGTTGTAGACTCCGTCTCATGCTACCACTAGAGTGAAAGCACCGCCAGCATTCAAAAGTGACCAAAACATCAGCCAGGAAGCATAGGAACTGAGAAGTGGTCTGTGGTCACCACCTGCAGAACCACTCCTTTATTGGGGGTGTCTTGCTAATTGCCTATAATTTCCACCTCTTGTCTATCCCATTTGCACAACAGCATGTGAAATTGATTGTCACTCAGTGTTGCTTCCTAAGTGGACAGTTTGATTTCACAGAAGTGTCATTGACTTGGAGTTACATTGTGTTGTTTAAGGCTACTTTCACACCTGCGTTCAGGTGTCCGCTCGTGCGCTCCGTTTGAAGGGGCTCACGAGCGGTCCTGAATGCAGCCGTCCGGCCCCAATGCATTCTCAGTGGAGGCGGATCCACTGAGAATGCATCCGCCTGCCAGCGCTCAGCCTCCGCTCCGCTCAGTGAGCGGACACCTGAACGCTGCTTGCAGCGTTCGGGTGTCCGCCTGGCCGTGCGGAGGCGAGCGGATCCATCCAGACTTATAATGGAAGTGAATGGGGACGGATCCGCTTGAAGATGACACCATATGGCTCAATCTTCAAGCGGATCCGTTCCCCATTGACTTTCAATGTAAAGTCTGAACGGATCCGCTCAGACAACTTTCAGACTTAGAAAATTTTCTAAGGTATAATGCAGACGGATC
The DNA here is from genome assembly GCF_905171765.1 of Bufo bufo. Lineage (NCBI taxonomy): Eukaryota > Metazoa > Chordata > Amphibia > Anura > Bufonidae > Bufo > Bufo bufo. The sequence continues at coordinate 552,896,549 of NC_053393.1, read as the reverse complement.
CGTTCTGAACGGATGCAAACGTCTGCATTATCGGAGCGGATCCGTCTGATGAAACATCAGACGGATCCGCTCCGAACGCTAGTGTGAAAGTAGCCTAAGTGTTCCCTTTATTTTTTTGAGCAGTGTATATATACACACACACACTACAGAGGACAGTATACTGTATATGTATATATACTATAGAGGACAGTATGCTGCTACAGATGGATCAGGATAGATTGGAGGCTTGGGCAGATAAGTGGCAGATGAGGTTTAACACTGACAAATGTAAAGTTTCGCACATGGGAAGGAATAATGCAAGTCACCCGTACATACTAAATGGTAAAACACTCGGTAACACTGACATGGAAAAGGACCTAGGAATTTTAATAAACAGCAAACTAAGCTGCAGAAACCAGTGTCAGGCAGCTGCTGCCAAGGCCAATAAGATAATGGGTTGCATCAAAAGGGGCATAGATGGCGGTGATGAGAACATAGTCCTACCACTTCATGTATAAGAGAAAATCCAAATCGCACATCCTCATTCCTATACTTCTGATATGACAACTGTTTTCAAATTTCAGCATGATAAAACATGGCCATACAGCACTATTATCAATCATTTGCTGTGCACTATTAGGAGGCATTAGTATACAGTTTGATCAAAGAGCATAGGCCCACTTACCGCGACAAGGTTGCCTCTTTTAAGTGGGGACCTACTCTAACTTTGGCGCGGCGCCGTGAGATGTGGTAGGAATTTATGGATCCTTTGCAGACTTCTGCTAATTAAAAGCACCTGAGCCACATGGGGAGAAGTGCTGATTCAGAGGGGGGGGGGGATAGAGTAAAGTATATAAATTGTATTCAACCTTGTCGCGGTAAGTGGGCCTATGCTCTTTGATCAAACTGTATACTAATGCCTCCTAATAGTGCACAGCAAATGATTGATAATAGTGCTGTATGGCCATGTTTTATCATGCTGAAATTTGAAAACAGTTGCCATATCAGAAGTATAGGAATGAGGATGTGCGATTTGGATATTCTCTAATACATGAATAGTCCTGCCACTTTACACATCACTAGTCAGACCACACATGGAGGACTGTGTACAGTTCTGGGCTCCTGTGAACAAGGCAGACATAGCAGAGCTGGAGAGGGTCCAGAGGAGGGCAACTAAAGTAATAACTGGAATGGGGCAACTACAGTACCTTGAAAGATTATCAGCATTAGGGTTATTCACGTTAGAAAAAAGACGACTGAGGGGAGATCTAATTACTATGTATAAATATATCAGGGGTCAGTACAGAGATCTATCCCGTCATCTATTTATCCCCAGGACTGTGACTGTGACGAGGGGACATCCTCTGCGTCTGGAGGAAAGAAGGTTTCTACACAAACATAGAAGAGGATTCTTTACGGTAAGAGCAGTGAGACTATGGAGCTCTCTGCCTGAGGAGGTGGTGATGGTGAGTACAATAAAGGAATTCAAGAGGGGCCTGGATGTGTTTCTGGAGTGTAATAATATTACAGGTAGGGTTGAGCGAACCCGAAATGTAAAGCTCGAGTTCGTACCGTACTTTAGGATTTTTGGACCCCGGACCCGAACTTTTACGGAAATGTTGGTGTCAGTGTTCGGTGCTTTCTTGGCGCTTTTTGAAAGGCTGCACAGCATCCAATCAACAAGCGGTTAACTATCTGACATTAGAAGCCATCACAGCCATGCCTACTAATGGCATGGCTGTGATTGGCCAGAGCAGCATGTGACCCAGCCTCTATATAAGCTTGGGTCATGTAGCGCTGCACGTCACTCTGCTGTTACTAGTGTAGGGAGAGGATGCTGCTGGTGATTTCAGGGAGAGAATCTAACTCAGCGATCTACCTAGAAATAGTTGTGTGGGTGCAGGACACAATCGTCTTACCCTGTCCTGAGGCCATTGACCAAAAAATAATAACTTTTATAATTCTGTTAGTTAGGTGGGCGGCGGCGGCCATGTTATGCATGCTCAGTGCACCAGCACTGCATCTGAGCTTTTGGGACATTGCAAATCACCATTTTTTTGGGCAATCTACAACATCTGGATTAGTCAGTGTGCAATTTAAGGAAGAAATACAGCCATAATTTTCTGGGGTTTGAAAAACACACAATTTTTTCAAAAAACTGTATTTCCCATATCTGCAAGTGTTAAATTCAAGTTTACCGTAATATATACAGCTTTCATATTCTGTTACCAAAAAAACTCAATTTTGGCAATATACAACATCTGGATTAGTCAGTGTGCAATTTAAGGTAGAAATACACCCATCATTTTCTGCGGTTTGAAAAACAGACTTTTTTTTTCAAAAAACAGTATTTTCCTGTTCTGCGAGTGTTAAATTCAAGTTTAATATATACATATTTCATATTTCTGTTACCAAAAAAACTCAATTTTGGCAATCTACATCTTGATTAGTCAGTGTGCAATTTAAGCTAGAAATACACCCATCATTTTCTGCTGTTTGAAAAACACACTTTTTTGACAAAAAACACTATTTTCAGGTCTTGCAACATCAGCACGTGTGAAATTACAGGCTTATATACTGCTGTCAAATTCAGTTGTTAAACAAACACGTTTGGGCACAAAAAATTTTGTTGGCAGCCTTTGATGCAGATGTCATTGTGAGATACACCCTTAATACATTTGGGTTACATTCAGAGATTTTAAATACCGCCATTTGGTGCACCAATATTTAATTCAGACCTACACTGGTTCAGGCCCTGTGATATACACCCTATACATACATGAGTTTGATTCAGGGATTTGAAATATAGCCATTTGAAATACAGCCATTGTGTGCAAAGATATATTTACTTCAGGCCTACACTGGTTCAGACCGTGTGAGATACTCCCTCTACATACAGGGGTTTGAATCAGGCAATTGAAATACAGCCATTTGAAATACAGCCATTTTGGGCAAAGAAATATTTACTTTAGGCCTACAGTGGTTCAGACCGTGTGAGTGTCACGGATGGTGTTGCAGAAAGCTGGAACTTATAAATAAATAAACATCCGACTGACTTGATCCCAAACTAAGGAGCATATGGGTGAGCCCTATAAAACCCCTAGAGCTCTCCCTGACTGCTATGCCCATGTAAAGATCTTTGTGGTAGACGATTGCATGTCCTCGTACCTTATACTATGTGACAATCCGGGAAGAAGTATAAACCACAAAGTGAGGCAAAGAGCACAGTAAGGCCTCATGCACACGACCGTTGTGTGCATCCGTGGCCGTTGTGCCGTTTTCCTTTTTTTTTTCGCGGACCCATTGACTTTCAATGGGTCCGTGGAAAAATCGGAAAATGCACCATTTTGCAGCCGAGACCGTGATCCGTGTATCCTGTCCGTCAAAAAAATATGACCTGTCCTATTTTTTTGACGGACAACGGTTCACGGACCCATTCAAGTCAATGGGTCCGTGAAAGAACACGGATGCACACAAGATTGGCATCTGTGTCCGTGATCCGTGGCCGTAGGTTACTTTAATACAGACGGATCCAAAGATCTGTCTGCATAAAAGCTTTTTCAGATCTAAGTTTTCACTTCGTGAAAACTCAGATCCGACAGTATATTCTAACATAGAAGCGTTCCCATGGTGATGGGGACGCTTCTAGTTAGAATACACTACAAACTGTGTACAAGACGGCCCCCTGCTGCCTGGCAGCACCCGATCTCTTACAGGGGGCCGTGATCAGCACAATTAACCCCTTCAGGTGCGGCACCTGAAGGGGTTAATTGTACTATCATGTCCACCTGTAAGAGATCAGGGCTGCCAGGCAGCAGGGGGCAGACCCTCCCCCCCCCTCCCCAGTTTGAATATCATTGGTGGCCAGTGCGGTTCCCCCCCCCTCTATTGTAATAATAGGTTGGTGGCCAGTGCGGCCCCCCCTCCCTCTATTGTAATAATTTGTTGGTGGCACAGTGTGCGCCCCCCATCGGCCCCCCCCTCCCTCTATAACATTAACAACATTGGTGGCCAGTGTGCGGCCTCCCATCTCCCCCCCCATCATTGGTGGCAGCGGAGTTCCGATCGGAGTCCCAGTTTAATCGCTGGGGCTCCGATCGGTAACCATGGCAACCAGGACGCTACTACAGTCCTGGTTGCCATGGTTACTTATCAATAGTACAATAGTTGAAGATTCATACTTACCTGCTGCTGGCTGCTGCGATGTTCGTGTCCGGCCGGGAGCTCCACCTACTGGTAAGTGACAGGTCTGTGCGGCGCATTGCTAAATGAACTGTCACTTACCAGTAGGAGGAGCTCCCGGCCGGACACGAACATCGCAGCTCCCAGGTAAGTATGAATCTTTTACTATTGTACTATTGCTAGTAACCCGCTGCCACCAATGATTGGGGGGGGGAGATGGGAGGCCGCACACTGGCCACCAATGTTGTTAATGCTATAGAGGGAGGGGGGGGCCGATGGGTGGCGCACACTGTGCCACCAACGATTTATTACAATAGAGGGAGGAAGGGGGGGGCGCACACTGTGCCACCAACGATTTATTACAATAGAGGGAGGAAGGGGGGGGCGGGGGGGGCGCACACTGTGCCACCAACGATTTATTACAATAGAGGGAGGAAGGGGGGGCGGGGGGGCGCACACTGGCCACCAACGAATTATTACAATAGAGGGAGGAAGGGGGGGCCACACTGGCCACCAATGATATTCAAACTGGGGAGGGGGGGGTCTGCCCCCTGCTGCCTGGCAGCCCTGATCTCTTACAGGGGGATATGATAGTACAATTAACCCCTTCAGATGCGGCACCTGAGGGGTTAATTGTGCTGATCACGGCCCCCTGTAAGAGATCGGATGCTGCTAGGCAGCAGGGGGCAGTCATGTACACAGTTTGTAGTATATTCTAACTAGAAGCGTCCCCATCACCATGGGAACGCCTCTGTGTTAGAATATACTGTCGGAAATGAGGTTTCATGATCTAACTCATATCCGACAGTATATTCTAACATAGAGGCGTTCCCATGGTGATTGGGACGCTTCAAGTTAAAATATACCATCGGATTGGAGAAAACTCAGATCCGATGGTATAAAAGGGACTCCAGACTTTACATTGAAAGTCAATGAGGGACGGATCCGTTTGAAATGGCACCATATTGTGTCAACGTCAAACGGATCCGTCCCCATTGACTTGCATTGTAATTCAGGACGGATCCGTTTGGCTCCGCACGGCCAGGCGGACACCAAATCGACTTTTTTTTCATGTCCGTGGATCCTCCAAAAATCAAGGAAGACCCACGGACGAAAAAACGGTCACGGATCACGGACCTACGGACCCCGTTTTTGCGGACCGTGAAAAAAAACGTCCGTGTGCATGAGGCCTAAGAGAAACAGTAACTGTTTCTCTACCAGAAAGGACGAGCTATGCATGTTGCTGCAATGCACAGTGATGTACACCAGGATAGATTCTCCCTATAGATTTAACATGCTTTGGGACAAATTAATTTGGATCAAAGCAAATTAGGGGGACACATTTGACGAAGCGACCAAATCAAATTTTTTAAAACTTTGCTCATCTCTAATGTTGATAACTATAATAAGGAGGGAGTGATTGTTGATGGCTGTGAATTTACCCCAGCAATCCCCTTCTCCATTTACAGTTATTACAGCTGTTACTTTACCCCAGCTATCCCCTCCCCCACTTACAGTTATTACAGCTGTTACTTTACCCCAGCTATCCCCTCCCCCACTTACAGGTATTACAGTTATTACTTTACCCCAGCTATCCCCTCCCCCAATTACAGGTATTACAGTTATTACTTTACCCCAGCTATCCCCTCCCCCACTTACAGTTATTACAGCTGTTACTTTACCCCAGCTATCCCCTCCCCCACTTACAGGTATTACAGCTGTTACTTTACCCCAGCTATCCCCTCCCCCACTTACAGTTATTACAGCTGTTACTTTACCCCAGCTATCCCCTCCCCCACTTACAGGTATTACAGTTATTACTTTACCCCAGCTATCCCCTCCCCCAATTACAGGTATTACAGTTATTACTTTACCCCAGCTATCCCCTCCCCCACTTACAGTTATTACAGCTGTTACTTTACCCCAGCTATCCCCTCCCCCACTTACAGGTATTACAGCTGTTACTTTACCCCAGCTATCCCCTCCCCCACTTACAGTTATTACAGCTGTTACTTTACCCCAGCTATCCCCTCCCCACTTACAGGTATTACAGCTGTTACTTTACCCCAGCTATCCCCTCCCCCACTTACAGTTATTACAGCTGTTACTTTACCCCAGCTATCCCCTCCCCACTTACAGTTATTACAGCTCTTTCTTCACCGCTGTTATATCATCTCTCATTTAGTTACTTACTGAAAACATATAGTAGGTGAAATAGAGAAGCTGTTTATTCAGAATCCGTTCTGCAGAAGAAGCAGAAGTTGTGGTCTCCATTATTCTGTAATTATTGCAAATGATCCTGTCCTTGAATTTAGGACAGAAAAGCAGAAGTTCTGGGATCATCACACTCACTGACCACCAACAGCGCAATCTACCAACACAAAGAACTTAAAAATAACTACTAAAGAAGCAAAAAATAACTTCTGACAGAAACCACACAAAACATCACACAACTTCGCTTCACTGTGAAGCCCCATCTCCTAGACACCTGCAGCAGCAGAATTTGGCAGAATAAAACTTCACATTCCCACTACTCCAGATAACAACAGCTCCAGAAAAGGTGTTAGTCCTGTTCTCCACAGCCCCCGCCCAGCAGATCAGCATTGTCAAAACCGCTAGCATAGTCTGTTTAAATCATTGGTGGAATGGAGAGCTCTGGTAGGGTGGTAGACAGAGACGAGGGAGGAGATGTAGGGGGTGCAGCACTGGGGAGAGCTTCGTGGGGCGAGAGTGAGGGAAGTGTACATTTTATCCAGTGGTGGATGGGCAACCAGTGCTGTGACTGGTACAAGATAGAAGCATTGGTTAAGTGACTGGCACAAGATGGAGGCATTGGTTCAGTGACTGGCACAGGGTGGAGGCATCAGTGCAGTGACTGGCACAGGTTGGAGGCATTGGTGTAGGGACTGGAGCAGGGTGGAGGCATCAGTGCAGTTACTAGCACAGGGTGGAAGCATTGGTGCAGTGACTTGCACATTGTGTAGAGGCATTGGTGCAGCGACTTGCACAGGGTGGAAGCATTGATGTAGTGACTTGCACAAGGTGGAGGCATCAGTAGAGTGACTGGCACAAGGTGGAGGCATTAGTTCAGTGACTGGCACAGGGTGGGGCATTGGTGCAGTGACTGGAACAGGTTGAAGGCATTTGTGCAGTGAGTGGCACAGGATAGAGGCATTGGTGCAGTGACTGGCACAGGGTTGAGACATCAGTAAAGTGACTGGAACAGGTTGAAGGCATTGGTGCAGTGACTGGCAAAGGACGGAGGTATAATAGGTGCAGTGACTGGAACAAAGCGGAGGTATTGGTGCAGTGACCGGCACAGGGCGCAGGTATTGGTGCAGTGACTGGTACAGGGTTGAAGCATCAAGGAAGTTACTGGCACAGTTTGAAGGCATTGGTGCAGTGACTTGCACAGGATAGAGGCATCAGTGCAGTGACTGGCAGAGGGTGGAGGCATTGGTGTAGGGACTGGCGCAGGGTGGAGGCATCAGTGCAGTGACTGGCACAGGGTGGAGGCATTGATGTAGTGACTTGCACAAAGAGGAGTCATCAGTGCACTCGCTGGCACAGGGTTGAGGCATTAGTGCAGTGACTGGCACAGGGTGGAGGCATTGGTGTATTGACTAGCACAGGGTGGAGGCATTGGTGTAATGACTGGCAGAGGGTAGAGGCATTAATGCAGTGACTGACACAGGGTGGGGGCATTAGTGCAGCGACTTGCACAGGGGGAGGCATTGGTGCAATGACTGGCACACGATAGAGGCATCAGTGCAGTGACTGGCACAGGGTTGAGGCATCAGTGAAGTGAACAGCACAGGTTGAAGGCATTGGTGCAGTGAGTGGCACAGGGTGAAGGCATCTGTGAAGTGACCGGCACAGGTTGAAGGCATTGGTTCAGTGAGTGGCACAGGGTGGAGGCACTGGTGCAGTGACTGGCAAAGGATGGAGGCATTGGTGCAGTGACTAGCACAGAGCAGAGGCATTAGTGCAGTGACTGGCACAGGGCGGAGGTATTGGTGTAGTGACTGGCACAGGATAGAGGCATTGGTGCAGTGGCTGGCAAAGGGTTGAGGCATCATTGAAGTGACTTTCACAGGTTGAAGGCATTGGTGCAGTGACTGGCACAGGGTGAAGGCACTGGTGCAGTGACTGGCACAGGGTGAAGGCACTGGTGCAGTGACTGGCACATGGCGGAGGCATTGGTGCAGTGACTTGCAAAGGATAGAGGCATTGGTGCAGTGACTGGAACAGGTTGAAGGCATTGGTGCAGTGACTGGCACAGGGTTGAGGCATCAGTGAAGTGACTGGCATAGGTTGAAGGCATTGGTGCAGTGACTGGCACAGGGTGAAGGCACTGGTGCAGTGACTGGCATAGGTTGAAGGCATTGGTGCAGTGACTGTAACAGGGTTGAGGCATTAGTGATGTGACTGGCACAGGTTGAAGGTAGGGTCATAACTACCATAGAAGCAGACCATGTGACTGCTATGGAGCCCAGGGCAAGAGGGGGCCCAGTCTTAGTTGGGATTATCTCCTCTTCTACTGGAGGTGAAAGCTTGGTCAGGACTCTACCCTCTAAAGCAGTGATGGCGAATTTATGGCACGGGTGCCAGAGGCGGCACTCAGAGCCCTCTCTGTGGGCACCCGCGCCTTGGAAAAAGTCTATAGTGTACCAATATGCTTTAGACATTTCCTGCCATTCATCAGCACAGGACGCACTATGAAAAGCACAGGCAGCGCACTGAATGTAGGCTATTAAGCTATTATAGCTAAATGATAAAGTACATGGAAGATATACTATATCGGTATTCAGGTTAAATTGCTGTGTTGGCACTTTTCAATAAATAAGTGGGTATTTGGTTGCAGTTTGGGCACTCGGTCTCTAAAAGGTTCGCCATCACTGCTCTAAAGGAACAACTTTTAACAAACAAGGCAGTGGAAAAATGGCCCAAGGGTCATTGAAAATGGTTTAAGCAGAAACCTTCTGTCCTGTGTGGGGGGCCTGGTTTGATCCTTGCTATGGGGCCTTAGTTCTCTATGTACGCCACTGGTTGAAGGCATTGGTGCAGTGACTGGCACAGGGTGCAGGCACTGGTGCAGTGACTGGCACAGGACGGAGGTATTGGTGCAGTGACTGGCACAGGACGGAGGTATTGGTGCAGTGACTGGCACAGGGTGGAGGTATTGATGCAGTGGCTGGCACAGGATGGAGGTATTGGTGCAGTGACTGGCACAGGGTGGAGGCACTGGTGCAGTGACTGGCACAGGGTGGAGGTATTGATGCAGTGACTGGCACGGGGTGGAGGCATTGGTGCAGTGAGTTCATGTGTATGTGATACATAACAGTCATACCGTGGATGCATTGCGCCTCTAAATCCTTAGCTGAGATCCCCTGTTCACACCTATGGTTCTGTGCAGCTCTGCAGCAATCGCACTGTTCCACTGCTCGCTCTTACTGCGGGGTCTTGTGATCTCTACATAGTAATAAACAGCGGCTGGGATTATAAATGAGATGTTCTCAAAAGTTCTCAAAAATTCAATTTGGCTGATAACTGACGTGTGAACCTTGGCGTACATACAGGAGTCGCAGGGGTCGCAGTTGCGACCGGGCCCAGCACTCCAGGGGGCCCGACCGCCTGTGGACCCCCCTGGCCCCTGCAGCCAGTGTTCCCTCTAACTAAGCTGCGCGGGTGGGTGGCCGGGCAGCAATTATTGTGGCCCCGCTTCGCCATATTGCGCCGCTCAAGCTGCTGGCAAAATGCCAGCACCCAGCAGTCAGTGCAGTGAGTGTCAAAAACATCTCCGTCATGCGCCTCCTGCCCCGTCTGCCTGCTCCTCGCACTTTATGAATTAGGCAGGCAGGCGGGGCAGGAGGCGCATGACAGAGGGAGCTCAGGGAGAGATGTTAAGCTCAAGCTGCCTGCGCAACAGCAGCGGCGAGTCTGCATGCCACGCACTGGCAGCATAGAAGCAGCAGCAGCAGGGCAGGGAGCGATGCTTTCGTTCAGCTGCCCCCTGGTGGACATTCCAACATTGCTGGAGAGCAGCCGCCGCGCTGCCGGCCATGTGAGGAGCGGGAGTGGTGAAGCGGCCGCCTCTCAGGAGACTTGTGTAGCAGCAATTGCGGTGCAGTTGGGGCTCGTCTTCCCGACTCGTGGACCCCCCGCAGTGCATGGCCAATGTACCTGCCCCACTGCCCTGACAGCCGCTCACTCCGCAGCCGTTGCCCCGTGCTCTGAATCTCAGCAGAAGAAGAAGCCACTATCCCCACTAATACATTACTAGAAGGCACTTATGGAGGATATGTGGAGGGCACTGTTATGGAGATATCTGTGGAGGGCACTGTTATAGAGGATCTGTGGAGGGCACTTATGGGGGATCTGTGGAGGGCACTTATGGGGGATCTGTGGAGGTCACTTATGGGGGATCTGTGGATGACACTTATGGGGATCTGTGGAGTCACACTGGAAAAGAACTGCTTGTGTAACGCCCCAGAGGGGCATTACCATTTCTGCACCTCGCTACTATCTCCTAATGTCATTCTATATATTTATTTCCAGGTCCTGTATAATATGCATTTCCTATTTTGCAACTGTTGAGTTTAAATGTAATGTGCCTGGTTCACCAGCAGGTGGCAGCATAAATGGCAGAGCTACAGGTACAGAGAATGGAGTTTTCCATTCCATTCTAACACCCCCTCTGTGGAGGAGTGGGCGAGTCCCACTTTCTGCAGAAAGGGAGGAGACTAGTTAGTGATGGTTCAGTTCAGCTTACACCCTTCTAGGGGAAAGTCTAGCTTACCCCCTGCTAGAGGAAGCTTTATGTGCCCACGCCAAGCTCTGTCTAGACCAGCTAGAGCACCTTCAGCTCTGCTGGATGTGGAGGCCACAGCTTGAAGCCTCAGAAGCCAGGAGTAAAGTTTTCCCTGGACAAAGCTAGAGTCGGACTAAAGAAAGAAGTTGCAGCCTGCAGCTAAAGCTAAGTTATACAGCCAGTCTGTCAGCACAGCAGAGCCAGAGAGCAACAGATGTAGCAGATAGCATTAACTGTGGCAGGCAAACTCCTAACGCCTGCTGGAACCAAAACAAAGCCTGAAACTGTTGTAGAAACATTTATGCAAAGTAAAGCTGTTATAAACTTCATCACAAGGTCTGGACTTAATTTATTTCTTCATCCCCTTCATCAACAACCCCCTTTTCATTGCTTCGGAGCCAATGCCTAGGGTCCAGCGTATCCAGGTAGGAGCACCGTGACACGTGCACCAACATTAAGGGACATTTAGGCCACCCTACACCACTCTGGCATTCCTACACCTGGGTACCATCCACAGTATCACTAAAAGGGGCCCTGTGCCCTTGTTGCTTCATTGCAACTGGCGTCACGAAACATCTACTAGTTTTCTTAAAAGGCCATGGGGGGAGGCGCCCGCTGCACTTAGTGTCATCAACCAAAAACTTGAATCCTGGTTGTCTCCTGAAGATCAGAATCATGGTCACATGGTGATTGCATTGGGATTTGATCATGATTTGGAAGCCAAAAGCAGGAGTGGGTCCAAAACACAGAAGACACGCAAATATTTCCATCACGTTATCTCTGTTTTGGACTCACTCCTGTTTTTGCCTTACCAATACTGATCAAATGCTGACCAAATACTGACGTTGTGGAGGCGGATGCTGAAACTACAGGACCCTCTTTTTGGGGGTGGTTCTTCTGACTGATCAGAAAAATTGAAAAATAAACAGTGGTTTGAACACAGCCTTACTGCTTACACCGTCCCACTGTCATGGGGCCACTAGACGGTTAAGTTCATGACGATAAATTAGACCTGACACTAACATTGACCTGTCTGAGTTCCCACTTCTGTTATTTGGTCAGTTATTTCCATCACTTATTGTTGGGGGTTTGGGGGGGGGGGGTCAAATTCAGGAGCTAAGCGTATTCTCTGACTAGGTAACAAGAATAGATCTGCACCTGTTCTGTGGGTTTCACCTGCACCTGCTTTTGGGCTGACACTGACTAAATAAGTGAAGTGTGAACCGAGCCTAATAGTGACGCACAGTCATTCTACAGTTAACAGAAGGGATTAAAACGCACGTGTTTGCACTGCCGCAACATGGCTTAAAAGAACCTTTTTTTCTAGACTACTTTATTGGCGCTGCCTCCATGTCCTTATTTTATTCCAAGAGTCATTGGGACACCTGCAGGGGCATGCAGCGGTTTTTGTTTTTTTTTTGCTTTACTGAATGCTGCTGTATGCTTTTTTTTTTATTTAGCTAGGGGTTATCTAAGAATGTTAGTGGGCTGCACGATGATGCACACATCCATATATGTCACCTGCCTGTCATTCTGACGCACAGTAACTGTTTCTCTACCAGAAAGGACGAGCTATGCATGTTGCTGCAATGCACAGTGATGTACACCAGGATAGATTCTCCCTAAAGATTAACTGCAGGACAGGATAGACCTGATTTAACATGCTATGAGACATTTTAATTCAGATCAAAGCAAATTTGGGGGACAAATTTGGCGAAGCGACCGAATCAAATTTTTAAAAACTTTGCTCATCTCTAATGATGATAACTATGATAAGCAGGGAGTGATTATTGATGGCAATGGTGATCATGATGGTGATGATAAGGATGATGGTGATTATTGATGGTGATGATGATGAGAATCATGGTGATTACTGGTGGTGATGAGGATGCTAATCCTCCTACAGCATGTTGCAGAAACTACATTTGCTCACTTTTTTTTTTGTAAATTCTTTATTTTTGAAGAATTTTCATTATAAAGAGAAAATAACATGACATGTACTTAAAGGCAGTTACAAATAAGGCACAGAAATAGTCAGCAGACTACTTGGATGGACATTCCCCACACAAGTAGGCATAAGCATAGGCCAAATAGTTATAGGCAAAGGAACGTATCATAGCATCAAGGCATTTTATAAAGAGGTGTAGTTTAGTCAGAATCTAAACACTGGGATTGATGTTGTATGAGTAAAGTGTCTGCCTAGTTCCTGAGAAACCCAAGTACTGTCAAAACAGTAAAGGACAACATTAACAAAAAACACACAGTAGACGGGTGGGTCCGTAATAAGGCCTAATATTCAGAGAGCACAATTATAATGCAGAATTCAAAGTAAGTAAGATATGTAAGCAACCTATTGGATGTTAGGGTAACCCTAGTAAGAGCATACCTGTTCTAGTGAATGGACATCAAACGTGATGTATGAGAAAGGAAAGTAGGTGTTCCACTGGCCTGTGGAGGTCAGACCAGAAGAATGCTTGAGTAAGGGTAAGTAGTTGAATTCTTTGGAGTAAGTGTAAAGAGCTTAAGTTCCTAGATAGGATCTATGAAAATCTAGCCATGGTTGCCAAGTCTTTAGGAATGCAAATCTATTACTCTTTTCCCAACTCACCATTTCTTCCATAAGACATATTTGATGAGTTTTCTCCACCCATTCTTTAATGGTAGGAGGTTCTGAGCTTCTCCATTTGGTGGGGATAATATATTTAGCTGCAGCTATCATATGTGTGGCCAAACTATTAAAGGAGGGCCTGAACTCGCTCTGGGCAGCCATAATAAGACAAGAGCCGGAGTTAGGGAGACTTTGGATCTACACACTCTGTTAATGGTACGTTCAACTTCAGACCAGAAGTCTGAGATTTTCCTACAAGACCACCAAATGTGGGTAATGGAACCCCTCTCTTCTTGGCATCTCCAGCACTTTTCTGAAGGAGAGAGGTGGGCTCTATAAAGGAAGTCAGGGGTTTTGTACCACCTTGATAATATTTTGAAAGAGTTTTCCTGAATGCGTATGCATCTCGAGAAGCCATGGGAGTGTTTTAATATAACTTTAACTTCCTCCTCTGAAAGGGAAGTCTGTAGTTCTCTTTCCCATGCTCTCAAGTAGATGGGTTTCCCAGATGAGGAGTTCAGGATTAGTTGAGAATATAATTTTGAGAGCGTTTTAGGGGGGATATTCGGCAATAGAGTGTAGTTTTCAAGCCAAGTGGGATCCTTATGGGGCTTTACGCATACCTTCTTGTATTTTTTGCAGCATAGTTCAAGATCTAACTCTACTAGTCTGGACCATAGATAACTGGGTACATGGGTTTGGGCCATTTTTAGGAATTCCGTAAGATCCGTGGTTCTAATCAGGTCAGAGATCTTAAGTACAGTTAGGTGCATCCAAGCTCTATGAAAGTCACCTCTGCCTTTATTGAGGTAAAACGGGAGAGCAGATAAGGGAGCTATAGGGGAGAGTTTATTAGCGGACATTGATAGGGCCTCGGTTCTACCACAAACTTGGAACATACACCGTGTTAGAGCACTGAGGGAGGTTTTTTCCTTTTTGGCGGGTGCGTGAACCCAAAGTCGGTGAAGGGCATTGTCACCTAGTAGAGCTTTCTCCAAGTCAACATGTAGGGCTTTATTATGGGGTCTAGCCAACTCAATCCACCTCTCTAACTGTATAGCGTGTAGGTATGTTTTTAAGTCGGGAAGGGATATTCCTCCTTTGCTATGTTTTCTAATAAGGAGAGAGTAAGCCAGGCGTGGTTTTTTGTTGGACCATAGAAAGCTACTAAATAAAACACGGAATTCAGAAATGTATCTGTTTGACAACGGTATGGGCAGACATCTCAGAGTATAGAGGATTTTTGGTAGGACATATGTGGACAATAATTTTTTTTTACCCAACCATGAAAGGAAGGGGAGTTTAATGGATGCCAGGTAGGACTTAATTTTGCCAAATAAAGGGACGTAATTAAGTCTAAACAGGTGTGTGGGGTTTACTGGAATCATGATCCCCAGGTGCTTAATAGCCTCTCTCGGCCATTGGAAGGAAGTATTTGTTTTGATATCTGACATGTGTATCTCCGAAGCTGTGATGTTGAGTATTTCGGATTTGTCATAATTAACCTTGAAATTGGAGATTTCTCCAAAGTCCGAAAATATTTTGATCACCTCAGGGATTGCAACTTTAGAATTTGTTATAAAGAGAAGCAGGTCATCCGCAAAGGCTGCCAGCGAGTGAGTTCTCCCATTCACCTGCAACCCTTTAATAGCCTCAGATGTTCTTAATTTGCACAGTAGCAATTCCAGGGATAAAATGAATAATGCTGGAGAGAGAGGGCAGCCCTGCCTTGGAAATGTGGAAAGGAGGGGGTAGAGAGCCATTAACAAGGACTCTGGCTGAGGGACTTGTATATAGAGAAAAAATGGCTGAGATGAACAAGGGCGGGAAGCCGAAATGGCGTAAAGCATTTTCTATGAAAACCCAGTTGACCCTATCAAATGCTTTTTCAGCATCTGTACCTAGGAGTGTTAGTGGGATTTTGTGTTGTTTTACGTAATATATGGCATGTAAAACTCTGCTAACGTTGTGCTTACCCTCGCGACCCTTCACAAAGCCCACCTGTTCCTCACCTATGAGCTTAGGGAGTAACTTTGCTATCTTATGGCTTAGAAGCTTGGCCCATAGTTTAACATCAACGTTGAGCAGGGAGATTGGTCTGTAGCTGCTACATTTGGTGGGGTCTTTTCCTTCTTTAGGAATAACTGTTATGTGAGCGATTAGCGATTGTGGCGGGAGGGATTTTCCATTTAGTAGGGAGTTGCATAATTTTACTAGTTGTGGGGCAAGGATATTTTTTAATTTTTTATAATAAACTATGGGTAGTCCATCAGGCCCTGGGCATTTCCCTGAAGGAATACTCGCCAATACATCTAATATTTCTTCTATTGTCACTGGGGAGAGCAACATATCTTTTTCATCATTTGCTAAGGTTGGGACTTTAACCGCTTCTAGGAAGGGTTGATTCGGGTCATCAGATTTTAGGTTGTAGAGAGCTGAATAAAATCCAGAAAATTCTTCTGCTATGGCAGGGGTATTAGTAAGCTGGAGACCTTTATCAGATTTAATGCTGGCGATGAAGTCTTTCTCTCTTTGACCTTTAATCATTTGCGAGAGGAGTCTGGATCCCCTATCCCCATGGATATAGAGCTTGTATTTAGCCGACCTAATGGCTTTGGCTGATTTAATGTTTAACAAATCCTTCAATTGGCATCTCAGCTTAAGAATATCGTTATAGTGAGTTTCTGAGGGGTTACTTTTGTTGATGTTTTCTAGGGCAGAGATTTGAGCTAAAATTGAATCTATCCTAAGTGACCTTTGCTTCCGCACCCAGGATCCTAGGGATATGAGCTCACCTCTAATGAACGCCTTGTGGGCTTCCCATATCATGGCCTTATCTATAAGGGGGGGTGTTATTTAATTTAAAAAAAAGTCTACAAGCTTCTCTTCCAACTTACATCTGTCCTTATCATTTTCTAAAAGGGTTTCATTTAGTCTCCATGATGACCACGCTTTAGGGGGAAGACCTTTCAGCTGAATCACCAGAGAGACAGGGGCATGATCAGAGATAGTGATCTGTCCAATGGTAGAGGACACAAGCTTATCCAATACATGGTTAGAAATAAATAGGTAATCTAAGCGCTGGTAGGATCTGTGGACAGCTGAGAAAAATGTATAGTCCCTGTCACTAGGGTGAGACAGCCTCCAGGTGTCCGTTATTTGGTGGGCAGCTAAAGCTTTGTGTAGCTTACAAAGTTGTGCAGAAGAGTATTTAGGGGTACTAGAAGTAGAGTCCATGGGATGGTCAAGTATTAAATTCAGGTCTCCACCTAGGATCAACACTCCCTCTTTAAAGTCTTGTAGAGAGCTTAACATCTTAATTAGCCAAGGTATTTGCCTAGAGTTAGGAGAATATACGTTAACTAGGGTCAATTTACTACCATAGAGTGTAACTTTTAGGAACAAGTACCTACTCTCGGGGTCAATATATTGTACCTCTAATTGAAAGCGGACATTAGCCTTTATCCCAATGGAAACACCTCTAGAGGCTGAAGAGTGAGTGCTGTGGAACCATTTTGTGTAATATTTAGTGAAGAGGGCCGGAATACGGTTATGCCTGAAGTGCGTCTCCTGCAGAAACAATAGGACTGCCCTCTCTCTCCTTAGCATGTGGAAGACCTGACTTCTCTTTTGGGGGACATTAAGCCCATTCACATTTAGTGATGTTACCTTTAGAGGATCCATAAGTTATAGAAGATTGCATAGCAGAATAAGAAGTTGCATCCCAGTAAGGCAAATGTTTTCGGACACAGGACCCATCTTGACGAACTATATACAGGGTATATAAGAACACATTTGAGCATGTTAATACTCAGTTAGAAGCAACAGAGTAGGAGTAGGGGGGGGAAGGAGAGACAAGACATGTTTATATCTCAGAAAATTGCTCCCCCCCTCCTCCCAGCGCCAAAAACTGTGGGTTCCCACATAGATGACAGTTGGGGTATCCCATTACTCTAATGGGACTCCCCTCTGGAACCTTGTAGCGGGGAGAAAGACCCAAGGAATCAGCTATTGAAAACATAGTGATCTAGTACATAATGACACATATATATTCCTCTACACGAAGAGAGAATAAGAGGGACCAGCACCTCATCATCGCCACCTTGCTCAGGGCAAAACACGCTCTGAGAAAAATGTATACTTGGAAGGTTAACAAGGTAGTGGCAGTGATGAGGTGACCAGACCACAACAGGGTATGCAGTCAGGACATACAGAGTGGATTGAAACGAGAAATAGTAGAACTGACACAGTGGCACCGGCTTGTTACTGGTATAGTGCCGTAATTAAGAAGTAATTAGGCAAAGCAGAGTTACAGACTAGCTTCAAGTGTCCTGGAGTTCTGCCTGGCGCTTCTTCGCCTGAGGTGACTTGAACTTCTTAGCGACACGCCAGTCCTCAGTAGCAGGCAAAGGAGGCATCTTCATGTCACCGGACATCGGCAACCACGAGGGAATGTCCAGGGGTTCCACTTGTAAGGCATCCCACATTTTGACGAGGTCATCTGGGTGACGGAAAATAATCTGCTTTCCGTTGATATTAGCGCAGAGGCCAAATGGAAAAAGCCAGCGCAAGGGGTGTCGTCTCTCCCTTAGAAGGTCAGTTAGTGGCTTGAATTGTCTCCGCTTAGCTAGGGTGCTTGCTGCTAGGTCTTGGAACAACTGGATTTTGCAGCCTTCAAGCATCATGTCACCTTTGTGCCTGGCGGCAGTTAAAATGGCGGCCATATCCACATAGCTAAGTAAGCCACAGACATGTCACGTGGCGGGGC
This sequence comes from Bufo bufo, assembly GCF_905171765.1. Classification (NCBI taxonomy): domain Eukaryota; kingdom Metazoa; phylum Chordata; class Amphibia; order Anura; family Bufonidae; genus Bufo; species Bufo bufo. Next base: position 552,878,201 of record NC_053393.1, on the reverse strand, counting down.
GTTTGGCGGCGGTTTGGGCCTAAGGGCCCTGTGGGCTCTTTCTATAACTACTGTCTTTGCCTGATTTTGGCCAAGGAGGGAGGAAAAGATTTGGCTGACCGTATCGAGGATGTCGTCTCTCTGCACGCTTTCAGGGACACCTCTTGTGCGGATATTTTTTCTTCGGCTCCTGTTCTCCTGGTCTTCCAGGCGCAGAAAAGCTGTGTTCATTTGTTCACGGACCTCTTCCACTTTGGATTGTAGCGCACGGCTGTGTTTGGTCAGAACAGACTGAGATCCTCCAGGGCTGCCACTCTGTGCCCCGTTTGCTTGATCTCCGTTTTAATGGCAGAGAGTTCTTTCATAACGGGCTCAAAAGCGAGGGCTAGGGACTCTTTGAGGAAGGCTCTGGTGATGGGAATCGAGCCTAGCTCGCTGTGTGTCTCAGACATGGCATAAGAACCCTCATCATCTGAGTCCTCTGTACAGGTCAGAGCGGCGGCAGCGTCCTGCGCCATCTTGGGTCTTGCGGCCGGTAAGGACAACTTCTTTTTTAAGTATTTATCCAGGTCGGATTGTCCCCTGGCATGTCTAGGTGTCATCTGGGTCTCCTTAGACTTGTCCTTGTTGAGTTTCCCCATAATAGAGCGGGGTGGGAACCCGTAAGATAGCTATTTGCTAGTGCTGCTGTGAGGAGCTCTTGGGTCAAGCGGCCATTTCCTGACGCGGCTAGCTCCGCCCCACATTTGCTCACCTTGTGCACATCTTTTATACTGTGCTTCAGTGCCCTCCATGCTCTCCATTTGTTGTCAACCTACAAATCTCCTGTCATAGTATGATGGGAGTTATAGTTTTTCCACAGTTGGAGCCACAGATTAGAGGTTATCGCTGCACAGTAATCAATAATAATTTTTCTACTTCCATACACTGACCATATAGAAGTAGATACCAGTTCAGAGCATATGAATCAGTATTGGTATACATCCCGTGACTCGCCAGTGATGTCTCCTCTGATTGGAGTCTTTCACTTCTTCCAGCTGGACATTGTTAACTGCTGGACATAAAAAGAAATATAAATTGACCACTCACAAATCACACCGCAGCCGCCCACAGTCCCTGCCAGATCCACTTTATTTCTCAGGGAGCAAACAACGACCTTGCCAACTTGGCTTCTCTCTTTTCCAATGCCCCCTCTTTTTATTCCACTTTCCTCGCCTGGGTTTATATTTCAGATGCTGCCCTATGTGATCTGTGCAGTGTGTACTACAGGGAAAGTGCTGGATGATGGATTATAATAGTGGGGCACTGCATAGGTGCAGCCAGTTACTATAATAAAGCACACGGAGGGGCAGCATGCAGTCCGGGTTTTAAATCTTTCCAATCAATAAAACAAGGGCTCAGTGTTAAAGACTGCAGCAGGTATTGATGGGGAGGCTGCCGCCAGTCATATACTGTGCATATACATCTGCTGGGGTGTGATGCACTCACACGGAGGCCTCTTTAAGTGTTATGTCCGCTGTGTAGTCATTGACTGAAACGTGCAAATAAGGTAACCAGCTGGAAGGCAGTTATCCAGTTACTACAGCTCCTGGAACACCCTCCCCCGTTTACAGTTACAACATCTCTTGCATTACCCCTGCTGCCCCCTCTCCCATTTACAGTTATTACAGCTCTTACAGTAACTCCGTTGTCCATAACTCATTTACTGTTATTACAGCTCTTATTTTACCCCTGCTTCCCTCCCTATTTATAGTAATTACAGCTCTTTACCCCAGCTATCCCCTCCTCCATTTACAGTTATTACAGCTCTTTACCCCAGCTATCCCCTCCTCCATTTACAGTTATTACAGCTCTTTACCCCAGCTATCCCCTCCTCCATTTACAGTTATTACAGCTCTTTACCCCAGCTATCCCCTCCTCCATGTACAGTTATTACAGCTCTTTACCCCAGCTATTCCCTCCTCCATTTACAGTTATTACAGCTCTTTACCCCAGCTATCCCCTCCTCCATTTACAGTTATTACAGCTCTTTACCCCAGCTGTTCCCTCCTCCATTTACAGTTATTACAGCTCTTTACCCCAGCTATTCCCTCCTCCATTTACAGTTATTACAGCTCTTTACCCCAGCTATCCCCTCCTCCATGTACAGTTATTACAGCTCTTTACCCCAGCTATCCCCTCCTCCATTTACAGTTATTACAGCTCTTTACCCCAGCTATCCCCTCCTCCATTTACAGTTATTAAAGCTCTTTACCCCAGCTATGCCCTCCTCCATTTACAGTAATTACAGCTCTTTACCCCAGCTATCCCCTCCTCCATTTACAGTTATTACAGCTCTTTACCCCAGCTATCCCCTCCTCCATTTACAGTTATTACAGCTCTTTACCCCAGCTATCCCCTCCTCCATTTACAGTTATTAAGGCTCTTTACCCTAGCTATCCCCTTCTCCATTTACAGTAATTACAGCTCTTTACCCCAGCTATCCCCTCCTCCATTTACAGTTATTACAGCTCTTTACCCCAGCTATCCCCTCCTCCATTTACAGTTATTACAGCTCTTTACCCCAGCTATCCCCTCCTCCATTTACAGTTATTACAGCTCTTTACCCCAGCTATCCCCTCCTCCATTTACAGTTATTACAGCTCTTTACCCCAGCTATCCCCTCCTCCATTTACAGTTATTAAGGCTCTTTACCCCAGCTATCCCCTTCTCCATTTACAGTAATTACAGCTCTTTACTCCAGCTATCCCCTCCTCCATTTACAGTAATTACAGCTCTTTACCCCAGCTATGCCCTCCTCCATTTACAGTTATTACAGCTCTTTACCCCAGCTATCCCCTCCTCCATTTACAGTTATTAAAGCTCTTTACCCCAGCTATCCCCTCCTCCATTTACAGTAATTACAGCTCTTTACCCCAGCTATCCCCTCCTCCATTTACAGTTATTAAAGCTCTTTACCCCAGCTATGCCCTCCTCCATTTACAGTTATTACAGCTCTTTACCCCAGCTATCCCCTCCTCCATTTACAGTTATTAAGGCTCTTTACCCCAGCTATCCCCTTCTCCATTTACAGTAATTACAGCTCTTTACTCCAGCTATCCCCTCCTCCATTTACATTAATTACAGCTCTTTACCCCAGCTATCCCCTCCTCCATGTACAGTTATTACAGCTCTTTACCCCAGCTATGCCCTCCTCCATTTACAGTAATTACAGCTCTTTACTCCAGCTATCCCCTCCTCCATTTACATTAATTACAGCTCTTTACCCCAGCTATCCCCTCCTCCATTTACAGTTATTACAGCTCTTTACCCCAGCTATGCCCTCCTCCATTTACAGTTATTACAGCTCTTTACCCCAGCTATCCCCTCCTCCATTTACAGTTATTAAAGCTCTTTACCCCAGCTATCCCCTCCTCCATTTACAGTAATTACAGCTCTTTACCCCAGCTATCCCCTCCTCCATTTACAGTTATTAAAGCTCTTTACCCCAGCTATGCCCTCCTCCATTTACAGTTATTACAGCTCTTTTCCCCAGCTATCCCCTCCTCCATTTACAGTTATTACAGCTCTTTACCCCAGCTATCCCCTCCTCCATTTACAGTTATTACAGCTCTTTACCCCAGCTATCCCCTCCTCCATTTACAGTTATTACAGCTCTTTACCCCAGCTATCCCCTCCTCCATTTACAGTTATTAAGGCTCTTTACCCCAGCTATCCCCTTCTCCATTTACAGTAATTACAGCTCTTTACTCCAGCTATCCCCTCCTCCATTTACAGTAATTACAGCTCTTTACCCCAGCTATCCCCTCCTCCATTTACAGTTATTAAAGCTCTTTACCCCAGCTATGCCCTCCTCCATTTACAGTTATTACAGCTCTTTACCCCAGCTATCCCCTCCTCCATTTACAGTTATTAAAGCTCTTTACCCCAGCTATGCCCTCCTCCATTTACAGTTATTACAGCTCTTTACCCCAGCTATCCCCTCCTCCATTTACAGTTATTACAGCTCTTTACCCCAGCTATCCCCTCCTCCATTTACAGTTATTAAGGCTCCTTACCCCAGCTATCCCCTTCTGCATTTACAGTAATTACAGCTCTTTACTCCAGCTATCCCCTCCTCCATTTACAGTTATTACAGCTCTTTACCCCAGCTATCCCCTCCTCCATTTACAGTTATTACAGCTCTTTACCCCAGCTATCCCCTCCTCCATTTACAGTTATTACAGCTCTTTACCCCAGCTATCCCCTCCTCCATTTACAGTTATTGCAGCTCTTTACCCCAGATATCCCCTCCTCCATTTACAGTAATTACAGCTCTTTACCCCAGCTATCCCCTCCTCCATTACAGTTATTACAGATCCCACTGTATTTTACCCTTGCTACCCTCTCCACCATTTATTACAGCTCTTACTTTACTCCTGCTATCCTCTCACCATTTACAGTTATTACAGCTCTCACTTTAATGCTGCAACCCCTCCCCATTTATAGTTATTACAGCTGTTACTTTACCCCAGCTATCCCCTCCCCATTTAGAGTTATTATTGCTCCTACCTTACCCCTGCTATTGCAGCATCCCTCATATGTGTGTAAATGGGACACTTTAAACATCTGAATATTTATGTATTTGCATCGTATGGTATTTCCTTTTATCACACTGGCAATTTCATTTGCACCCACTCGCCCCCTAGGTGGTGCTGGTGCAGTGTCCTGGGTTTCATGTAAAGATGTTCTCATAAAGTTGCGTAGGGAGGGGGAAGTTCTAACAAGTCTCCCAGGACTAACTCCGCCCTACACTGTGTGTGTTCAGGAAGTCGGAAGGAAATAATCTGTTTTTTGATACCTGAGGACAACCTGCACCTCAGCTTCCATCTTGGAGGGTTACAAACCCTCCATAGTTAGTTCTATGTACCAGCCCATAGAAGGGAAAAGATCACAGTATCTCCAGACAACTCAGAGAGGTAATGAAGACAATGACAAAGGAAGGTAACTGTGGTGTATGTGACTCCGGCCTACTTTGCATCAGGTGGAGAGATCTCAAGCTATCGGCTACCCACCATACTTACAGACTAAAGGATCATTTGTCTGAATATAGTATTCCTATAAAAGGAAACTGAAGTATAGGATTATACAGTACAATAAGAACAGCATTAACCTCCAATTTGGAGCAGAGAGAAAGACTGATCGTCATCAAGGACTATTCCCCCATGCAACTTCTGAGAAGTAATGGGAATCATTGTAAAAGCTGCTCTGATGTAAATGACTTTTCATACATTGATAACCTGTGGATCAGCTTCAGTAAAATACCAGGAGTTTATTTAAAATTCAAGTCTCTTTATTCCGTATCATCTTAACTACTACTGTCAACATTTGCTGGCGTCACGAACCAGGGGCCCAGCCACAAGCACCCTAAACATCACCACTATCAAGGGCACCTCAGCCAACATCTGGCTGGTGTTCCCTGCCACGGAGAGTGCCCCGGAAGATCTCGTGCTGTCTTCCCATCCACTGCACTGCCAGCCCCAAGGGACAACTAAAAAGTGAGTACTACTATCCTCGGCACCTCAATCACTAGTACGCTCACGCCCGAAATAGTCCTTAGGGAGCCCTGGCATTCTGCATGAATTGGCGTGAGTACTACTATCCTTGGCACCTTATCGCTAGTACGCTCACGCCCGCATCATCCTTAGGGAGCCCTGGCACGCTACATGAATTGGCGTCACTACGAACAGGATTCGTGCAATATAACTGTGTGCCATATTGCCAAACCCTTTTGAGAATAAGCCCCACTTGCTTTATTCAGTGACTTTGCTTGATACACGTTTTATTGGGCTGCAGAATTGTTCAAATCGCTTGGAATTGCATGGACATACTATACGAGTTTATTGCCATGTCTGAACAAGGAGAAAGTGTGCAGCCTGACCTCAACAGGTCCCCGGCAGTAACCGCAGCTGGTCCTAGTGCATCACTAGCCGCTGCAGCATCAAGCATGATGCCTTTAACAATGCCTTATTTCTTTGGTTCCCACGATATGCTGGGGAATCTCATACTTTAAGGGATTTTAAAGATTTTTTTTTGGGCTATATTCATATTGTACCCTGTGTCGGCAGAACAGCAAATGGAAATCCTCCTTGCACAATTTGAAGGTGCTGCCCTCAGAGAAGTGAAATCCTAGCCCAGCTCTGAGAGAAAAACCCTGGAGCAGATATTTGGATGACTTTACACCATTTTTGGAACCCAGGACTGTGTCAGAGGCCAAGATGAGATTCTGCAGTAAGAGACGGCTGGTAAGTCACTTTGCATTGTCCTTACAGGAAGCCCTGCGGGATGTTATACAGGTAGACCCTCATGAAGCTGAGGATCAAGATAAAACACTGAAATAACAATTCATTGAAGGTGTTAGGACAGAAACCTTAAAAGCCAGTTAAAAATGTTAGCTGCACAGCACCCAAGTTCTACCTTCCTAGACCTCAAAGAGCTAGCCATCAGTATTCTGGGGAAAGACCCACAACCAGAACTTGCTAGGCCTGCTGAAATGTCTGTGCATAAGCCAACTATATCTCCAAAATGTCACCCTATAGTCAGTCAGGAAGCCCAAGCTCCAGTTCCTGATGCAGTTTGCTGCCTTGACAGAATAAGTTAACTTCCTAAGCAAAAGTCTGGAGAAAATATGCCAAAAACTAGAACAGTGGGAAAAACCCTTATTGCTGAAGGATGAGATACCGTCACCAAGTAAACATTTCCCTCTGATTATAAAGAGACTTATGACAGAAACTCTGGTAGACGTCCCACTGACCACTTAACGAGCTGAAGTGACCCATTTGTAGGTACTGTCACAAGCCAGGTCATACAGAAATGATGTGCTGGCAGTTAAAAGGTCGACCCCTGAGACCAAGGACGCCCCCTCGGGAGGTAGAGCAGTAGGTCCAGAAGATCCCAGCTGGATGTCCAGATATGTGGGCTCCCATCCAGAAGCAGTTCTCCGAATCAATGGGGTTCCCTTTGTTGCCTTATTGGACACCGGATCCCAAGTAACAACTATCCGACAGACTGCCTTTGAGGAATACTGGGACCAAAACCAGCTGACATAGCCACCAAAATCCTGGCTGAGCATTATAGCCAGCAACGGCAAACCTGTGCCAGTGCATGGGTACTGGGAGCCAACTCTTCAAGTGAGGGGAACCACACTACCCCAACAAGGTATTATTGTTGTGCAAGTTAGGGAAGATAACAACCCTCCAGTAGTCCTAGGAATGAACGTCCTTAGGAACTGCTATACTGAAACGCTTGAAGCTTTGCACAAGTCTATGCCTACCGCTTCACCTGCCTCCAAAAAGGTGATACAACAGACCATAGGTGTATTAAGTGCACAACAGAAATTTGTTAATGAGAAAGGAGAGATTTGCCGAGCATGTATCAAAGATAACCAACCAGTAATCCTGAAACCCAATGCTGAAACATTCCTATGGTGCCTAGCTGCCCTTGGAGTCCAAGGTCAGGATTATCAAGCCCTGGTAGAACCCATCAACCTGGAGGGCCATCCTCTAGTCCAAGTGGCAAGAAGCCTAGTGACTGTTTCTCAAGGTAAAGTGCAGTTATGTCTCCTGAACTTAAGTAGTAACAGTATAACTTTGACCAAGCCCTGCCTTGTTGCTCAATTGTTACAAGTCACTTTTCAAGATGTTATCAGTGTACCTGCAGCTACAACCGAACAATCTACTGAAAAGCTGAATACTCCAAAGACATCTTGGTGGACAGAACTCCATGTGGGAGATGCTTCTACACCTGAGGAACAAATTGAAGGAGTCTTAAAAGTCGTCAAGGAATACCATCAAGCCTTCAGTAAACATCCTTCAGATTATGGAGAGGTCAGTGTAATTAAGCACACCATCCCTACCGGATCACACCCTCCAATTAAAGAAAGGTACATAACACCAACTATGTACCAATCTGTAAAAAAGATGATCCAGGAGATGAAGGATTCAAAAATCATCAAAGCATCTCTAGTCCTTGTCTGAAAGAAAAATGATAACATTCGGTTCTGTGTGGACTACAGAAAGATTAATCAAATTACCGACAAGGATGCATATCCTTTACCAAGAATCAAGGAGTCCTTGACAGCATTAGGATCCTCAGCTTACTTTTCTACTCTGGATTTAACTAGTGGATACAGGCAGGTACCCATGGCTCCTGAAGATCATAAAAAAAAACTGCATTTACTACCCCTATGGGCCTATTTGAATTTAACTATATGCTGTTTAGGCTTTGCAATGCACCTGGAACTTTCCAAAGATTAATGGAGCACTGTTTAGGCCACAAGAACTTTAAACTGTCTTATTATACCTAGATGATGTCATCATCTACTCTAAATCCTATGAAGACCACTTAAAACATCTTGCAGAAGTTTTTCAAGTCCTCATCAAGCACAGACTTAAGATCAAACCCTCTAAGTGCTACCTACTGAAACCAGAAGTCAAGTACCTGGGAATTATTGTCAGTTCTGAAGGTGTTAAGCCAGATCCAGAGAAGATAGCCGCAGTCTGGAATTGGCCTACTCCTACCACATTAAAAGAGGTGAGAAGTTTTCTTAGTTTTGCAGGATACTACAGACGTTTTATCCCTCACTTCGCCAAGATTGTTGAGCCGATACAATAACTCGGGGAGGACATCCCAAAAAGTATCAGAAAGCCCAGATACTGTCACAGCCAGTTCTGTGAGAAGGTCTGGCAGACGTCCTTCTCTACCTCTTGCATGATGTTCTTTGTTTTGGTTTCACTTTGTCATCTCCTTTCCTTCTTCCAGGTGTCACCTATTTTGACTAATCGTCTCCCTTTATATTCCCTCCCATACTGCCTCACTTTGCGGTTTATACTACTTCCTGGATGAAGTGTTCACTGCTGAAGGCTGCTGCTGCTGTTTACTCAGATAAGTCTTTTCATGTATTGTGTTTCCTTGCTGGCTTGATTCTAGGTTACCCTGACTCCATCCGTATTAAGTGCAGGGAGCCGGTGGTCATGTCCCCTCACTATTATAGGGTTTTCAGGTGTCGCACAGTCTTAGGTACGTGTGCATGCAATCGTCTACCATTGAGACCCTTGCATGGGCATAGCAGTCAGGGAGAGGTCTTAGGGTTTTATAGGGCTCACCTATATGCTCCTTAGTTTTGGATCAAGTCAGTCGGACGTTTATTCATAAGTTCCAGCTATCTGCAACATCATCTGTGACATTATAAACCGCCGTAACCGTCTTAAGCATGGATCCGGTTTCAACCTTGATTGACCGCATGCAAGGTATTCCGCTGGAGGTAGCAGATCTCCGTAAAACTGTGTCTCAGTTTCAGGTGACTGGTTCTGATGGTGTTCATGGAGTTTGTTCTGAGCCTAAGATCTCGCTTCCGGATACGTTCTCCGGGGGTAGTGAGAATTTTGTTTGCTTTAGAGAGGCTTGCAAACTCCATTTTCGCCGACTTCCCCATTCCTCTGGTGATGAGGAGCAGAGGGTGGGGATCATCATCTCGCTGCTCAGGGATAACGCTCAGTCTTGGGCCTTTTCGCTGCCGGTCGGGGCACGACCCCTCCGATCGGTGGATGAATTTTTTGTAGCCCTGGGGCAGATATATGATGACCCGGATCGTATTGCTCTGGCTGAATCTAAACTGCATCTTTTATGCCAGGGTAAACAGTCCACAGAGATATATTGTTCTGAATTTCAGAGATGGGCAGCTGATACTGGTTGGAATGATGCTGCACTCCGAAGTCAATTTTGCCATGGTCTTTCGGAAAGATTGAAAGATGCATTTGCTTTTCATGAGAGACCAGCCTCATTAGAATCTGCCATGTCTCTAGCTGTTCGTATTGACAGGCGTCTTAGAGAGAGAGAGGAGACTACTCCTTCCTGTCATATTCAGCCCAAGGACAGTGGGGCTTTCTCATTCAGTGCGCAGGGGTCTCAGTCTCTCTCAATCCCCTCTGAGGAGGAGGCCATGCAGCAGGGTTTGCTTGCCTCTGATAGTAGAGGATTCAGCTCTAGGAGATTCGTGGAGTTTTCTGAGGGTAATAAAAACAAAACAAAAAGAAAATAACCCTCTAAAAACTTTCCATTTGCTATTATTGGCAAGGTTGATGCGGAAATTAAAGGTTTGCCGTTAGCTTGTAGTTCCCGTTTTCTCCTACCTGCCAGGGTGGCGCTAGACAGCAATAACATTGTTTGTGAGATTTTTGTAGCTAGTGGAGCAGCTGTCAATCTCATTGATAATCAATTTGCAATAACGCATGGTTTCCAGGTATGCACTTTGGAAAAGGATATACCTGTTTTTGCTATCGATTCCGCTCCACTTTCTCAAAGATCGTTAAAGGGCATAGTTCACAATATCCGTTTGACTGTGGGTGACACTCATGTTGAGGATATGTCATGTTTCGTCTTAAGCAGATTACCTACTCCTCTTGTGTTGGGGCTACCCTGGCTCACTAAACATAACCCCACCATTGATTGGCAAGCAAGGCAAATAAATGGTTGGAGTGAGTTTTGCAGAGAGAATTGCCTCACGACGTCTCTTTCAGAGGTTTCTACCAAGACTGTACCATCTTTTCTCTCTGAATTTTCAGTGAGTGTCCAGGAGTTGCCCCCTCATCGGGAGTACGACTGCCCTATTAATCTCATCCCAGGCGCCAAGCTGCCAAAATCACGTTTATACAATCTCTCCCAACCTGAAAGAGTCGCTATGCGTACTTATATCTCTGAGAGCCTGAGAAAGGGACACATCCGACCCTCGAAGTCACCTGTTGCCGCTGGGTTTTTTTTTATTACGAAAAAAGATGGTTCTTTAAGACCTTGTCTGGATTTCAGGGAGCTGAACTGTATCACAATTCGGGACCCATATCCGCTTCCTCTGATCTTGGACCTGTTTAACCAGATTGTTGGGGCTAAAGTTTTTTCTAAGTTGGATTTAAGAGGGGCATACAACCTAGTCAGGGTCAGGGAAGGGGACGAATGGAAGATGGCCTTCAATACCCCTGAGGGTCATTTCGAGAATTTGGTTATGCCCTTTGGTTTGATGAATGCTCCAGCCGTCTTCCAACATTTTGTGAACAGCATTTTTTATCATTTAATGGGGAAATTTGTTCTGGTGTATCTAGATGACATTTTGATTTTTTCTCCTGATTTCAAGACTCATCGGGACCACCTACGTCAGGTCTTGCTGATTCTGCGGGAGAATAAATTGTACGCTAAACTGGAAAAATGTGTGTTTGCGGTACCGGAGATTCAATTTCTTGGTTTTCTTTTCTCCGCTTCTGGTTTTCTCATGGACCCTGAGAAGGTCCGCGCTGTGCTTGATTGGGAGCTTCCTGAGAATCAGAAGGCGCTGATGCAGTTTTTGGGTTTTGCCAATTATTACAGAAAGTTCATTTTGAATTATTCCTCTGTTGTTAAGCCACTCACTGGTATGACTAAAAAGGGGGTAGATTTTTCCTCCTGGTCGGTAGATGCGCTTAAAGGGCTTCTGTCAGCCCACTAAACCGTTTTGTTTTGTTTTTTTCTTAATAATAACCCCTACACTGCGATTTATCCATACATAAGTAAAATAAGAATTTTGGTTCAGTAGAATTTGCTAAAACCCTATTTTTATAATATGTAAATTACCTTGCTACCAGCAAGTAGGGCGGCTACTTGCTGGTAGCAGCCGCATCCTCCGATGGTAATAACGCCCCCTCTGCTTGTTGATTGACAGGGCCAGCGGACGGGATCTTTCTCCGCTGGCCCTGCCTGTTTTCATTCAATATCTGGCGCCTGTGCCGCGGCTTTGGCATACTCCTCCCCGACAAGCATCCCTGTCACCATGGGAACGCCTGGGGGTTAGAATATACCATCGGATCTGAGTTTTCACAATCTCATTGATTCCCATTACGAAAATTTGCATCACGAAAATTCTCATTACGAAAATTCGTATTACGAAAATTTGTAATCAACACTACTCCTAACGAATATTCGAATTTGCGAATATTCAACGAATATTCTATGAAATATTCGCAAAATATCACGAATTCGAATATGACCCCTGCCGCTCATCACTAACCACAAACTGATTGGGTCAATGAACATCAAAAAGGCCTAGCTGATACCCAAAAAATTGTTCAGATTCGCATGGCGAATGTACGCCAAAAGCAACAGAAAGACTATGATCAGTCTGCAAAAGCAGAACCTTTAAGAATTGGTAACCATGTGTGGCTGAAATTTAATCATTGCACCAGTAAACTGGATAATAAATGGGAAAGGGAACCCTACGTCATCACAGCTATTCCCAATCCTGGGACTGATATCTACGAAATCACCAAGGAGAACAGAGCACCACAAATAGTTCATTGCAACTGCCTCAAGCTGTGATTGAAGGAAGAAGCTCCAATCCAAGAAGAAACTCCATCCACAGAGCAAGTGTCAATCTATCAGCTACCCACCATACTTTTAGACAAAAGGATCATTTGTGTGAATATACACTGCCTGTCCAAAAAAATGTCGCCACCTGGATTTAACTAAGCAAATAGTTATGAGCCTCCTATTGGATAATTACTACATTGGCGATTATCTTTCAGCTGGCAACAGGTTATTTAGCCCCAACTGGTGCAATGAGTTGCTTCTCATTTCTTAAACAACCATGTCGAAACACTCGTGGTAGTGGAAAAGATGTTAGTCTGTTTGAGAAGGGTCAAATCATTGGCATGCATCAAGCAGAGAAAACATCTAAGGAGATTGCAGAAACTACTAAAATTTGGTTAAGAACTGTCCAACGCATTATTAAAAACTGGAAGGATAGTGGGGACCCATCGTATTCGAGGAAGAAATGCGGCGGGGAAAAAATCCTGAATGATCGTCATCGGCGATCACTTAAACGTTTGGTGAAATCAACTTGAAGAAAAACAACAGTAGAACTCAGGGCTATGTTTAATAGTGAAAGTAAGAGCATTTCCACATGCACAATGCAAAAGGGAACTCAAGGGATTGGGACTGAACAGCTGTGTAGCCGTAAGAAAACCACTAATCAGTGAGGCAAACCAGAAAAAAAGACTTCAATTTGCTAGGGAGCATAAAGATTGGACTCTGGAGCAATGGAAGAAGGTGATGTGGCAAGAAGAAGCAAGATCATGTAGCTGTTTTCCTTTCCTCTGGGCCCTGATCAAGCCTGGAGAAGACAACCACAGCAACCAAGCACCAGACAGTGAGTAACAGCTAAACTTAGCTTATGGACCTCATTAGCACAAGTGACCAGAAGTAGTTTTCTGAGTGCCTGGACACAAATGGACAGTTAGTGCGCAGAATTGTCCTAATCCACTACACAAGCCTTCTGGGTCATAGTAGAAAAACCTAAACCTTTTCAGAAGAGTATCCTGCAAATAATGAAGCAGATGTGTTTGCCTGCCACAAGGGAGATCGCCCTTAAAGGATAGCTCATAGTAACCAGATATATCAGCATACTTAGTACCAGAGTGCTATAGAGTGGACTTGGGATTACCACCAGGATCCTTGCCTGTAAAGTGTCATCATTAGGAGAATCCCTTCATTGACATCTGCCACTACCTGATAATAGGATTACCAGTGAACTTATTATTATTTGTGCTACACAAAACGCCTTTCATTGATAAACTGTACCAACTGGTTTACAACTGACTCCTCAACATTTCCACTACTACTCTCAAAATTTGCACCTGATGGTGCTGGCATCACGAACCAGGGGCCCAGCTGCAAAAGCACCTAACAACCATTACCATTAAGGGCACCTCAACTTCCATCTGGCTGGTGTTCCCTGTAACCGAGCATGCCCCAGAGGATTTCGTGCTGTCTTACCATCCACTGAACGCCGGCCCAGAGAGGCATCTGCTAACCGTGAGTACATGAACTATTGCACCCATCGGCCCACCATGAGCCTCATGTGTTTTCCTCAGTGGTTTGGTATGCTACCCTATCCCATGCCCATTTATAGTTATTACAGCTCTTTCTTTACCCCAGCTATCCCCTCCCCAATTACAGTTATTACAGCTCTTTCTTTACCCCAGCTACCCCCTCTCCTATTTACAGTTATTACAGCTGTTACTTTACCCCAGCTATCCCCTCCCCATTTACAGTTATACAAACGCAAAATACAAATGCAATAGCACTCTGCAACCAGCATTCTGCCCTGCCTCTATGCTGGATGAGGCATTGGTGTACATTTTGGCCAAAGCGTAATAAGCCACTCACCACGTCAAGGTCGCCTCTATGGAGTGGTCCCTAACACTAGTTCCTACCTGTCTATGGGCCACGACACCCACACAAAGTCCAGGGAATGCAGGTGCAGCATGCACGCTTTGGCCAAAATGTACACCAATGCCTCATCCAGCATAGAGGCAGGGCAGAGTGCTGGTTGCAGAGTGCTATTGCATTTGTATTTTGCGTTTGTATATGTATTTCGCCATAGTGATGTGCACCTACATACAGGGTTGTGCTGACTCAATCACCCACATTTACAGTTATTACAGCTGTTACATTACCCCAGCTATCCCCTCCCCCATTTACAGTTATTACAGCTGTTACTTTACCCCAGCTATCCCCTCCCCATTTACAGTTATTACAGCTGTTACTTTACCCCAGCTATCCCCTCCCCATTTACAGTTATTACAGCTGTTACTTTACCCCAGCTACCCCCTCCCCCATTTACAGTTATTACAGCTGTTACTTTACCCCAGCTATCCCCTCCCCATTTACAGTTATTACAGCTGTTACTTTACCCCAGCTACCCCCTCCCCCATTTACAGTTATTACAGCTGTTACTTTTCCCCAGCTATCCCCTCCCCATTTACAGTTATTACAGCTGTTACTTTACACCAGCTACCCCCTCCCCACTTAGATATTACACCTGTTACTTTACCCCAGCTATCCCCTCCCCATTTACAGTTATTACAGCTGTTACTCTACCCCAGCTATCCCCCTCCCCACTTACAGTTATTACAGCTGTTTCTTTACCCCAGCTATCCCCTTCCCCATTTACAGTCATTACAGCTTTTACGTTACTCCAGCTATCCCCTCCCCATTTACAGTTATTACAGCTGTTACTTTACCCCAGCTATCCCCTCCCCATTTACAGTTATTACAGCTGTTACTTTACCCCAGCTATCCCCTCCCCCATTTACAGTTATTACAGCTGTTACTTTACCCCAGCTATCCCCTCCCCATTTACAGTTATTACAGCTGTTACTTTACCCCAGCTATCCCCTCCCCATTTACAGTTATTACAGCTCTTTTTTTACCCCAGCTATCCCCTCTCTCATTTATAGTTATTACAGTGTAACACCCCAGAGTTGTGTTACTACACGCTTCTACCCCACTACTATCTCCTAAGAGCCTTTATACTGTCATCAGATATGATTTTAAGTGCAGAAGCTAACCCTGCCATAGTTACAGAGCTACCAAGCAGACGTTTATCCTGCAAGCTCCACATTTAAAGCAGAAGTACTCATTCCTGCCAATCATTGCCAAAACCTGCTGGGACCAAGAGACCAAAGCTGTATACTGTTTGGATGCAAGTTATTTCAAGTATAGCAACATTTAAACTTCATATAAAGGTCTGGACATCATTTATTCTGCAAAGTTCAACTATTACTCCTATTATCACTACACTCAAATTTATTGCAAGTGATCCAGTAGTCCGTTTGTACCCAGGTAGGAGACACCGTGATACAACTACCACAACACTACAGAGACTTCTTAACCGTTGTGAGACCTCAGCACACGTTATATTGAATGGCTTTTGTGGGTGCACATCTCCTGACAGGCTCCTTCCACCCGCGGAGTGAAATAATAGCTTTGAATAGGTGTTTCGGAGACAGCACACCGGAGTCAGCAAATGGCTTTGTATTCAATCTTTATTTACCAGTGGTACAATCTCATCCCATTTATTGCCTATGGCAACGTTTCGGGCCCAGTTCGGTGCCCTTTGTCAAGCTATAAATGTAAATATAAACACAGAACAATACAATTAAAAAATATATAAATATATATATACACTCACCTAAAGAATTATTAGGAACACCTGTTCTATTTCTCATTAATGCGATTATCTAGTCAACCAATCACATGGCAGTTGCTTCAATGCATGTAGGGTTGTGGTCCTGGTCAAGACAATCTCCTGAACTCCAAACTGAATGTCAGAATGGGAAAGAAAGGTGGGCTACAACAGCAGAAGACCCCACCGGGTACCACTCATCTCCACTACAAATAGGAAAAAGAGGCTACAATTTGCACAAGCTCACCAAAACTGGACTGTTGAAGACTGGAAAAATGTTGCCTGGTCTGATGAGTCTCGATTTCTGTTGAGACATTCAAATGGTAGAGTCCGAATTTGGCGTAAACAGAATGAGAACATGTATCTATCATGCCTTGTTACCACTGTGCAGGCTGGTGGTGGTGGTGTAATGGTGTGGGGGATGTTTTCTGGGCACACTTTAGGCCCCTTAGTGCCAATTGGCCATCGTTTAAATGCCACGGGCTACCTGAGCATTGTTTCTGACCATGTCCATCCCTTCATGACCACCATGTACCCATCCTCTGATGGCTACTTCCAGCAGGATAATGCACCATGTCACAAAGCTCAAATCATTTCACATTGGTTTCTTGAACATGACAATGAGTTCACTGTACTAAAATGGCCCCACAGTCACCAGATCTCAACCCAATAGAGCATCTTTGGGATGTGGTGGAACGGGAGCTTCGTGCCCTGGATGTGCATCCCTCAAATCTCCATCAACTGCAAGATGCTCTCCTATCAATATGGGCCAACATTTCTAAAGAATGCTATCAGCACCTTGTTGAATCAATGCCACGTAGAATTAAGTCAGTTCTGAAGGCAAAAGGGGGTCCAACACCGTATTAGTATGGGGGCACTAATAATTCTTTAGGTGAGTGTATATACATACATATCTCAGTGGAAATTCATTCATATACACAACAGTTATCATGACATTTTTCATATGTATCACTCCTTAGCAAATGGGAGTTCATCCATTAATAATTCATCCATTGCTTCAATAAATAATCCATGTCATAGAGGGAGACGTTTTCATGGCAAACAAGTGTTGGTCCAACTTCCAAAAGACATATCACTTGACGGTAGACAGAGCCGCAGGCATCAGTTCCTCTATGGACCAGCTATCGTATGAGGAACTGGTGTCTGAGAAATCATGGCTGTGCACTAGTGTCAAGAGTCATATATATGTAATACAGGGAAACAATGGTGAGCATCAACAGGACAACACATGATAAGGACGGGTTTAAGGCAAGCATGATTGGGACATGATTAAGAAAACAAGGTCGAGACATGGTTAAGACATGATTTCAGAGAGAGCATGATTAGAGCAGGGAACCAAAACACGACTTCAATGGTGGGTAAGTACATGATTACAGGGTGATATCAATTTCAGGATGTTACATGATTAAGGAATACTACATGATTAGGGTATATATTTTGGGTACAATATCAGGGTCGTCAGGGTTGCCTCATGGACGATTCCCCTGTGCCACTACCACAAAAGGACCCCCTGTATTAACCCTGTCAGGGGAAGAAGGCATTCAAAGTGTCACGCGTGGCTACAAAACCGGCAGCACATGTAGAAGCCATCTGGCCATCTGGTATGATGGCAGCAGCGGTGCGGTTAATTCCAGAGTCAGGATGGCGGTTATTGTGTTGCGGACAAGTAGTAAAGAATATCCCCATATATGATTACCTTAATGGCCGGTCGAAGTGTTTCCACGGCGTGCGGTGCATGTGGAGCACGCCATGGAGTTTTATGAGGAATCGAGACCGGACGTCCGGCGGTAGCCGGCATGCGTTGGGGGCGGAGCTTGGCTCGGCAGCAGTGCGTCTGGACTTGGCGCATGCGCATTATCCCAGTATGTCCGGCGGCGCCATCTTGGTTCCTGGAGATATGTAGAGGACAGAGTGGGCGCATGTCCAATAGTGTCGAGTGTCCCCTGCAGCCATTTTACGTCCTGGTCCAGGCGGGGGCTTGTGAATACTACAGCGGAGATGTGAATAAACGCATATCTAGTTCTGTCAGGAGTTAGATCCTGATGGTGTCTTAGAGTCATAGATATTATTCAAATTAAGTGGTTGCGTGATATGGTGCTGCCGGTTCTGTCCATTAAACATATGCACTTCTTTAACCATAGCTACGTATATCGGAATACTATACCCATTGGCTGCGATACATTAGTTCGACTATAGATGCTGATGAAGGGTTGTCTATAGTTAAGGCTCTACGTGGAGTCGTGGGGATACGTTGCAAGGGACGAACCTATTGGAGAGAAATGTAAAAAACGTATGAGTCAAGCATTCATAGAGTTAAGCATATTTATAATCCTTATTAAGGCCTCCTGGGCCCAAGGTACCCAAGCGGCGGATCCATTGCATCTCTCTGGAATGTAACATGTCATCACGACTCCCCCCTCTCCGGGGGTTTGGGACCCAATTGATAACCTGAAAGCGTAATTGGCTAGGCGTGTGTTTGTATTCCTGGAAATGTTGTACTAGTGGGGCTTCCTTTTTGTTGGTCCGGATATTAGACTTATGCTGGCTAATTCTATCTTTTATTTTTTGTGTGGTTTCACCCACATATCCCAGGCCACAGGGGCATTTGATGAGATAAATGACGTAATTTGTCATACATGAGAAATGGCCCCTAATATAGTACTTTTTCCCTGAGGAGGGATGCGTAAAGGAATTTCCTTTTGTGATATTGCCCTACTGGGCACATCCCAAACATGGGTAAGTACCTAAGTTGGGTGATCCTGTGATTGTGCGTTGTGCATCAATTTTCGTGGATCCCAGGTCGGATCTCACAAGTTGGTCACAGATAATAGGTGGGCGTTTATAGGACATCAGGGGTCTAAGGTGAAAGACACTGGGGATGCTTCTCTGTAGGATCTGCCAGTGTTTGTTCACAATTTTTTTTAATAGAAGTACTCCAAGTGGAGTAGGTTGTTACACAGGGGTTTCTGCTGTCCTGTTTAATATTATATTTTGGTTTTGGTTTTAGGAGGTCATCCCTACTTGTGTTGCTCACGCGCTGTGCGTGTTCTTTCAGTATTTTAGGTGGGAACCCACGAACCGCAAACTTGTTGTTCATTTGGGTTAGTCTTACTTCTGCGGTTTTGGGGTTGGAAACTATTCTTTTTACCCTCATGAGTTGTGATAATGGGAGTGAGTTGATCAGGCCTGGCGGGTGGTAGCTCTCATATAATAAAAGACTGTTCCTGTCTGTTGGTTTAGTGAATAGGTCATAGTGTAAATGGCTATTCTCTACCTGGAGGAGAACGTCGAGGAACGGGATCTTTGTCTGACTAGTCTCCAAGGAGAAAGCAATGGATCCCACTGATGAGTTCAGGTCATGATGGAAGCTTTGTAGGTCTTCTAGTGATCCCTGCCACAAACAGAAAATATCATCAATGTAACGTAGCCAGGTTTTTACACATTTGTGGAACAGTTGATGGGTATAAACAAAACGTTCTTCGAAGGCATTCATGTATATAACCGCGAATGTCGGTGCCACATTGCATCCCATCGCGGTACCCGCTACCTGTAGGTAAAAATCATCCTCAAATAGGAAATAATTATTTTTCAACACAAATTTAAGTAGTTCTATAATAAAGAGATTTTCCTCGTGTGAGTATTCCTGGTGTTGTACCAGGATCTCCATCACAGTCCCAATACCATTCTGTGGTACTGGCGAAGCCGAGTCCTTTGTTTAGGACCATAGTTTTAGATTGATCCAGCTACCACAACTACCACAGCACTACAGAGACATTATCGGCCATTACACCACTCTGGCATTCCTAATCTGGGACGTTCATTATAACACCTTGGAAGGGCCCTGGGATAGTACCCTGCTCACGCTGCAATTGGTGTCACGACAAATACAGACTATTATCCACCTGTACCTGGCCACTACAACAGCTCTTTCTTCACCCCAGCTATCCCCTCCCCACTTACAGCTATTACAGCTGTTACTCTACCACAGATATCCCCTCCCCATTTACAGTTATTACAGCTGTTACTTTACCCCAGCTATCCCCTCCCCCATTTACAGTTATTACAGCTGTTACTTTGCCCCAGCTACCCCCTATCTCATTTACAGTTATTTGCTGCAAAATATAGTAGGTGAAATAGAGAAGCTGTTTATTCAGAATCCGTTCTGCAGAAGAAGCAGAAGTTGTGGTCTCCATTTTTCTGTAATTATTGCAAATGATCCTGTCCTTGAATTTAGGACAGAAATGCAGAAGTTCTGGGATCATCACACTCACTGACCACCAACAGCGCAATCTACCAACACAAAGAACCTTAAAGAAGCAAAAAATAACTTCTGACAGAAACTACACCAAACATGACACAACTTCGCTTCACTGTGAAGCCCCATCCCCTAGACACCTGCAGCAGAAGAATTTGGCAGAATAAAACTTTGTATTCCCACTACTCCAGATAACAACAGCTCCAGAAAAGGTGTTAGTCCTGTTCTCCACAGCCCCCGCCCAGCAGATCAGCATTGTCAAAACCGCTAGCATAGTCAGTTTAAATCATTGGTGGAATGGAGAGCTCTGGTAGGGTGGTAGACAGAGACGAGGGAGGAGATGTAGGGGGTGCAGCACTGGGGAGAGCTTCATGGGGCGAGAGTGAGGGAAGTGTACATTTTATCCAGTGGTGGATGGGCAACCAGTGCTGTGACTGGCACAGGGTGGAGGCATCAGTGCAGTGACTGGCACAGGGTGGAGGCATTGGTGTAGTGACTGGCACAGGGTGGAGGCATTGGTGCAGTGACTTGCACAGGGTCGAGGCATCAGTGCAGTAACTGGAACAGGTTAAAGGCATTGGTGTTTTGACTTGCCCAGGGTGGATACATTGGTGTAGTGACTGGCACAGGGTGGAGGCATTGGTGCAGTGACTGGAACAGGTTGAAGGCATTGGTGCTTTGACTGGCACAGGGTGGAGACATTGGTTCAGTGACCGGCACAGGGTGGAGGCATTGGTACTTTGATTGGCACAGGGTAGAGGCATTGGTGCAGTGACTGGCACAGGGAAGAGGCATTAGTGCAGTGACTGGCACAGGGTGGAGGCATTGGTGCAGTGAGTTCATGTGTGGATGTATTGCGCCTCTAAATCCTTAGCTGAGATCCCCTGTTCACACCTATTGTTCTGTGCAGCTCTGCAGCAATCGCACTGTTCCACTGCTCGCTCTTACTGCGGGGTCTTGTGATCTCTACATAGTAATAAACAGCGGCTGGGATTATAAATGAGATGTTCTCAAAAGTTCTCAAAAATTCTATTTGACTGCTAAGCCAAAATTATTTTTTTATTTGCTTTGTGACGAATTACTTCACCACAAACCACATTTCTTTGTAAATGGCGGGTACAATGACATTGCACCACCCCCCTCATTAAACCCCTCAGATTGCACGTTCATCGATGGTCGCGACATCTGAGATGAATATTAAAGCCTTTTAGAGGTTGATCAACCCAAAAAAATGTAATCATACTTACCTAATTGTAGTGTACGGGGACTGTAATACCCGTCACTACCAAAGGTCACTTGGTGTGCTGTCGTCCCTCCTTATCTATGGGGAAGTTGGTATATGTCATCTTTATAAAATGTCATGTAATGTAATGCTATGTATTTCCCTGTTACTGTGAAACTTGCATGTACAGGCCTGCTAGGGGTGTCATTCCAGCCCTTGGTCACTAGAGGGAGCTAGGGAGCCCTAGTTTATATAAGGCCCAGTCAAGGAAGGGAAAGTCAGTTTAGTCTAGAGTTCAGAAGTTTCTAGAGCTGGAGGAAGCTGAGAGGGACAGAGGCAAAGCTCAGGAAAGCAAGAGGTACTCAAGATAACAGAGGAGGTACTTTATAAAGAGAAAACCAAGGATATACGCCAGAGTTAAGGTATTGGACCTTGGAGAAGAATTTCTATGTTCCAGGATCAGTCAGGATTAGAGTGCAAGCTCCTGTACTGCAAGTCCTGTGTTTCACACTCTGTAATCACCTTGCTCAATCTGTATTGCACTACATCACCCAGAAACACTTCTAAACACAACTTGAGTACGCTGCACCTCTCTTTTGGCGTCACGAACAGGATTCGCATGCTTTCTAGTGCAAGAAGCGTGAACTTTGTGCCTTATACAGTTGCCCTGTGACCAAAGTGACAAATTGCCTGTTTATTTAAAGTGGACTTTGTGGACTGAAAATCATACCCAAAGTGTACCAAAAACCCCTAAAAAGCGCTGTGCAGTGTTGCGCTACTCAGAGGAAGAAAATCGCCACATTGGAGTGTGGTTTTGTGGACTTTCTATCATCCTGCTTGCTGTCAGTGAATAGACAGCGGATTTGGCTAAAGATGGCCACCGGCCGCCTGGAGTGAAAGTTTCCCGCGCCGCTGAGGACCTTCGTGGGCGGATCCCTGCAAAGACACAGAGAATCCCGCCTCTCGTCATCATCGCACCGCCGCGGCCCTGCTCCTCCTACGTCACCGCGTTCTCAGGACGTCCGGAATCTCACGAGACTTGGCTTGCGCAAGCCCGGCGATACCGGTAAGCACCTGTAACCGGAGGGAAGGGGAGTGTTCCGGCCCCTTTAGTCACCAGCGGCCACCTCTCAATAGACTACCATGTCAGAACCGGGAGTGCCTGAGCAGCCGGCCCCGGGAGAGCTTGCGGCTCCTGATCATCCTACGGCCCCCAGCATGATGCCCTTTACCATGCCTTACTATTTCGGGGCCCCATGGTTCCCCCGCTACAGGGGAGAGAACCATACCCTAAGGGACTTTAAAGAAAAGTTGCTGGCACTATTCTGACTGTACCCTATAAATGCCGACCAGCAAATGGAAATCCTGCTGGCGCAACTGGAGGGAGCTGCCCGCAGGGAAGTGTTATCCTGGCCTGCTACTGAGCGGAGTACTCTAGAACAGATATTCACCCGCCTCAGAGCCACTTTTGAAACTAGGACTGCCTCAGAGATAAAGATGCACTTCTTTGGCAAGAAACAGAAGTCCGGTGAGTCCCTCCGTGACTATGCCCTATCACTTCAGGAGGCTTTAGGGGCTGTAATTCAGATAGATTCCAAAGAGGCTGATAACCGGGACCAGACCCTAAGGGAACAATTTATAACCGGGGTGTCTAGTGAGCAAATAAGGACCCAGTTAAAGATGCTGTCCGCACAGCACCCTAACAGTGCCTTTCTGGACTTTAAAGAACTGGCTATAAAAATTCTGGGGTCAGCAGTATCTACGGAGTTATGCACCCCACCTGAGTCATCAGCCTGCAGGCCAAAACCGCTTATCACTAACTAAGCTCAGGCCGGTCAAGCTGTTCAAGCTTCAGCTACCGATACTATCGCCATGCTGACAGAGCAAGTAAATCACCTCACTAAAAGTCTAGAGAGAGTGTGCAGAAAAATAGAGGAATGGGAAAAACCCATAATGACAGAAGAAGAATTCCTGTCACCTCCTAGGCCGTTCCCACCTCCTTACCAAGAGACTCACCCCAGGGATCCTGGGAGGCGCAATAAAGGTCGTAAGCGGCCCGTGTGTACATACTGCAAAAAGCTGGGACACACAGAATCCACGTGCTGGCAGTTAAACGGGCAACCCCTGAGGCTGAGGACCACCCCTCGGGAGGTAGAACACTAGGTCCAGAGGATCCAAATTGGATGCCACGGTATGTAGGATCCCATCCTAAAATCAATATAGAGATCAACGGGGTCCCCTTTGAAGCCCTATTAGATACTGGGTCTCAAGTCACTACTATTCAGCTGCCTGCATTTGAAAAGTTTTGAGACACCAACCAGTTAACCCAGCCGCCTGAATCCTGGGTGGAGATTATCGCCAGCAATGGCAAACCAGTAAAGATTCACGGATACTGGGAACCCACCCTGCAGGTGGGAGAAGTAACCTTACCACAACAGGGGGTGATAGTAGTGCAGGCCGGCGACAGAGGAGGACATCCTGTCATCCTAGGCACCAATGTCTTCAGAAACTGTTATTCAGAAATACTTGCCGTATTACATCAGACTTTGCCCACTGCTTCCTCTGCATCCAGGAGGGTGATTCAAAAGACTATTACTGTGTTAAGTGCCCAGCAGAGGTTTGCTAATGGGAAAGGAGAAATTTGTACTGCCAGGATTAGTGATATTAAGCCTGTGACTTTGCCTCCTAATTCTCAAACTCTTTTATGGTGTCGTGCTGTCCTGGGAGTCGAAGGCCGAGATTATCCAGCCCTGGTGGAACCAATCCAGATGGAGGATTATCCTTATGTGAGAGCTGCCAAGTGCCTGGTGAACGTCTCCCAAGGTAAAGTACCTGTCCGTCTGATTAACCAGAGTAATCATCCTGTTGCGCTTACTAAGCATTGCCGTGTTGCCCAGCTGTCCCAGGTGTCCTTCCAAGACATCATTCGTCTTCCAGTGACAGAAAAGCCGTCAGCTGCAGACAGCGGATGTTCGCCGGTGACCCAGCCACAAGTGCCCTGGTGGGAAGAGCTCCATGTGGGGGACGAGACTACCCCCCAACATCAACAAGAAGGGATCCTACAGCTGGTCAAAGAGCACCACCAGGCGTTCAGTAAGCATGCTACTGATTATGGGGAGGTGAGTGCCATACAACACACCATACCTACTGGCTCTCATCCTCCTATCAAGGAGAGGTACAGACCTTTACCACCTACTTCATATCAGACTGTAAAAGAGATGATCCAAGAGATGAAAGACTCTAATGTAATCCGGGACAGCCGTAGTCCGTGGGCTGCACCCCTGGTCCTTGTAAAGAAGAAGGACGGTGGTGTCCGTTTCTGTGTGGATTATAGGAAAATTAATCAAATAACCCACAAGGATGCATACCCACTGCCCTGCATTGAGGAGTCACTAACTGCTCTGGGCTCCTCTGCCTATTTCTCCACATTGGACTTGACCAGTGGCTACTGGCAAGTACCCATGGCCCCTGCAGATAGGGAAAAGACTGCTTTCACCACTCCCATGGGCCTGTTCGAATTCAATTGTATGCCGTTCGGGCTATGTAATGCCCCAGGAACTTTCCAGAGACTAATGGAGCGGTGTTTGGGTCACAAAAACTTCGAAACAGTGCTGCTGTATCTAGATGACGTCATTGTGTACTCAAAAACATATGAAGACCATCTGAAACATTTAGCAGAAGTATTTGAAATCCTTATCAAATATGGCTTGAAGGTAAAGCCATCCAAATGTCACCTGCTCAAACCTGCAGTAAGATACCTGGGGCATGTAGTAAGTGGAGAGGGCGTGCAACCTGACCCTGATAAGTTAGCAGCTGTCCGTAATTGGCCGGTTCCTACTACTGTCAAGGAAGTGAGGGGTTTCCTTGGTTTTGCCGGCTACTATAGACGTTTTATCCCCCATTTTGCTCAAATAGCTGATCCTATCCAGGAGCTCTTGAGGGGGCAACCCAAGAAAAGTCCTAGAACTCCTGTGCCCATTGAGTGGAATGAGGAAAGAGAGATAGCGTTCCAATTGCTAAAAAAGAAACTGACCGAGCCTCCAGTGTTAGGTTATCCAGATTATAGCAAGCCTTTCCATCTTTATACCGATGCTAGCAAGCGAGGCCTGGGAGCTGTGTTAGCCCAAATCCAAGAGGGAAAAGAAAGAGTGATAGCATATGCAAGCCGCTCCCTGAAAGGAGCTGAGAAAAATGACCAGAATTATAGTTCCTTCAAACTAGAGTTCCTGGCATTAGTGTGGGCAATGACAGAAAAATTCAAGGATTATCTAGCCGCCACCCCGTTCATTGCATTCACGGACAATAACCCTCTAGCACATCTAAATACAGCTAAATTAGGGGCCTTGGAGCAGAGATGGGCCTCTCGCCTTGCCAACTATGATTTCTCTGTAAAGTATCGTGCTGGACGCACTAATGATAATGCTGATGCTTTATCCAGGCTTCCCACAGAGACAGCTCCTGATGATGTGCGAGATGCTTGGGAAGATGTAGAGATGCCGGCTTTCTATAACAAATTTGCTCAACAGGACCAGGCTCGAGCTACCCATGGCAGAGCTGCAGTTCCTTCACCCTCCAGTAGGCCTGATCCTAAAGAAGAAAGGTGGGTGAAACTACAGTCTGAAAGTAGAGTGCTGGGTGAGTTGTTGGACTTCATTACTAGTGGCAGAGCCCCCGAGAGGATTCGGCGTAAGAGTGCAGATCCTGAGCTCATCAAACTGTGGAGACAATGCCATAAACTCTTCATACAAAAGGGCCTATTGCTACGGAGAAGCCTAGACCCAGTGTCCAACGAAAGAGTGCACCAGATTCTCATACCCCGACGAGATGCAGGTATGGTGTTGGAGATGTACCACAATCAATCCGGTCACTTTGGGGTCCAAAAGACTGAGGCTACTATCCGCCAGCGGTTTTACTGGGTGGGCATGAGAGAAGACATGGAGAAGTGGTGTCGAGAGTGTGTAGCCTGTGCCTTGAAACGAAGTGAGCACCATGATCAGAGGGCACCACTGAGACCCATTGTAAGTACCCGTCCTCTTGAACTTGTCGCCATCGACCATGTAAAACTGGAGCCTAGTCGCTCAGGGTATGCTTATGCCATGACTATTATTGACCATTTCACAAAGTTTGTTGTAGCAGTGCCTGTGAGAGACCAGACAGCCAAGACTACAGCCGAAATGTTCTGGAAGCACTTCCTCCTGCCCTATGGATGTCCAGAAAAGATCCTCACCGACCAAGGACCTGCTTTTGAGTCCCATCTGTTCCATGAACTGTGCCGCTTACACAACTGTAAGAAGATCCGGACAACGGCCTACCATCCTCAAGGTAACGGATTATGTGAAAAAATGAATCAGACCTTGATAGAGATGCTGAGGGCCGTACCTCCTGAAAACAGAGGAGATTGGCCCAGTCTGTTGCCACAGCTCATGTTCACATACAATCATACCATACATTGTTCCACCGGGTATACCCCTTTTTACTTGATGTTTGGGCGCCAAGGGACATTGCCTGCTGATCATTCATTGGACATACACGTGCCTGATTGCATTAACCCATTACCTAACACCGACTGGGTTGCTGAACATCAAAGGCGATTGAATACAGCCAAAGCCATTGTTCAGGAACGTATGGACTATGCTAGGGACCGACAGCAGAGAGACTATGATCAAGCAGCCCATGCAGAACCCTTGACAACAGGGGCCGTGGTATGGTTAAATAATAACCGCCGTACCAGTAAATTGGACAGTAAATGGGAGCGAAGTCCTTATGTTGTCACTGCAATCCCAAATGTTGGAACTCACACTTATGAGATCACCCGGGAAGACAAGGGATCCCAAATTGTACACCGAAACCGGTTGAAGCTCTGCCTGACATCAGAACCTAGTGCCGAGAGTTCTGGATCTGAATATCCTGTGTCAGAGTCAGCAATACAGCCCGAGGATCCTATGCAGGCTGTCAGTAATCTGAGGTATGACGCTGATCCCATGCATTGGCTGCTGACACCTTGGTTGAACTTGCTGGTGCCTGCTCCGGCACCTATTGTGTCTTCACCTCCAGCAGAGCCGGTTCAAGATGCCCCGGATCCAGTTCTCCCTCTCGTGGATATTGTTGTTCCAGTTGTTCCTGTTGTCCCAGTTGTTCCTGACCAAGGTCTCGCTGATGGAGACCCTCCTGTTGCTCCTGTCTCTTCTACTTCGTTGCTAAGGGAAGAGGAGACCCCTGTACTGAGAAGGTCTACTCAGATGACCAGGGGACGCCCGCCAGTCCGTTTAGGAGACTTTGACTATTCTGGTGGTGTCTCCTCCCAAACCGTTGCTACTGGTAATACCTTGTTGGACATTTGTGCGCAAGAATGGACTCCCCCACGTGAGCCCTTGCCTGTGCTACACCCACAGGAAACCCCTGGGTAGTTCCGTTATTATACTGTTTTATCTATTTTACTGTTCTATTATGGACTTATTCATTGTCATGGACTATCCTGGTTATAATGTTACGCTGTTCCAGGTCAGCGCCCCAGTTCCATTCAATATCCTGAGAAGAAGAGAACGACGCCCCTTGTCACTACCCTGCACCTTTATCAATTGGACCTGATCTGAATGTAAATGCAGATGAATTGCATATATGTATGCCTGCATGTGTCTTTTTCTGTTTCAGGTAGAGATTCCAGTTGGGCGAGCCCTGATGGAGTACGAGGTCGTACTCAGCTTAAAGCAGTGGGGTATGTAGTGTACGGGGACTGTAATACCCGTCACTACCAAAGGTCACTTGGTGTGCTGTCGTCCCTCCTTATCTATGGGGAAGTTGGTATATGTCATCTTTATAAAATGTCATGTAATGTAATGCTATGTATTTCCCTGTTACTGTGAAACTTGCATGTACAGGCCTGCTAGGGGTGTCATTCCAGCCCTTGGTCACTAGAGGGAGCTAGGGAGCCCTAGTTTATATAAGGCCCAGTCAAGGAAGGGAAAGTCAGTTTAGTCTAGAGTTCAGAAGTTTCTAGAGCTGGAGGAAGCTGAGAGGGACAGAGGCAAAGCTCAGGAAAGCAAGAGGTACTCAAGATAACAGAGGAGGTACTTTATAAAGAGAAAACCAAGGATATACGCCAGAGTTAAGGTATTGGACCTTGGAGAAGAATTTCTATGTTCCAGGATCAGTCAGGATTAGAGTGCAAGCTCCTGTACTGCAAGTCCTGTGTTTCACACTCTGTAATCACCTTGCTCAATCTGTATTGCACTACATCACCCAGAAACACTTCTAAACACAACTTGAGTACGCTGCATAATCCATTCCAGAGAGGCCGGACTAGGACGCCAGGTAAGGGGAGGCCGTCATGATGGGTTTTGGTAGGAAGGGCCTGGGTTGGAGTTAGTTAAACTGGAGTGGAGAGGTGTGGTTAGGGTGATGAGATGGGAGGAGTTAGGGGTTAAATAGAGGTGACCGGCAGGCAGACGGTGCCATTTTGTTGGAAGCAAACTGAGGAGCAGCTTACCATGTCGCAGGTGGAGGAGATGCTACAGCAGCTGAGAGCGGCGGCAGAGGTCAGAGGTCCGGAGTGGCTGCAGGGACAGGTAGCCAGCCTGCTGCAGGGGGGGGCGGCGGGGTCAGCAAGCCCGCCGCCGGGCACCACACGGTCGCGGCGGGTCCAGCCGCCGGCGCGCCTGAGCCCAGAGGATACCCCCAGGGTCCGGGGCCGGGTTAGGAGCCCCTCAGGGGACCCTTCGCGCCGGGGGGCCAATGTGCAGACTCCATCTCGGTCCTCCCGGCGCGGGAGGAATCCAGTTGTGCGGCGGGGCCCAGTGAGGGGCGGGGTGGCAAGTGCTCCGTCTCCGGCAGCGTACGACATGGAGGCCGGAGCTGGTACTGCAGGCTCCCCTCTCCAGGCTGGGGGGGGGAGGGCTGCTCGACGTGGGAGAGGCAGCAGCAGCAGCAGGGGTCGCGAGGCTGTGCACCAGGAGCGAGGTGGGGTGCACAGGCCTCAACAGCATGACGGACAGCGTGCCGCTGGTCCTGCCCACGCGGAAGAAGAGGAGGCGGAGTCGTTGTCTGCGCACAGCGCATCCAGCGTGGAGGATGCTGGGATGCCCGGTCCGAGCGGGAGAGTGGCGTCTGGAGTGGTCGTTCCAGTGACAGCGGGGTCACTGCGTCAGGATTCAGGAATTCCAGCTGCGGGGTTCACAGCGCCCCGGCAGCCAGGTGAGGCGGCTTTAGGAGCTTTTCTTGCGCTGGCGCAGGGTTCTGGGCTGGGTGGATTAGGAGGGGGGCAGAAAGATATGATGGCGGGTTTGGGGAGATTATTGTGTGGGTTAGCTGGTGTGGATTCTGGGAGTGGTGTGTCAGGTGGGGGGCCTATGCAGGCATGGGGTGTTGGGCATGTTGGGGGAACGGAGACAAGGGGTTCAGGTGTCGCAGCGGCAGCTTCCGTGTCAGTGCAGACGCAAGCAGGGGGTGACGACGACCGGCCGCGGGTGGATGATGCGGCCAAGGGAGAAGTTTACGTGTGCTTTGAAGGCCCACTGGGTGCGCAATTGAAACAGGAGGTCAGGGATAGGATTTGGCAAGGGGAGTACGTGGATATATTTTCGCTGCTTCCCCTGGAGCGTTTTAATCTGGACTTAGCGAAGCGGGACGGGTCAAAGAGGGAGGAGGAGGAGAAGCGGCGTTATAGACTGATACCGCGCACGTTTGCTAATTGGCTGCAGGCCTTCGCCGTTTTTGGCTAGCGTGATTGGGGAGAGGGCGCCGGACAGTTGTTCGGCGCTTTTCTGTTACTTGGACGCGATTGGGGAGGCGTATAGGGTTTATGGGGGTTCTGGGTGGTTGAGATATGACGAGCAGTTTCGTCAGAGGAAAGCGGTCCGCCAGAGTATGCGGTTGGACCATAAGGACATAGGGTTATGGATGAAGGTAATGGCGCCGGTACGGGCTGGGCAGCCCTTTCGGGGGGAGCAAAGGGGGTCAGGTCAGTCAGGATTTGCAACAGCAGCGGCCAAGGGATTGTGCTTTCTCTTCAATGAGGGGAGTTGCAAGTTTGGGCCTAAGTGCAAGTTTAAGCACGAGTGTTCTTCCTGCGGGGGTGGACACGGGGCCAGCCGTTGTTTTAGGGGGGCAAGGCAGAAGGGGAGTGAGGCTGGTGCAAAAGGGCCGGACGCTGGTGCGGGTGGCCGTGATGGCGGGGTACCTCGATAGATACCCGGATAAGGGGGCGGCAGAATTTTTGCGGAAGGGATTTACGGAGGGTTTTAGTATTCCGTCTCGCCCGGCGGAGCAGGGGTGTGGGGTCAGGAAGAATTTGCGGTCAGCCTTGGAGCACAGGGAGGTAGTATCGGAGAAGCTGGCTAAGGAGGTAGCGTTGGGGAGGATGGATGGGCCATTTTGTGACTTGCCGTGGGAGGATTTGAGGGTTTCCCCTTTGCTGGTGGTGCCCAAGAAGGAGCCGAACAAGTTTCGGCTTATTCATCACTTGTCTTTCCCAAAGGGGGCGTCGGTCAATGAAGGTATTGACCCTGAACTTTGTTCGGTGGTTTATACCTCCTTTGATGCGGCGGTAGGTTGGGTGCGTAAGTTAGGGCCTGGGGCCTTGTTGGCAAAAACGGACATTGAAGCGGCATTCCGGTTGTTGCCTGTCAACCCAGATAGTTTACACTTGTTAGGTTGTTTCTGGGATGGTGGGTATTTTGTTGATAGGTGTTTGCCAATGGGGTGTTCGGTATCTTGTGCATACTTTGAAACATTCAGTTCTTTCTTGGAATGGGTGGTTAAGGATGTGTCAGGGTGTGTGTCGCTGATACATTATCTTGATGATTTTTTATGCTTGGGTCCGGCGGAGTCACGAGTTTGTTCATTGTTGTTGTCCACGTTGCAGTATGTTTTTGACTTGTTTGGGGTGCCGTTGGCGGCAGAGAAGACGGTTGGGCCCACAACGGAGTTGAGTTTTTTTGGGTATTGTTATTGACACGGTTAAGATGGAGTGTCGGTTGCCTGAGGAGAAGGTTCAGGACCTGAAGGGGGTGGTAGGTAGTGCACTGAGGTCGCCCAAGATTCGCCTGCGAGATTTGCAGTCTTTATTGGGCAAGTTGAATTTTGCATGTCGGATTATGCCGATGGGGCGGATATTTTGCAGGAGATTGGCGGCTGCTACTGGGGGGGGTGGTTGCCCCACATCCTTTTATTCGTTTGGGGCGGGAGTTAAAAGGGGATTTGGCGGTCTGGGACAAGTTTTTGAAGGATTTCAATGGCAGGACATTGGTGTTGGGGGAGGTGTTAGATAGTTTTGACTTTGATTTGTATTCGGATGCAGCGGGGGGGGGTTGGTTTTGGGGTTTTCTGTAATGGGCAGTGGTGTGCGGGTCAGTGGCCAAAGTCTTGGGTGTTGAGGGGTTGGGTCCCCAATGTTGCTTTGCTTGAATTGTTTCCGATTGTTTTGGCAGTGGTGCTCTGGAGGGATAGGTTTCGTGATAGGAAGGTTCGTTTTCATTGCGACAACCTGGGAGTGGTGCAGGCTATTAATGGGTTGACGGCTTCTTCTCCCCCGGTGGTTAAGTTATTGCATTTAGTGTTGTGTTGCTTGGAAATTAATGCTTGGATTGTGGCGGTTCATGTGCCAGGTGTTGATAACGGTGTGGCTGACTCTCTTTCTCGTTTGCAGTGGGAGCGTTTTCGGCAACTCGCCTCGGAGGCGGAGGCGGTCGGGTTGGTGTGTCCGGAGTCCCTGTGGAAGCTCTTGGAGGTACAGTAGCGGGGCTGTTGAGGGAGTCTTTGAGCGCTGGCACGTGGGCGAAATACGGTAAGGCCTGGAGTGAGTGGGAGGGATGGTGTGCTGAGCTAGGAGTGGGGGTCGAAGAGGGTGAGGTTCCGTTGGTTTTGTTCTTGGGGAATTTAGCTGAAATGGGGAGGTCGGTAGCGCAGGTGAATCGAGTTATGGCAGGTTTGGCATTTGGTTTTAAGCTTAGAGGCCTACCTGATGTTACGAAAACCTTTTTGGTGAGGCAGGTGTTGAAGGGTTGTAGGAGGGGGAAGCGAATTGCTGATCAGAGACGGCCGGTTTCATTTGCTCTATTATTGAAAATAGGGGAGCAGGTGGGTGTGATTTGTCGGTCGATGAGTGAGGAAAGGTTGTTTAGAGTGGCCTTTTCCCTAGCGTTTTTTGGGGCTTTTCGGCTAGGTGAGTTGGTGTGTCCTAGTGTTAATAGGGCAGGGAGTTTGTGTTGGGGGATGTGGATTTGTATAGTGACAGGGTGGTAGTGCGGATACGGGTGTCTAAGACGGATAGGGAAGGTAAGGGGTGTAGCGTGTCACTGTTTGGGGTTCCAGGTTGTGGGTTGTGCCCGGTGCGTTGCTTGAGGGAGTACCGGGAGGGTGTAAGTTTTGGGAATATGGGGCCCATGTTGAGGCATGAGGATGGATCGTTTCTGTCGCGTTTTCAGTTCGTGGCAGTGTTTAAAAAATGTTTGGGGGAGTTGGGAATGGACTCTAAGCTTTTTACGGGTCATTCCTTCAGGATTGGGGCTGCTACAGAGGCGGCGAGGATAGGTTTGGGCGAGTAGGTGATTAAGAAAATTGGGAGATGGGAATCTTCACGTTTTAAATCCTATGTTCGTTTGGGAGGTTTGTAAGCTGAGTGGTGGCATTAATTTTCTTTTGTTTGTATTGCAGGTACGGTGTTGGTGTGGATTATGGGGCATTCATTTGTTTTCTGGGGTGCACTGAGAGCTGATGTGCGTCCGGATGGGCGTCAGCTTGGTTTCAGCAGGGACGAGGCGGTGCTGCGGTGGCTGGGGAGTAGGGGTATGTTGTGGGGAAGTGTGATGAGGGAGGTGCACTGTTTTGTGAGGTTGGATCGAGCTCCAGACATTTTAGTGTTGCATGTCGGGGGTAATGACTTGGGGGTTAGACCGTGTCGGGAGCTTATCAAGGATGTTAAGTTTGACCTTTTGAGGTTGTGGTCTTTGTTTCCGGGTATGGTGATTGTCTGGTCCGACATTGTGGCTCGGAAGACATGGAGAGAGGCGCGTTCGGTTGAGCGAATCAACAAGGCCAGGGTTAAGGTAAATAGGGCTATTGGGAGGTTTATGGCGCGGAATGGAGCAGTGGCGGTTCGGCATACGGATCTGGAGGCGGGGAGTGGTGGTTTTTGGAGGTCGGATGGTGTTCACCTGAATGCGGTGGACATTGATCTGTGGGCGCTTGGTTTGCAGAATGGAATTGAACGGGCCTTGGGTTTGTGGAGGAATGCGCAGGCTTGAGGGTGGTTGTAGGGTTCAAGCTGCGCGTTGTTGGCGGTGGGAGATCATAGAAGCTGGTGGTATATGACGGTAGTGGAAATGGGAGGGCCTCAATGGTGGGGCTGGACTCTCATAGTTTCAGGTACTTGGTTAATTGGAGAAGGCGTCCATCAGTTGGTGTCTCCGAGCTGGTGCTTACGGCTGGAGGCAAGATGGAGTTGCCAGGTTGGCTTCTTGTGGATGGTAACATTTTGGGCTTCTACGATCTCCCTCGTCAGGGGTTAATGTTAATTTAATGTTATTGTTATTTATGGATGTATTTATTTTATTAATAAAACGGCTGCTGTGGCCGATTTAATCCAAGCAAAGTGTATGGTGTTTTATTGGGATGGTACTTGGATGGGGGGAAAAGGGGAAGTTATGGAAGGCCCTGAGTAAATAACCAATAACCCTATCAAGAGAGGCCGGACTAGGACGCCAGGTAAGGGGAGGCCGTCATGATGGGTTTTGGTAGGAAGGGCCTGGGTTGGAGTTAGTTAAACTGGAGTGGAGAGGTGTGGTTAGGGTGATGAGATGGGAGGAGTTAGGGGTTAAATAGAGGTGACCGGCAGGCAGACGGTGCCATTTTGTTGGAAGCAAACTCCCTCCCTCCCGCCCTAAGGTTTTGGGTGGTGAATGTACGGGACAGTGTTATATGTCGCGGCAGTCGTGGCGGTGGGAGATCATAGAAGCTGGTGGTATATGACGGTAGTGGAAATGGGAGGGCCTCAATGGTGGGGCTGGACTCTCATAGTTTCAGGTACTTGGTTAATTGGAGAAGGCGTCCATCAGTTGGTGTCTCCGAGCTGGTGCTTACGGCTGGAGGCAAGATGGAATAGCCAGGTTGGCTTCTTGTGGATGGTAACATTTTGGGGCTTCTACGATCTCCCTCGTCAGGGGTTAATGTTAATTTAATGTTATTGTTATTTATGGATGTATTTATTTTATTAATAAAACGGCTGCTGTGGCCGATTTAATCCAAGCAAAGTGTGTGGTGTTTTATTGGGATGGTACTTGGATGGGGGGAAAAGGGGAAGTTATGGAAGGCCCTGAGTAAATAACCAATAACCCTATCAAGCGCGAAGAGGCCGCCGGGGCCATCTTGCTTGAAGATCCATCGCAAAATCTCAGGCTGCGCATGATGATGTCATCACATCGGCCAAGTAAGTATGTTTTGGGTTTTTTACCGCCATTTCAGGGAAAATCAATTTGTTACCACAAAGCACGATGAAATTCGGCTTTCCGGTAAATCTATTTTTTCCTAAAATTCGATTTGAAGTCCACTTCGTCAACTTCAATTCGCTCAACACATATTTCCTGATCCGTCTGCGCCATTCTCCTGCTGTATGGAAATTGACCCCAGGATCTGATGCTCATAGAAGGGACTGATAACCATAAGTGGTGGTGAGATGATCTGCAGATGATAACGCCCAGGCCTCGTTTTATGTGATGTCAGGCTTTTCCTCTTCTGGATATTACAGTTGTTTTTGTTTTACATCTAATACTGAGATGTTTCTGATGGGAAGTTGCACAAGTCGTGTTCTGCGAGGGGTGAAACATCAATTGCTAGGGAAATATCCATACGAGGAGCTGCAGACACGGTTTTACAAAATTTTGCCAGTAGAAAACCATAAAAGTGTATATACTGTACATACAGTTGCAAGAAAAAGTATGTGAACCCTTTGGAATGATATGGATTTCTGCACAAATTGGTCATAAAAAATGTGATCTGATCTTCATCTAAGTCACAACAATAGACAATCACAGTCGGCTTAAACTAATAACACACAAAGAATTAAATGTTACCATGTTTTTATTGAACACACCATGTAAACATTCACAGTGCAGGTGGAAAAAGTATGTGAACCCTTGGATTTAATAACTGGTTAAACCTCCCATGCAATAAAATGAGTGCTGCTAGTAGGAGTAATTGAGGAATGAAGGAAATCCAGACTGGAGATAAAGTTCAACTTGTCTTTACTTAATGTAGCTTGAATCCATACAAGTACAGCATTAGTCTTGGGTCTCAGCAGGTATTGGCAATATGTGGCAGGAATCAATATATCTATTCTGCTTCTTAACATATGCCTAGAGAATCTGGCAGGTCTGTCTGTCTGCTTGGTCTGCTTGGTGTGGGCCTGACTAGCTGAGGAGGAATTTGGCTTCTCCTGGTCTCTGGATAAACACTCACAGCTCTGCTCGCAGGGAATGTTTCTTCCTGAAGATCTGAAGCACCTGGATGTTCCACAGCAGTACTGGCAAAATATTCTGTGGACAGATGAAACCAAAGTTGAGTTGTTTGGAAGAAACATACAACACTATGTGTAGAGAAAAAGAGGCACAGCACATCAACATCAAAACCTCATCCCAGCTGTGAAGTATGGTGGTGGGGGCATCCTGGTTTGGGGCTGCTTTGCTGCGTCAGGGCCTGGACGGATTGCTATCATCGAAGGAAAAATGAATTCCCAAGTTTATCAAGACATTTTGCAGGAAAACTTAAGGCCATCTGTCCACCAGCTGAATCTCAACAGAAGATGGGTGGTCCAACAGGACAATGACCCAAAGCATAGAAGTAAATCAACAACAGAATGGCTTAAACAAAAGAAAATACGCCTTCTGGAGTGGCCCAGTCAGAGTCCTGACCTCAACCCGATTGAAATTCTGTGGCACGACCTCAAGAAAGCGATTCACACCAGACATCCCAAGAATATTGCTGAACTGAAACAGTTCTGTAAAGAGGAATGGTCAAGAATTACTCCTGACCGTTGTGCACGTCTGATCTGCAACTACAGGAAACATTTGGTTGAAGTTATTGCTGCCAAAGGAGGCTTAACCAGTTATTAAATCCAAGGGTTCACATACTTTTTCCACCTGCACTGTGAATGTTTACATGGTGTGTTCAATAAAAACATGGTAACATTTAATTCTTTGTGTGTTATTAGTTTAAGCAGACTGTGATTGTCTATTGTTGTGACTTAGATGAAGATCAGATCACATTTTATGACCAATTTGTGCAGAAATCCATATCATTCCAAAGGGTTCACATACTTTTTCTTGCAACTGTATATTGTTATTGTCACGAGGGTATCAAGAGCCACGCCTGACTCCGTTATACCCGGGGTCAGGAAGTCGCAGCGGGTGGCTGCGCGCTCTATGTATAAATAGTGCTGTTTCTTAATGGTAGCTTTTGTCACGGGGTTCCGAAGGTGCACTCGGTCCCCCATTGCCCGCAGAACTGTTGCTTAGCTTTTGGAATGAGGTTCTGTGTTTGACCTCATTCCCAGGGCGGCTTTACTAGCTGGGTGGCTCCTTGCTCCTAAGTCTGCCTTGAGCGCCGAGCTGATCACTCGGTGCTCGACTGGTTGGTCTGTCGGTCATGTGACGCTGGCCACGTCACATGACCCTCACTCCCCACTATAAATACAGGCAGCCTGCTGGCTACAGGTTGCCTGTTAATTTCTAGGTTCCTGGTATTTGTTGGACTGCTGAATACTTACCTGATCCTGTTCCTTGACCATCCTTTTGCCTGATCCTCCTGTACTGCGCATCCGTCCTGGTATTGTGACCTCGGCTCCCACCTGACTACTCTCTTAGGACTCCTCTTGTACTTCTCTGCTCTCCTGGTATTTATGACCCCTGCTTCTCCTGACAATTCTCTGCTTGCTCCCTTTGTACTTTGCAGCTTTCCTGGTATTGACTCGGTCCGTTCACGTCCTGTTGTTTGTCTGTCTGTCATCCCTGCACTTACTCCAAGTTAGGGATTGCCGTCCAGTTGTCCCCTGTCATTAGGACTCGCGAGGCAAGTAGGCAGGGCCAGGGGTAAGGGTGGAGCGCAGTGGTCACTTCCCTTCCCCCTGTGTGTGTGTGTACGCGACCGTTACAGATTAACAGGCCCAATAACCACTGTATTATGAATCCTCTGGTGACCCTGACTGACTATGTCTCTAATCTGACGCAGATGGTGCAGGAGTTAGGGGAAAAACTCAGCTCTTTTGAGTTAGGGCAAGGCTCTTCCACTCCTCAGGCCTCCAGTCCGCATTTTGAGCCCCAGATTAAGCTCCCAGAAACCTTTTCTGGAGACCGGAAGAAGTTTCTCTCTTTTAAGGAGAGTTGTAAACTTTACTTCCGTTTGCGCCCCGTGTCCTCTGGCCCCGAGAGTCAACGCGTGGGCATTATCATTTCCCGATTACAGGGTGATCCCCAGGACTGGGCGTTCTCTTTACCTGCTGGCGCCAGTTGTTTATATTCTGTGGAGGGGTTCTTTCAGGCCCTAGGTACCCTCTATGATGAACCAGACAGGGCTCTAGTAGCCGAGACGGCTCTAAAGGCACTGGTTCAGGGCAATTTACCAGCGGAGGATTATTGCACCCAATTCAGAAGGTGGTGTGTCCCCTCAGGATGGAACGAACCAGCCCTGAAGAGTCAGTTCAGGTCAGGTCTGTCTGATAAATTAAAGGATCTTCTGGTCAGTTATCAACTTCCAGAGACCTTAGAGGAGATGATGACCCTTGTTGTCCGACTTGACCGACGGGTTAGAGAGAGACGACAGGAACAACAGTTCTCTTCCCAGATGGTGGTCCAGCCAGAGGCCTATCCCAGAGACAATGCTGAGGTCTCCACCGAGGAACCCATGCAGGTTGGCATGACCCGAGGGAATCTTCGCCGCAGACGTGGAGAATGCTTTTACTGTGGAGATTCTGACCATTGGATCAACCAGTGTCCTAAGAAGGTCCTCTCTGTCAAGTCTCCTAAGGCAAGGCAACCTAAAGACCAGGTACACCCTGAATTTTCTAAATGTAAGCTTTCGGTACCCATTACGATTTCTCTGGGAGTAGATAAATGGGCGGGTAAGGCCTTTATTGATTCTGGCTCAACGGCTAGCTTTATTGACTCTGAGTATGCTGTTAGATTGGGTATTCCTATGTTTGCCTTACCAACTCCTATCCATGTCATGGCTATTGATGCTACTCCTCTTATTGGTGGTACGGTGAGCTTATGTACCTCGGAGATTTCTCTAACCGTGGGTGTGTGCCACTCAGAGAGATGTTCGCTTCTAGTCCTGGAGAACCTACCTGCTGAGGTGGTACTAGGGTTGCCTTGGCTCCGACTACATAACCCCACTATAGATTGGTCCAATGGGGAGTTGGTGAGATGGGGGCCTAAGTGTGACTCGTGCCTGTCCGTGGTACAGGCTGGGGTCTCAGTAAAGTCTGATACTTTACCCTCTGTTGTTAGAGAATATTCTGATGTATTCTCATCACCAACCCCAGAGGTTCTACCCCCCCCATAGACCTTATGATTGTACCATAGAGCTAGTAGAGGGGGCCAAGTTTCCTAAAGGACGAATTTATAATCTTTCTATGCCCGAACGCAAGGCCATGGAAGATTATATTAAGGAGAGCCTTGGTAAAGGGCATATTAGACCTTCTGTCTCTCCTATGGGGGCGGGGTTTTTCTTCGTTAAGAAAAAAGATGGTGGTCTTAGGCGATGTACTGAGCGGAGGCTGAACGCTGGCAGGCGGATGCATTCTCAGTGGATCCACCTCCACTGAGAATGCATTAGGGCCGGACGGCTGCGTTCAGCGCCGCTTGTGAGCCCCTTCAAACGGAGCTCACGAGCGGACACCTGAACGCAGGTGTGAAAGTAGCCTTAGGGAGTTCTTAGGTAAATTTGTTATTGTCTATCTTGACGACATTTTGATATTCTCTCCTGACTTTGAATCCCATGTGTCTCATGTTAGACAAGTATTAGAGGTGTTGAGGGAGAATCAGCTATCCGCTAAACAAGAGAAATGTGTCTTTGGTGTGCAGGAGATTCTGTTTCTAGGGCATGTTCTGACTCCTCACGCCTTCAAGATGGATCCTGGTAAGGTACTAGCAATTAAGGAATGGGTAAGACCTTCATCCTTAAAGGCCTTACAACGGTTCTTAGGTTTCGCCAATTACTATCGTAAATTTATTATGAATTTTTCCGTAATTGCTAAACCGTTGACCGACCTTACTAAGAAAGGGGCGGATTTGGAGAATTGGTCTACTGAGGCCATTTCTTCATTTGAAAAATTAAAAAAGGCATTCAGTAGCGCTCCCATTCTGATCCAGCCTGATCAGGAGAAACCTTTTATTGTGGAGGTGGATGCGTCCGAGGACGGCGCAGGAGCAGTCCTTTCACAAGGTCCTGCCAGCCTCACTAATCTGAGACCATGTGCCTTCTTCTCCAGGAAATTCTCTCCCACGGAGAGAAACTACGACATAGGGAATAGGGAGCTGCTGGCCATTAAATGGGCATTTGAGGAGTGGAGGCATTTTCTGGAGGGGGCAAGGCATTGTGTAACTGTTGTCACTGACCATAAAAACCTTATGTTTCTCGAGTCTGCTAAGAGGTTGAATCCCCGTCAAGCCAGATGGGCTCTGTTTTTTACTCGTTTTGATTTTTCCATCACGTTCAGGCCGGGAAGTAAAAATGTGAAGGCGGACGCATTATCTCGGAGCTTCCAGGCTTTTCAACCTACTGAGGTACCACCTGAATCCATCCTACCAGCAAAAATCTTCTTAGCAGCTCTTACCCAGGATATCTCGGCTCGCATTAGGTCGGAACAACATCTGGCACCGGTATCCACCCCAACAGATAAGTTGTTTGTTCCCGTACAATTTCGTCTCCAGCTGTTGGGTGAGTGTCACGATTCTGCCTTTTGTGGACATCCGGGTGTTGAGGGCACTAAGGATCTGGTTTCTAGATCTTATTGGTGGCCCACTCTAACTAGGGATGTCAAGTCCTATGTGTCAGCCTGTGAGGTTTGTGCCAGGTCCAAGACACCTAGGACTCGCCCTGCTGGTAACCTACGACCCCTACCCATTCCCAGTAGACCCTGGTCCCATATCTCGATGGACTTTATAACTGACCTACCGCTGGCGGAGGGTAAGACTGTAGTGTGGGTAGTGGTGGATAGGTTTAGCAAGATGGTCCATTTCATTCCCCTGTCTAAACTCCCGAATGCCAAAACCCTGGCGTCTATTTTTGTGAAAGAAATTGTTCGATTGCATGGTATCCCGGAAAATATTGTTTCGGACAGGGGTGTGCAGTTTGTGTCCAAATTCTGGAGAGCCTTCTGTCAAAGATGTAAAATTTTGTTGTCTTTTTCTTCCGCCTACCATCCTGAGAGTAATGGGCAGACTGAACGCCTTAATCAGTCTGTGGAACAATTCCTGAGGTTGTATGTTGCTGATGACCAGCAATTATGGGTCAAATTCCTTCCATTGGCTGAATTTGCTCTGAATAACCGTGTCAATTCTTCTGCTGGGGTCTCCCCTTTCTTTTGTAACCATGGTTTTCATCCCCGTTTTCATTCTGGGTCGTCCGTCTCCTCCTCTAACCCTGAAGCTGATAAACTCTCCTCCGAACTGTGCACAGTTTGGGCCCGGGTTCAATCGAACCTAGAAAAGGCTCAATGTTCTCAAAAACTCAAGGCCGATAGGAGACGTTCAAGGGGGGTAAACTTTCAGGTTGGGGATAAAGTATGGTTGTCCTCCAAGAATCTATCTCTCAAGGTAACTTCTAAAAAATTTGATCCTCGTTTTATTGGACCATATAAGATCACGGAAGTGATTAACCCGGTATCTTTTAGGTTGGAGCTGCCTGAGTCATTCCACATTCATAATGTGTTCCATAAATCTCTGCTTAAAAAATATTTTGAACCGGTAGTACCATCAAAAGCCTCGCCTCCGCCAGTTCTTGTTAATGATGCTGTCGAGTATGTGGTGTCTAAAATAGTGGATGTCAGGAAGGTGCGTAATTCCTTGCAGTACCTGATTCACTGGAAGGGGTATGGACCTGAAGAGAGATCTTGGGTACCTGCCAGGGAGGTTCATGCTCCTAGACTTGTTCGTAAATTTCATTTAGAACACCCTGAAAAGCCATCGCCTGAAGTCTTGGGTCCGGTGGCCCCTCGTAAATGGGGGGGTACTGTCACGGGGTTCCGAAGGTGCACTCGGTCCCCCATTGCCCGCAGAACTGTTGCTTAGCTTTTGGAATGAGGTTCTGTGTTTGACCTCATTCCCAGGGCGGCTTTACTAGCTGGGTGGCTCCTTGCTCCTAAGTCTGCCTTGAGCGCCGAGCTGATCACTCGGTGCTCGACTGGTTGGTCTGTCGGTCATGTGACGCTGGCCACGTCACATGACCCTCACTCCCCACTATAAATACAGGCAGCCTGCTGGCTACAGGTTGCCTGTTAATTTCTAGGTTCCTGGTATTTGTTGGACTGCTGAATACTTACCTGATCCTGTTCCTTGACCATCCTTTTGCCTGATCCTCCTGTACTGCGCATCCGTCCTGGTATTGTGACCTCGGCTCCCACCTGACTACTCTCTTAGGACTCCTCTTGTACTTCTCTGCTCTCCTGGTATTTATGACCCCTGCTTCTCCTGACAATTCTCTGCTTGCTCCCTTTGTACTTTGCAGCTTTCCTGGTATTGACTCGGTCCGTTCACGTCCTGTTGTTTGTCTGTCTGTCATCCCTGCACTTACTCCAAGTTAGGGATTGCCGTCCAGTTGTCCCCTGTCATTAGGACTCGCGAGGCAAGTAGGCAGGGCCAGGGGTAAGGGTGGAGCGCAGTGG
This sequence comes from Bufo bufo, assembly GCF_905171765.1. Lineage (NCBI taxonomy): Eukaryota > Metazoa > Chordata > Amphibia > Anura > Bufonidae > Bufo > Bufo bufo. The sequence continues at coordinate 552,835,828 of NC_053393.1, read as the reverse complement.
TCACTTCCCTTCCCCCTGTGTGTGTGTGTACGCGACCGTTACAGATTAACAGGCCCAATAACCACTGTATTATGAATCCTCTGGTGACCCTGACTGACTATGTCTCTAATCTGACGCAGATGGTGCAGGAGTTAGGGGAAAAACTCAGCTCTTTTGAGTTAGGGCAAGGCTCTTCCACTCCTCAGGCCTCCAGTCCGCATTTTGAGCCCCAGATTAAGCTCCCAGAAACCTTTTCTGGAGACCGGAAGAAGTTTCTCTCTTTTAAGGAGAGTTGTAAACTTTACTTCCGTTTGCGCCCCGTGTCATCTGGCCCCGAGAGTCAACGCGTGGGCATTATCATTTCCCGATTACAGGGTGATCCCCAGGACTGGGCGTTCTCTTTACCTGCTGGCGCCAGTTGTTTATATTCTGTGGAGGGGTTCTTTCAGGCCCTAGGTACCCTCTATGATGAACCAGACAGGGCTCTAGTAGCCGAGACGGCTCTAAAGGCACTGGTTCAGGGCAATTTACCAGCGGAGGATTATTGCACCCAATTCAGAAGGTGGTGTGTCCCCTCAGGATGGAACGAACCAGCCCTGAAGAGTCAGTTCAGGTCAGGTCTGTCTGATAAATTAAAGGATCTTCTGGTCAGTTATCAACTTCCAGAGACCTTAGAGGAGATGATGACCCTTGTTGTCCGACTTGACCGACGGGTTAGAGAGAGACGACAGGAACAACAGTTCTCTTCCCAGATGGTGGTCCAGCCAGAGGCCTATCCCAGAGACAATGCTGAGGTCTCCACCGAGGAACCCATGCAGGTTGGCATGACCCGAGGGAATCTTCGCCGCAGACGTGGAGAATGCTTTTACTGTGGAGATTCTGACCATTGGATCAACCAGTGTCCTAAGAAGGTCCTCTCTGTCAAGTCTCCTAAGGCAAGGCAACCTAAAGACCAGGTACACCCTGAATTTTCTAAATGTAAGCTTTCGGTACCCATTACGATTTCTCTGGGAGTAGATAAATGGGCGGGTAAGGCCTTTATTGATTCTGGCTCAACGGCTAGCTTTATTGACTCTGAGTATGCTGTTAGATTGGGTATTCCTATGTTTGCCTTACCAACTCCTATCCATGTCATGGCTATTGATGCTACTCCTCTTATTGGTGGTACGGTGAGCTTATGTACCTCGGAGATTTCTCTAACCGTGGGTGTGTGCCACTCAGAGAGATGTTCGCTTCTAGTCCTGGAGAACCTACCTGCTGAGGTGGTACTAGGGTTGCCTTGGCTCCGACTACATAACCCCACTATAGATTGGTCCAATGGGGAGTTGGTGAGATGGGGGCCTAAGTGTGACTCGTGCCTGTCCGTGGTACAGGCTGGGGTCTCAGTAAAGTCTGATACTTTACCCTCTGTTGTTAGAGAATATTCTGATGTATTCTCATCACCAACCCCAGAGGTTCTACCCCCCCCATAGACCTTATGATTGTACCATAGAGCTAGTAGAGGGGGCCAAGTTTCCTAAAGGACGAATTTATAATCTTTCTATGCCCGAACGCAAGGCCATGGAAGATTATATTAAGGAGAGCCTTGGTAAAGGGCATATTAGACCTTCTGTCTCTCCTATGGGGGCGGGGTTTTTCTTCGTTAAGAAAAAAGATGGTGGTCTTAGGCCATGTACTGAGCGGAGGCTGAACGCTGGCAGGCGGATGCATTCTCAGTGGATCCACCTCCACTGAGAATGCATTAGGGCCGGACGGCTGCGTTCAGCGCCGCTTGTGAGCCCCTTCAAACGGAGCTCACGAGCGGACACCTGAACGCAGGTGTGAAAGTAGCCTTAGGGATTTCTTAGGTAAATTTGTTATTGTCTATCTTGACGACATTTTGATATTCTCTCCTGACTTTGAATCCCATGTGTCTCATGTTAGACAAGTATTAGAGGTGTTGAGGGAGAATCAGCTATCCGCTAAACAAGAGAAATGTGTCTTTGGTGTGCAGGAGATTCTGTTTCTAGGGCATGTTCTGACTCCTCACGCCTTCAAGATGGATCCTGGTAAGGTACTAGCAATTAAGGAATGGGTAAGACCTTCATCCTTAAAGGCCTTACAACGGTTCTTAGGTTTCGCCAATTACTATCGTAAATTTATTATGAATTTTTCCGTAATTGCTAAACCGTTGACCGACCTTACTAAGAAAGGGGCGGATTTGGAGAATTGGTCTACTGAGGCCATTTCTTCATTTGAAAAATTAAAAAAGGCATTCAGTAGCGCTCCCATTCTGATCCAGCCTGATCAGGAGAAACCTTTTATTGTGGAGGTGGATGCGTCCGAGGACGGCGCAGGAGCAGTCCTTTCACAAGGTCCTGCCAGCCTCACTAATCTGAGACCATGTGCCTTCTTCTCCAGGAAATTCTCTCCCACGGAGAGAAACTACGACATAGGGAATAGGGAGCTGCTGGCCATTAAATGGGCATTTGAGGAGTGGAGGCATTTTCTGGAGGGGGCAAGGCATTGTGTAACTGTTGTCACTGACCATAAAAACCTTATGTTTCTCGAGTCTGCTAAGAGGTTGAATCCCCGTCAAGCCAGATGGGCTCTGTTTTTTACTCGTTTTGATTTTTCCATCACGTTCAGGCCGGGAAGTAAAAATGTGAAGGCGGACGCATTATCTCGGAGCTTCCAGGCTTTTCAACCTACTGAGGTACCACCTGAATCCATCCTACCAGCAAAAATCTTCTTAGCAGCTCTTACCCAGGATATCTCGGCTCGCATTAGGTCGGAACAACATCTGGCACCGGTATCCACCCCAACAGATAAGTTGTTTGTTCCCGTACAATTTCGTCTCCAGCTGTTGGGTGAGTGTCACGATTCTGCCTTTTGTGGACATCCGGGTGTTGAGGGCACTAAGGATCTGGTTTCTAGATCTTATTGGTGGCCCACTCTAACTAGGGATGTCAAGTCCTATGTGTCAGCCTGTGAGGTTTGTGCCAGGTCCAAGACACCTAGGACTCGCCCTGCTGGTAACCTACGACCCCTACCCATTCCCAGTAGACCCTGGTCCCATATCTCGATGGACTTTATAACTGACCTACCGCTGGCGGAGGGTAAGACTGTAGTGTGGGTAGTGGTGGATAGGTTTAGCAAGATGGTCCATTTCATTCCCCTGTCTAAACTCCCGATTGCCAAAACCCTGGCGTCTATTTTTGTGAAAGAAATTGTTCGATTGCATGGTATCCCGGAAAATATTGTTTCGGACAGGGGTGTGCAGTTTGTGTCCAAATTCTGGAGAGCCTTCTGTCAAAGATGTAAAATTTTGTTGTCTTTTTCTTCCGCCTACCATCCTGAGAGTAATGGGCAGACTGAACGCCTTAATCAGTCTGTGGAACAATTCCTGAGGTTGTATGTTGCTGATGACCAGCAATTATGGGTCAAATTCCTTCCATTGGCTGAATTTGCTCTGAATAACCGTGTCAATTCTTCTGCTGGGGTCTCCCCTTTCTTTTGTAACCATGGTTTTCATCCCCGTTTTCATTCTGGGTCGTCCGTCTCCTCCTCTAACCCTGAAGCTGATAAACTCTCCTCCGAACTGTGCACAGTTTGGGCCCGGGTTCAATCGAACCTAGAAAAGGTTCAATGTTCTCAAAAACTCAAGGCCGATAGGAGACGTTCAAGGGGGGTAAACTTTCAGGTTGGGGATAAAGTATGGTTGTCCTCCAAGAATCTATCTCTCAAGGTAACTTCTAAAAAATTTGATCCTCGTTTTATTGGCCCATATAAGATCACGGAAGTGATTAACCCGGTATCTTTTAGGTTGGAGCTGCCTGAGTCATTCCACATTCATAATGTGTTCCATAAATCTCTGCTTAAAAAATATTTTGAACCGGTAGTACCATCAAAAGCCTCGCCTCCGCCAGTTCTTGTTAATGATGCTGTCGAGTATGTGGTGTCTAAAATAGTGGATGTCAGGAAGGTGCGTAATTCCTTGCAGTACCTGATTCACTGGAAGGGGTATGGACCTGAAGAGAGATCTTGTGTACCTGCCAGGGAGGTTCATGCTCCTAGACTTGTTCGTAAATTTCATTTAGAACACCCTGAAAAGCCATCGCCTGAAGTCTTGGGTCCGGTGGCCCCTCGTAAATGGGGGGGTACTGTCACGGGGTTCCGAAGGTGCACTCGGTCCCCCATTGCCCGCAGAACTGTTGCTTAGCTTTTGGAATGAGGTTCTGTGTTTGACCTCATTCCCAGGGCGGCTTTACTAGCTGGGTGGCTCCTTGCTCCTAAGTCTGCCTTGAGCGCCGAGCTGATCACTCGGTGCTCGACTGGTTGGTCTGTCGGTCATGTGACGCTGGCCACGTCACATGACCCTCACTCCCCACTATAAATACAGGCAGCCTGCTGGCTACAGGTTGCCTGTTAATTTCTAGGTTCCTGGTATTTGTTGGACTGCTGAATACTTACCTGATCCTGTTCCTTGACCATCCTTTTGCCTGATCCTCCTGTACTGCGCATCTGTCCTGGTATTGTGACCTCGGCTCCCACCTGACTACTCTCTTAGGACTCCTCTTGTACTTCTCTGCTCTCCTGGTATTTATGACCCCGGCTTCTCCTGACTATTCTCTGCTTGCTCCATTTGTACTTTGCAGCTTTCCTGGTATTGACTCGGTCCGTTCACGTCCTGTTGTTTGTCTGTCTGTCATCCCTGCACTTACTCCAAGTTAGGGATTGCCGTCCAGTTGTCCCCTGTCATTAGGACTCGCGAGGCAAGTAGGCAGGGCCAGGGGTAAGGGTGGAGCGCAGTGGTTACTTCCCTTCCCCCTGTGTGTGTGTGTACGCGACCGTTACAGCTTTCTGGGTTTGCCTTGCAACCCTTTTTGGCTCACTCAGGGATCCGTAGCTCCTTCTCCTCAGCTGTCTCTTGTCCAGCACTCCCAACCTCCTTATATTCCCCTCTCCCACTTCTCTGGTTGCCAGATATAGAGCTTCCTGCCTGGACTTCTATACTGACCCACTGGAGCTGTGTAGCTGAGATTCCTGGTTGTTGTTCCAGAATGCTCCGGATCCCTGTTGGGCCTTGGTGGTCTGCTGTTGTCGCCCACCTGGGATTATATGTTTGTCTGTATTGTCTGTCCTCTCCTTGGTGTTTTCCTTTTAGTGTCAGTGGTGCGGACTAGTGATCCCACCGCCCGTTCACTACATAGGGCTCATCTTAGGGAAAGCCAGGGTTTAGGCACGTGATCGGCGTACGGGTGAGGAACCCGTCTAGGGACGTCAGGGCAGTCAGGTGCCAGCCTCAAGGTGAGTCAGGGGTCACCACCTTTCCTTCTCCCTTGGACAGGGCCTTCCCATTTCCCTCCCTTTGCGTGACTCCGGTCATTACAGTTATGTGGCCCTTCCTACCAGAGGGGTCTTCATTCGGGGGAAAAGATTACGTTTGGTGCCCCCCCCCCCACCATGAAACATGTTACCCCCACAAACAATAAGTGCAATGTAACTTATTTTTTACATTGTTTAACTTAACATAAGCAACAGTACACAAGGCTGGTACATATGACACACTGTAGGTGTGAACAGAGCCTTATACATATATTTATAGACACTGGGCTGGTGGGTCGTGGAGGAATTTTGGAGGGCCGTTACCATGTACATTCACAGGCAGGAAGATTGCCGCATCAGCTCTCTCAAATAGAGAGAAACCACTTGTAGAAGATTAAGAAAGCAGCCAATGCAGCAGCACGGATCACAGTTCTGCTCGGAGGGAATGTTTCTTCCTGGAGATCTGTAGTTCTGGAGGTGCTGCTTGCTTGTCTGCCTCAGTCTGGGAATGGAGATCCTTGGCCTCAGCCGAGGCTGGATCCTAGGTACGGATCCCTATGTCTGGGAGCTCCTACTAACACAGCCTACCCCAAGCAGGGGGGTTGATACACTAACTAGAACTTTCCTTCCACCCCATGAGACAGGACATAGGATAGCCCACTTCTGCTCAAAGAGGGGGGGAGCTAGACTGGAATGAACTATTCCAGTTTAGCAATACTAAACTGGCTAAGGTCCTGCTACATACTGCTGCCACCTGCTGGTGTACATGGAAATTACAGCATAATATATAAAACAGGCCTGAAAAATACATATACAGGAAAGATGCATTGTTAGATTACACAAGACGACAATAACTATACACCTAGCATGATGTAGCAGGGAAGAAGAGTTTAGTAGCATACTTCGGGATGTTACATTCCCCTTTACTTTAAGATAAGCCGTCCTCGGCTTGTGCTTAGGAGGGTGAGAAAGAATCAGCTCTGGGTACCCAATAAATACAAAGTGCTGCGTGAATTACATATAAAGACATACAAAGACAAAACATGAAACGGCTTTCCCCAGGTTCCTGCCCGCTAGAGTAAGGTGTCCAACACACAGTTTCCTTCTCTTGGTATAACCAGGTAAGCTAAATACTGCACAAAGCAAAACCTTTACTGACTGACTTTGTATGTTCTGGATCCTTTAAACATCAAAGAAAGCATGGGGGTGTCTTTACTCCGTAATCCCACCATTATGTAATGGAATGCCCGCAAATGAAAGGGTGGCTTTATTCTGTATTCCCTTTCCTGCACCATAGCCTGAAGAAAATTGGATTGTAGCACAATCACTATGATGACTGAGGCAAAGCTAAAATATGGCTCTAAGGCTTGAGGCGCCTTAGGCGGAGGGGAGGTATTTATCATCTCCGTATACTTTTGGCAAGTCACAGGAGGAGGCAGTACAGTCCCATTGATCTCCTGGAAATGAGACACCTCAGGATGGGAACAATCCTGAACATTTAACAAGCGGGAAGGAGCAGCCTAGGGATTCTAACGATTCCCGAAGCAGCAGGGGTACCTGTGTAACTACTGATCTGCCAGGACTTACCATCCTACCCTGGGTACCTATGGGTATATATCACCGGGTGTAGGCCATTAGTATTCAGCGTCCGTATGAAGACAGTCCGTATAAAGGGGGGAGAGAACAAGAGCTGCTCAATACGGCATACTTAAGTAAGTTACTACATTTTAAGTTAAGTACAATGGTTAAGTGCAATCATCACAATAAGTGCATAAATTCACATTGCGGTACCTAGAAGGATAATACACACGATGGGCAGGTTATCTTAAACGTTGCATAACATGTAAACTGGTACTATAAGTGCAAAAACATTATGCAAATATCAATGCAATAATACGTTCAAATATGACTTGAGTCCTTTTACTAGAAGTACTTGACTGTGGACAGGAACAAAAAGACAATAAGTCACTTGTAATCCAATGGGCAACGATAGAGTTAATTGTAATCCACACAAGGTAGTGGGTAATTGCAATAGTGGGTAGTTTTCCTCACAGTAAAGTCTGGAAATCTTCCTCCTGGATCCCATGTTTGAGGAGGCAAAAGTTCTTCTTTAACCTGGGTGCTCTCTGCAGCTGTAATGGTGCACCACTGACCCCTAGTGGTGGCTGTTGGAGTTGGCTGAGCAGTCAGCCTGGTGAATGCAGCTGTGACATGCTGCAAGCCGGGATCCCTAGCTGGTGCAGAGGTGGACAAAACCTCCAGCTGAAGGGGCTCTGATAGGTAAACTGAGGGTGCCTGGGCAGCTTCCAGGGCAGTACGTAGGGTTGCACTCTGGGATTGAAAGTCAGGACAGAGTTATTTATTTGCCCCACCTGTAGAGTTGGAGCCGCTGGGATTTCAGGGCTCACTATGGGGACCTCTGGGTTTAAACGTCCCGCTCTGGCGGTATTAGCTCTGGGCGGCGGAGTGGAAGATCCGGCCGCCTCCGCCGCACCAGTAAGTGTCCTTGGCGGAGCAGGCCTAGGCCTGTTGGAGGTATCAGGACCCTCAGGGAGCGGTGCAGGGGCAGGTGCGGAACGGGCCGGGGCCTCAGGGAGCGCGGCAGCTACTACCTGTTGTCGCGGCTAAGCGGCCGGTTCCGGTGCCTCCTGGTGGTCATCACGAGGTCCCATCTCCGTCTGTGGTGCTGGCTGGTCAGAGGCATACACAGCGACATCAGCGGCGTCCTCCGTGGGAGCAGGTTTGACGTTGGTGCCCATCTTCCGTGACGTCTCGCTTTTTGTGCTGACAGGATTGGAAGCGGAGGGATCCACAGCCTCCAGGGACTTGATCTGAGTCTCGTCTTCCTCCGCGGGAACTGGAATCTTGACAACGGCCTCCTCTAGTACATCAGGAGTACTGGTCAGGGTAGGTGACGCAGACTTTTTGGCCGCAAATGAATCCACTGCCTCCGGACTCGTGGCAAAGACGGAGGGTCCACTCTTTTTCAGAAGTTGGGAGACTTGGATCTCCGGCGGGTATTCCTCATAGACTGGCTCTCCACCAATAGCCATCTGATTCCACCTGGGCTGGGGAAACGCCATCTTTACTGCCTCCTTGATCAAGCAGAATGCCAGAGATGGGTGGAGCCCAGAGGGAGGAGTCTTTATCCCCTTGGCTCAGAACAGAAAGTTCATGGTTGGCAGTCTTTAGTTTTCCCGCTTCTAGGGGGGCGTATTCAACATCATCGCGCTCTTGAGAAGGCGTTACTGTGTTTTCCTGCTTCTGGGGGGCGTATTCGATAATTTCATGCTCCTGAGAGGGCATTCTTGTTTCTTCCCATCTCTTGGGGGCAGTTACAATAACTTCTTGAAGGGGCGTGTATTCGCTATCTTCGCGCTCTTGGAAGTCATAAAGATACTGCGCCATGAGGGAAACATGGCCGATTAATCCTTGCAGTGCTGACACGCACAATGCAGCGTTTTCTGGTCCAGCAATAAAATAAATAAAGTCCATTTTCAACGTTTTTTTTGCACAATCTGCAGCTCTTGCAATACTGTGAAACATGCAATGGGATCCGTTTAAACACAGAATTGGATCTGGTTCTGTTGGACAGGGATGAGACACAATTCAATCCGATCCTGTTTGTGACGCCAAAATATGCAGTAAGCCGGATTGGGACTGATGCACACTGGCGCAATATTAATAGTTTTTGTTTGTGACGCCAATTGCAATGTGCGCAGGTTATAGTCTCAGGGCCCTTTAAGATGATATAACTCATGTACCAGGTGAGTGTCATGGTCTTACCTTCTTGCTGTTCTCCCTCGTTTGACATGTGCTGGCGGCCATCTTGGTTTCTGGGTTTCTTGTAGCCTTCCACCCCGCGGCTCCTCCTTCCCACTGGGAGGAGCTGGATGCCTAGCTCATATATATAGGAGGTCTGTGGCGTCAGTTCCTTGCTTGGTCCTCCTGTGTTCACATGCTTCTAAGACTGCTGCTGCTTCTGGTTCCTAATCCTGGCTTCGTCTGACTTCCCTGCTGGTTCCTGATCCTGGCTTCGTCTGACTACCCTTCCGGTTTCCTGACCTCTGGCTACGCAAAGACTCTGCTTCGGTTTCACCATCCGTTTGGACTTTTGCTTTATAGCTTGATTTGCAATAAAGCCTTCTTATTTTCACTTATCTCTTGTTGTACGTCTGGTTCATGGTTCCGTGACATTAGGACCAAGCCATGAATTCTGACGGTACAGGGCCATCCTCGCTACCCACGCTGGTTGCCAGACTTGATCAGCAGGATCACCTGTTGGGTCGGTTCGCTGTGGCGTTGCAAACCCTGCTTGAACGCACGGCTCATTTCGCTCCTACTGCCGCTCCGGTTGTTGCGCCAGAGTCTACCCCGACACCTGTTGTTGCGCCTGCGGTGTTTCGGGGTATGTCCGGTTCTGCCCCTCTTCCACAGCGCTTTGGGGGAGAGCCAACTCAGTGCTGAGGTTTTCTTTAACCAGGTGGGCATTTATTTCGAGTTGCTGCCACATGCCTTTCCTACTGAGAGATCAAAGGTGGGCTTCTTGATCTCGCTGCTCGCAGACAAGGCCTTGGCCTGGGCCAGCCCTTTATGGGAGAACAACGATCCGGTGGTTGCCGAGTTTTCCGGTTTCATTGCTTCTCTTCGGAAGGTATTCGATGTGCCGGCTCGTGCTGCCTCTGCTGCGAAGCTCCTTATGTCCATCAGACAGGGTTCACGATCCGTAGCCGAATACGCCATTGAGTTTCGTACCCTGGCAGCAGAGGTGGGCTGGAATAATGAGGCTCTGGTCGCTGCTTTCTCTCATGGTCTCTCGGATGCCTTGAAGGATGAGGTTGCAGCTAAGGACCTACCAGTGGAGCTCGAGGCTCTTATTTCTTTCCTGATTTTGATTGACACCAGACTCAGGGAGAGACCTTCCTTTAAGGAGAGCCTGCGGAGGTCTTCTAACAGATTGGCGCCTACGTTTGCTATCCCACCCGTGCCTCCCTCTCCTCCCACGCCTCCTGGGGATGACTTGTCTGGGGGTGAACCCATGCAGCTGGGGTTTGCTCGCCTGTCCGAGGGGGAGAGGGCACTCCGGAGACGCGAGGGCCGATGCATGTACTGTGGTCTCGGTGGGCATTTTCGGTTGGCATGTCCGAACCGTCCGGGAAAACGCTCGTACCTGAGATCCTGTCAGGGGCAGATCTTGGGTGGAGTCTCCTCGTCCCCGGTTTCCCGTGTTGACAAACCACTGATCACTGTTGTCCTCTCCTGGGTCGGGGGCTCGGTGACGACCCAGGCGTTGGTGGACTCTGGTGCTGGTGGTTTGTTCATTGATAGTATGTTCGCTGCCGCCAACTCCATTCCTCTGCAAGCTCGAGGTTCCCCACTGGCTCTTGAGGCGATAGACGGCAGACCCCTTCTGCCGCCACACGTGACTCATGAGACCCTTCCAGTGGGGATAGCCATTGGTGCCGTTCACAGAGAGTCGGTCTGCCTCCAGGTTATTTCGTCTCCACACTACTCGGTGGTCTTGGGGTACCCCTGGCTCCAGAAGCATAATCCGACTTTCGATTGGAGATCGGCCGAGATCCTCTCGTGGTCACCGCAGTGTGGGGCTAGTTGCATCCATGGGCCTGCCAAGTTGCTGTGTACTTCCTCGGACTCTCTGTTGCCTCCTGAATACGAGGAGTACCGGGATGTATTCGATAAGGTGCGTGCGGTTGCCCTACCTCCGCACCGCCCATACGATTGTGCCATAGAGTTACAATCTGGTGCCGTTCCTCCCCGTGGCAAGGTCTATCCACTGTCGGTAGCGGAGAATGAGGCCATGGAGGAGTACGTGAGGGAGGCGCTTTCACGCGGACACATTCGCAAATCCTCGTCCCCGGCAGGGGCTGGATTTTTCTTTGTGAAAAAGAAGGGCGGTGAGTTGAGGCCTTGCATCGATTACAGGGGTGTCAATCGCATCACGATCAAGAACGCTTACCCGATACCCTTGATTTCCGAGCTGTTCGATCGCCTTAAAGGGGCCACGGTCTTTACCAAACTCGACCTGAGGGCGGCATATAACCTGGTAAGGATCAAGGCGGGCGATGAGTGGAAGACCGCGTTTAACACCAGGACCGGTCATTATGAATCCTTGGTTATGCCCTTTGGGTTGTGCAATGCGCCCGCAGTCTTTCAGGAATTCATCAACGATGTTTTCCGTGACCTGTTGCAGCAGTGTGTGGTGGTCTATTTGGATGACATCTTGGTATATTCTGAATCCATGGAGGCCCACATTCTGGATGTCAGACGAGTGTTGCAACGGTTACGAGAGAACAAGCTGTTCGGTAAGCTTGAGAAATGCGAATTTCACCGATCCCAGGTAACCTTCTTAGGGTACATCATTTCCGCTGAGGGGTTCTCCATGGATCCTGAGAAGGTTTCGGCTGTCTTACAGTGGCCCCAGCCCAGTGGTCTTCGTTCCCTGCAACGCTTTTTGGGCTTCGCCAATTATTATCGGAAGTTCATCAGGGACTTTTCCATGCTGGCCAAGCCTCTCACGGATCTGACCAGGAAGGGCAGTAATTCCCAGGTCTGGCCGCTCGAGGCCATCCGAGCTTTTGAGACCCTAAAATCCGCCTTTGTGTCGGCTCCCATTCTGTCGCATCCCAACCCTGGGTTGCCCTTTGTCCTCGAGGTGGACGCGTCTGAGACGGGAGTAGGCGCCCTTCTGTCTCAGCGTAGAACACCAGAGGGTCCTCTGCTTCCTTGTGGGTTTTACTCCCGGAAACTGTCTCCCGCGGAGTGCAACTATCAGATTGGTGACAGGGAGTTATTGGCCATCGTGCAGGCCCTTAAAGAATGGAGGCACTTGCTCGAGGGTTCGGTGGTTCCGGTTCTCATCCTGACGGACCACAAGAATCTGACCTACCTTTCTGAGGCCAAGAGATTGACACCACGTCAGGCCAGATGGGCTCTGTTCTTGTCACGTTTTAATTACGTGGTCTCCTACCTACCCGGTTCCAAGAACATCAGGGCGGATGCCTTATCACGGCAGTACTCCGAGCTGTCCAGGGAGGAGTCGATTCCGACCTCGGTCATACCTCCGAATCAGATCTTGGCCGCCATTCGCACCAGCCTGACCTCTCCTCTGGGTGAGCAGATTTTGGCGGCTCAATCTGGTGCTCCCTCTGGGAGACCCAACGGCAGATGTTTTGTGCCTGAGGAGTTGCGCACTCGGTTGTTGCGAACCTACCATAACTCCAAGACCGCGGGGCATCCTGGAAAGAATCAGCTGTCCTGGGCTGTTTCACGTCTGTTCTGGTGGCCTTCCCTACGTTCCGACATCGCCGCATATGTAGCGGCATGCTCCGTTTGTGCCCAGAGTAAGTCCCCTCGGCACCTTCCGTTGGGGCTTCTGCAACCCATAGCTACCGGGGAGCGCCCATGGTCACACCTGGGGATGGATTTCATTGTGGACCTCCCTGCATCCCGAGGCCATACGGTCATTCTCATGATTGTGGATCGGTTTTCCAAAATGTGCCACTGTGTTCCTCTCAAGAAGTTACCCTCTGCACAAGAGTTGGCCACGATTTTTGCCAAGGAGGTCTTCCGGTTGCACGGTTTGCCCAAGGAGATTGTGTCGGATCGGGGGAGTCAGTTTGTGTCCAGGTTCTGGCGCGCCTTTTGCTCCCAGTTGGGGATTCATCTCTCCCTCTCCTCGGCCTACCACCCTCAGTCCAATGGGGCCGCAGAACGATCCAATCAGGCCTTGGAGCAATTCCTTCGTTGCTATGTCTCCGATCACCAAGACAATTGGGTTGACCTCCTGCCTTGGGCTGAGTTTGCCAGGAACACGGCGGTGAACTCTTCCTCTGGGACGTCTCCCTTCTTGGCCAATTATGGGTTCCAACCTGCCGTCTTACCGGAGGTATTCTCTCCCCAGGATATTCCTGCTGTGGAGGATCACCTTTCCGTCCTACGTGCTTCTTGGGTACAGATCCAGAAGTCCCTTGAGGTCTCTGCGCAGCGCCAGAAACTCCAGGCTGATCACAGACGAGCGCCTGCTCCTTCCTACCAGGTCGGAGACCGTGTATGGTTGTCCACCCGCAACCTCAACCTTCGAGTGCCCACTCCCAAGCTGGCTTCTCGCTTTGTTGGTCCCTTCCGAGTGCTTCGCAGGGTAAACCCGGTAGCCTATGCCCTTGCGCTTCCTCCTGGCATGCGGATCTCCAACGTGTTTCATGTCTCCCTGTTGAAGCCACTGGTGTGTAATCGTTTCACTTCCTCGGTTCCTCGGCCTCGTCCGGTCCAAGTGGGCAATCGTGAGGAGTATGAGGTGAGCAATATCCTGGACTCACGCCTGGTCCGCGGTCGGGTGCAGTTTTTGGTCCATTGGCGTGGTTATGGTCCAGAGGAGCGTTCCTGGGTTCCCTCCGCAGATGTCCATGCTCCTGCCTTGCTCCGAGCCTTCCACGCACGCTTCCCTCAGAAACCGTTTTTTGCTCCGCGGAGGAGGGGCCCTTGAGGGGGAGGTACTGTCATGGTCTTACCTTCTTGCTGTTCTCCCTCGTTTGACATGTGCTGGCGGCCATATTGGTTTCTGGGTTTCTTGTAGCCTTCCACCCCGCGGCTCCTCCTTCCCACTGGGAGGAGCTGGATGCCTAGCTCATATATATAGGAGGTCTGTGGCGTCAGTTCCTTGCTTGGTCCTCCTGTGTTCACATGCTTCTAAGACTGCTGCTGCTTCTGGTTCCTAATCCTGGCTTCGTCTGACTTCCCTGCTGGTTCCTGATCCTGGCTTCGTCTGACTACCCTGCTGGTCCCTGATCCTGGCTTCGTCTGACTACCCTTCCGGTTTCCTGACCTCTGGCTACGCAAAGACTCTGCTTCGGTTTCACCATCCGTTTTGACTTTTGCTTTATAGCTTGATTTGCAATAAAGCCTTCTTATTTTCACTTATCTCTTGTTGTACGTCTGGTTCATGGTTCCGTGACAGTGAGGAATGCCAGAGTGGGGATAATGTCTCTGTGTAATGTCAACGGTGTCTCCTCCCTTGGTACGGCTGGACTCCTGGATCCTGGCTCCCATGCAATAAAATGAGTGCTGCTAGTAGGAGTAATTGAGGAATGAAGGAAATCCAGACTGGAGATAAAGTTCAACTTGTCTTTACTTAATGTAGCTTGAATCCATACAAGTACAGCATTAGTCTTGGGTCCCAGCAGGTATTGGCAATATGTGGCAGGAATCAATATATCTATTCTGCTTCTTAACATATGCCTAGAGAATCTGGCAGGTCTGTCTGTCTGCTTGGTCTGCTTGGTGTGGGCCTGACTAGCTGAGGAGGAATTTGGCTTCTCCTGGTCTCTGGATAAACACTCACAGCTCTGCTCGCAGGGAATGTTTCTTCCTGAAGATCTGTAGTTCTGAAGGTGCTGCTTGCTTGTCCACCAGCACTGAGGCTGATGGCTCAGTCTGGGAATGGAGATCCTTGGCCTCAGCCGAGGCTGGATCCTAGGTAGGGATCCCTATGTCTGGGAGCTCCTACTAACACAGCCTACCCCAAGCAGGGGGGCTGGTACACTAACTAGAACTTTCCTTCCTACCCATGAGACAGGACATGGGACAGCGCACTTCTGCTCAAAGAGGGGGGGAGCTAGACTGGAATGAACTATTCTAGTCTAGTAATACTAAACTGGCTAAGGTCCTGCTACATACTGCTGACACCTGCTGGTGTACATGGAAATTACAGCATAATATATAAAACAGGCCTGAAAAATACATATACAGGAAATATGCATTGTTAGATTACACAAGATGACAATAACTATACACCTAGCATGATGTAGCAGGGAAGAAGAGTTTAGTAGCATACTTCGGGATGTTACACATACAATACCTTCTTATTGAGTGACCTAAGATAATGTTTGGGTGGTGCCACCCTAAATCCAAGTTGTGCCTGTTGCCCACTCCCTCTTCCCTCTAGATATGAACCTGACTCCTACCTCAGTATACGAGCAAAGGGCAGACTTGGATATAAAAGTGGCCATGGAAAAAACCTAAATGAGGCCCCATGCTGTAGATGGGACCAAATTGACAAAAGGCAGGGCAATGTCACCGCCAGCTCTGTAAGAAGGTCTGTTAGACGTTCTTCGCTACATCTTGCATGAAGTTCTTTGTTTTAGTTTCACTTTGTCATCTCCTTTCCTTCTCCCAGCTGTCATCTATTTGCACTAATTGTCTCCCTTTATATTCCTTCCCATACTGCCTCTACTTTGCGGTTTATACTTCTTCCTGGATGAGTTGTTCACTGCTGGATGCTCCTTCTCCTGATTCCTCAGATACAGTTGCAAGAAAAAGTATGTGAACCCTTTGGAATGATATGGATTTCTGCACAAATTGGTCATAAAATGTGATCTGATCTTCATCTAAGTCACAACAATAGACAATCACAGTCTGCTTAAACTAATAACACACAAAGAATTAAATGTTACCATGTTTTTATTGAACACACCATGTAAACATTCACAGTGCAGGTGGAAAAAGTATGTGAACCCTTGGATTTAATAACTGGTTAAACCTCCTTTGGCAGCAATAACTTCAACCAAACGTTTCCTGTAGTTGCAGATCAGACGTGCACAACGGTCAGGAGTAATTCTTGACCATTCCTCTTTACAGAACTGTTTCAGTTCAGCAATATTCTTGGGATGTCTGGTGTGAATCGCTTTCTTGAGGTCGTGCCACAGAATTTCAATCGGGTTGAGGTCAGGTCTCTGACTGGGCCACTCCAAAAGGTGTATTTTCTTCTGTTTAAGCCATTCTGTTGTTGATTTACTTCTATGCTTTGGGTCGTTGTCCTGTTGGACCACCCATCTTCTGTTGAGATTCAGCTGGTGGACAGATGGCCTTAAGTTTTCCTGCAAAATGTCTTGATAAACTTGGGAATTCATTTTTCCTTCGATGATAGCAATCCGTCCAGGCCCTGACGCAGCAAAGCAGCCCCAAACCAGGATGCCCCCACCACCATACTTCACAGCTGGGATGAGGTTTTTGTTGTTGGTGTGCTGTGCCTCTTTTTCTCTACACATAGTGTTGTATGTTTCTTCCAAACAACTCAACTTTGGTTTCATCTGTCCACAGAATATTTTGCCAGTACTGCTGTGGAACATCCAGGTGCTCTTGTGCAAACTGTAAACGTGCAGCAATGTTTTATTTGGACACCAGTGGCTTCCTCTGTGGTATCCTTCCATGAAATCCATTCTTGTTTTGTGTTTTACATATCGTAGATTCGCTAACAGGGATGTTAGCATATGCCAGAGACTTTTGTAAGTCTTTAGCTGACACTCTAGGATTCTTCTTCACCTCATTGAGCAGTCTGCGCTGTGCTCTTGCAGTCATCTTTACAGGACAGCCACTCCTAGGGAGAGTAGCAGCAGTGCTGAACTTTCTCCATTTATAGACAATTTGTCTTACCGTGGACTGATGAACAGCAAGGCTTTTGGAGATACTTTTATAACCCTTTCCAGCTTTATGCAAGTCAACAATTCTTAATCGTAGGTCTTCTGAGAGCTCTTTTGTGCGAGGCATCATTCACATCAGGCAATGCTTCTTGTGAAAAGCAAACCCAGAACTGGTGTGTGTTTTTTATAGGGCAGGGCAGCTGTAACCAACACCTCCGATCTCATCTCATTGATTGGACTCCAGTTGGCTGACTCCTCACTCCAATTAGCTCTTGGAGATGTCATTAGTCTAGGGGTTCACATACTTTTTCCACCTGCACTGTGAATGTTTACATGGTGTGTTCAATAAAAACATGATAACATTTAATTATTTGTGTGTTATTAGTTTAAGCAGACTGTGATTGT
The DNA here is from genome assembly GCF_905171765.1 of Bufo bufo. NCBI lineage: Eukaryota > Metazoa > Chordata > Amphibia > Anura > Bufonidae > Bufo > Bufo bufo. The sequence continues at coordinate 552,818,702 of NC_053393.1, read as the reverse complement.
CTATTGTTGTGACTTAGATGAAGATCAGATCACATTTTTTATGACCAATTTGTGCAGAAATCCATATCATTCCAAAGGGTTCACATACTTTTTCTTGCAACTGTAAGTCTGTTTCCTTTATTTGTGTTTACTTGCTGGCTTGATTGTAGGTGACCCTTACTCCGTCCGTATTAAGTGCAGGGAGCCGGTGGTCATGTCTGTAAGGAAATTATGTCTGTATCCACACACGTTCACATATATATATTAATTCAGCTTTATATGGTTGTATTAAATATGCAGAGTTCTTCTTTAAAGGAAATATTTTATACTCTTATGACAGCAAGGTCTAGTAACACAAGCTAAACAGGAAATGAAGTCTAGCAACACAAGCTAAAAGGAAATAGCCGTCCGAAGCTTAAAACCGCATGGCTAGAAAGAGATATGCATGCTTTAGCAAAAAAGACCACATTTATGATAGAGGTACATGAAGAGAGAATTGCCGAATGCATGGCATCATAGCTGCAGAAACATATATATACACATATATACCTTTTAAACATATATCTAACATATGCATTAAACATAGATTTTACATTAATACGGGTTATATATATAAACGTCTTGTATATTGACGTTCACCTGTGGTTTAGATAAAAAAACGTTTGCTCAGATAAATGTTGTTACAAGATGGTACAAGATAAACAAAGATAATTCCGAGAAATATTTGAACAAAGCTGAAATCAACAAAATTGTGGTTAGATATCTGAGTTCTAAGAATTATAAATGCGTCACATATGTACCTTGTTTTTTGGAAATTGTCATGACTTTTTTTTTACTTTGGTTGTATAAGCTTAGGGGAGGTATATGGTAATCTTGTGGTTTGTATCTATAAATTGTCTGCGATGTCAAGATAAAGTAACAACCATTTTAAACCTATCAACGTGTATTGGTCTTCAGTGGTTGCCCGGCCGGAGGTTCACCCACAGACAAACCAGGCGCGCTTTCAATTGGTAGCAGAGGATGGTTCACTGACTATCCAGGTGAGTAATTATTCCTGCCACTATTTATGTTGGTTGGAATGTTTCTCTCCTGGATACGGTGGATGTCTGATGTATACTGGATGGCAGGTTAGTGACAGGTTAGTTAGTGTTCATAGGACTGTGGGACAGACACGAGGCAGCACTCAGTGTTCTGCGTATCCTGATAGGAGCGGCGTCTCCTATAGGCACAGTGGTTGGCAGGGGATGTTGTTCCAGGAACATACATCATATTGATGGCAGGGAATTTTTCGAATGCAGAACTAGTCTCTTCGAACGTTGGCAGGGATTTTTCATATGGGATTAGTCTCTCATTTGACGGTTTATTGAGTTAAAGGATAACTCTGGATTTATGTGATTGAGTTAAAGGATAACTCTGGATTTATGTGAAACAAGGTACCCGGAATATATGTATAAGGAAAAGGAATACATATGGAAAAAAAGGTGAGGGAAACACATACATCTGAATGCAGATGTTGGTTTCTAACTCACTAGGATTGTCTGTGGAGTGAATTGTTTATTGAACATAACTGTACAGTTAAAACTTGGAAATTGACATGTATTACTGCAGTCTATGAAGTTCATAAATGGTGTTGCCCATATAAGATATTTTACACGTGTTATAAGAATATTGTGCTAGTGGAAAATCTGATTGTGCTGGCTTAATTGATTCTCAACATAACAATACTAACACAATTACTTTCTGCTATTTGCTGCTATTTCCACTTCATTGTTTGCTGCTTGAAAATATATGTATAGAGTTCATTGTCGATTTCATTATACATTATGGGTAACGGCGTGGGAAAGGATCTGGATGGTGAGCCAGAGACCAGACCCACACCGCTACATTTTGTATCAAGCACCTGTGGTGTTAGTGTAACTGATCCATTTTGGGTAAATATCTGTGACCGCAGTCAGCAACTGTGTATTACGCAGATCAGCGATGCAGGTCCTCGCAATGAAGCAGATTGGGAGGAGGTTAAAAAATGGTGGGGCTGCACCCAAAATATAACTATCCCGTTGGTGCCTGGGATGAAGATTATATGAAAACATGTTTTAAGAAATGGGAGAAGGCATTAAAAGAGTACAGAAAGAGATTTCCACCAACCCATCATATATACCTAAAACAGGATAGGGGGACAATGAGTAAAAGGGAAGATGTCCCATGGTCAGAAATTCTGCCCGCCTTGTCAGAAAAGCCACCGGCATATGACGTGACGGTATTAGAACCACAAAAGGCAATACTCCCAGCTGTCCCTACAGAGGACATGCTACAAGACCCTTATGATAAGGTCCCCTGTCCAAAACAAGCAACCGCACCAGAATTATTATTATTTTCTGGTGAGAATCAAAAGAGAACCGGACTGTACCCGGATTTGGGGGATAGAGATTCCCTTTTAAGTACTGCAGTTATAGTGGCAGCAGCACTTATGGAACAAGCAGATGTGACTCCACAAGTCAAACAGGCTAAGGAAAAAAGAATTGAATATAGAGAAAGCATGAACATTTATGTACATGAGTTGATTCAACTGAGGGATAAACTAAAGACAGACATAGTCTACATTAAACAACTTCCCCTTCAGGATGTCTTTCCCGTAATATATGATCACGAGGACCCAGATGATACTGACCTTCCTAGTGAGCAACAGATAGATGAATTAAAGGGCATTTTGGGAGGAGAGTGTGGCAGAACCAGAGCTGTAACTAACAAAAAAAAAACAGCTGCTGACCGAGATAGAAAAACTAAGACAGGAGTACTGGAAGGTGAAGAAGGACTAGGAAACCAGGGCTCAGGAAGAGTACGGTAGGAGGACAACAGGAATTGAAACACAGATAGAAGCGGACAGTTTAGAACATGGAATTCCCCTGGCAACCTCCAGTCCTAGAATACCTGGAGTAATCCAACCCCTAACAGATGAATTTTCCAAACTCACTCTAATACCTGAGGAAGGCGATAGGGAAGGCACACAACTGCGGCTTCCCATGATTACTGTGGGTAGCACTGAAGTCCATATCCCTCTTCCTTTAGGATTAATGAAGGAACTGAAAGATATGTGCCCCAATCCAAAAAAGGACCCTAGAGCAGCAGCTATGTTTCTGCAGAAATATACCGCAGGGAGCCATTTAACTTTGGAGGATATTCAGATAATACTCTCAGCCATAGACCCAGACACCGGCTCTCAAATCGATCCAGAAAAGATAATGAGGGCATCAGAAAAAGAAGTTAGGGAGGTAGGAGAGATGAAGATAGGAGAGAATACAGAGGGAGAGGCGCCTCTGACTACCGAGGGGGGCCCAGACAACAGGAAAGACAGCAAGAAATGACAAGAAGACAACCCCAGGGAGATCGTATTAACATACACTGGCCAGCACAGGATGGGGGGAGTAAACAACCCAATTTGCAATCAGACTTACAGAGGTGGTCTGAGCATGAACAGTACCCGTCCCCACAGGGGAACAATTACTATTAGGGGTGCCCAGAACGAGTCTCATCCTTCATTATGCATTTTGTTCCAACTGATTGGCAAGTCTTACCACAAGTAATACTGCAAATTGATGGTATTAAAGTTAATTTATTGCTTGACACCGGAGCAACGACTTCAAGTGTAAACAAAATAGACTTCATTAATGATAAATGCACCGAAGGAAGTTCTATGGGTATAAATGGGACGACAGTGATACATAAGGTGACAGCACCGCTCCCGGTTTGTACTCTTACAGGGGAACTAGTGACGCACATGTCTTTTGCAGTCCTACTAGAATGCCCCGTTTGTCTATTAGGAAGGGATTTAATGGCAGCATTACAGATATCATTAGTCTTTGACAAAAAGGGCAGACTGACAGTAACCTCAATGAAATGTGACCTGACAAACCCAAAGAGACGTGACATGAATGGGTTCTTTTTAAGCATACCAATGTCCCTGGAAAATCATCCAATCTGGGCAAAATGTAAAGACTCAGTAGGGAGGATTAACTGTGAGCCCTACCGGCCCTGTTTGAAGGAGGGGGTCATGCCAACCTTTCAAAAACAATACCCATTGAGTGAGGAAAAGTTAGAGGGTATAAAGCCACAAATTGAGAAATACTTGCAGATGGGAATTCTTAGGAAAATTGTCAGTCCCTGGAATTCCCCGATAAATCCTGTAAAAAAGGCTAATGGCACATGGAGGCTGGTACAGGATCTAAGGAAGGTAAACAAGGCAATTTTCCCACTTCCCCCCTTAGTGGCAGATCTTACAGCTGTGTTTGGGGCCATTCCTGCGGGATCCAGATACTACACTGTAGTTGACCTCAGTAATGCGTTCTTTTCCATACCAGTGGCTTGGGATGCACAAAATCTTTTTGCTTTTCAGTGGGCTGATAATGGTCAGGTGACTTGGACCCGTCTCCCACAAGGTCTTGGGGATAGCCCAGCAGCCTTTTCTATTGTATTAAAGGCTACATTGGAAGATTGGGAACCAAAGAGGGGATCCACCTTAATACAGTACACAGACAACCTTTTACTCTCCAATTCGGAGTTAGAAGCCTGCGAAATAGATTCACGGAGTTTATTAGACCACTTGGCAAGCAAAGGACACCTGGCCTCGAAGAAGAAAATCCAATATGCAAGTACCCAGGTAGAGTATCTGGGGTGCATAATAGAGGCAGGAGAGAGAAAGATCTCACCCGCTAGAGTCAAGGCAGTGACCTCCCTAAGCAGGCCGAGGGACAAAGCTACAATGCTGTCCTTTCTAGGGTCAATAGTGTATTGTAGGCAGTGGATTCCCGATTGCTCCCATTGGGATTCAATCCTAAGAAAAACTCACAGAAGCACCAAAGGTAGTGGAGTGGACAGAGGACAGAGTAGAAGCCTTTGAGAGATTGATTCGGTCCCTGACCCAAGCCCCAGCCTTGGCCCTGGCAGATTATGGAAAGCCATTCCAATTATACTGCGTGGTATCAGGAGAAACCTATGCAGCGGTTCTGACACAGACACATGGGGGAAAAAACAGGCCAGTTTCATACCTATCGAGAAAATTACCTCCTGTAGTTCTTGGAATGCCTCACTGTCTCCAAGCACTAGCAGCCGCGGCTATGTCAGTAAAGGATGCTACTAAGATAGTCCATGGAAATATAATGGAACTTTTCACCACTCATACAGTCTTGTCCCTCCTTCAAAACATGACCACACAACACATGACAGCTCAGAGACTGTCCGGATATGAGACCATATTACTCAGTACGGCAAACCTGTTGATAAAGACATGTCCAGACACCTCACCAGTGATAAGATTTTTGCATACACTTTTGAGACTTAAGCGTGAAGGTTCTGACGAACAAGTAGACCCAATACCTGAACACAGATGTGATGAAATAATCTTGTCATGCACAACACCTAGGGAAGATTTAAAGGACACACCACAGACTGACAGTATAGATGTTTTTGTGGATGGATCATGCACAAGACCAGATGACAGGACATACCAAACAGGTTACGCAGTGGTCATGCTCCCAAATCAAGTGATAGAAGCTGAACCAATTGTCACAACTTCAGCACAACAAGCTGAGTTGGTAGCGCTAACAAGAGCCTGTGAAATATTCGCAGGACACAAAGTGAATATTTATACTGATAGTAGCTATGCATTTGGAACAGTGCATGATTATGCATTAATATGGAAAAATAGGGGGTATATCTCAGCAGACGGGAAGAAGGTAGCGAATCAGAAATACATAGATCACTTGCTACATGCAATTCAATTACCAGAAGCCATAAGTGTGATAAAAGTGAAAGGACACTCTGCAAAAGGAGATTATCAAGCTATGGGAAACAACCTAGCAGACAGAGCAGCAAAAATGGCAGCCAAGAGAGACACGAGAAGGGAAAATAAGTTATTATTCATGACAGACTTTGAAAGTGAAAACTGGGAGTCAGTAGTATATCAACTTCAGAAACAGTCTACCAGTGAGGACATCAAGTACTGGAAATCTCAGGGACTGCAGACGACAGGTACAGGTATGTGGACAAAAGATCGGATATTGGGGGTTCCTACTGCATCAGCACCGCTCCTAATATCTTATCTTCATGGTCCTGGACATTTAGGAAAACAGTACATCTCAGAACATTACAAGTCACTGTTCTAACAGCTAGGGCATTGATAAATCAATGGATTTCACTGTATGGACTCCCTCGGGTAATTCATTCAGATCAAGGACCTGCTTTCCAATCTAAACTAATACAAGAACTGACAAAGATTTTGGGTTTCCAGTGGAAACTCAATATAGTCTACCATCCCCAAAGCGCTGGAGTAGTGGAAAGAATGAACAGAACCATTAAGGATAGGTTAAAAAAGGCTACTTCAGGAACGTTGAAAGATCGGCTGAAATTTCTACCCGCCATTCTCTACCAAATAAGAACGACACCAAATAAACAAACAGGGTTGTCACCTTATGAAGTGTTATTCGGTCGACCCCCTAATACCCGTGAGGAACTGAATACTGACAGTAACATTTTGCCTTGCAGGAACAGTACGTGAAACACTTGGTAGGTATACTCTCAGAAAATTATGATAAGGTTGCTGTCACCTTTCCTCCTCTTTCCACAGATCCAACTCATCCATTCTTGCCCGGAGACAAAGTTCTGGTGAAACAACTAGCTGCCCGCCACAAGACTGGTCCGATATACCAAGGTCCATTTGAGGTTCTAAGAGTGGCTCGAACGGCTGTCCTTACTGACCAGAGTCCACAGTGGATACACGCCAGCCGGCTCAAGAAGACACCAGAAGGACAAACATGAGTCCTTCGGACAAGATGCCTTCAAAGGAAATGACTTTGATCATACCCCCAAGCCTGCAAAGTAGATATGAGCGATGGCTAAGAGGCTACCCAAAACCACTTTGTCCAGAGGATCCAAAAACTATGCAGGACTTGTATGAGGAAGAATTTATGTTCAGGGAGTATACCAATGAACTAGAGACTGAGGACTTGAAAGATCAAAACTTTCCTGAACCGTTTAGTAAGCAGATGATTCAGAGAATGAAACTGTGAAACTGTCACCCTTAAAAAGGGAAGTACTCTGAGAAAGATACCGAGAATTGGTGTGTGGTATAAGGAGTGATCATATGGAATGGGAATTCCATATGATCAAAGAGGGGATTGTAAGGAAATTATGTCTGTATCCACACACGTTCACATATATATATTAATTCAGCTTTATATGGTTGTATTAAATATGCAGAGTTCTTCTTTAAAGGAAATATTTTATACTCTTATGACAGCAAGGTCTAGTAACACAAGCTAAACAGGAAATGAAGTCTAGCAACACAAGCTAAAAGGAAATAGCCGTCCGAAGCTTAAAACCGCATGGCTAGAAAGAGATATGCATGCTTTAGCAAAAAAGACCACATTTATGATAGAGGTACATGAAGAGAGAATTGCCGAATGCATGGCATCATAGCTGCAGAAACATATATATACACATATATACCTTTTAAACATATATCTAACATATGCATTAAACATAGATTTTACATTAATACGGGTTATATATATAAACGTCTTGTATATTGACGTTCACCTGTGGTTTAGATAAAAAAACGTTTGCTCAGATAAATGTTGTTACAAGATGGTACAAGATAAACAAAGATAATTCCGAGAAATATTTGAACAAAGCTGAAATCAACAAAATTGTGGTTAGATATCTGAGTTCTAAGAATTATAAATGCGTCACATATGTACCTTGTTTTTTGGAAATTGTCATGACTTTTTTTTTACTTTGGTTGTATAAGCTTAGGGGAGGTATATGGTAATCTTGTGGTTTGTATCTATAAATTGTCTGCGATGTCAAGATAAAGTAACAACCATTTTAAACCTATCAACGTGTATTGGTCTTCAGTGGTTGCCCGGCCGGAGGTTCACCCACAGACAAACCAGGCGCGCTTTCAATGTCCCCTCACTATTATAGGGTTTTCAGGTGTCAGATTGTATAAGGTACATGGACATGCAATCCTCTACCATAAAAACCTTTGCATGGGCATAGCAGTCAGGGAAAGCTCTAGGAGTTTTATAGGGCTCACCCATATGCTCCTTAGTTTGGGATCAAGCCAGTCAGCTGTTTATTTATAAGTTCCAGCTTTCTGCAACACCATCCGTGACATTATAAACCGCCATAACCGTCTTAAGCATGGATCTGGTTTCAGCCTTGATTGACCGCATGCAAGGTCTTTCACTGGAGGTAGCAGATCTCCGTAAAGCTGTGTCTCAGTTTCAGGTGACCGGTTCTGCTTGCGTTCATGGAGTTTGTCCCGAGCCTAAGATCTCGCTTCCGGATACGTTCTCCGGGGGTAGTGAGAATTTTGTTCGCTTTAGAGAGGCTTGCAAACTCCATTTTCACCTACTTCTCCATTCCTCTGGTTATGAGGAGCAGAGGGTGGGGATCATCATCTCGCTGCTCAGGGATAACGCTCAGTCTTGGGCCTTACCGCTGCCGGTCGGGGCATGGCCCCTCCGATCGGAGGATGAATTTTTTGTAGCCCTCGGGCAGATATATGATGACACGGATCGTATTGCTCTGGCTGAATCTAAACTGCGTCTTTTATGCCAGGGTAAACAGTCCGCAGAGATATATTGTTCAGAATTTCGGAAATGGGCAGCTGATACTGGTTGGAATGATGCTGCACTCCAAAGTCAATTTTGCCATGGTCTTTCGGAAAGATTGAAAGATGCATTTGCTTTTCATGAGAGACCAGCCTCGTTAGAATTTGCCATGTCTCTAGCTGTTCGTATTGACAGGCGTCTTAGAGAGAGAGAGGAGACTACTCCTTCCTGTTATATTCAGTCCAAGGACAGTGGGGCTATCTCATTCAGTGCGCAGGGGTTTCAGTCTCTCTCAATCCCCTCTAAGGAGGATGCCATGCAGCTGGGTTTGCTTGCCTCTGATAGTAGAGGATTCAGCTCTCAGAAGAGGGTTTGTTTCTGTTGTGGGGGTATAAATCATTTGGCTAATGTTTGCCCCTCTAGGAGATTCATGGAGTTTTCTGAGGGTAATAAAACAAAAACAACAAAACCCTCTAAAAACTTTCCATTTGCTACTATTGGCAAGGTTGATGCGGAAATTGAAGGTTTGCCATTTACTTGTAGTTCCCGTTTTCTCCTACCTGCCAGGGTGGCGCTAGACAGCAAGAACATTGTTTGTGAGATTTTTGTAGATAGTGGAGCAGCTGTCAATCTTATTGATAATCAATTTGCAATAACGCATGGTTTCCAGGTATGCACTTTGGAAAAGGATATACCTGTTTTTGCTATCGATTCCGCTCCACTTTCTCAAAAATCGTAAAAGGGCATAGTTCACAATATCCGTTTGACTGTGGGAGATGCTCATGTTGAGGATATGTCATGTTTCCTCCTAAGCGGGTTGCCTACTCCTCTAGTGTTGGGGCTACCCTGGCTCACTAAACATAACCCCACCATTGATTGGCAAGCAAGGCAAATAAATGGTTGGAGTGAGTTTTGCAGAGAGAATTGCCTCACGGCGTCTCTTTCAGAGGTTTCTACCAAGACTGTGCCATCTTTTCTCTCTGAATTTTCAGATGTGTTTTCCGAGAGTGGTGTCCAGGAGTTGCCCCTGCATCGGGAGTACGACTGCCCTATTAATCTCATCCCAGGCGCCAAACTGCCAAAATCACATTTATACAATCTCTCCCAACCTGAAAGAGTCGCTATGCGTACTTATATCTCTGAGAGCCTGAGAAAGGGACACATCCGACCCTCGAAGTCACCTGTTGCCGCTGTTTTTTTTTTTTGTTAAGAAAAAAGATGGTTCTTTAAGACCTTGTCTGGATTTCAGGGAGCTGAACCGTATCACGATTCCTGACCCATATCCGCTTCCTCTGATCTTGGACCTGTTTAACCAGATTGTTGGGGCTAAGGTTTTTTCTAAGTTGGATTTAAGAGGGGCATACAACCTAGTCAGGGTCAGGGAAGGGGACGAATGGAAGATGGTCTTCAATACCCCTGAGGGTCATTTCGAGAATTTGGTTATGCCCTTTGGTTTGATGAATGCTCCAGCCGTCTTCCAACATTTTGTGAACAGCATTTTTCATCATTTAATGGGGAAATTTGTACTGGTCTATCTGGATGACATTTTGATATTTTTCTCCTAATTTCAAGACTCATCGAGACCACCTACGTCAGGTCTTGCTGATTCTGCGGGATAATAAATTGTACGTTAAACTGGAAAAATGTGTGTTTGCGGCTCCGGAGATTCCGCTTCTGGTTTTCGCATGGACCCTGAGAAGGTCCGCGCTCCGATTGGGAGCTTCCTGAGAATCAGAAGGCGCTGATGCGGTTTTGCCAATTATTACAGAAAGTTCATTTTGAATTATTCCTCTGTTGTTAAGCCACTTTACTGATATGACTAAAAAGGGGGTAGATTTTTCTTTGTGGTCGGTAAATGCGCTTAAAGCCTTTTCTAGTATCAAAGAGAGTTTTGCTTCCACTCCGATTTTGGTACAACCTGATGTCTCTCTACCTTTTATTGTTGAGGTGGACGCTTCTGAGGTGGGTGTGGGTACGGTCTTATCTCAGGGTCCCTCTCCTGCCATATGGTGACCGTGTGCCTTTTTCTCAAGGAAACTCTCCTCTGCAGAGAGAAATTATGATGTGGGAGTTGTTGGCCATCAAATTAGCTTTTGAGGAATGGCGCCATTGGTTAGAGGGAGCCAGACACCCTATTACCGTGTTTACAGACCATAAGAATCTGGCCTACTTGGAATCGGCCAAGCGTCTGAACCCGAGAAAGGCCAGATGGTCTTTGTTCTTTTCTAGATTTAATTTTGTTGTTACGTTCCGCCCTGGGGTTAAAAATGTGAAGGCGGATGCCGTGTCACGTTGTTTTCCGGGAGGGGGGAACTTTGAAGACCCGGGTCCCATTTTGGCTGAAAGGATGGTAGTCTCTGCTCTTTATCCTGATTTGGAGGCAGAGGTTCAGGCAGCCCAGGCAGAGGCTCCTGATCTTTGTCCCCCTGGGAGGTTGTTTGTGCCTCTCGCTTTAAGACACAAGGTTTTTAAAGGGGCACCACGATACTGTCCTTGCTGGGCACCCGGGGAGCAGAGCCACAGTGGATCTCATTGCTCGGAGATTCTGGTGGCCGGCTCTTCGTAAGATGGTTGAGGGTTTTGTGGCAGCCTGCGAGACCTGCGCTCGTGCCAAGGTCCCTCATTCACGGCCATCGGGTTCTCTCTTCCTGTTACCCATTCTTTCCCGTCCTTGGACGCATCTGTCCATGAACTTAATTACGGACCTGCCTCGTTCCTCGGGGAAGACTGTGATTCTGGTAGTAGTGGACCGTTTTAGCAAAATGGCGCATTTCATTCCCTTTCCTGGGTTACCCAATGCTAAGACGCTGGCGCAAGCGTTTGTTGATCACATTGTTAAATTGCATGGCATTCTTTCAGACATCGTTTCTGATAGGGGCACGCAATTTGTTTCCAGATTCTGGAAGGCCTTCTGTTCTCGCTTGGGGGTTCGGTTGTCGTTCTTTTCTGCTTTTCACACGTAGTCGAATGGTCAGACCGAACGCGTCAATCAAAATCTGGAGACATATCTGCGCTGTTTTGTGGCGGAGAATCAGGAGGATTGGTGTTCTTTTTTGTCCCTTGCTGAGTTTGCTTTAAATAACCGTCGCCAGGAGTACTCTGATAAGTCACCATTTTTTGGTGCATATGGGTTTCATCCGCAGTTTGGGACATTCTCTGGAGGGGGTCTTCTGGTTTACCTGATGAGCAGAGATTTTCCTCGTCTTTGTCATTTATTTGGCAAAAGATTCAGGGTAATCTGAAGAGGATGAGTGAGAGATATAAGCGTGTGGCGGATAAGAGATGTGTGCCTGGTCCGGACCTGAATGTGGGGGATCTGGTGTGGTTCTCTACAAAGAATATAAAACTGAAGGTTCCCTCCTGGAAGTTGGGTCCTAGGTTTATTGGGCCTTACAAGATCTTGTCCGTCATCAATCCCATTGCCTTCCGTCTTGATCTTCCTCAGACTTGGAAGATCCATAATGTTTTTCACAGGTCCCTAATAAAACCTTATGTCCAACCCACTGTACCCTCCTCTTTGCCTCCTCCTCCGATTGTTGTTGATGGTAATCTTGAATTTCAGGTCTCTAGGATTGTGGATTCTCGCATTATCCGCGGTTCTCTCCAGTACCTCGTTCATTGGGAGGGTTATGGTCCTGAGGAGAGGATGTGGGTCCTAGTGGCGGACATTAAGGCCACTCGTCTTATCAGGGCTTTCCATAGGTCTCAACCTGGGAAGGTGGGCTCTGAGTGTCCGGAGTCCACCCGTAGAGGGAGGGGTACTGTCACCGCCAGCTCTGTGAGAAGGTCTGTTAGACGTTCTTTGCTTGTCTCCCTTTATATTCCCTCCCATACTGCCTCACTTTGCGGTTTATACTTATTCCTGGATGAGTTGTTCACTACTGGATGCTCCTTCTCCTGATTCCTCAGATAAGTCTGTTTCCTTTATTTGTGTTTACTTGCTGGCTTGATTGTAGGTGACCCTGACTCCGTCCGTATTAAGTGCAGGGAGCCGGTGGTCGTGTCCCCTCACTATTATAGGGTTTTCAGGTGTCAGATTGTATAAGGTACATGGACATGCAATCCTCTACCATAAAGATCTTTGCATGGGCATAGCAGTCAGGGAGAGCTCTAGGGGTTTTATAGGGCTCACCCATATGCTATACTGTAGTTGCCCCATTCCAGTTATTACTTTAGTTGCCCTCCACTGGACCCTCTTCAGCTCTGCTATGTCTGCCTTGTTTACAGGAGCCCAGTGTAACGGTCGCGTACACACACACACAGGGGGAAGGGAAGTGACCACTGAGCTCCACCCTTACCCCTGGCCCTGCCTACTTGCCTCGCGAGTCCTAATGACAGGGGACAACTGGACGGCAATCCCTAGCTTGGACTAAGTGCAGGTAAGACAGACAGACAAACAACAGAATGTGAACGGCCCGAGTCAATACCAGGAAAGCTACAAAGTACAAATGGAGCAAGCAGAGAATTGTCAGGAGAAGCCGGGGTCATAAATACCAGGAGAGTCGTGTAGTACCATAGTACCAAAGGAGTCAGCAGAGGATTGTCAGGAGGAGGCCGGGGTCAGAATACCAGGAGAGCAGCAAAGTACACAAGGAGCAGGCAGAGGATCGTCAGGAATTCAGCAGGAGGAAAGTACGCCAGGAAAGAAAAAAACACAGGTGGAACCTAAATTAACAGGCAACCTGTGGCCAGCAGGCTGCCTGTATTTATAGTGGGGAGTGAGGTTCATGTGATGTGGCCAGCATCCCCAAGATCTCTCTTCAGGTCCATACCCCTTCCAGTGAATCAGGTACTGCAAGGAATTACGCACCTTCGTGACATCCACTATTTTAGACACCACATACTCGACAGCATCATTAACAAGAACCGGTGGAGGCGAGACTTTCGATGGTACTACCGGTTCAAAATATTTTTTAAGTAGAGATTTATGGAACACATTATGAATGTGGAATGACTCGGGCAGCTCCAACCTAAATGATACCGGGTTAATCACCTCCGTGATCTTATATGGTACAATAAAACGAGGAGCAAACTTTTTAGAATCTACCTTAAGAGAGAGATTCTTGGAAGACAACCATACCTTATCCCCAACCTGAAAATTCACCCCCCTTGAACGTCTCCTATCGGCCTTGAGTTTCTGAGAACGTTGAGCCTTTTCTAAGTTCGATTGAACCCGGGCCCAAACTGTGCACAGTTCAGAGGAGAGCCTATCCGCTTCAGGGTTAGAGGAGGAGACGGATGACCCAGAATGAAAACGGGGATGGAAACCATGGTTACAAAAGAAAGGTGAAACCCCAGCAGAAAAATTGACACGGTTATTCAAAGCAAATTCAGCCAATGGAAGAAATTTCACCCATAATTGCTGGTCATCAGCAACATACAACCTCAAGAATTGTTCCACAGACTGATTAAGGCGTTCAGTCTGCCCATTACTCTCAGGGTGGTAGGCAGAGGAAAAAGACAATGAAATTTTACATTTTTGACAGAAGGCCCTCCAGAATTTGGACACAAACTGCACACCCCTGTCAGAAACAATATTTTCCGGAATACCATGCAATCGAACAATTTCTTTCACAAAAATAGACGACAGGGTTTTGGCATTCGGGAGTTTAGACAGGGGAATGAAATGGACCATCTTGCTAAACTGTCACAGCCAGACAGCTGAGAAGCGCTCACAGGAGCTTCTCAGATCCTCCTCCTTGAATTTCTTTGTTTTGGTTTAGTTTCTCATCTCGTTAGTCTATCTCAGCTGTCATGCAGTGGGACTGATTGCTACCCTTTAAGTTCCTTCCCATAATGCAGTAGTGTGCGGCTGATACAACTTCCTGGAGTGTGTGTGCATGCTGTTCCCAGATCCCAGTTCTCAGTTCCCTGTCGTCAGTCGTCTGCAAGATAAGTGCTGTTTATGTATTTATGATTTTGTCTTTTCTGGATCCAGGTGACCCTGACTCCCTCCGTGTCAGTGTAGGGAGCCGGTGGTCGTGTCCCTTCACTATTGTAGGGTCTTCAGGTAATAGATAGCCGAGGAACGTGGATATGCGGCCATCCACCTTTGGGGTGTTCGCATAGGCTGAGCAGTGAGGGAGAGCGGCAGGTCTATTGCAGGGGTCTCCCTTTGTTCCTTAGTTGTGGATCCAGAGAGACATTGTTTATATGGTATTGTCTTGTTTCCTGTACACCATCCGTGACATTATCAGCCGCCAAAACCGTCTCAAGCATGGATCCGGTTTCACTTTTGGCTGAGCGCTTCCAGGGTCTTTCATTGGAGGTAGCTGATCTCCGTAAGACTTTTTCTCAGTTTCAAGTGACCGGTTCAGCTTGCGTTCATGGAGTTTGTGCTGAGCCTAAGATCTCGCTCCCGGATACGTTCTCCGGGGGTAGTGAGAATTTTGTGCGTTTTAGAGAGGCTTGCAAACTCCATTTTCGCCTTCTTCCCCATTCTTCTGGTGATGAAGAACGGAGGGTGGGGATCATTATATCGCCGCTCAGGGGTAACGCTCAGTCCTGGGCCTTTTCGCTGCCGGAGGGGGCACGGCCCCTTCGTTCAGTGGATGAATTCTTTTTAGCCCTGGGTCAGATATATGATGATCCGGATCGTATTGCTCTGGCTGAGTCTAGACTACGTCTGTTATGCCAGGGTAAACAATCCGCAGAGATATACTGTTCAGAATTTCGGAGATGGGCAGCAGATACGGGTTGGAATGATGCTGCACTCCGAAGTCAATTTTGCTATGGTCTTTCAGAGGGATTGAAAGATGCATTTGCCTTTCATGAAAGACCTACCTCCTTGGATTCTGCTATGTCTCAGGCTGTTCGTATTGACAGGCGTCTTAGAGAGAGAGGAGACATCTCTCCTTCCTGTCATACTCAGTCCCGGGACAGTGCAGCGGGCTCATTCTGTGCACAGGGGTCTCAGTCGCTGTCAGCCCCTTCTGAGCAGGAGTCCATGCAGCTGGGGTTGATTGCCTCTGACAATAGAAGATTCAGCCCGCAGGGGAGGGTTTGTTTTTGTTGTGGAGGTATAAATCATCTGGCAAATGTTTGTCCCTCTAGGAGATTCAGGCAGTTTTCTGGGAGTAATAAAGAGACAAAAAGGAAAAAATCTTTTAAAAATGTTCCGTCTGTTACTATTGGCAGGGTTGAGGCGGAAATTGAGGGTTTTCCGTTTGCTTGTAGTTCCCGTTTTGTCCTGCCTGCTAGGGTGGCGCTAGAGAGCAAGAGCATTTTTTGTGAGATTTTTGTGGATAGTGGAGCAGCTGTCAATCTCATTGATAATCAATTTGCAATAACTCATGGTTTCCAGGTATGCACTTTGGGAAAGGATATTCCTGTTTTTGCTATTGATTCAGCTCCACTTTCTCAGAAATCATTAAAAGGCATAGTTCACAATATCCGTTTAATTGTGAGTGATGCTCATGTTGAGGATGTGTCATGTTTCGTCCTTAGCGGTATGCCTACTCCTCTAGTGTTGGGGCTACCCTGGCTCACTAAACATAACCCCCCCATTGATTGGCAAGCGAGGCAAATAAATGGTTGGAGTAACTTTTGCAGAGAGAATTGCCTCATAACATCTGTTTCTGAGGTTTCTACTAAGACTGTACCACCTTTCCTCTCTGAATTTTTGGATGTCTTCTCTGAGAGTAGAGTTCAGGGTTTACCTCTGCACAGGGAGTATGATTGCCCTATTAATCTCATCCCAGGCGCCAAGCTGCCTAAATCTCGTTTGTACAATCTCTCCCAACCTGAGAGGGTCGCTATGCGGGCTTATATCTCTGAGAGTCTGAGAAAAGGACACATACGACCCTCGAAGTCACCTTTTGCCGCTGGTTTTTTCTTTGTTAAGAAAAAAGATGGTTAAGACCTTGTCTGGATTTCAGGGAGCTGAACAGTATCACTATTCGTGATCCTTATCCGCTTCCTCTGATCCCGGACCTGTTTAACCAGGTTGTTGGGGCTAAAGTCTTTTCCAAATTAGACCTAAGAGGGGCATACAACCTGGTTAGGGTCAGAGAAGGAGACGAATGGAAGACGGCTTTCAATACCCCTGAGGGCCATTTTGAGAATTTGGTTATGCCTTTTGGTTTGATGAATGCCCCAGCCGTTTTTCAGCATTTCGTCAACAGCATTTTTTATCATTTAATGGGAAAATTTGTATTAGTGTATTTGGATGACATTTTGTTTTTTTCTCCTGATTTCAAGACTCATAAGGAACACTTACGTCAGGTCTTGCTCATCCTGCGGGAGAATAAATTATACGCGAAACTGGAAAAATGTGTGTTTGCGTTTCCAGAAATCCAATTTCTGGGGTTTCTTGTCTCCGCTTCTGGTTTTCGCATGGACCCCGAGAAGATCCGCGCTGTGCTTGAGTGGGAGCTTCCTGAGAATCAGAAGGCGCTGATGCGTTTTTTGGGCTTTGCCAATTATTACAGGAAATTTATTTTGAATTATTCCTCTGTTGTTAAACCACTCACTGATATGACCAGAAAGGGGGTAGATTTTTCTTCCTGGTCGGTAGAGGCGCGTAAGGCCTTTTCTAATATCAAGGAGAGTTTTGCTTCCGCTCCCATCCTAGTACAACCTGATATTTCGTTACCCTTCATAGTTGAGGTTGATGCTTCTGAGGTAGGGGTGGGTGCGGTCTTGTCTCAGGGTTCCTCTCCTGCCAAATGGCAACCGTGTGCCTTTTTCTCAAAGAAACTCTCCTCCGCTGAGAGAAATTATGATGTGGGAGATAGGGAATTGTTGGCCATCAAGTTGGCTTTTGAGGAATGGCGTCATTGGCTAGAGGGAGCCAGACACCCTATTACCGTGTTTACTGACCATAAAAATCTGGCCTACTTGGAGTCAGCCAAGCGTCTGAACCCGAGACAGGCCAGATGGTCTTTGTTCTTTTCAAGGTTTAATTTTGTTGTTACGTTCCGCCCTGGCGTTAAGAATGTGAAGGCAGATGCCCTGTCACGTTGTTTTCCGGGAGGTGGGAATTTTGAAGACCCGGGTCCCATTTTGGCTGAAGGTGTGGTGGTCTCTGCTCTTTTTCCTGAATTGGAGGCAGAGGTGCAGGCAGCCCAGTCAGAAGCTCCTGATCTTTGTCCTCCTGGGAGGTTGTTTGTGCCTCTCGCTTTGAGACACAAGATTTTTAAAGAACACCACGACACGGTCCTTGCTGGGCACCCGGGGGCAAGAGCCACACTGGATCTCATCGCTCGGAGATTCTGGTGGCCTGCGCTTCGTAAGTCGGTTGAGGGTTTTGTGGCAGCTTGCGAGACTTGCGCTCGTGCCAAGGTCCTTCATTCACGGCCATCAGGTCCTCTCCTTCCTTTGCCCATTCCTTCCTGTCCTTGGACACATCTGTCCATGGACTTCATAACGGACTTGCCTCGTTCCTCGGGGAAGTCTGTGATTCTGGTGGTGGTGGACCGTTTTAGCAAAATGGTGCATTTTATCCCTTTTCCTGGTTTGCCCAATGCTAAGACGCTGGCGCAGGCATTTATTGACCACATTGTCAAATTGCATGGGATTCCTTCAGACATAGTCTCTGATAGGGGCACGCAGTTTGTTTCCAGATTCTGGAAGGCTTTCTGTTCTCGCATGGAGGTTCGGTTGTCATTCTCTTCTGCTTTCCATCCGCAGTCGAATGGCCAGACAGAGCGCGTCAATCAGAATCTGGAGACATATCTGCGCTGTTTTGTGGCGGAGAATCAGGAGGATTGGTGTTCTTTTTTTGTCCCTTGCTGAGTTTGCTTTAAATAACCGTCGTCAGGAGTCCTCTGATAAGTCACCATTTTTTGGTGCATATGGGTTCCATCCGCAGTTTGGGACTTTCTCGGGAGAGGGCTCTTCTGGTTTGCCTGATGAGGACAGATTCTCCTCGTCTTTGTCATCTATTTGGCAAAAGATTCAGGATAATCTAAAGAGCATGAGTGAGAGATATAAGCGTGTGGCGGATAAGAGACGTGTGCCTGGTCCGGACCTGAATGTTGGTGATCTGGTGTGGTTGTCTACCAAGAATATCAAATTGAAGGTTCCCTCCTGGAAGTTGGGTCCTAGGTTTATTGGGCCTTACAAGATCCTGTCTGTCATCAATCCTGTTGCCTACCGTCTTGATCTTCCTCAGACTTGGAAGATCCATAATGTTTTTCATAAGTCCTTATTGAAACCTTATGTTCAACCTATTGTACCCTCGCCTTTGCCTCCTCCTCCGATTATGGTTGATGGAAATCTTGAATTTCAGGTCTCTAGGATTGTGGATTCTCGTCTTGTCCGCGGTTCCCTCCAGTACCTCGTTCATTGGGAGGGTTATGGTCCTGAGGAGAGGATGTGGGTCCCAGTGACGGACATTAAGGCCTCTCGTCTCATCAGGGCTTTCCATAGGTCCCATCCTGAGAAGGTGGGCTCTGAGTGTCCGGAGTCCACTCCTAGAGGGAGGGGTACTGTCACAGCCAGACAGCTGAGAAGCGCTCACAGGAGCTTCTCAGATCCTCCTCCTTGAATTTCTTTGTTTTGGTTTAGTTTCTCATCTCGTTAGTCTATCTCAGCTGTCATGCAGTGGGACTGATTGCTACCCTTTAAGTTCCTCCCCATAATGCAGTAGTGTGCGGCTGATACAACTTCCTGGAGTGTGTGTGCATGCTGTTCCCAGATCCCAGTTCTCAGTTCCCTGTCGTCAGTCGTCAGTCGTCTGCAAGATAAGTGCTGTTTATTTATTTATGATTTTGTCTTTTCTGGATCCAGGTGACCCTGACTCCCTCCGTGTCAGTGTAGGGAGCCGGTGGTCGTGTCCCTTCACTATTGTAGGGTCTTCAGGTAATAGATAGCCGAGGAACGTGGATATGCGGCCATCCACCTTTGGGGTGTTCGCATAGGCTGAGCAGTGAGGGAGAGCGGCAGGTCTATTGCAGGGGTCTCCCTTTGTTCCTTAGTTGTGGATCCAGAGAGACATTGTTTATATGGTATTGTCTTGTTTCCTGTACACCATCCGTGACATAAACCTATAGACCACTACCCAAACTACAGTCTTACCCTCCGCCGGCGGTAGGTCAGTTATAAAGTCCATCGAGATATGGGACCAGGGTCTACTGGGAATGGGTAGGGGTCGTAGGTTACCAGCAGGGCGAGTCCTAGGTTTCTTGAACCTGGCACAAACCTCACAGGCTGACACATAGGACTTGACATCCCTAGTTAGAGTGGGCCACCAATAAGATCTAGAAACCAGATCCTTAGTGCCCTCAACACCCGGATGTCCACAAAAGGCAGATTCGTGACACTCACCCAACAGCTGGAGACGAAATTGTACGGGAACAAACAACTTATCTGTTGGGGTGGATACCAGTGCCAGATGTTGTTCAGACCTAATGCGAGCCGAGATATCCTGGGTAAGAGCTGCTATGAAGATTTTTGCTGGTAGGATGGATTCAGGTGGTACCTCAGTAGGTTGAAAAGCATGGAAGCTCCGAGATAATGCATCCGCCTTTACATTTTTACTTCCCGGCCTGAACGTAATGGAAAAATCAAAACGAGTAAAAAACAGAGCCCATCTGGCTTGACGGGGATTCAACTTCTTAGCAGACTCGAGAAACGTAAGGTTTTTATGGTCAGTGACAACAGTTACACAATGCCTTGCCCCCTCCAGAAAATGCCTCCACTCCTCAAATGCCCATTTAAAGGCCAGCAGCTCCCTATTCCCTATGTCGTAGTTTCTCTCTGTGGGAGAGAATTTCCTGGAGAAGAAGGCACATGGTCTCAGGTTAGTGAGGGTAGCAGGACCTTGGGAAAGGACTGCTCCTGCGCCGTCCTCGGACGCATCCACCTCCACAATAAAAGGTTTCTCCTGATCAGGCTGGATCAGAATGGGAGCGCTACTGAATGCCTTTTTTAATTTTTCAAATGAAGAAATGGCCTCAGTAGACCAATTCTTCAAATCTGCCTCTTTCCTAGTAAGGTCGGTTTAGCAATTACGGAAAAATTAATAATATATTTACGATAGTAATTGGCGAAACCTAGGAACCATTGTAAGGCCTTTAAGGATGAAGGTCTTACCCATTCATTAATTGCTAGTACCTTACCAGGATCCATCTTGAAGGCGTGAGGAGTCAGAACATGCCCTAGAAACAGAATCTCCTGTACACCAAAGACACATTTCTCTTGCTTAGCGGATAGCTGATTCTCCCTCAACACCTCTAATACTTGTCTAACATGAGACACATGGGATTCAAAGTCAGGAGAGAATATCAAAATGTCGTCAAGATAGACAATAACAAATTTACCTAAGAACTCCCTAAGGCTACTTTCACACCTGCGTTCAGGTGTCCGCTCGTGAGCTCCGTTTGAAGGGGCTCACAAGCGGCGCTGAACGCAGCCGTCCGGCCCTAATGCATTCTCAGTGGAGGTGGATCCACTGAGAATGCATCCGCCTGCCAGCGTTCAGCCTCCGCTCAGTGAGCGGACACCTGAGCGCTGCTTGCAGCGTTCGGGTGTCCGCCTGGCCGTGCGGAGGCGAGCGGATCCGTCCAGACTTATAATGGAAGTCAATGGGGACGGATCCGCTTGAAGATGACACCATATGGCTCAATCTTCAAGCGGATCCGTCCCCCATTGACTTTCAATGTAAAGTCTGAACGGATCCGCTCAGGCTACTTTCACACTTAGAAATTTTTCTAAGTTATAATGCAGACGGATCCGTTCTGAACGGATGCAAACGTCTGCATTATAGGAGCGGATCCGTCTGATGAAACATCAGACGGACCCGCTCCGAACGATAGTGTGGAAGTAGCCTAAGAATGTCATTCATGAAGTTTTGGAACACAGCTGGGGCATTGCTGAGTCCAAAACGCATCACCTGATATTCAAAGTGTCCTACCGGAGTATTGAACGCCGTCTTCCATTCGTCTCCCTCCTTGATTCGGATTAGATTGTATGCCCCTTTCAGGTCAATTTTGGAAAACCAGGTTGCCCCCAGAACCTGGTTAAATAAATCCGGAATCAATGGGAGGGAGTATCTATTCTGTGGATTATACAATTAACACAAACCTTTTGCTCCACCTTGATGATTGTTATATGAACTCTTAAGGACACTGAATTAGTATGAACTTTGGAAACTTATTATAGCGGTTCAGCATAGCGATCCCCAGGAGGCTATATGTGTTTTTAGAGCATTTTATGTATTTTATTTGTAATTTTATACAACTTGTTGTAAGTGTGAGATAAATGATACTTTCAGACATCAATTTCTGTCCTTGTCTATTTGATGCCCGGTATTGAGTGACGCCCAACCTTGTTTTAAATTGTTCACTTTACCAGCAACAGGGAGTGCTGTGCGGCAGTGATTGAGCCACCAAACCTTGATACTGAGTATCTATTCTGGCCTTGCGTTCGGGCTTAGAAAGATTATAAATTCGCCCCTTAGGAAACTTGGCCCCCTCTACTAGCTCTATGGTACAATCATAAGGTCTATGGGGGGGTATAACCTCCGGGGTTGGTGACGAGAATACATCAGAATATTCCCTAACAGTGGGTAAGGTAACAGACTTTACTGAGACCCCAGCCTGTACCACGGACAAGCACGAGTCACACTTAGGCCCCCATCTCACCAACTCCCCATTGGACCAATCTATAGTGGGGCTATGTAGTCAGAGCCAAGGCAACCCTAGTACCACCTCAGCCGGTAGGTTCTCCAGGACTAAAAGGGAACATCTCTCTGAGTGGCACACACCCACGGTTAGAGAAATCTCAGAGGTACTTGAGCTCACCGTACCACCAATAAGAGGAGTAGCATCAATAGCCATGACATGGATAGGAGTTGGTAAGGCAAACATAGGAATACCCAATCTTACAGCATACTCAGAGTCAATAAAGCTAGCCGCTGAGCCAGAATCAATAAAGGCCTTACCCGGCCATTTATCTACTCCCAGAGAAATCGTAATGGGTACCAAAATCTTACATTTAGAAAATTCAGGGTGTACCTGGTCTTTAGGTTGCCTTGCCTTAAGAGCCTTGACAGAGAGGACCTTCTTGGGACACTAGTTGATCCAATGGTCAGGATCTCCACAGTAAAAGCATTCTCCACGTCTGTGGCGAAGATTCCCTCGGGTCATGCCAACCTGCATGGGTTCCTCGGTGGAGACCTCAGCATTGTCTCTGGGATAGGCCTCTGGCTGGACCACCATCTGGGAAGAGAACTGTTGTTCCTGTCGTCTCTCTCTAACCCGTCGGTCAAGTCGGACAACAAGGGTCATCATCTCCTCTAAGGTCTCTGGAAGTTGATAACTGACCAGAAGATCCTTTAAATTATCAGACAGACCTGACCTAAACTGACTCTTCAGGGCTGGTTCGTTCCATCCTGAGGGGACACACCACCTTCTGAATTGGGTGCAATAATCCTCCGCAGGTAGATTGCCCTGAACCAGTGCCTTTAGAGCCGTCTCGGCTACTAGAGCCCTGTCTGGTTCATCATAGAGGGTACCTAGGGCCTGAAAGAACCCCTCCACAGAAGTTAAACAACTGGCGCCAGCAGGTAAAGAGAACGCCCAGTCCTGGGGATCACCCTGTAGTCGGGAAATGATAATGCCCACGCGTTGACTCTCGGGGCCAGAGGACACAGGGCGCAAACGGAAGTAAAGTTTGCAATTCTCCTTAAAAGAGAGAAACTTCTTCCGGTCTCCAGAAAAGGGTTCTGGGAGCTTAATCTGGGGCTCAAAATGCGGACTGCAGGCCTGAGGAGTGAAAGAACCTTGCCCTAACTCAAAAGAACTGAGTTTTTCCCCTAACTCCTGCACCATCTGCGTCAGAATAGAGACATGGTCAGTCAGGGTCACCAGAGGATTCATTATACAGTGGTTATTGGGCCTGTTAATCTGTATTGGTCGCGTACACACACACACACACACACAGGCGAGCAGCAAAGGGAAGTGACCACTGCGCTCCACCCACACACACACAGGCGGGAAGGAAGTGACCACTGCGCTCCACCCACTAAGTGCAGGGAAGACAGACAGACAAACAACAGAATGTGAACGGGCCGAGTCAATACCAGGAAAGCTACAAAGTACAAATGGAGTAAGCAGAGAATTGTCAGGAGAAGTCGGGGTCATAAATACCAGGAGAGTCATGTAGTACCAAAGGAGTCAGCAGCGGATCGTCAGGAGGAGGCCGGGGTCAGAATACCAGGAGAGCAGCAAAGTACACAAGGAGCAGGCAGACGATCGTCAGGAATTCAGCAGGAGGTAAGTGCACCAGGAAAGACAGAACCACAGGTGGAACCTAAATTAACAGACAACCTGTGGCCAGCAGGCTGCCTGTATTTATAGGGGGGAGTGAGGGTCATGTGACGTGGCCAGCGTCACATGACCGACAGACCAACCAGTCGAGCACCGAGTGATCAGCTCACCGCTCAAGGCAGACTTAGGAGCAGGGAGCCACCCAGCTAGTAAAGCCGCCCTGGGAACGAGGTCAAACACAGATCCTCACTCCCGAAGCTAAGCAGCAGGTCTGCGGCTGATGGGGGACCGAGTGCACCTTCGGAACCCCATTACACCCAGAACTGTACACAGTACTCCATGTGTGGTCTGACTAGCGATTTGTAAAGTGGTAGGACTATGTTCTCATCACCGGCATCTATGCCCCTTCTGATGTAACCCATTATCTTATTGGCCTTGGCAGCAGCTGCCTGACACTTTATTTTTGCAGCTTAGTTTGCTGTTTATTAAAATTCCTAGATCCTTTTCCATGTCAGTGTTACCGAGTGTTTTACCATTTAGTATGTACTGGTGACTTGCATTATTCCTACCCATGTGCATAACCTTACATTTGTCAGTGTTAAACCTCATCTGCCACTACTCTGCCTAATCCTCCAATCAATACAGATCCCTCTGTAGCAGTATACTGTCCTCTGTAGTGTATATATACAGTATACTGTCCTCTGTAGTATATATATACAGTATACTGTCCTCTGTAGTATATATACAGTATACTGTCCTCTGTAGTATATATACAGTATACTACCCTCTGTAGTATATATACAGTATACTGTCCTCTGTAGTATATATATACAGTATACTGTCCTCTGTAGTATATATACAGTATACTGTCCTCTGTAGTATATATACAGTATACTACCCTCTGTAGTATATATACAGTATACTGTCCTCTGTAGTATATATACAGTATACTGTCCTCTGTAGTATATATACGGCATACTGTCCTCTGTAGTATATATTTACAGTATACTGTCCTCTATAGTATATATACAGTATACTGTCCTCTGTAGTATATATACAGTATACTGTCCTCTGTAGTATATATATATACAGTATACTGTCCTCTTCAGTGTTTATTACTTTACACAATTTAGTGTCATCTGCAAAAAAATCTATTTTACTATGCAAGCCTTCTACAAGATCATTAATAAATGTATTGAAGAGAATAGGGCCCAATACTGACCCCTGAGGTACCCCACTAGTGACAGTGACCCCTCCAATACTGACCCCTGTGGTACCCCACTAGTGACAGTGACCCCTCCAATACTGACCCCTGTGGTACCCTACTAGTGACAGTGACCCCTCCAATACTGACCCCTGAGGTACCCCACTAGTGACAGTGACCCCTCCAGTACTGACCCCTGTGGTACCCCACTAGTGACAGTGACCCAATCTGAGTGTGTATCGATAATAACCACCCTCTGTTTTCTATCACTCAGCCAGTTACTTACCCACTTACAGACATTTTCTCCCAGTCCGAGCATTCTCATTTTATATACTAACCTTTTATGTGGTACAGTGTCAAATGCTTTGGAGAAGTCCAGATATACGACATCCAATGATTCGCCGCTGTCAAGTCTAGAACTTACCTCCTCATAGAAACTGATTAAATTAGTTTGCCATGACCGATCCCTCACGAAGCCATGCTGATATGGTGTTATTTGCTTATTTCCGCTGAGATGCTCTAAGATAGCATCTCTCAGAAAACCTTCAAACAGTTTACCCCCAACAGATGTTAAACTTACCGACCTATAGTTTCCAGGCTCTGTTTTTGGACCCTTTTTGAATATTGGCACCACATTTGCCATGCGCCAATCAGTGGCGGATGCAGGGGGGGGGGCAACGGGGCAATTGTCGTCCCCCCCGAGCTGGCGGCGGGGCACAGGGAGATGAACGCTTCCATTGTGGAAGCGCTCATCTCCATAGTCATCTGTATCGTCGTCCTCAGGACAGCAATACAGATGGATGTGCTGAGGCAGGGGAGGGAGAGGCGTGTCCCTTTCCCTTCCTCTGATAGGCTGCAGGCACTAGGCCGGCGCAGGCGCTCGATGACGTCATCGCGCCGCCTGAGCCGTACAGCGCGGGACACAGGCCGGAAGAGGCCTGCATCGCATCACTGACATGGAGGTAAGTATAAGTGTTTTTTTTTTAAATATATACAATACTTTTACTGGCACATGGGGGGCTATTACTGGCACGGGGGGGGGGGGGACTGTTATTGCTGGCACATGGGGGGCTGTTATTAGTGTCACGGGGGGGCTGTTATTGCTGGCACATGGGGGGCTGTTATTACTGGCACCTGGGGGGGGGCTGTTATTAATACTAGCACATGGGGGCTGTTATTAATACTGGCACATGGGGGAGCTGTTATTAATACTGGCACATGGGGGGGCTGTTATTAATACTGGCACATGGGGGTGCTGTTAATACTGGCACATGATTGGGGGCACTATAGGGGCATCTACTGAGGCCATAAAGAAGGGGTATTTTATATGGGGGGCTCTGTACAGTACAATTTTATACTAGGACACATTATGGTGGGTACTATGGGGAAGGGAGAGAGGAGCACTATGGGGTTATCTACGGGGGGCACTAAGAAGGGGTATTTTATACTTGCAAATTATGGGGGACACTGAGGGCATCTACTGGAGCATTTTATACTGGTACATTATGGGGGCACTAGGAGGAAGGAGGGTGTGGAGCACTATGGGGGCATTTACTGGGGGCACTATATAGGGGTATTTTATACTGGCATATTATGGGGGCACTATGGGGACATTAGCTCACCTGGGGGTATTACAAGGGGGTATTTTTTGCACTGTCACATTATAAGGAGAATTATTTCTACTAGGGGGGCATTATGGTGGGCTTTATTACTCCCCCATGGTATGACCCCCTAGTAGCAGCACCAGCCTCTCCCTGCCCTGCTATCCCTCTGCCCCTTCTCCAAATCCTTATTATGAAATCTTTCTCATTAGGATAAAACACATCAGCTCCACCGAGCCCCCGGCCAAAGTGTGGAAGTGGCGACCGAGACCCCCAAGGGCCAAGTAATTGTAAGTTTTCATGTGAAATATGTGTAGTCTGTTCACTGGCGCCAATCCTGTGGAACACTCCCTGTCAGTATAGAGTCTGTAAATATCAGAATCTGCACGAGGATTTCACCATCACCCAGGAATATGAAGAAGTACTGTAAATACACAATAAGGAGTGGAGTAAGGAGAGAACATTTCCTCTAAGACAGGCCAAGATGAGGAGCTGGTGGCTGTCTCTGCTGCTCGTCTCTGCTGTCACATTAAACGGCTGTCTCTCTGACACTGCAGAGCCTGAGGTCCAAGATGGAAGATCTATAGGAGACGTCATCAACCTCTACAACCAGAGGGAGGGGGTCACATACTTATATAAATCCCTGGACCAGCTGCCCCCTGTTCCACTGGAGGTAAGGCACACGGCAAGGGGGTTACCCAGAAGGCATTTTATGTAAAGCTTGTAATTTAATTGCATATAAAGGTCCTATAGGCTCCATTCATATTGAAAGCAACACTTCTGCTGGTCACTACTAGGAAGTCATGAGAAAGATCGTCTCTGGATGTGGAACTATCCTCCGAGCTCTCACAGTGCACTGCTGTATGATAAGAGGAACTGTGGATGCAGCTTTAGATGTGATTGGGGAATAAATCAGGATCAGTAGACTAAAGATTGGCAGGTGAAATTGGTTCTGCATTTATTGCAGACAAATACAGAGAAGTCATGTTCACTCCTGGAAAACAGTGAAATTGTAAACTCTTGAGGCTTCACTGTCGACTTCACCAAACAAAATATATCACAAAAGAGGCCGAAAATTTATGTTTTCATCCATCTATCATTCACAGGAAGATGAAAATACGATCAGAAGACGCTTTATCATTAAAGAGACGGTGTGCCTCAACTCAGAGAAACCTGATTTATCGCAGTGCGATTTCAAGCCCGACGGAGTGAGTAACGATAATTGAGGGAAATTTACATAAGAATCTCCAAAAATATCTGTTCTGATTGTTACATCTGTTCTGAATGTTACATCTGTTCTGATCGTTACATCTGTTCTGATCGTTACATCTGTTCTGACTGTTACATCTGTTCTGACTGTTACATCTGTTCTGACTGTTACATCTGTTCTGACTGTTACATCTGTTCTGACTGTTACATCTGTTCTGACTGTTACATCTGTTCTGATTGTTACATCTGTTCTGACTGTTACATCTGTTCTGACTGTTACATCTGTTCTGACTGTTACATCTGTTCTGATTGTTACATCTGTTCTGATTGTTACATCTGTTCTGACTGTTACATCTGTTCTGATTGTTACATCTGTTCTGACTGTTACATCTGTTCTGACTGTTACATCTGTTCTGATCGTTACATCTATTCTGATCGTTACATCTGTTCTGATCGTTACATCTGTTCTGACTGTTACATCTGTTCTGATTGTTACATCTGTTCTGACTGTTACATCTGTTCTGACTGTTACATCTGTTCTGATCGTTACATCTGTTCTGATCGTTACATCTGTTCTGACTGTTACATCTGTTCTGACTGTTACATCTGTTCTGACTGTTACATCTGTTCTGATCATTACATCTGTTCTGATCGTTACATCTGTTCTGACTGTTACATCTGTTCTGACTGTTACATCTGTTCTGATTGTTACATCTGTTCTGATCGTTACATCTGTTCTGATCGTTACATCTGTTCTGACTGTTACATCTGTTCTGATTGTTACATCTGTTCTGATTGTTACATCTGTTCTGACTGTTACATCTGTTCTGACTGTTACATCTGTTCTGATCATTACATCTGTTCTGATCGTTACTAGAGATGTCACGAACATAAAATTTTCCGTTCGCTAGCGGCGAACGCAAATTTCCGCAAATGTTTGGGAATGGGTGAACCACCATAGACTTCAATAAGCAGGCGAATTATAAAACCCACAGGGACTCTTTCTGGCCACAATAGTGATGGAAAAGTTGTTTCAAGGGGACTAACACCTGGACTGTGGCATGCCGGAAGGGGATCCATGGCAAAACTCCAATGGAAAATTACGTAGTTGACTCAGAGTCGGGTTTTAATCCATAAAGGGCATAAATCACCTAATATTCCTAAATTGTTTGGAATAACGTGCTTTAAAACATCCAGTGTGTGTATACGATCAGGTATGATGTTGTATCGATCAGGTAGTGCAAGGGTTACGCCCGCTTGACAGTGACAGACCAAACTCCCCGGTTAACGCACCGCAAACAACCGCAAACAGTCCATTTGCACAACCGCAAACTCCCCATTTGCACAAGGTTGGATACCAAGCTAGCCATGTCCCATTCCTTGTCCTCACTGACGTCATTGAAGGTCTCTTCCTCCACCCAGCCACGTACAACACCAAGGTGACAACAAGCCCCCTGGGACGCCTGCTGTGGTTGGTCTTCCAATTCCTCAAAGCCACCTTCCTCCTCTGACTCCTCTTCTTCAAACTCCTCTCTCTGCGTTGCCGCAGGCAGGGCCGGCGCCACCTGTAAGGCGACCTAGTCAGCCGCCTAGGGCGCAATTTAGCAGGGGGCGCCGGCCCGGTGTGATTTTTAAAAAAAAGTTGCCGCAAGTTATTTTTTTTTAAGTATGGCGGAGGGCCCTCCCCCGCATCAGGCGGCTGCCGCACTGCCCAATGAGAGGGACTGACAGGAGGGAAGCGCCTCTAATGTAGCGTGGTCGAGCTCTGTTCGGTCCGCGGTACAGGAGCTTTTGTTTCCTGTACCCGGCCGGACTGACAGGAAGTGCTCACTTAGTGTGCACTTCCTTTCAGTCCGGCCGGGTACAGGAAACAAATGCTCCTGTACCGCGGACCGAACAGAGCTCGGCCACGCTACACAAGAGGTGGGGGGAAATGGAATGAGAGTGACAAGGAAGGGAGGGGGGAGGAAGGAATGAGAGTGACAAGGGGGGGTGAGAGTGACAAGGGACGGGGGGGAATGATGAGAGTTACAAGGGAGTGGGGGAGGAATGAGAGTGACAGGGGGGGTGAGAGTGACAATGGAGGGGGGGGATGATGAGAGTGACAAGGGAGTGGGGGAAAGAATGAGAGTGACAAGGGGGGGAATGAGAGTGACAAGGGGGGGAAATGATGAGAGTGACAAGGGAGTGGGGGGAAGAATGAGAGTGACAAGGGGGGGAATGAGAGTGACAAGGGGGGGAATGATGAGAGTGACAAGGGAGTGGGGCGAAGAATGAGAGTGACAATGGGGGGGAATGAGAGTGATAAGGGGGGTGGTGGAATGAGAGTGACAAGGGAGGGGAAGAGGAAATGATGAGAGTAACAAGGGAGTGGGGGGAAGAATGAGAGTGACAAGGGACGGGGGAAAATGAGAGTGACAAGGGGAGGAATGAGAGTGACAAGGGGGAGGAATGAGAGTGACAAGGGAGGGGGGGATGAGAGTGACAAAGGAGGGGGGGAATGAGAGGGACAAGGGAGGGGGGAATGAGAGTGACAAGGGAGGGGGGGGAGTAAATGAGAGTGACAAGGGAGGGGGGGAGTAAATGAGAGTGACAAGGGAGGGGGGAATGAGAGTGACAAGGGGGGGGGAGAGAGTGACAAGGGAGGGGGAGAAGAGAGTGACAAGGGAGGGGGAGAAGAGAGTGACAAGGGAGTCCCCAGAGCCAGACCAAGAGCCAGACTGCAGCCAGAGACCAGATCATCTTATTGTCCTGGTGGTCAGTAGACTATGCAATATGTTTATAATTTAATTGTTTAGTTATTAATACTACACTGGAAACTAATTTACCTCACATTAAGGCTCCACCCAGCCACGTACAACACCAAGGGTCCCCGAAAGGTGACAACAAGCCCCCTGGGACGCCTGCTGTGGTTGGTCTTCCACCTCCTCAAAGCCACCTTCCTCCTCTGACTCCTCTTCTTCAGACTCCTCTCTCTGCGTTGCCGCAGGCAGGGCCGGCGCCACCTGTAAGGCGACCTAGGCAGCCGCCTAGTGCGCAATTTAGCAGGGGGCGCCGCCCGGTGCGGTTTAAAAAAACAGCGTTGCCGCAAGTTTTTTTTTTTTTTAAGTATGGCGGCTGGCCCTCCCCCGCATCGGGCGTCTGCCGCACTGCCCAGAGAGAGGGACTGACCTCCTGTCAGTCCCTCTCTCTGGGCAGTGCGGCAGCCGCCCGATGCGGGGGAGGGCCAGCCGCCATACTTAAAAAAAAAAACTTGCGGAAATGCTGTTTTAATGTAGCGTGGCCGAGCTTTGTTCGGTCCGCGGTACAGGAGCTTTTGTTTCCTGTACCCGGCCGGACTGACAGGAAGCGCTCACTTAGGAGCAGAGCTCGGCCACGCTACACTAGAGGTGGGGGGGGAAATGGAATGAGAGTGACAAGGAAGGGAGGGGGGAGGAAGGAATGAGAGTGACAAGGGGGGGGGTGAGAGTGACAAGGTGGGGGGGTGAGAGTGACAAGGGGGGATGAGAGTGACAAGGGTGGGGTGAGAGTGACAAGGGAGGGGGGGAATGATGAGAGTGACAAGGGAGTGGGGGAAGAATGAGAGTGACAAGGGGGGGAATGAGAGTGACAAGGGGGGAATGAGAGTGACAAAGGGGGGAATGAGAGTGACAAGGGAGGGGGGGAATGATGAGAGTGACAAGGGAGGGAGGGGAAATGATGAGAGTGACAAGGGAGTGGGGGGAAGAATGAGAGTGACAAGGGAGGGGGGAAAATGAGAGTGACAAGGGTGGGGTGAGAGTGACAAGGGAGGGGGGGAATGATGAGAGTGACAAGGGAGTGGGGGGAAGAATGAGAGTGACAAGGGGGGGAATGAGAGTGACAAGGGAGGGGGGGAATGATGAGAGTGACAAGGGAGGGGGGGGAAATGATGAGAGTGACAAGGGAGTGGGGGGAAGAATGAGAGTGACAAGGGAGGGGGGAAAATGAGAGTGACAAGGGGGGGATGAGAGTGACAAGGGAGGGGGGGAGGAAATTATGAGAGTGACAAGAGAGTGGGGGGAAGAATGAGAGTGACAAGGGGGGGATGAGAGTGACAAGGGATGGGGGGAGGAAATGATGAGACTGACAAGGGAGTAGGTGGAAGAATGAGAGTGACAAGGGGGGGGAATAAGAGTGACAAGGGGGGGAGGAAATGATGAGAGTGACAAGGGAGTGAAGGGAAGAATGAGAGTGACAAGCGAGGGGGGAAAATGAGAGTGACAAGGGGAGGAATGAGAGTGACAAGGGGGGAGGAATGAGAGTTACAAGGGAGGGGGGGAGGAAATGATGAGAGTGACAAGGGAGGGGGGATGAGAGTGACAAGGGAGGGGGGAGGAAATGATGAGAGTGACAAGGTAGTGGGGGGAAGAATGAGAGTGACAAGGGAGGGGGGTGAGAGTGACAAGGGAGGGGGGTGAGAGTGACAAGGGAGGGGGGAATGAGAGTGACAAGTGAGGGGGGGAGTAAATGAGAGTGACAAGAGAGGGGGGGAGTAAATGAGAGTGACAAGGGAGGGGGGAATGAGATTGACATGAGAGGGGGGGGGAGAGAGTGACAAGGGAGGGGGGGGGAGAAGAGAGTGACAAGGGAGTCCCCAGAGCCAGACCAAGAGCCAGACTGCAGCCAGTGACCAGATCATCTTATTGTCCTGGTGGTAAGTAGACAATGCAATATGTTTATAATTTAATTGTTTAGTTATTAATACTACATTGGAAACTAATTTACCTCACATTAAGGCTCCATTCACACGTCCGCAATCCGCAAAACACGGAAAGCGGCAATGTGCGTTCCACATTTTGCGGATCGCACATTGCCGGCACTAATAGAATATGCCTGTTCTTGTCCGCAATTGCGGACAAGAATAGGACATGTTCTATTTTTTTGCGGAACGGAAGTGCGGACCCGGAAGTGCGGATCCGCAATTCCGTGTCCGGGCAGCACATCGTGCAAAATGCAGAACGAAATTGCGGACGTGTGAATGGAGCCTAAAAGGACACTATAGTCCCAGAACCAGTACAGTTAATGTAGTGGTACTGGTGTCTATAGCCTGTTCCTGCAGAGAACAGACACTGTGCAGTACTGGTGGTAAAGGACACTATAGTGCCAGGAAACCAAACTCATTTTCCTGGCACTATATAGTTGTCGTGTCCCCCTCCCACCGGGCTGTAGGGGTTAAAACCTTACCTTACCTTTCTCCAGCACCGGCACTGGGAACTCTTCTACCCGATCCTCCTCTCAGCTGCGCATGCGCATGCATTCAAAACTATGTTCCGCGTCTTCCCACTGTAATTTTCACAGTGAGAATCGCGGAAGCACCTCTAGCGGCCGTCAGGGAGACGGCTACAAGAAGCTGGATTAACCCTAAGGGAAACATAGCGGTTCTTTTAATTTAAATGCTGAGAAAGGGGTGGAACATATGTGATGTCATGATATGGGCAGATCATCTGATAAGGGGGGGGGGCATTTTTTATCTTGCCTAGGGCGGCAAAAATCCTTGCACCGGCCCTGGCAATCGACGACGACAAGGCTGCTTCTGGTGGTGATGGTGACCACAACTCTTCCTCTTCATGCTCATCTACGGCCTGATCCAGCACTCTTCGCAGGGCACGCTCCAGAAAAAACACATATGGGATGAGGTCGATGATGTTGCCTTGGGTTTGGCTGACCAGGTTTGTCACCTCCGCAAAAGGACGCATGAGCCTACAGCCATTGTGCATGAGTGTTCAGTAACGCGGCCAAAAAATACCCAGCTCCGCAGAGGCTGTCCTTTTTTTTTTATTAAAAAAATCTGTTCTTACCAGTTTAATCTCTGTTTTGTCCCCTATCAGGGGCCGATGTATGGAATAGATTTTAGGAACCGGGAGATGGAAAACAATGGTTGAATGGTCCTCTTACTTCCAATTTGGGGTACTGCGCGTGCGCCGTGCAATGTACTGTGCCACCCTATATGAGTGGTATGTTAAGTATTACTATATATTAGTTTAATCCCTGTTACTTCCCCTATCAGGGGACGTGTATCGAATAGATTTTAGACAACCGCAAAGAGTTGTCAATAGTTGACACACTCATGACATAAATTTTATACCTCTATGCGTCAATCTTGGTGTAGTGATGACTGTGCTCGTGCGCACGTTTGGGAGATTGCAGGCGATGGCGGTTTTTCAAAGGCTATGGTCGTGCTGAGGTAGTTCAGTGACAGTTAAGTGACCCAGAAAACAATGATTCTGCAGTGTGGGCCCATTGTTGGCCTAGTAGGCTTTAATGATCACCTTAGATGATCACAAAGAAAATGTATGTTTATTCTATGAAAAATTATCCAGCCGATCGCTTTTGGTCTGTTCACAATGAAGCAACGACCTTATCATCTGGGGTGTGCCAACATTGCCATTGCCAACACACTCATAGAGGTGATCGCTTCATTGTGATACGCAAGCCCCTTCACCACAACAAGGTAACGATCACGAAGGGGAATTGACACATGTATGTGCCTTTTTTTTTTGTTTTGTTTTTGCAGCCACAGTGCAGCACCAGAGGCCAAAAAAATTAGGCATGTACACATGCCTGAAAAATTAGGTATTGTTACAGCCGCTGCATTGTGGCTTGAACCCTAGTTGGTGGCGGGGAAGTCACGCAAGTCATCCGGCATGCAGAGATTAAATACAGCAGCGTGGGGACCATTTTTAGCCCAAGGCATCTCATCAGGCCTTTTTTAGTCAAATGCATCCCCCACTGTCAGTCCCTTCGGGATCCATGCCTCATTCATCTTAATAAAGGTGAGGTAATCTAGACTTTTTTGACCGAGGCGACTTCTCTTCTCAGTGACAATACCTCCTGCTGCACTGAAGGTCCTTTCTGACAGGACACTTGAAGCGGGGCAGGCCAGAAGTTCTATCGCAAATTGGGATAGCTCAGGCCACAGGTCAAGCCTGCACACCCAGTAGTCAAGGGGTGCATCGCTCCTCAGAGTGTCGATATCTGCAGTTAAGGCGAGGTAGTCTGCTACCTGTCGGTCGAGTCGTTCTCTAAGGCTGGATCCCGAAGGGCTGTGGCGATGCGTAGGACTTAAAAAGCTCTGCATGTCCTCCATCAACAACACGTCTGTAAAGCGTCCTGTCCTTGCCAGCATGGTCGTGGTAGGAGGAGGATTACTTTCACCTCTTCCCCTGTTAGATTCCCGTTGTGCTGTGACATCCCCCTTATACGCTGTGTAAAGCATACTTTTTAACTTGTTTTGGAACTGCTGCATCTGCAAGGTGCTGTGCCACCCGATATGAGTGGTGGGCAGTGGGCACAGTACAGTCTGTGGGCCTGACACTCACTGGCAGGCAACTGCAATTATATTACAGAGGAAAAATTAAATGAATTTTTTATCTGCAAGGTACTGTGCCACCCGATATGAGTGGTGGGCAGTGGGCACAGTACAGTCAGTGGGCCTGACACACACTGGCAGGCAACTGCAATTATATTACAGAGAAAAAATTACAAACCGGATTCCAAAAAAGTTGGGACACTATACAAATCGTGAATAAAAACTGAATGCAATGATGTGGAGATGCCAACTTCTAATATTTTATTCAGAATAGAACATAAATCACGGAACAAAAGTTTAAACTGAGAAAATGTACCATTTTAAGGGAAAAATATGTTGAATACGAATTTCATGGTGTCAACAAATCCCCAAAAAGTTGGGACAAGGCCATTTTCACCACTGTGTGGCATCTCCCCTTCTTCTTACAACACTCAACAGACGTCTGGGGACCGAGGAGACCAGTTTCTCAGGTTTAGAAATAGGAATGCTCTCCCATTCTTGTCTAATACAGGCCTCTAACTGTTCAATCGTCTTGGGCCTTCTTTGTTGCACCTTCCTCTTTATGATGCGCCAAATGTTCTCTATAGGTGAAAGATCTGGACTGCAGACTGGCCATTTCAGTACCTGGATCCTTCTCCTACGCAGCCATGATGTTGTGATTGATGCAGAATGTGGTCTGGCATTATCTTGTTGAAAAATGCAGGGTCTTCCCTGAAAGAGATGACGTCTGGATGGGAGCATATGTTGTTCTAGAACCTGAATATATTTTTCTGCATTGATGGTGCCTTTCCAGACATGCAAGCTGCCCATGCCACACGCACTCATGCAACCCCATACCATCAGAGATGCAGGCTTCTGAACTGAGCGTTGATAATAACTTGGGTTGTCCTTGTCCTCTTTGGTCCGGATGACATGGCGTCCCAGATTTCCAAAAAGAACTTTGAATCGTGACTCGTCTGACCACAGAACAGTCTTCCATTTTGCCACACTCCATTTTAAATGATCCCTGGCCCAGTGAAAACGCCTGAGCTTATGGATCTTGCTTAGAAATGGCTTCTTCTTTGCACTGTAGAGTTTCAGCTGGCAGCGGCGGATGGCACGGTGGATTGTGTTCACTGACAATGGTTTCTGGAAGTATTCCTGAGCCCATTCTGTGATTTCCTTTACAGTAGCATTCCTGTTTGTGGTGCAGTGTCGTTTAATGGCCCGGAGATCACGGGCATCCAGTATGTGTCACAGCCAGACAGTTGAGAAGCTCTGACAGGAGCCTTTCAGATCCTCCTCCTTGAATTTCTTTGTTTTGGTTTAGTTTCTCATCTCGTTAGTCTATCTCAGCTGTCATGCTGTTGGACTGATTGCTGCCCTTTAAGTTCCTCCCCAGAATGCAGTAGTGTGCGGCTTATACAACTTCCTGGAGTGTGTGTGCATGCTGTTCCTTGTTCCCGGTCCACAGTCCCCAGTCGTCTGCAAGATAAGTTCTGTTTATGTATTTATGATTTTCTGTTTTCTGGATCCAGGTGACCCTGACTCCATCCGTGTCTGTGTAGGGAGCCGGTGGTCGTGTCCCCTCACTATTGTAGGGTCTTCAGGTGTAAGATAGTCGAGGTACGTGGATATGCGCCCATCCACCTTTGGGGTGGTCGCATAGGCTGAGCAATAAGGGAGAGCAGCAGGTCTCTTGCAGGGGTCTCCCCTTTTGTTCCTTAGTTGTGGATCCAGTGAGTCATTGTTTATATTATTGTCTTGTTTCCTGTACACCATCCGTGACATTATAAGCCGCCAAAACCGTCTCAAGCATGGATCCGGTTTCACTTTTGGCTGAGCGCTTCCAGGGTCTTTCATTGGAGGTAGCTGATCTCCGTAAGACTTTTTCTCAGTTTCAAGTGACCGGTTCAGCTTGCGTTCATGGAGTTTGTTCTGAGCCTAAGATCTCGCTCCCGGATACGTTCTCCGGGGGTAGTGAGTATTTTGTGCGTTTTAGAGAGGCTTGCAAACTCCATTTTCGCCTTCTTCCCCATTCCTCTGGTGATGAAAAACGGAGGGTGGGGATCATTATATCGCTGCTCAGGGGTAACGCTCAATCCTGGGCCTTTTCGCTGCCGGAGGGGGCACGGCCCCTTCGTTCAGTGGATGAATTCTTTTTAGCCCTGGGTCAGATATATGATGATCCGGATCGTATTGCTCTGGCTGAGTCTAGACTACGTCTGTTATGCCAGGGTAAACAATCCGCAGAGATATACTGCTCAGAATTTCGGAGATGGGCAGCTGATACTGGTTGGAATGATGCTGCACTCCGAAGTCAATTTTGCCATGGTCTTTCAGAGAGATTGAAAGATGCATTTGCCTTTCATGAGAGACCTACCTCCTTGGATTCTGCTATGTCTCAGGCCGTTCGTATTGACAGGCGTCTTAGAGAGAGAGGAGAGATCTCTCCTTCCTGTCATACTCAGTCCCAGGACAGTGCAACGGTCTCTTTCTGTGCGCAGGGGTCTCAGTCGCTGTCAGCCCCTTCTGAGCAGGAGCCCATGCAGCTGGGGTTGATAGCCTCTGACAATAGAAGATTCAGCCCGCAGGGGAGGGTTTGTTTTTGTTGTGGAGGTATAAATCATTTGGCAAATGTTTGTCCCTCTAGGAGATTCAGGCAGTTTTCTGGGAGTAATAAAGAAACTAAAAGGAAAAAATCTTTTAAAAATGTTCCGTCTGTTACTATTGGCAGGGTTGAGGCGGAAATTGAAGGTTTTCCGTTTGCTTGTAGTTCCCGTTTTGTCCTGCCTGCTAGGGTGGCGCTAGAGAGCAAAAGCATTTTTTGTGAGATTTTTGTGGATAGTGGAGCAGCTGTCAATCTCATTGATAATCAATTTGCAAAAACTCATGGTTTCCAGGTATGCACTTTGGGAAAGGATATTCCTGTTTTTGCTATTGATTCCGCTCCACTTTCTCAGAAATCATTAAAGGGCATAGTTCACAATATCCGTTTAATTGTCAGTGATGCTCATGTTGAGGATGTGTCATGTTTCGTCCTTAGCGGTTTGCCTACTCCTCTAGTGTTGGGGCTACCCTGGCTCACTAAACATAACCCCACCATTGATTGGCAAGCGAGGCAAATAAATGGTTGGAGTGACTTTTGCAGAGAGAATTGCCTCATGACATCTGTTTCTGAGGTTTCTACTAAGACTGTACCACCTTTCCTCTCTGAATTTTCGGATGTCTTCTCTGAGAGTGGAGTTCAGGATTTGCCCCCGCACAGGGAGTATGATTGCCATATTAATCTCATCCCAGGCGCCAAGCTGCCTAAATCTCGTTTATACAATCTTTCCCAACCTGAGAGGGTCGCTATGCGTGCTTATATCTCTGAGAGTCTGAGAAAAGGACACATACGACCCTCGAAGTCACCTGTTGCCGCTGGTTTTTTCTTTGTTAAGAAAAAAGATGGTTCTTTAAGACCTTGTCTGGATTTCAGGGAGCTGAACAGTATCACTATTCGTGACCCTTATCCGCTTCCTCTGATCCCGGACCTGTTTAACCAAGTTGTTGGGGCTAAAGTCTTTTCCAAATTAGACCTAAGAGGGGCATACAACCTGGTCAGGGTCAGAGAAGGAGACGAATGGAAGACGGCTTTCAATACCCCTGAGGGCCATTTTGAGAATTTGGTTATGCCTTTTGGTTTGATGAATGCCCCAGCCGTTTTTCAGCATTTCGTGAACAGCATTTTTTATCATTTAATGGGAAAATTTGTATTAGTGTATTTGGATGACATTTAGATTTTTTCTCCTGATTTCAAGACTCATAAGGAACATTTACGTCAGGTCTTGCTCTTCCTGCGGGAGAATAAATTATACGCGAAACTGGAAAAATGTGTGTTTGCGGTTCCAGAAATTCAATTTCTGGGGTTTCTTGTCTCCGCCTCTGGTTTTCGCATAGACCCTGAGAAGGTACGCGCTGTGCTTGAGTGGGAGCTTCCTGAGAATCAGAAGGCGCTGATGCGTTTTTTGGGCTTTGCCAATTATTGCAGGAAATGTATTTTGAATTATTCCTCTGTTGTTAAACCACTCACTGATATGACCAGAAAGGGGGTAGATTTTTCTTCCTGGTCGGTAGAGGCGCGTAAGGCCTTTTCTAATATCAAGGAGAGTTTTGCTTCCGCTCCCATCCTGGTACAACCTGATATTTCGTTACCCTTCATAGTTGAGGTTGATGCTTCTGAGGTAGGGGTGGGTGCGGTCTTGTCTCAGGGTTCCTCTCCTGCCAAATGGCAACCGTGTGCCTTTTTCTCAAAGAAACTCTCCTCCGCAGAGAGAAATTATGATGTGGGAGATAGGGAATTGTTGGCCATCAAGTTGGCTTTTGAAGAATGGCGCCATTGGCTAGAGGGAGCCCTATTACTGTGTTTACTGACCATAAAAATCTGGCCTACTTGGAGTCAGCCAAGCGTCTGAACCCGAGACAGGCCAGATGGTCTTTGTTCTTTTCAAGGTTTAATTTTGTTGTCACGTTCCGCCCTGGGGTTAAGAATGTGAAGGCAGATGCCCTGTCACGTTGTTTTCCGGGAGGTGGGAATTTTGAAGACCCGGGTCCCATTTTGGCTGAAGGTGTGGTGGTCTCTGCTCTTTTTCCTGAATTGGAGGCAGAGGTGCAGGCAGCCCAGTCAGAGGCTCCTGATCTTTGTCCTGGGAGGTTGTTTGTGCCTCTCGCTTTGAGACACAAGATTTTTAAGGAACACCACGATACGGTCCTTGCTGGGCACCCGGGGGCAAGAGCCACACTGGATCTCATCGCTCGGAGATTCTGGTGGCCTGCGCTTCGTAAGTCGGTTGAGGGTTTTGTGGCAGCTTGCGAGACTTGCGCTCGTGCCAAAGTCCCTCATTCACGGCCATCAGGTCCTCTCCTTCCCTTACCCATTCCTTCCCGTCCTTGGACACATCTGTCCATGGACTTCATAACGGACTTGCCTCGTTCCTCGGGGAAGACTGTGATTCTGGTGGTGGTGGACCGTTTTAGCAAAATGGTGCATTTCATCCCTTTTCCTGGTTTGCCCAATGCTAAGACGCTGGCGCAGGCATTTATTGACCACATTGTCAAATTGCATGGTATTCCTTCAGACATAGTCTCTGATAGGGGCACGCAGTTTGTTTCCAGATTCTGGAAGGCTTTCTGTTCTCGCTTGGAGGTTCGGTTGTCATTCTCTTCTGCTTTCCACCCGCAGTCGAATGGCCAGACAGAGCGCGTCAATCAGAATCTGGAGACATATCTGCGCTGTTTTGTGGCGGAGAATCAGGAGGATTGGTGTTCTTTTTTGTCCCTTGCTGAGTTTGCTTTAAATAACCGTCGTCAGGAGTCCTCTGATAAGTCACCATTTTTTGGTGCATATGGGTTTCATCCGCAGTTTGGGACTTTCTCGGGAGAGGGGTCTTCCGGTTTACCTGATG
Source organism: Bufo bufo (assembly GCF_905171765.1). Lineage (NCBI taxonomy): Eukaryota > Metazoa > Chordata > Amphibia > Anura > Bufonidae > Bufo > Bufo bufo. Next base: position 552,778,132 of record NC_053393.1, on the reverse strand, counting down.
AGGACAGATTCTCCTCGTCTTTGTCATCTATTTGGCAAAAGATTCAGGATAATCTAAAGAGCATGAGTGAGAGATATAAGCGTGTGGCAGATAAGAGACGTGTGCCTGGTCCGGACCTGAATGTTGGTGATCTGGTGTGGTTGTCTACCAAGAATATCAGATTGAAGGTTCCCTCCTGGAAGTTGGGTCCTAGGTTTATTGGGCCTTACAAGATCCTGTCTGTCATCAATCCTGTTGCCTACCGTCTTGATCTTCCTCAGACTTGGAAGATCCATAATGTTTTTCATAAGTCATTATTGAAACCTTATGTTCAACCTATTGTGCCCTCGCCTTTGCCTCCTCCTCCGATTGTGGTTGATGGAAATCTTGAATTTCAGGTCTCTAGGATTGTGGATTCTCGTCTTGTCCGCGGTTCCCTCCAGTACCTCGTTCATTGGGAGGGTTATGGTCCTGAGGAGAGGATGTGGGTCCCAGTGACTGACATTAAGGCCTCTCGTCTCATCAAGGCTTTCCATAGGTCCCATCCTGAGAAGGTGGGCTCTGAGTGTCCGGAGTCCACTCGTAGAGGGAGGGGTACTGTCACAGCCAGACAGTTGAGAAGCTCTGACAGGAGCCTTTCAGATCCTCCTCCTTGAATTTCTTTGTTTTGGTTTAGTTTCTCATCTCGCTAGTCTATCTCAGCTGTCATGCTGTTGGACTGATTGCTGCCCTTTAAGTTCCTCCCCAGAATGCAGTAGTGTGCGGCTTATACAACTTCCTGGAGTGTGTGTGCATGCTGTTCCTTGTTCCCAGTCCACAGTCCCCAGTCGTCTGCAAGATAAGTTCTGTTTATGTATTTATGATTTTCTGTTTTCTGGATTTAGGTGACCCTGACTCCCTCCGTGTCTGTGTAGGGAGCCGGTGGTCGTGTCCCCTCACTATTGTAGGGTCTTCAGGTGTAAGATAGTTGAGGTACGTGGATATGCACCCATCCACCTTTGGGGTGGTCGCATAGGCTGAGCAATAAGGGAGAGCAGCAGGTCTCTTGCAGGGGTCTCCCCTTTTGTTCCTTAGTTGTGGATCCAGTGAGTCATTGTTTATATTATTGTCTTGTTTCCTGTACACCATCCGTGACAGTATGGTTTTACGGCCTTGACCCTTACGCACAGAGATTGTTCCAGATTCTCTGAATCTTCGGATGATGTTATGCACAGTTGATGATGATAGATGCAAAGTCTTTGCAATTTTTCGCTGGGTAACACCTTTCTGATATTGCTCCACTATCTTTCTGCGCAACATTGTGGGAATTGGTGATCCTCTACCCATTTTGGCTTCTGAGAGACACTGCCACTCTGAGAAGCTCTTTTTATACCCAATCATGTTGCCAATTGACCTAATTAGTGTTAATTGGTCTTCCAGCTCTTCGTTATGCTCAAATTTACTTTTTCCAGCCTCTTATTGCTACTTGTCCCAACTTTTTGGGGATTTGTTGACAACGTGAAAATTGGAATCAACGTATTTTTCCTTTAAAATGATACATTTACTCGGATTAAACGTTTGATCTGTCATCTACGTTCTATTACAAATAAAATATTGACATTTGCCATCTCCACATCATTGCATTCAGTTTTTATTCACAATTTGTTTAGTGTCCCAACTTTTTTGGAATCTGGTTTGTAAATGACTTTTTTATCTGCAAGGTACTGTGCCACCCGATATGAGTGGTGGGCACTGGCAGTGGGCACAGTACAGTCAGTGGGCCTGACAAACACTGGCAGGCAACTGCAATTATATTAAAGGGAAAAATGTAAATGACTTTTTTATCTGCAAGGTACTGTGCCACCCTATATGAGTGGTGGGCACACAGTACAGTCTGTGGGCCTGTGGCCTCTCACACACGGGCAGGCAACTGCAATATATATATAGAAAAAAATATATAAAAGCAGACTGATGTACCAGCGCTAAAAAGAGCTTTTTGGGGTGCTGTCAGGACGCTGTCCTTACAGCAGATGAGTCTTTGAGGACTGGAGTGGACACAGAACACTGGCCTAGCTAACGATTCCACTATTAATTCAGCAGCAGCAGCACTGTCCCTGCTCTAAATAACACTGCAGCTTCAGAATGAATCTAAGATGGCTGCCGTCCTTGCTTTTTGATAGGAGGTGGGAGGGTCTGGGAGGGAGGGTATGCTGATTGGCTGGAATGTGTCTGCTGACTGTGAGGTACAGGGTCGAAGTTTGCTCAATGATGAGGTATAGGGGGCGGATCGAACATTGCATATGTTCGCCCACCGCGGCGAACGCGAACAAGCGATGTTCGCCAGGAACTGCTCGCCAGCGAATAGTTCGGGACATCTCTAATCGTTACATCTGTTCTGACTGTTACATCTGTTCTGACTGTTACATCTGTTCGGACTGTTACATCTGTTCTGACTGTTACATCTGTTCTGACTGTTACATCTGTTCTGATCGTTACATCTGTTCTGATTGTTACATCTGTTCTGACTGTTACATCTGTTCTGATTGTTACATCTGTTCTGATCGTTACATCTGTTCTGACTGTTACATCTGTTCTGATTGTTACATCTGTTCTGATTGTTACATCTGTTCTGACTGTTACATCTGTTCTGATCGTTACATCTGTTCTGACTGTTACATCTGTTCTGATTGTTACATCTGTTCTGACTGTTACATCTGTTCTGACTGTTACATCTGTTCTGACTGTTACATATGTTCTGACTGTTACATATGTTCTGATTGTTACATCTGTTCTGACTGTTACATCTGTTCTGACTGTTACATATGTTCTGATTGTTACATCTGTTCTGACTGTTACATCTGTTCTGATTGTTACATCTGTTCTGACTGTTACATCTGTTCTGACTGTTACATCTGTTCTGACTGTTACATCTGTTCTGACTGTTACATCTGTTCTGATTGTTACATCTGTTCTGACTGTTACATCTGTTCTGACTGTTACATCTGTTCTGATTGTTACATCTGTTCTGACTGTTACATCTGTTCTGACTGTTACATCTGTTCTGATCGTTACATCTGTTCTGACTGTTACATCTGTTCTGACTGTTACATATGTTCTGACTGTTACATCTGTTCTGACTGTTACATCTGTTCTGACTGTTACATAAGTTCTGACTGTTACATCTGTTCTGACTGTTACATCTGTTCTGACTGTTACATCTGTTCTGATTGTTACATCTGTTCTGACTGTTACATCTGTTCTGACTGTTACATCTGTTCTGACTGTTACATCTGTTCTGATTGTTACATCTGTTCTGACTGTTACATCTGTTCTGATCGTTACATCTGTTCTGATCGTTACATCTGTTCTGATCGTTACATCTGTTCTGATCGTTACATCTGTTCTGACTGTTACATCTGTTCTGATTGTTACATCTGTTCTGACTGTTACATCTGTTCTCACTGTATCATCTGTTCTCACTGTATCATCTGTTCTCACTGTATCATCTGTTCTCACTGTTACATCTGTTCTCACTGTTACATCTGTTCTCACTGTTACATCTGCTCTGACTGTTACATATGTTCTGATTGTTACATCTGTTCTGACTGTTACATCTGTTCTGATTGTTACATCTGTTCTGACTGTTACATCTGTTCTGACTGTTACATCTGTTCTGACTGTTACATCTGTTCTGACTGTTACATATGTTCTGACTGTTACATCTGTTCTGACTGTTACATCTGTTCTGATTGTTACATCTGTTCTGACTGTTACATCTGTTCTGACTGTTACATCTGTTCTGATTGTTACATCTGTTCTGACTGTTACATCTGTTCTGACTGTTACATCTGTTCTGACTGTTACATCTGTTCTGATCGTTACATCTGTTCTGACTGTTACATCTGTTCTGACTGTTACATCTGTTCTGACTGTTACATAAGTTCTGACTGTTACATCTGTTCTGACTGTTACATCTGTTCTGACTGTTACATCTGTTCTGATTGTTACATCTGTTCTCACTGTTACATCTGTTCTGACTGTTACATCTGTTCTGACTGTTACATCTGTTCTGACTGTTACATCTGTTCTGATTGTTACATCTGTTCTGACTGTTACATCTGTTCTGACTGTTACATATGTTCTGATTGTTACATCTGTTCTGATTGTTACATCTGTTCTGATTGTTACATCTGTTCTGATTGTTACATCTGTTCTGACTGTTACATCTGTTCTGACTGTTACATCTGTTCTAATCGTTACATCTGTTCTGATCGTTACATCTGTTCTGACTGTTACATCTGTTCTGATCGTTACATCTGTTCTGATCGTTACATCTGTTCTGACTGTTACATCTGTTCTGATCGTTACATCTGTTCTGATCGTTACATCTGTTCTGACTGTTACATCTGTTCTGACTGTTACATCTGTTCTGACTGTTACATCTGTTCTGATCGTTACATCTGTTCTGATCGTTACATCTGTTCTGACTGTTACATCTGTTCTGATCGTTACTTCTGTTCTGATCGTTACATCTGTTCTGACTGTTACATCTGTTCTGATCGTTACATCTGTTCTGATCGTTACATCTGTTCTGACTGTTACATCTGTTCTGATTGTTACATCTGTTCTGACTGTTACATCTGTTCTGACTGTTACATCTGTTCTGATCGTTACATCTGTTCTGACTGTTACATCTGTTCTGACTGTTACATCTGTTCTCACTGTATCATCTGTTCTCACTGTATCATCTGTTCTCACTGTTACATCTGTTCTCACTGTTACATCTGTTCTGACTGTTACATCTGTTCTGACTGTTACATCTGTTCTGACTGTTACATCTGTTCTCACTGTTACATCTGTTCTGATTGTTACATCTGTTCTGACTGTTACATCTGTTCTGATCGTTACATCTGTTCTGATCGTTACATCTGTTCTGACTGTTACATCTGTTCTGATCGTTACTTCTGTTCTGATCGTTACATCTGTTCTGACTGTTACATCTGTTCGGATCGTTACATCTGTTCTGATCGTTACATCTGTTCTGACTGTTACATCTGTTCTGATTGTTACATCTGTTCTGACTGTTACATCTGTTCTGACTGTTACATCTGTTCTCACTGTATCATCTGTTCTCACTGTATCATCTGTTCTCACTGTTACATCTGTTCTCACTGTTACATCTGTTCTGACTGTTACATCTGTTCTGACTGTTACATCTGTTCTCACTGTTACATCTGTTCTCACTGTTACATCTGCCTTTAGAGGCATTCCGTTATTCATTCCATCATAATAGAAGTCTATGGGCTGCAAAACTGATCAGTCCCATTTCCGTTATGCAGGGGAGTCCTCTAAAGGCATTTCGTCATAGAATTGCGTTATGGTCCATGTTAATGGAATCCATAACGCAATTCTGCTTTCACCACCAAACAAAGCGTGAACGAATTTCATAACATGAAATTCGCTCATCTCTAAATACAATGTTTTTGGATAGATGGAAAACTGGTCAGATAAATAGGGACATCAGAAATCCTAGTCAATCACTGGAGTCACTTAATTAATAAACCTATCACAGAGCACGTTCACCAGTGTAAAACCTAACCTTTAATAATGTTCATTAAAATACCCCAATAAGTGCAGATAAGGATTTATTTAGGCTGGGAAAAGGGGACAATACTGCAGAAAGGAAAAGATCTCACCCTCAGCGCTGCCCCTACAGACTAAACCCGGCCTACAAAAACGGAATGGACGCCCTGATAGGGGTGATCCCATGACAGGAACCTCCGAAACATCGCATATACCTCCACATAAAGAGACCTAACACAGGGATAAGTCAATTTAGAAAACTATATATCTGAATGGATTGTTCCAGCGGGTGAGTTTATTAGGTTCGTACAGATTTCTAGTTTTGTGAAAATAATTTTTGAAAGAGGGGAAGCTCGGGAAACATGGCTGGAAAAGTTATATATGCTGGACCCAACCAGAAAAGGAAGGATTGTAGCAGGGGCGTAACTAGAGTTCTATGGGCCCCAGGGCAAACTTTGAATTGGGGCCCCCCCGCGAGCCTCCGCCACCAGCCCCCCCCCTGCCATCCTCTGCCCCTACCCGCCATCCTCTGCCCCTACCCATACCCTCCCCCCCCTCTGTATGAAGCCATACATTTAAAAATAATAATACTCTAGTCACTAGAGTATTTTTTATTTATTTCTGAATGTATGGCACACACTGGCTTCATATTAGGGATGGGGGGGGGGGGTGAATGATGATCAGTGGTGCCGTGCGGCAGTGTGTCTGAATTCAGAAAGGGGGGGCCCGCACCGGCCATATGAGGGCAGCCAGGGGCAGCAAATAATGAGGGGGCAAAATGAAAATGAAATACTCTGTGGGCAAAAATTTTAAAATATATAGAGGGAATGGGGGCAAAATGAAATATAGTGAGACTCTTACTATATTTCATGTTTCCCCCGCCCACTCCCTCTATACATTTCGATTTTTGCCCACAGAGTATTTTTATTTTCATCTGCCCCCGGGCTCCTCATTATTTGCTGCCCTATTATGGCCGGTCCAGGCCCTTCTGAATTCAGACACACTGCCTCACGGCACCACTGATCATCATTCATGTCCCCACTCCGTATGAAGCCGGACGCAGGTGTGTGCCATTTTTTACATAAAAAAAAAAAAAAGAAGACTTCCTACTCTTGTTTGTTCTGCTCTCTTCTTCACTTGAGGGCTGAGGCGGCAGGCGGGCTCATCATTCCGAATCCTGGCTGCTGTGATCCCGCGAGACCCGCCGCGGAGGTCACGGGTCTCGCGCTGACAAGTAAGCGCAGCGCTGAGCGCAGCCACACAAAATATAGGCGGGCCGCCGCACTTAATAAAAAAACACTTGCGGGGCCCGCTTTACTGCATCTCTTCTGGGGGGCTCTATGGGCCCCCCTGACTTAGGGGCCCGGTCGCAATTGCGACCGCTGCGACCCCTATAGCTACTCCACTGGATTGTAGGATATTAATGACTCACAGGAGAGTAAATTAGACAACAGGCTGAAATGGGGACATTATTTACAGATGGATTGGACAAGAGAAAACTATTGCAGAGGTATAAGAGTCGGTAGTAGAAACATCGTGGAAGTTGTATCATAGAACTTATCCAAGTAGAATAGCCAGGATTTATACCATGAATAATGATAAATGTTATAGAGGGTGCGGTAAGAAAGAAGCATATGTGGTGGGACTGTGGTATCGTAGGTAGGTTCTGGAGTGATGTTTCAGAGATGCTGTATAACAGGGGTGCACAACCTTTTTTGGTCTGGGGGCCGCATTGTCACATCGCTCTATTTCAAGGGGCCGCAAATAAAAAAATGTTGATCGGCGCTCATCTGCCTATTACACAAGCCAGTGCAAAGTGACGGGGGAGGAGTGATCACTGCCACAGTCGTGCTGCAGATAATCGGACATCTTTCATCCTGATAAAATATGCAAATCAGCCGACAAATGAGCAATTCCTTGTTTATCTACTGAACAGCTGCACGATTATACCGGCCAGATATAAGATATAAGCGCTCCTATGAACACTTGCTCCCAGTAATTGTCCCAAATATCGTGCTGCAGCCTAGCCCCTGAAACCGAAGAGTTATACTTACCTGCTCCCCGCCTCTCCGGTTCTGCTGTTTACAACTGGCAGTGCATGGACATGGTCATACACCACTCCGGACAATGACTGGCTTAGGCGGTGATGTGGCCACAAGCAGCAAGTCACTGCTGAAGCCAGTCATTCACTGGAGCCGTGCAAGTGACCATGGCCATGCATTGTCAGGTGTAAACAGAGCAGGAACCGGAAGATGGAGGCAGCGGAGGCAGCGCAGAGGACCAGAGCGGAGTGGAGCAGGTAATTATGAATTTTCTATTTCAGAGGCCATGCTCCAGGCCTCATTTTTACCAGAAAAGTGGCGACATTTCCTTCCATCCTGCCTCCTATTTATAAATCAGCAGTTTCCTACACTGCAGAGGACGGAGCTCACTGGTTATCACCATCTCCTGCCAATCCAGTTATAGGAGCCCTGCAGTAACCAGTAAGCACATTACCTTGCTAGTGGGGAAGGCGCCTATTGGTTAATGCTTGAATGACCAGGCCCGAAAAGGCCTTAATGACCAGACACTTTTTTGTGATTTAGCGCGCGTGGTGGTTCAAATGATTGTAACTATCTTATTTGTTGGTCTACCAAGATAATTTTTGCAACAATTTTTATTTGGGGGAAACCGTACAAAACGTTTTTTAAAAGTATATATTTTTTCAAACTATAGCTCCTTATTCTTTAAATATGCAAACTGACACCAAAATAAATTATTAGAATTAGTTCTCTATTTTGTGTATTTTGCTATATAATATGAAAAGTTTCACGTGAATGGGGCGGTAATGGTGACGGTTTTGTCATGCCACTCTGCTGCAAAGGCTTGCTGAACACAGACATCAGAATAAACACAAAGTAACTAAAACATAACTGGCAGAACAGAAAGACAGGAAAGAGGACAGGAAAAAGGACGCAAATGAACAAGTAGGGAAACCCACAGAGCACAGACAGACAGACAGACACGGATCCCATGGGTCAGCAGCATGGGAGAGAGAGTACAAACCAGGAGCAAGACAAGACAACACACACCAGGAGAGCTGACACAGAACTGAGGAAACCTCAGCCTTATATACAGGTTCCATGGGTGCAGCAGAGAGACCACACCCATGGAGCAGACAGAGGATTAACTCATAATAGGCACACAGGGGAGTTAACCCATAAAGAACCACAAATTAGCACACAGGAACGAAACTTCAGCGAGGAGCGCCAAACGAGCAAGGACGGAAGGTCACAGCCAAAGGTAACGACTGTGACATTAATATTGTATTACAAAAAAAATTGATGTCATTTTAGTTGCATTTGGTTCTTTATAAAGTCCTTGTAAGATTTCATTCTGAACACAATTACAAATGTACACTAAATTCCCTAAAACCCTTTACAGCATTGGGGGTTGAATAATTTTGAACACAACTGTAACTACTATAATACTGCTCCTATGTACAAGACTGTAACTACTATAATACTGCTCCTATGTACAGGAATATAACTACTATAATACTGCTCCTATGTACAAGAATATAACTACTATAATACTGCTCCTATGTACAAGAATATAACTACTATAATACTGCCTCCTATGTACAAGAATATAACTACTATAATACTGCTCCTATGTACAAGAATATAACTACTATAATACTGCTCCTATGTACAAGAATATAACTACTATAATACTGCTCCTATGTACAAGAATATAACTACTATAATACTGCCTCCTATGTACAAGAATATAACTACTATAATACTGCCTCCTATGTACAAGAATATAACTACTATAATACTGCTCCTATGTACAAGAATATAACTACTATAATACTGCTCCTATGTACAAGAATATAACTACTATAATACTGCTCCTATGTACAAGAATATAACTACTATAATACTGCTCCTATGTACAAGACTGTAACTACTATAATACTGCTCCTATGTACAGGAATATAACTACTATAATACTGCCTTCTATGTACAAGAATATAACTACTATAATACTGCCTCCTATGTACAAGAATATAACTACTATAATACTGCTCCTATGTACAAGAATATAACTACTATAATACTGCTTCCTATGTACAAGAATATAACTACTATAATACTGCCTCCTATGTACAAGAATATAACTACTATAATACTGCCTCCTATGTACAAGAATATAACTACTATAATACTGCTCCTATGTACAAGAATATAACTACTATAATACTTCTCCTATGTACAAGAATATAACTACTATAATACTGCTCCTATGTACAAGAATATAACTACTATAATACTGCCTCCTATGTACAAGAATATAACTACTATAATACTGCCTCCTATGTACAAGAATATAACTACTATAATACCGCTCCTATGTACAAGAATATAACTACTATAATACTGCTCCTATGTACAAGAATATAACTACTATAATACTGCTCCTATGTACAAGAATATAACTACTATAATACTGCTCCTATGTACAAGAATATAACTACTATAATACTGCCTCCTATGTACAAGAATATAACTACTATAATACTGCTCCTATGTACAAGAATATAACTACTATAATACTGCCTCCTATGTACAAGAATATAACTACTATAATACTGCTCCTATGTACAAGAATATAACTACTATAATACTGCCTCCTATGTACAAGAATATAACTACTATAATACCGCTCCTATGTACAAGAATATAACTACTATAATACTGCTCCTATGTACAAGAATATAACTACTATAATACTGCTCCTATGTACAAGAATATAACTACTATAATACTGCTCCTATGTACAAGAATATAACTACTATAATACTGCCTCCTATGTACAAGAATATAACTACTATAATACTGCTCCTATGTACAAGAATATAACTACTATAATACTGCCTCCTATGTACAAGAATATAACTACTATAATACTGCTCCTATGTACAAGAATATAACTACTATAATACTGCCTCCTATGTACAAGAATATAACTACTATAGTACTGCTCCTATGTATAAGAATATAACTACTATAATACTGCTCCTATGTACAGGAATATAACTACTATAATACTGCCTCCTATGTACAAGAATATAACTACTATAATACTGCTCCTATGTACAAGAATATAACTACTATAATACTGCTTCCTATGTACAAGAATATAACTACTATAATACTGCCTCCTATGTACAAGAATATAACTACTATAATACTGCCTCCTATGTACAAGAATATAACTACTATAATACTGCTCCTATGTACAAGAATATAACTACTATAATACTGCTCCTATGTACAAGAATATAACTACTATAATACTGCTCCTATGTACAAGAATATAACTACTATAATACTGCCTCCTATGTACAAGAATATAACTACTATAATACTGCCTCCTATGTACAAGAATATAACTACTATAATACTGCCTCCTATGTATAAGAATATAACTACTATAATACTGCTCCTATGTACAAGAATATAACTACTATAATACTGCCTCCTATGTACAAGAATATAACTACTATATTACTGCTCCTATGTACAAGAATATAACTACTATAATACTGCCTCCTATGTACAAGAATATAACTACTATAGTACTGCTCCTATGTATAAGAATATAACTACTATAATACTGCTCCTATGTACAAGAATATAACTACTATAATACTGCTCCTATGTATAAGAATATAACTACAATAATACTGCTCCTATGTACAGGAATATAACTACTATAATACTGCCTCCTATGTACAAGAATATAACTACTATAATACTGCTCCTATGTACAAGAATATAACTACTATAATACTGCTCCTATGTACAAGAATATAACTACTAAATTACTGCCTCCTATGTACAGGAATATAACTACTATAATACTGCTCCTATGTACAAGAATATAACTACTATAATACTGCCTTCTATGTACAAGAATATAACTACTATAATACTGCTCCTATGTACAAGAATATAACTACTATAATTCTGCTCTCATGTACAAGAATATAACTACTATAATACTGCTCCTATATACAAGAATATAACTACTATAATACTGCTCCTATGTACAAGAATATAACTACTATAATACTGCTCCTATGTACAAGAATATAACTACTATAATACTGCTCCTATGTACAAGAATATAACTACTATAATACTGCTCCTATGTACAAGAATATAACTACTATAATACTGCTCCTATGTACAAGAATATAACTACTATAATACTGCTCCTATGTACAGGAATATAACTACTATAATACTGCTCCTATGTACAAGAATATAACTACTATGGGGGCGGAGCCTGACCGTGAAGCTGAATGGCAGCAGCTTCCTGAGCTCCTCACTCAAACTGGTGATTTAACCCCTTTATTAGCAACAAAGCGAACACTAATGGGGAAAATTGGCAAAGACCAACCCAAGGAACATCTAGAGCTGACGCCTGCCTGATCCAGGCAATCAGATATGGAGCAGTACCTCAAAAAGCAGGCGAAGTTGCGTCCTATCGAGGTCTCCAAGATGGCGCTGCGTGCGCCACAGCCATCAGACGCTGAAGACCCGTCGGAAGCGGGAAGCGCATCAGAGGCATCGGTGTGCAGACTTCCTCGGAGACGCTCAAACCTATCTAATGAAGTCCTTAAGGAACTGCTAGATGCCGCTTTAGCCCCTCTGTAGAGGGATCTGGAAGATATTAAGGACGACCTTCGGGGCCTGGGCCATAGAGTAATGGAGCTTGAGAACTCGCAGGATGTTATCCTCCAGCATGAAGGGAAAACCTGCCAAGCCCTACAAGCACATCGAGACCTGATTAATGACGCTCTCCTCCGAATAGAGGACCAGGAGAATCGGAGTGGGCGCCGGAACCTGCGGATCAGAGGCTTACCCGAATCCATCGCAGCTAAGGCCCTCCGTAAGGTGGCAACCGAAATCTTCTCCCAGCTACTAGGCCCGGACCGGGAAACCACGGTGGTAGTGGAGCGCATTCATCGCGCATTGCGACCGAAGCCAAAGCCCTCAGACCCGCTGCGAGATGTGATCTGCGGTCTACTAAGCTTCGTGGATACGGCAGACCTATTGCGATCCAGCAGAGAAGCTGACGATCTAAGGTATGATGACTCCCCTCTCTTGTTTTTTCAAGATCTGGCGCCCACTACGCTAGCAAAGCGGCGTATCCTCCGTCCACTATTAGAGGCGTTGAAAGCATCTGCCACGCCATTTCGGTGGCTGTACCCATTTGGTTTAGCCATATTGAAAAATGGCAGGCAGTTCACGGTTCGCACGCCGGCGGACTTGAAATTTATCTGGGGCCCGCTCGGCCAGACACCTATTGATGTTCCCTCTTGGATGCCCGCAGACAGTGGAGTAACTACCGGGGAAGCAGGGGAAGCAGCTGCTTCGGGGCCGGGCTGCTGGCAGCGTGTGTGACAGTTTATTTTCAAGTTCGTTAAATATCGATGTCTTACTGTTCAGGGCCCCTTCACAGCAGCTGACCAGGCCCCCTCGCTAATGTGATCTAATCTTACTGTCTCCTAAAGTCTCCTGATGTGTCTGGGATTCGAACCCACAACCTCCAATGTATCAGTGGCAAAGCATTTACCCACACAGACTAGACTAAATAAATGAGAAGCCGTTCGGGTATAGGTACCTAGTAATTACGTAGAACAATTTAATTGGAATAATGGTCACCTTTAATATTTAACTTTTAATAATATTTATGATAAAATAATTGCCCTTAAATGAGGTGCAGAAAGAAAAGAGAGGGGTGGGCATCCACCCTACTCCTGGTGAATGTACAAACACTTCTAGGGAGGGAATAGGGAAAGGGGGAAGAGGAATGCTGGGTCTCAGCCCCTATTATTACCCTGGTAAAGGGCCCTTTTCCTAGACACCGCAGCCTCCTATGCAGCCCCCAGTGTGTCCCTAAGCAGTGCTCTGACTGCCCAGCTTCGTCCTGAAGGGGAGGGAAAGGAGGGGGAGGGGATCCCTAGAGACAGATAAGGTACACCACTCACAGAAACGCTCCCAGGTCCCTGGAAACGACTGTGAATATGACACTAGACCTGCGAGGATCCGTGTCCTGAGAGAAATAGTGTGTTTAGGGTGTCACGCGATGATCACCCAACACATATACACATAGATTCCTGCTGAAAGGATCAGTAACATGAAGTGGCCCGACGCGTTTCCCTGTTGTGTTACAGTTCGTCAGGGGCCCACAGAAATTGACATCAGCAGCAGTAGCAGTGGCCTGTCCTCAGGTTGGGGCAGGTCACCAGAATTTCAAACAGATTATACTCAGCATTAGTTAGTTCGCAACAGCTGATATGTATCATGCCTCCCTCACACACCTCCCATGGTGTGGCAGTATAACATTAGCCGCAATCACAAATGGGGGTGGAGGGAATGTTACTTAGCTCGTCAGGAATCGCCGGTCAGTGGACCTGTTCCCACGAAACAGACTGGTTCCAGTTCCTCGCCAGTCTGTGTGCTGGATCCCGCGTGTGGCAGTACAGCAAAGAACGCCGGCACCGCTGCACCATTTAAGCCGTCCGCGTCATCTAAACTCCGCCCCTTATCCCAGTCATATGACCCATCACGTGACCATAACTTCATGGTCAGGTGGGGCATCACATGGTCACAGGTCCTTCGACCATAGTGAGATAGGGAGAAGTTGACAGGGGGATTATTATGATAAGCGGGTGTGCTACCGGTATTAAAGTCACAGCCGCTGGCCCCCTATACTGGAGTCTCATTAGGGTAACTACAACATTGAGTCCCCATAAGACTAAAAGCGGAGATGTTGTGTGGGGATGCCCTACAGGGATAGGGGAACACCCCACCATAATGGGTATGAATGAATTCCATATTCATTCAGATAGATGGTGCGCCGCTGTAAACCACAATAGGAGTGGCGCAGCGTCACCTATTAGAGTATTTTGGCCGGTGAAGATCAAAGGGGAAATGGCTGTGTACTTCGAATGAAGCATCTATCATATAAATATGCAGAGGAGATAAATACATTTCAGGCATTGCTGCAAAGTTCGCAACGATGTCCCTGGAGTATGTGATATTAGATCAAAAGGTCCTATGATGTCAATTGGTGGCCCTGATGAACGCTGAGATGTATTTGCTGCGCAGCAGGTAGGAGATATCTCAAATAAAGCAACTAAAGGAGAGTTGTTCATTAAGTCCCTGTGGGTGGACAGTTTTTAATTGAAAGATCCACCAGGTCTCTCTTTGTAGGATCTTTTGGTCCCAGTTACCTCCCCTATATGGGGGTGGTACGGCCTCAATACCCATAAATCGAACTTGTGAGTAATCCCCGCCATGGAACATTGTCACATGGCGTGCCAGGGGGGTATCCTTTTGGTGACGTAGGTCCCCCAAATGTTCTCCTATCCTCCTGCGCAGCTCCCGCTTAGTTTTACCAATATATTCCAGGCCACATACACATTGTGCTCGATAAATCGCCCCACTAGTGCGACAATTAATGAATTGTTTAATGGTGTATGTGTTTCTTGTCAAATGACTGGTGAAGCTATGCCCCTGTTGAATGTAAGGACAAGCAACACAGCCACTGCAGTGGTAGGAGCCATGTGGTGCTCGTAGCCAGGCGGTTGATGTGGTACCAGCACCCGAATAATGGCTATGCACCACATGATCACTGATGTTGCGCCCCCTTCGGTAGGTGACTTGGGCATACGGGGTCACCATTTTTGCAATGTCTGGATCGAGCAACAGAGTTCCCCTGTTTTTCTTCAGAATCTCCTTTAACTCCTCAGCGCCCATGTCATAGGTGCCTATCAGGCGTATCACTCTTTCCTCACTTCGGGATCTCTGTGGATGTAGCAGCCCTGTACGGTCAGAGGTAAGTGCCCTCTGGTATGCTTTCCTTAAGACATGGTCTGGGAAACCCTTTTCTAGAAATCTTTGACGGAGATCCCCTGCCTGTTCCTTGAACTGATGGATGGAGGAACAATTCCTTCTCATCCTCAGGTATTGACCTGTTGGAATTCCTCGTTTCAAGGGGCCCGGGTGAAAACTCTCCCACTCCAGCAAAGAGTTTGTAGCTGTCGGTTTCCTATAAGTTTGCGTGAGGAGTTCACCCTCCGGTCCCTTATCAATCCGAATGTCAAGGAAAGGCAAGGAACGGGCGGATATCTCATATGTGAACCGGAGTCCTAGAAGGTTCACATTGAGAGTGTCCACCAGGTCTCGGAAGGTGTTCACCGACCCCCGCCAGATAATAAAAATATCATGAATATATCTGGCCCACATCACCACTGGTGTGGTGAGTGGGCTAGGGGGGTCAGTGAACACCACTTCCCTCTCCCACCAGCCCAGGAACAGATTCGCATACGACGGGGCACAAGGACTCCCCATCGCGGTGCCCCTGAGCTGTTGGTAAAAGGACCCGTCAAAGATGAAATAGTTGCAAGTTAGAGTAAAGTGCAGCAATTTCATAACAAAAGCATTGTGTTTAGTGAACTGGCAACCTCTCATGGCCAGGAATTCTGACACTGCCTTCATGCCTAGGTCATGTGGAATGGACGAGTACAAGGCCTCCACATCCACAGAGCCCAGGAGACAGTCGTCCTCCAAAATAATTCCCTCCAGTCTCCCCAGTAGGTCGCTGGTCTGACAAAGGGGGCCAATATCCAGTCCACATACACGCCCACATTCTGATTAAGGCTATTGATGCCAGAGACGATGGGACGTCCCTTCAGGGGTACAGTGCCCTTATGATTTTTTGGTAAAGAGTAGAATGTAGCGACTTGTGGATGTCGACACTCTAGAAATGCCAATTCATCTTGGGAGATAAGGTCTTGTTCTCTGGCTTCCCTTAACATAAGGCGTAGTTGTGTTTGATATTGTTTGGCTGGGTTGTTCTTGACTTTTTCATAGGTTTCTCGATCCGACAGAAGCCTCAGACACATTTCCCTGTACTGTGGGGTGTCTAGGACCACGATATTGCCCCCCTTGTCAGAGGGCTTTATCATCACACATTTGTCTTTTTCGAGACTCTTCAGTGCAAGATGTTCTTCCCTAGTGCAGTTATGCTTCCTGTGGGATACCTTAAGGTGGTCAAGGTCAGCAAGGACCTGATGCAGGAACACATCCACACAGTTGGGGTCACCAATTGGTGGCATCTTTGTGCTTTAGTTTTTTAGCACGGTGAAGGGACCCTTTCCATCCACTGGAATAGTATCAGAGAGGCTGAAGAGGAGGTGAACGTCCTGCAGAATGTCTAGCGGGACGCCTAATTCCCTACTTTCACGTTTGTTGATTAGGGAAAAATGTTTGGACCAGCGTAATTTTCTAACAAAAAGATGAAGGTCTTTCACCCAGTTAAATAAATTAAAGGGAGGTGTGGGGACAAATGACAGCCCTTTACTGAGGATTTTAAGTTCAGATGGTGAGAGTTTTTTTGGAAAGGTTTAGGATCTGCGTAGGTGGCTTCAAGATCTGTGCGGGGGGTTCTGAGGGATGTTGAGGGATGTTGAGGTGATTTCCTTTGACGTAGATGATACGGTACTGTCTGTTCTAAAAAACCACGGCTCCTACCCTCCTGATTCCCTCTGCCTCCCCTGCCCCCAGATCTACCTCTTCCTCTTCCTTTATTTTGTCTCCCACTGTCCCTCTCTCCCTCAGAGGCCTCAATATCACTTGAAGAAACGTCAGACTCGGCTTTTTTCTTAGGGATGACTGTCACGTCCAGATTAGTATAGACTCTATTTTTCCCTAAAGTCCTGAAGGTCACGGATATATTGCTTGTGCTTACGTTCCTTCAAGTGATATTCGAATTTGTCGATGGTTATCTTGAGCTGAAGTTCTTTGCTGGGGAAGTCAGGCTCCTGTCTGAATTTATTAATGGTCTCAGTCAGACCTTTCAGAGAGGAGTCTAATTCTTCCAGCTTCAGTTTTTCTTCTTCAAGTAGAAGATCCATAAAACGAAGGGAGCTGGCTGTTGCTTCCTTCTCCCACTTGGAAGTGAGCTTGGGACTTCTACACCTATTAGCTGGCAACAGAGGGATTCGGAGGCCCCTTGGTACAATCTTATGTTTAATATAATTATCTAGGGACTGTATTTCCCACCACGAGGTCACCTGTTCTTTGTATGCCTTAGTTAATTCTTTAAATGCCGCCTTAAAGGAAGGGGTGTATTTGGTCAATGTGAGGGCCTTTTCTGAAAAAACGTCACTAACTGCATTAAGTCGGGACACATGCTCAAACCCAATCTCCAGGAACCCAGCCATACTCTTATTCAGAATTCAACGGACTAGACTAAATAAATGAGAAGCCGTTCGGGTATAGGTACCTAGTAATTACGTAGAACAATTTAATTGGAATAATGGTCACCTTTAATATTTAACTTTTAATAATATTTATGATAAAATAATTGCCCTTAAATAAGGTGCAGAAAGAAAAGAGAGGGGTGGGCATCCACCCTACTCCTGGTGAATGTACAAACACTTCTAGGGAGGGAATAGGGAAAGGGGGAAGAGGAATGCTGGGTCTCAGCCCCTATTATTACCCTGGTAAAGGGCCCTTTTCCTAGACACCGCAGCCTCCTATGCAGCCCCCAGTGTGTCCCTAAGCAGTGCTCTGACTGCCCAGCTTCGTCCTGAAGGGGAGGGAAAGGAGGGGGAGGCGATCGCTAGAGACAGATAAGGTACACCACTCACAGAAACGCTCCCAGGTCCCTGGAAACGACTGTGAATATGACACTAGACCTGCGAGGATCCGTGTCCTGAGAGAAATAGTGTGTTTAGGGTGTCACGCGATGATCACCCAACACATATACACATAGATTCCTGCTGAAAGGATCAGTAACATGAAGTGGCCCGACGCGTTTCCCTGTTGTGTTACAGTTCGTCAGGGGCCCACAGAAATTGACATCAGCAGCAGTAGCAGTGGCCTGTCCTCAGGTTGGGGCAGGTCACCAGAATTTCAAACAGATTATACTCAGCATTAGTTAGTTCGCAACAGCTGATATGTATCATGCCTCCCTCACACACCTCCCATGGTGTGGCAGTATAACATTAGCCGCAATCACAAATGGGGGTGGAGGGAATGTTACTTAGCTCGTCAGGAATCGCCGGTCAGTGGACCTGTTCCCACGAAACAGACTGGTTCCAGTTCCTCGCCAGTCTGTGTGCTGGATCCCGCGTGTGGCAGTACAGCAAAGAACGCCGGCACCGCTGCACCATTTAAGCCGTCCGCGTCATCTAAACTCCGCCCCTTATCCCAGTCATATGACCCATCACGTGACCATAACGTCATGGTCCGGTGGGGCATCACATGGTCACAGGTCCTTCGACCATAGTGAGATAGGGAGAAGTTGACAGGGGGATTATTATGATAAGCGGGTGTGCTACCGGTATTAAAGTCACAGCCGCTGGCCCCCTATACTGGAGTCTCATTAGGGTAACTACAACATTGAGTCCCCATAAGACTAAAAGCGGGCCCCTTGAAACGAGGAATTCCAACAGGTCAATTCCTGAGGATGAGAAGGAATTGTTCCTCCATCAATCAGTTCAAGGAACAGGCAGGGGATCTCCGTCAAAGATTTCTAGAAAAGGGTTTCCCAGACCATGTCTTAAGGAAAGCATACCAGAGGGCACTTACCTCTGACCGTACAGGGCTGCTACATCCACAGAGATCCCGAAGTGAGGAAAGAGTGATACGCCTGATAGGCACCTATGACATGGGGGCTGAGGAGTTAAAGGAGATTCTGAAGAAAAACTGGGGAACTCTGTTGCTCGATCCAGACATTGCAAAAATGGTGACCCCGTATGCCCAAGTCACCTACCGAAAGGGGCGTAAACATCAGAGATCATGTGGTGCATAGCCATTATTCGGGTGCTGGTACCACATCAACCGCCTGGCTACGAGCACCACATGGCTCCTACCACTGCAGTGGCTGTGTTGCTTGTCCTTACATTCAACAGGCGCATAGCTTCACCAGTCATTTGACAAAAAACACATACACCATTAAACAATTCATTAATTGTCGCACTAGTGGGGCGATTTATCGAGCACAATGTGTATGTGGCCTGGAATATATTGGTAAAACTAAGCGGGAGCTGCGCAGGAGGATAGGAGAACATTTGGGGGACCTACGTCACCAAAAGGATACCCCCCTGGCACGCCATGTGACAATGTTCCATGGCGGGGATTACTCACAAGTTCGATTTATGGGTATTGAGGTCGTACCACCCCCATATAGGGGAGGTAACTGGGACCAAAAGATCCTACAAAGAGAGACCTGGTGGATCTTTCAATTAAAAACTGTCCACCTGTAGTGTATGGGGACTGTAATACCCGTCACTACCAAAGGTCACTTGGTGTGCTGTCGTCCCTCCTTAATTATGGGGAAGTTGGTATATGTCAGTTTTATAAAATGTCATGTAATGTAATGCATGTATTTCCCTGTTGCTATGAAACTTGCAAGTACAGGCCGGCTAGGGGTGTCATTCCAGCTTCTAGTCACTAGAGGGAGCTAGAGAGCCCTAGTTTATATAAGGCCCAGTCAAGGAAGGGAAAGTCAGTGTAACCTGATCTAGTGTGGAGTGCAGAAGCAGTCTAGACCAGAGCTCAGAAGTTTCTAGAGCCTGAGGAAGCTGGGAGAGACTGAGGCAAAGATCAGAGGAGCCAGAGGTACTGAGAGAAACAGAGGAGGTACTTATTTAAGCCATAATCAAGGATATAAAGCCAGACTTAGGTTAATGGGCCTTGGTGAAGAATTGCTACATTCCAGGATCAGACAGAGTTAGAGTGCAAGCTCCTTTGCTGCAAGTCCTGTGTTCAACACTCTGTAATTACCCTGCTGTACTGAATTGCCTGCATCGACCGAATTGCAAAATCGACTGTATGCTGAGGAACTGCGTTTCCAATATTGTCTCTGCCTGCAAACTACTAAAGTTGGAGTTCTGTTTTAACACCACGTTTCCTCAAATTATTCCTGCATCCGCAAACGGCGTGCCACCGTTACTTGGCACTGGCGTCACGAACTATTCCTACCTATACCTGCCCTTGCAGAGAGTCAGCTGTACCAGGTTAGTGTATATTGCACTACTACACCCAGAAACACCTACTACGCACAACTTGAGTACACTGCACCTCTCTTTTGGCGTGTCACGAACAGGATACGCACGCTTTCTAGTGCAAGAAGCGTGAACTTTGTGCCTTATACCGTTGCCCTGTGACCAAAGTGACAATTTTCCTGTTTTATTCAAGTGGACTTTGTGGACTGAAAATCGTACCCAAAGTGTTCCAAAAACTTCTAAAAAGCGCTGTGCAGTGTTGCGCTATACAGAGGAAGAAAATCGCCCCATTGGAGTGTGGATTTATAGACTTTTTACAATCCTGCTTGCTGTCAGTGAATGGACAGCGTTTTGCTAAAGATGGCCACCGGCTGCCTGGAGTAAAGTTTCCCGCGCCGCTGAGGACATTCGTGGGCGGATCCCTGCAAAGACACAGAGAGTCCCGCCCCTCTTGATCATCGCACCGCCGCGGCCCTGCTTCTCCTGCGTCATCGGGTGCTCAGGACGTCCGGAACCTCGCGAGACTTGACCTGCGCAAGCCCGGAGATACCGGTAAGCACTTGTAACCGGAGGGAAGGGGAGTGTACCGGCCTCTTTAGTCGCCAGCGGCCACCTCTCAATAGACTACCATGTCAGAGCCAGGAGTGCCTGAGCAGCCGGCCCCAGGAGAGCTTGCGGCTCCTGGTCATCCGGCGGCCCCCAGCATGATGCCCTTTACCATGCCCTACTATTTCGGGGCCCCATGGTTCCCCCGCTACAGGGGGGAGACCCATACCCTAAGGGACTTTGAAGAAAAGTTGCTGGCACTATTCCGATTGTACCCTATAAATGCCGACCAGCAAATGGAAATCCTGCTGGCGCAGCTGGAGGGAGCTGCCCGCAGGGAAGTGTTATCCTGGCCTGCTACTGAGCGGAGTACTCTAGAACAGATATTCACCCGCCTCAGAGCCACTTTTGAAACTAGGACTGCCTCAGAGGTAAAGATGCACTTCTTTGGCAAGAAACAGAAGTCCGGTGAGTCCCTCCGTGACTATGCCCTATCACTTCAGGAGGCTTTAGGGGCTGTAATTCAGATAGATCCCAAAGAGGCTGATAACCGGGACCAGACCCTAAGGGAACAATTTATAACCGGGGTGTCTAGTGAGCAAACAAGGACCCAATTAAAGATGCTGTCCGCCCAGCACCCTAACAGTGCCTTTCTGGACTTTAAAGAACTGGCTATAAAAATTCTGGGGTCCGCAGTACCTCCTGAGTTGAGCACCCCACCTGAGTCATCAGCCTGCAGACCAAAACCGCTTGTCACTAACCGAGCTGAGGCCGGCCAAGCTGTTCAAGTGTCAGCTACCGATACTATTGCCATGCTGACAGAGCAAGTAAATCACCTCACTAAAAGTCTAGAGAAGGTGTGCAGAAAATTAGAGGAATGGGAAAAACCCATAATGCTAGAAGAAGAATTCTTGTCACCTCCTAGGCCGTTCCCACCTCCTTACCAAGAGACTCACGCCAGGGATCCTGGGAGACGCAATAAAAACCGTAAGCGGCCCGTATGTACATATTGCAAAAAGCAGGGACACACAGAATCCACGTGCTGGCAGTTAAACGGGCAACCCCTGAGGCTGAGGACCACCCCTCGGGAGGTAGAACACTAGGTCCAGAAGATCCAAATTGGATGCCACGGTATGTAGGATCCCATCCTAAAATCAATATAGAGATCAACGGGGTCCCCTTTGAAGCCTTATTAGATACTGGGTCTCAGG
Source organism: Bufo bufo (assembly GCF_905171765.1). NCBI lineage: Eukaryota > Metazoa > Chordata > Amphibia > Anura > Bufonidae > Bufo > Bufo bufo. Next base: position 552,755,755 of record NC_053393.1, on the reverse strand, counting down.
TCACTACTATTCAGCTGCCCGCCTTTGAAAGGTTCTGGGACACCAACCAATTGACCCAGCCGCCTGAATCCTGGGTGGAGATTATCGCCAGCAATGGCAAACCAGTAAAGGTTCATGGATACTGGGAACCCACCCTGCAGGTGGGAGAAGTAACCCTGCCTCAACAGGGAGTGATCGTAGTACAAGCCGGTGACAGAGGAGGACATCCTGTCATTCTAGGCACCAATGTCTTCAAAAACTGTTATTCAGAAATACTTGCTGTATTACATCAAACTTTGCCCACTGCTTCCTCTGCATCCAGGAGAGTGATTCAAAAGACTATTACTGTGTTAAGTGCCCAGCAGAGGTTTGCTAATGAGAAAGGAGAAATTTGTACTGCCAGGATCCGTGATATTAAGCCTGTGACTTTGCCTCCTAATTCTCAAACTCTTTTGTGGTGTCGTGCTGTCCTGGGAGTCGAAGGCCGAGATTATCCAGCCCTGGTGGAACCGATCCAGATGGAGGATTATCCTTATGTGAGAGCTGCCAAGTGCCTGGTGAACGTCTCCCAAGGTAAAGTACCTGTCCGTCTGATTAATCTGAGTAATCATCCTGTTGCGCTTACTAAGCATTGCCCTGTTGCCCAGCTGTCCCAGGTGTCCTTCCAAGACATCATTCGTCTTCCAGTGACAGAAAAGCCGTCAGCTGCAGGCCGCGGATGTTCGCCGGTGACCCAGCCACAAGTGCCCTGGTGGGAAGAGCTCCATGTCGGGGACGAGAATACCCCCCAACGGCAACAAGAAGGGATTATACAGCTTGTCAAAGAGCACCACCAGGCCTTCAGTAAGCATGCCACTGATTATGGTGAGGTGAGTGCCATACAACACACTATACCTACTGGCTCTCATCCTCCTATCAAGGAGAGGTACAGACCTTTACCGCCTACTTCATATCAGACTGTAAAGGAAATGATCCAAGAGATGAAAGACTCTAATGTAATCCGGGACAGCCGTAGTCCGTGGGCGGCACCCCTAGTCCTTGTAAAGAAGAAGAACGGTGGTATCCGTTTCTGTGTGGATTATAGGAAAATCAATCAAATAACCCACAAAGATGCATACCCATTGCCCCGCATTGAGGAGTCACTAACTGCTCTGGGCTCCTCTGCCTATTTCTCCACATTGGACTTGACCAGTGGCTACTGGCAGGTACCCATGGCCCCTGCAGATAGGGAAAAGACTGCTTTCACTACTCCCATGGGCCTGTTTGAGTTCAATTGTATGCCGTTCGGGCTATGTAATGCCCCAGGGACTTTCCAGAGACTAATGGAGCGGTGTTTGGGTCACAAAAACTTCGAAACAGTGCTGCTGTATCTAGATGACGTCATTGTGTACTCAAAAACATATGAGGACCATCTGAAACATTTGGCAGAAGTATTTGAAATCCTTATCAAATATGGCTTGAAGGTAAAGCCATCCAAGTGTCACCTGCTCAAACCTGCAGTAAGATACCTGGGGCATATAGTAAGCGGAGAGGGAGTGCAACCTGACCCTGATAAATTAGCAGCTGTCCGTAATTGGCCGGTTCCTACTACTGTCAAAGAGGTGAGGAGTTTCCTGGGTTTTGCCGGCTACTATAGACGTTTTATCCCCCATTTTGCTCAAATAGCTGATCCTATCCAGGAGCTCTTGAGGGGGCAACCCAAAAAGAGTCCTAGAACTCCTGTGCCCATTGAGTGGAATGAGAAAAGAGAGATAGCGTTCCAATTGCTAAAAAAGAAACTGACCGAGCCTCCTGTGTTAGGTTATCCAGATTATAGCAAGCCTTTCCATCTGTATACCGATGCTAGCAAGCGAGGCCTGGGAGCTGTGTTAGCCCAGATCCAAGAGGGAAAAGAGAGAGTGATAGCATATGCAAGCCGCTCCCTGAAAGGAGCTGAGAAAAATGACCAGAATTATAGTTCCTTCAAACTAGAGTTCCTGGCATTAGTGTGGGCGGTGACAGAAAAATTCAAGGATTATCTAGCCGCCACCCCGTTCATTGCATTCACTGACAATAACCCTCTGGCACATCTAAATACAGCTAGATTGGGGGCCTTGGAGCAGAGATGGGCCTCTCGCCTTGCCAACTATAATTTCTCTGTAAAGTATCGTGCTGGACGTACTAATGATAACGCTGATGCTTTATCCAGGCTTCCCACAGAGACAGCTCCTGATGATGTGCGAGATGCTTGGGAAGATGTAGAGATGCCGGCTTTCTATAACAAATTTGCTCAACAGGATCAGGCTCGAGCTACCAATAACAGAGCTGCAGTTCCTTCATCCTCCAATAGGCCTGAACCTAAAGAAGAAAGGTGGGTGAGACTGCAGTCTGAAAGTAGAGTGCTGGGTGAGCTGTTGGACTTCATTACCAGTGGCAGAGCCCCTGAGAGGATTCGGCGTAAGAGTGCAGATCCTGAGCTCATCAAACTATGGAGACAGCGGCACCAACTCTTCATACAAAAGGGCCTGTTGCTACGGAGGAGCCTAGACCCAGTGTCCAACGAAAGAGTACACCAGATTCTCATACCCCGACGAGATGCAGGTATGGTGTTGGAGATGTACCATAATCAATCCGGCCACTTTGGGGTCCAAAAGACTGAGGCTACTATCCGCCAGCGGTTTTACTGGGTGGGCATGAGAGAAGACATGGAGAAGTGGTGTCGAGAGTGTGTAGCCTGTGCCTTGAAACGAAGTGAGCACCATGATCAGAGGGCACCACTGAGACCCATTGTAAGTACCCGTCCTCTTGAACTTGTCGCCATCGACCATGTAAAACTGGAGCCTAGTCGCTCAGGGTATGTTTATGCCATGACTATTATTGACCATTTCACAAAGTTTGTTGTAGCAGTGCCTGTCAGAGACCAGACAGCCAAGACTACAGCCGAAATGTTCAGGAAGCACTTCCTCCTGCCCTATGGATGTCCAGAAAAGATCCTCACCGACCAAGGACCTGCTTTTGAGTCCCATCTGTTCCATGAACTGTGCCGCTTACACAACTGTAAGAAGATCCGGACAACGGCCTACCATCCTCAAGGTAACGGATTATGTGAAAAAATGAATCAGACCTTGATTGAGATGCTGAGGGCCGTGCCTCCTGAGAGCAGAGGAGATTGGCCCAGTCTGTTGCCACAGCTCATGTTTACATACAATCATACCATACATTGTTCCACCGGGTATACCCCTTTTTACTTGATGTTTGGGCGCCAAGGGACATTGCCTGCTGATCATTCATTGGACGTACATGTGCCTGATTGCATTAACCCGTTACCTAACACCGACTGGGTTGCTGAACATCAAAGGCGATTGGATGCAGCCAAGGCCATTGTTCAGGAACGTATGGACTTTGCTAGAGACCGGCAGCAAAGAGACTATGATCAGGCAGCCCAGGCAGAACCCTTGACCATAGGGGCCGTGGTATGGTTAAAGAATAACCGTCGTACCAGCAAATTGGACAGTAAGTGGGAGCGAAGTCCTTATGTTGTCACTGCAATCTCAAATGTTGGAACTCACACTTATGAAATCACCCGGGAAGACAAGGGATCCCAAATTGTACACCGAAACCGGTTGAAGCTCTGCCTGACACCAGAACCTAGTGCCGAGAGTTCTGGATCAGAATATCCTGTGTCAGAGTCAGCCATACAGCCCGAGGATCCTATGCAGGCTGTTAGTAATCTGAGGTATGACGCTGATCCCATGCATTGGCTTCTGACACCTTGGTTGAACTTGCTGGTGCCTGCTCCGGCACCTACTGTGGCTTCACCTCCAGCAGAGCCGGTTCAAGATGCCCCGGATCCAGTTTCCCCTCTTGTGGATATTGTTGTTCCAGTTGTTCCTGTTGTTCCAGTTGTTCCTGACCAGGGTCTCGCTGATGGAGACCCTCCTGTTGCTCCTGTCCCTTCTACTTCGTTGCTAAGGGAAGAGGAGACCCCTGTACTGAGAAGGTCTACCCGGATGACCAGGGGACGCCCGCCAGTCCGTTTAGGAGACTTTGACTATTCTGGTGGCGTCTCCTCCCAAACCGTTGCTACTGGGAATACCTTGTTGGACATTTGTGCGCAAGAATGGACTCCCCCACGTGAGCCCTTGCCTGTGCTACACCCACAGGAAACCCCTGGGTAGTTCCGTTGTTATTCTGTCATTTTATTGTGCAACTTCATACAAAAGTAATGTGCCCAGAGATGGACTCCACCGCATGAGAGCCTCTGTGATTTGATAAGAAATAACCTGGGTACGGACTCATGTTTGTTATTTGAGCCTCCAAGAACTTTTATACCGTTTTCTACTGTTTTATCATGGACTTATTCATTGTCATGGACTATCCTGGTTATATTGTTACGCTGTGCCAGGTCAGCGCCCCCGTTCCATTCATTATCCTGAGAGAAGAGAACGACGCCCCTTGTCACTACCCTGCACCTTTGCCAATTGGACCTGATGTAAATGTAAATGCAGATTAATTACATATATGTATGCCTGCATGTCTCTATTTTCTATTTCAGGTAGAGATTCCAGTTGGGCGACCCATGATAGAGTACGAGGTCGTACTCAGCTTAAAGCAGTGGGGTATGTAGTGTACGGGGACTGTAATACCCGTCACTACCAAAGGTCACTTGGTGTGCTGTCGTCCCTCCTTAATTATGGGGAAGTTGGTATATGTCAGTTTTATAAAATGTCATGTAATGTAATGCATGTATTTCCCTGTTGCTATGAAACTTGCAAGTACAGGCCGGCTAGGGGTGTCATTCCAGCTTCTAGTCACTAGAGGGAGCTAGAGAGCCCTAGTTTATATAAGGCCCAGTCAAGGAAGGGAAAGTCAGTGTAACCTGATCTAGTGTGGAGTGCAGAAGCAGTCTAGACCAGAGCTCAGAAGTTTCTAGAGCCTGAGGAAGCTGAGAGAGACAGAGGCAAAGATCAGAGGAGCCAGAGGTACTGAGAGAAACAGAGGAGGTACTTATTTAAGCCATAATCAAGGATATAAAGCCAGACTTAGGTTAATGGGCCTTGGTGAAGAATTGCTACATTCCAGGATCAGACAGAGTTAGAGTGCAAGCTCCTTTGCTGCAAGTCCTGTGTTCAACACTCTGTAATTACCCTGCTGTACTGAATTGCCTGCATCGACCGAATTGCAAAATCGACTGTATGCTGAGGAACTGCGTTTCCAATATTGTCTCTGCCTGCAAACTACTAAAGTTGGAGTTCTGTTTTAACACCACGTTTCCTCAAATTATTCCTGCATCCGCAAACGGCGTGCCACCGTTACTTGGCACTGGCGTCACGAACTATTCCTACCTATACCTGCCCTTGCAGAGAGTCAGCTGTACCAGGTTAGTGTATATTGCACTACTACACCCAGAAACACCTACTACGCACAACTTGAGTACACTGCACACCCACAGGGACTTAATGAACAACTCTCCTTTAGTTGCTTTATTTGAGATATCTCCTACCTGCTGCGCAGCAAATACATCTCAGCGTTCATCAGGGCCACCAATTGACATCATAGGACCTTTTGATCTAATATCACATACTCCAGGGACATCGTTGCGAACTTTGCAGCAATGCCTGAAATGTATTTATCTCCTCTGCATATTTATATGATAGATGCTTCATTCGAAGTACACAGCCATTTCCCCTTTGATCTTCACCGGCCAAAATACTCTAATAGGTGACGCTGCGCCACTCCTATTGTGGTTTACAGCGGCGCACCATCTATCTGAATGAATATGGAATTCATTCATACCCATTATGGTGGGGTGTTCCCCTATCCCTGTAGGGCATCCCCACACAACATCTCCGCTTTTAGTCTTATGGGGACTCAATGTTGTAGTTACCCTAATGAGACTCCAGTATAGGGGGCCAGCGGCTGTGACTTTAATACCGGTAGCACACCCGCTTATCATAATAATCCCCCTGTCAACTTCTCCCTATCTCACTATGGTCGAAGGACCTGTGACCATGTGATGCCCCACCTGACCATGAAGTTATGGTCACGTGATGGGTCATATGACTGGGATAAGGGGCGGAGTTTAGATGACGGAGAGAGAGGGAGAGAGGCACTTGATACTGGCACTTTTTTTGTGGGGGGGGAGATGGCACTATGATACTGGGACATGGGGGGAGGAGAGAGGCACTTGATACTGGGATGTGGGGGGGATTGGCACTTGATACTGGCACATGGGTGGGTTTGGCACTATGATACTGGCACATTGGGGGGAGAGAGGCACTTGATACTGGCACTTTTTTGGGGGGGAGATGGCACTATGATACTGGGACATGGGGGGGGGGGAGAGAGAGGCACTTGATACTGGCACATGGGGGGGTTGGGACTATGATACTGGCCCATGGGGGGTGGGAAGGAGAGAGGCACTTGATACTGGCACATTGGGGGGGGAGATGGCACTATGATACTGGGACTTGGGGGGAGGAGAGAGGCACTTGATACTGGCATGTGGGGGGGGGGGGTTGGCACTTGATACTGGCACATGGGTGGGTTTGGCACTATGATACTGGCACATGGGGGGGGAGAGGCACTTAATACTGCCACTTTTTTTGGGGGGGGAGATGGCACTATGATACTGGGACATGGGGGGGACATGGGGGGGTTTGGCACTATGATACTGGCACATGGGGGGGTGGGAAGGAGAGAGGCACTTGATACTGGCACATTGGGGGGGTAGATGGCACTATGATACTGGGACATGTGGGGGGGAGGAGAGAGGCACTTGATACTGGCACATGATGGGGGGGCATCTATGGGGACACTTACTGGCACATTATTGGGGGGCATTATGGGGGACACTAGGCCGGCAGCCTATCAGAGGCCGGACACTGAGGGGCATCTACTGGGGCACTATATATGGGGCATTTTATACTGGTACATTATGGGGGGCACTAGCAGGAAGGGGGGAGAGGAGCACTATGGGGGAATTTACTGGGGGCACTATATTGGGGTATTTTATACTGGGACATTATGGGGGCACTATTGGGACATTAGCTCAACTGGGGGCATTACAAGGGGGTATTTTTGCACTGTCACATTATAAGGAGAATTATTACTACTGGGGGGGGGGGGCATTATAGTGGGCTTTATTACTCCCCCATGGTATGACCCCCTAGTAGCAGCACCAGCCTCTCCCTGCTCTGCTATCCCTCTGCCCCTTCTCCAAATCCTTATTATGAAATCTTTCTCATTAGGATAAAGCACAACATCAGCTCCGCTGAGCCCCCGGCCAAAGTGTTGAAGTGGCGTCCGAGATCCCCAAGGGTCAAGTAACTGTAAGTTTTCATATGAAATATGTTTATGTTATACACATATAGCATCCACTGTGCCACACAATATACAGTATACCGCTACACTGTGCCACACAATATACAGTATACCGCTACACTGTGCCACACAATATACAGTATACCTCTACACTGTGCCCCACAATATACCTCTACACTGTGCCCCACAATATACAGTATACCTCTACACTGTGCCAAAGTAGTGGGTTTTACACAGGAGGAGGGAGGTGCGAAGCACGCTGGAGGGGCCCTTACAAATATTTGCTGTGGGGCCCAGTCACTTCTAGTTACGCCCCTGCCCGCAGATCAAGGGGACCCCTTACCTGCCCCACCAAGAGTCGATGCCTGGGTTGATGTCTCCCCAGGGAAGGCAGAAAGAGCTAAAAAAGTCCTGCATAACACCTGAAAGCTGCGACTCCAGAGCCTCTACTACTTCTACAGGGATTTTTTCCCCCACATTGCACAGCAGTTATATCTGTGCCTCAAGCTACCGGGCTATGTGCCCTTCTCTCCAGATCCTGCAGTTGCACGTGAATGGAGAGGTTCATGTTCATGTATTGAGCTTTACCCCCCTTTGCTGTTCACGGAGACCTGGTTGATTGAAAGAAAATCACGGCTATATTAGTGGACTACCGCTCTCACAAGTCCATGTTCTGTTGTCCTGGTTTGGACTTTTGCATTTGCTCTGTTATCCCACCCCAGCTAGTCTAGCCATGGGGTTTCACCGGTTCTTCATCATGTGATGTTCATCCCCCCTCTGAAAGCCTCTCAGCGGCTCTCAGTTGTCCCATGGAAGCCCCCCCTGCTCGACATCGTGATGGAAAAGGATCCCTTATGCGTCAGGTGTTTCATGGGACTTCTCCAGTGCACTTTAGAATGTTTGGTACCATCTAACATTCATATATTATTATTTTGCTTTTTCACCCACTTGTTCTACCTTGTCTGTTTGTTTGTCCTTTCCCTTTTGTCCTCCTTCCCTGCTCTGTTGTAATTTGTCATATGTCCTCAGAATGTATTCTTCCAGTGGTATATGCTCTTCTTCCCATTTTATGATTGGTCACCATGACTACCTTTGTTGTTTCCTCACTAAATGTCCAGGGTCTGAACGAGCCATGTAAGAGATCTCAGGTATTGTCACTTTTGCAAAAGGATAAAACTGGAAAGATTCCGAAGTTACCTACTGCGATATTCAACCAATGGTATCATAGCACTCATTCATCAGCTAGCAGAGGGGTCAGCATTGCAGTGCACAAAAGTCTTCCATTTAAACATACTGCGACCTCCGTAGATCCTGAGGGGCGCTTTTTATTTATCAAAGGCCTGATTGCTGATATCTCTGTTACACTGGCGAATATATACGCCCCCAATAGGGGCCAGATCCCTTGGCTCGTTCAGACCCTTAGACAATTGAGCACCTTTAAGGAAGGAATGCTTATTTTAGGCAGGGATTTTAATGTGGCCCTGGATCCATCTTTGGACTCCTCCTCAGGCCGGTCGTCTATTACACACAGGCTCTTGAGACGTCTTAAGATCTCTCTAAAGAGACTGGGTGTATTGAGTATGTGGCGCACATTGAACCCCTCTGGGAGGGATTACTCATTTTATTCTCATGCAAAAGCATCATACCATAGGATTGACTATCTTTTCCTCTCATCTGCCAATACCCCGTTAGTCTCCAATGCTAAAATTGGGAATATTGTACTTTCAGACCATGCACCAGTCTTCCTAACTCTCTCACTGACCGGCCTCCCAAAGAAAGATTGGACATGGCGGCTAAATGATACCCTTATCCAGGACCCTGATAATATTTCATAGAAACATAGAAACATAGAATGTGTCGGCAGATAAGAACCATTTGGCCCATCTAGTCTGCCCAATATACTAAATACTATGGATAGCCCCTGGCACTATCTTATATGAAGGATGGCCTTATGCCTATCCCATGCATGCTTAAACTCCTCCACTGTATTTGCAGCTACCACTTCTGCAGGAAGGCTATTCCATGCATCCACTACTCTCTCAGTAAAGTAATACTTCCTGATATTACTTTTAAACCTTTGCCCCTCTAATTTAAAACTATGTCCTCTTGTAGCAGTTTTTCTTCTTTTAAATATTCTTTCCTCTTTTACCTTGTTGATTCCCTTTATGTATTTAAAAGTTTCTATCATATCCCCTCTGTCTCGTCTTTCTTCCAAGCTATACATGTTAAGGTCCTTTAATCTTTCCTGGTAAGTTTTATCCTGCAATCCATGGACCAGTTTAGTAGCTCTTCTCTGAACTCTCTCCAAAGTATCAATATCCTTCTGGAGATATGGTCTCCAGTACTGCGCACAATACTCCAGATGAGGTCTCACTAGTGCTCTGTAGAGCGGCATGAGCGCCCCCTCTGTCTACTGGTAATGCCTATCCCTATACACCCCAGCATTCTGCTAGCATTTCCTGCTGCTCTATGACATGGTCTGCCTACCTTTAAGTCTTCTGAAATAATGACCCCTAAATCCCTTTCCTCAGATACTGAGGTTAGGACTGTATCACTGATTGTATATTCTGCTCTTGGGTTTTTACGCCCCAGGTGCATTATCTTGCACTTATCAACATTACATTTTAGTTGCCAGATTTTTGACCATTCCTCTAGTTTTCCTAAGTCCTTTTCCATTTGGTGTATTCCTCCAGGAACATCAACCCTGTTACAAATATTTGTGTCATCAGCAAAAAGACACACCTTACCATCGAGGCCTTCTGCAATTTCGCTGATAAAGATATTAAACAATATGGGTCCCAGAACAGATCCCTGAGGTACCCCACTGGTAACAAGACCATGGTCTGAATATACTCCATTGACTACAACCCTCTGTTGCCTGTCCCTCAGCCACTGCCTAATCCATTCAACAATATGGGAGTCCAAGCCCAATGACTGCCCTTTATTGATAAGCCTTCTATGAGGGACAGTATCAAAAGCCTTACTAAAGTCTAGATAAGCGATGTCTACTGCACCTCCTCCATCTATTATTTTAGTCACCCAATCAAAGAAATCAATAAGATTAGTTTGACATGATCTCCCTGAAGTAAACCCATGCTGTTTTTCATCTTTCAAGCCATGGGATTTTAGATGGTCCACAATCCTCTCCTTAAGTATGGTTTCCATTAATTTCCCCACTATTGATGTCAGGCTTACTGGCCTGTAGTTTCCCGATTCCTCCCTACTACCTTTCTTGTGAATGGGCACAACATTTGCTAATTTCCAATCTTCTGGGACGACTCCTGTTGCCAGTGATTGGTTAAATAAATCTGTTAATGGTTTCGCTAGTTCACCGCTGAGCTCTTTTAATAGCTTTGGGTGTATCCCATCAGGCCCCTGTGACTTATTTGTATTAATTTTAGACAGTTGACTTAGAACCTCTTCCTCTGTAAAGACACATGCGTCAAAATATTCATTAGTCTTCTTTCCTAACTGAGGTCCTTCTCCTTCATTTTCCTTTGTAAAAACTGAACAGAAGTATTCATTGAGGCAGTCAGCTAGTTCTTTATCTTCTTCCATATACCTTCCTTCTTTAGTTTTTTAATTGGTAATTCCTTGTTTTAGTTTCCTTTTTCATTTATGTATCTGAAGAATGCCTTATCACCTTTTTCCCTGACTGAGCTAATTTCTCTTCTGCCTGTGCTTTAGAAGCTCTTATAACTTGTTTGGGTCTCTCTCTGCCTAATCTTATAAATTTGTCTGTCATCCTCGTTTGTTTTTTTTTTATAATTCCTAAATGCTATCTTTTTGTTTTTAATGATTTTGGCCACTTCTGCTGAGTACCACAGTGGTCTCTTCCTTTTTTTGCTTTTACTGACAAGCCTAATGCAATTTTCTGTTGCCTTCAATAGTGCCACTTTTAAGTAGTCCCATTTCTCCTGGACTCCAATTAAACTGTTCCAGTCTGATAGGGACTCGTATACCACTAATCTAATTTTAGAAAAGTTAGTTTTTCTAAAATCTAAAACTTTTGTTTTTGTGTGGTGTGACTCAGTCACTGTACTTATAGTAAACCACACTGACTGGTGATCACTAGATCCCAAGCTTTCCCCTACAGTAATATCAGATACCAAATTCCCATTTGTGAATACTAAATCTAAAATGGCCTCCTTCCGGGTTGGCTCCTCCACTACTTGCTGTAGAGATAATCCCAGTAGGGAATTTAGAATATCTGTACTCCTGGCAGAACTAGCTATTTTGGTTTTCCAGTTTACATCTGGAAGATTGAAGTCTCCCATAATGATAACTTCCCCCTTCAATGTCATTTTAGCTATTTCCTCAACTAGTAGATCATCTAATTCTTTGACTTGACCTTATGATTATCAAGCTGCAAGGTAACCCAAACTGACTCTAAATTGTTCTCGCTAACTTGTATCAAATTAGATTTTATGCTATCTTTCACATACAGGGCCACCCCTCCCCCCTTCTTGCCTTCTCTGTCTTTCCTGTATAGAGAGAACCCTGGTATTGATATATCCCAGTCATTACTCCCCTTGAACCACGTCTCCGTAACAGCCACTACATCTATATTCTCAGATGCCATTATAGCCTCAAGCTCATTGATCTTATTCCCTAGACTGCGAGCATTTGTAGACAAGACTCTGAGCTTGTCATTTCTTGACCCTTGTGCTACTGGCCTCTTCTGGCATTGTTCCGGGGGGGCAGTTGGACTGCTGGATTATCACTCTTTTGCCCCCCTTTCCTAGTTTAAATGCTTCTTAGCAAATACTTGGAACTGTTCGCCGAGGACATTCGTTCCCTTGAGAGAAAGATGCAAACCATCTTTCTTGTACAGTTCTTTTCCATTCCAACAAGAGCTATCATGAGACACAAAGCCAAACCCTTGGTTCAGACACCATTCACCAAGCCATACATTGAATTCTTTAATGCGCATCTTCCTGTCATGCTGAAAGTTATGCACAGGCAAAACTGCAGAGAATGAAACAGTTGATGCAACCTCCCGTATATCCTTTCCAAGTGTATGAAAAGCTTCTTTCACCTTTGAAACCTCATTGCAAGCCAGATTGTTTGTCCCAAGATGGAGAATAACATCCACTTCCCTTTCCTGCTTTGCTTGCCTAACAATATTTAGGATCCGTCGTCTATCCCTGCTAGCGGTAGCACCAGGGAGACATCTCACAACACCATTCTCCTCAAACTTCATACCTCTTATGATGGAATCGCCCACCAACAGCTGCTTACTATAAATCCTCCCCTTCTCCTTTTTTGTCTTTGGCTGCAGTCTTACATACTTTAGGCTTGGGAGATGATTGTTTCTCACCCACTGTGCTTGAGCCGTCCTCCATGTTGCTCTTGCACTCTGAAAGTGCTGCAAATGAATTATGGAGAGCCACAGACTGTGGGACATGCCTTCTATCCACAACTCTCAGTCTACCTGTACCTACAGTAACCCATCTTCCATTTCTAGGGGGGGCCTCTGTGGCAGTGGCATTGCAATGTTCTCAGCCTGAGTTTGTTTAGTGGTTAATTTAAAAATCTGATATTTCAAAAAGGTAATTTCCTGCTGCATTATGGAGAGCTGTCTACAGATCAGACAGTATCCAAACCTTTGAAGAGTGGAACCTGAAATAAAAGCACAACAATTCCTGCACAGAACCAGATCTGCCATTGTAAAGAGGGGAAAGATTTTAACAAACAAATCTCACTTGTTTAGATTGTATCCACCTCCAGATTACCTCCTGAGTATCTCCTGAATATCTCCAATGCACTTATAACAGCAGCACTTGAGATAGCAGCCTTGGAAAAGCAGCAAGCTATTTCCAAGCTATCAGCCTCATTGTCCGAGTTTTTTAAAATAAACACATCTGGTTCCTCTCCTCTATCTATCCCCATCATTTGGGAGACGCACAAGGCCGTGATCAGGGGCGAACTGATTGCTCTTGGCTCTCATGTCAAGAAAAAACGTTCCCAAGCCCAGAACCTGTTAATGTCCCGCATCTCGGCTCTTGAGCTTTCTCACAAACAGTCCCAGGCCTCCCAGGTGGCTACAGAGTCTTATGCAGCCAGAAATTACCTGAAAAATCTTCTAAATGCCACCTCCGCCAAATTGCTGTTTCGGTCGAAATTTAAGGCTTTCGCCCATGGTGATAGGGGAAATAAACTAATGACAGCACTTTGTAAGCAGCAGCAGATAGATTCCTTTATTCCTGCCGTTAAGGACACGACGGGTATTAAACACAAGACCACGCCTGAAATAGCAAAGGCGTTTTGCGCCTTTTACTCCAATCTGTACAACCTAACCCCCCCCCAACCAGGGCGACTCCTGAATTGATAGCCAAGGCATCGGATGTGTTTCTCAGCACTCTTAGCCTCCCATCCTTAAACTCTCAGGCCACCCAACTTACTTCTCCAATAACAGATGCAGAGATACTAAAAGTTCTGTCCTCCATTCCCTCTGGGAAGAGCCCTGGCCCTGACGGTCTGAATATCTCGTACTATAAGACCTTCAAAGACACATTACTTCCCTATTTTAAGTCTCTATGCAACTATTTACTAACTGGAGGGTCTTTGCCCCCGCAATCTCTAATGGCTCATGTGACCATCCTCCTAAGGAAAATAAGGACCCCCTTGAATGTGGCAGTTACCGCCCTATTTCATTATTAAATGTAGATGTCAAGTGGTGGGCGAAGATATTGGCCCAGCGCCTCCAGCTGGTGCTCCCTGATATAATTTATGGTGAGCAAGTTGGTTTTGTCCCTGGCAGACGGGGCACTGAGAACACCATTCGTCTAATGCACTTGATGTCTTGGGCGCGAGCTAATGTAGTACCAGTGGCATTACTGAGTACTGATGCAGAAAAAGCATTTGACAGGGTGAGTTGGTCTTTTATGTCCAAAACGCTGTCGAAGTTTGGAATACCAGAGCAATTTATTTCAGCCATCTTCTTACTGTATCTAGCCCCCTCTGCCAGGGTCAAGGTCAATGGGACCCTATCCCCATCATTTGACATCACAAATGGCACGCGCCAGGGATGCCCACTTTCTCCAACCCTTTTTGTCATGGTAATGGAGACTCTGTTAAGCAAAGTTCGCCAATCGTCTGAGATTGAGGGAATGACTATAGGGTCTCAGAGACATCTGACAGCTGCCTTTGCAGATGATCTCCTGGTAATTACTTCAAAACCCTAAAGCTTCTTTCCCCAAATTACTCACTATTTTTGAAGACTTTGGCTTTGTTTCCAATTTCAAGATAAACTACTCCAAATCAATGTCTCCTGCCCTGCAAATACAGTGCAATTTCTGAAAGACTCCACCCCCTTCAAATGGGCCCAGGAGGAGATACCATTTCTTGGTATCTGCATGACAGTGGATCCCAGGGAGTTGCTCCCTCCAATTACCTTCCTCTGCTGCAATCTGTCAAGGCGCAGCTTCAATCACTGAAAATGCCATTTATCTCCTGGATAGGAAGAAAGAATTAATTAAAAACATACATAATCCCCAAGTTCTTGTACCTTATACAGACGCTACCAATCTGGATTCCACAGTCCTATTTTGTAGAAGTTCGCCGGATGATGTCTCTCTTTCTTTGGAGAGGCCGGTCCCCAAGGGTGGCCTATTTCCATTCTGACTAGGGAGAAGAGGTTTGGGGATTTGGGCTGCCCGATGTCCATGGGTACTATAAAAGCCAATCTTATGTGTAGAAGCATGAGCCTCCTCTCAGAGCATTCTGAGAATATTTGCTCACATTTGGAACAAGCATTGCTCACCAACCGTGAGAGACTGATCTTATGGGGTATTCGTTTGTGTTCCCCCACAGCTTCCAAACTACCACTGCTGTGGAGAGGGATTCTACTCACCTGGTCTATGTTATATAGCTCCAAGACACTTAACTTGCCTAGCCCCGATCTTCCATTGTATCTCCTGCAGTCCTTTATTAATCCCACAGTACACGTTGCAACGGGAGTTTGGGCTTTGCTCAGGAAACATACCTTGCAAGATGTGTTGTCGACGGGGGGGGGAACTGGATTGGGAGGGGGTCCTCAGATTGCCCAGGGTAGAATCAGTGGCGTTTCTTCATCTTAATAGCTTCAAAAGGAATATAAAGCATTTGCAACTGCAGACTTCTCATCTTACCTCACCCACTTGGTTGGAGCGGAGGCTGAGGTCCGCTCGACCCCCCAGCAGACCCTTTTCTATGATGTACAAGGAATTACTATCTTCTGCTTACTCTGAGCCACATTTCCTAAGTTCTTGGGAAAAAGAGCTATCCCTTACACTGTCTGATCCAGAAAAAGCCTTTATATTGACCCACTCACACGGCTTTAGTCGTTACATTAAAATTCAGGAGAACTCGTATAAGTTGCTTACCCGCTGGTATAAGACACCTGAGTTTCTTCATAGACTTAACCCGGAAATTCCTGAGGTCTGCTGGAGGTGTGGAGCGGGCGTCGGCTCTCTCTCACACATATGGTGGCACTGCCCTATTATACGTCCCTATTGGAGCCAGGTGGAGAATAAACTTAATAGGATTTGTTCTACCTCCATAGTCCTGGATCAAAAGCTGATCTTACTCTGGTGCCCCAATATGTCACTCACCCCAGCTAAATCAGATCTGCCTACTATACTTATTACAGCAGCCAAGCTCCTGATTCCCCTACTATGGAGACAAACTTTGCGTCCTACCGTTTTGGGATGGTTGGAAAAAATAGACCAGTTATATAGGTTTGAGGAACTAGCCCACTGGGAATCACACACCCGCGCAAAGTACATCAAAACGTGGCTTCCCTGGAAGAACTTCAGATATCCTGCCAACTAGAGCATATTCCCCCCCCCCATCCTTCTTTCCCCATGTCTCCCCGTCCTTTCTTTCATCATTTATACTGTTTAGTCTCTATTTTGTTGATTGGGATATGGTTCATGTGCCTAGTTAGAGATGATACCTCTGCTTGACATTGTGTCGTGCAGAATGCCTTATTTGATCATTGTGATGCATTTTACTTCTGCTTATTATGATATACCTTTTATGTCGGATATGGTAAAATGGATCTTGTATCATTCTGCTTATGACTCTGTATGACATGACCAATAAAAAGAGTTTTGGTTAAGAATATAACTACTATAATACTGCCTCCTATGTACAAGAATATAACTACTATAATACTGCTCCTATGTACAAGAATATAAATACTATAATACTGCTCCTATGTACAAGAATATAACTACTATAATACTGCCTCCTATGTACAAGAATATAACTACTATAATACTGCTCCTATGTACAAGAATATAACTACTATAATACTGCTCCCTATGTACAAGAATATAACTACTATAATACTGCTCCTATGTACAGGAATATAACTACTATAATACTGCTCCTATGTACAAGAATATAACTACTATAATACTGCTCCTATGTACAAGAATATAATAGTAGTTATATTCTTGTACAAGAATATGACTACTATAATACTGCCTCCTATGTACAAGAATATAACTACTATAATACTGCTCCTATGTTACAAGAATATAACTACTATAATACTGCTCCTATGTACAAGAATACAACTACTATAATACTGCTCCTATGTACAAGAATATAACTACTAAAATACTGCTCCTATGTACAAGCATATAACTACTATAATACTGCTCCTATGTACAGAATATATCTACTATAATACTGCTCCTATGTACAAGAATATAACTACTATAATAACTGCCTCCTATGTACAAGAATATAACTACTATAATACTGCCTCCTATGTACAAGAATATAACTAACTATATTACTGCTCCTATGTACAAGAATATAACTACTATAATACTGCTCCTATGTACAAGAATATAACTACTATAATACTGCTCCTATGTACAAGAATATAACTACTATAATACTGCCTCCTATGTACAGGAATACAACTACTGCCCCTATGTACAAGAATATAACTACTATAATACTGCCCTCTATGTACAAGAATATAACTACTATAATACTGCTCCTATGTACAAGAATATAACTACTATAATACTGCCTCCTATAGACAGGACTATATCTACTATAATACTGCTCCTATGTACAAGAATATAACTACTATAATACTGCATCCTATGTACAAGAATATAACTACTATAATACTGCTCCTATATACAAGAATATAACTACTATAATACTGCTCCTATGTACAAGAATATAACTACTATAATACTGCCTCCTATGTACAAGAATATAACTACTATAATACTGCCTCCTATGTACAAGAATATAACTACTATAATACTGCTCCTATGTACAAGAATATAACTACTATAATACTGCTCCTATGTACAAGAAAATAACTACTATAATACTGCCCTCCTATGTACAAGAATATAACTACTATAATACTGCCTCCTATGTACAAGAATATAACTACTATAATACTGCTCCTATGTACAAGAATATAACTACTATAATACTGCCCCTATGTACAAGAATATAACTACTAATAATACTGCCCCTATGTACAAGAATATAACTACTATAATACTGCTCCTATGTACAAGAATATAACTACTATAATACTGCCTCCTATAGACAAGAATATATCTACTATAATACTGCTCCTATGTACAAGAATATAACTACTATAATACTGCATCCTATGTACAAGAATATAACTACTATAATAATGCTCCTATGTACAAGAATATAACTACTATAATACTGCTCCTATGTACAAGAATATAACTACTATAATACTGCTCCTATGTACAAGAATATAATTACTATAGATACTGCCTCCTATAGACAGGGAATATATCTACTATAATACTGCTCCTATGTACAAGAATATAACTACTATAATACTGCTCCTATGTACAGAGAATATAACTACTATAATACTGCTCCTATGTACAAGAATATAACTACTATAATACTGCTCCTATGTACAAGAATATAACTATTATAATACTGCTCCTATGTACAGGAATATAACTACTATAATACTGCTCCCTATATACAAGAATATAACTACTATAATACTGCCTCCTATGTACAAGGAATATAACTACTATAATACTGCCTCCTATGTACAGGAATACAACTACTGCCCCTATGTACAAGAATATAACTACTATAAATACTGCCCCTATGTACAAGAATATAACTACTATAATACTGCTCCTATGTACAAGAATATAACTACTATAATACTGCCTCCTATGTACAAGAATATAACTACTATAATACTGCTCCTATGTACAAGAATATAATTACTATAATACTGCCTCCTATAGACAGGATATATCTACTATAATACTGCTCCTATGTACAAGAATATAACTACTATAATAC
Organism: Bufo bufo; assembly: GCF_905171765.1. Lineage (NCBI taxonomy): Eukaryota > Metazoa > Chordata > Amphibia > Anura > Bufonidae > Bufo > Bufo bufo. The sequence goes on along the minus strand of NC_053393.1, from coordinate 552,737,137 downwards.
TGCATCCTATGTACAAGATATAACAACTATAATACTGCTCCTATGTACAAGAATATAACTACTATAATACTGCTCCTATGTACAAGAAATATAATTACTATAATACTGCTCCTATAGACAGGAATATATCTACTATAATACTGCTCCTATGTACAAGAATATAACTACTATAATACTGCTGCTATGTACAAGAATATAAACTACTATAATACTGCTCCTTTGTACAAGAAATATAATTACTATAATACTGCTCCTATGTACAAGAATATAACTACTATAATACTGCTCCTATGTACAAGAATATAACTACTATAATACTGCTCCTATGTACAAGAATATAACTACTATAATAATGCTCCTATGTACAAGAATATAACTACTATAATACTGCTCCTATGTACAAGAATATAACTACTATAATACTGCCCCCCTATGTACAAGAATATAACTACTATAATACTGCTCCTATGTACAAGAATATAACTACTATAATAATGCTCCTATGTACAAGAATATAACTACTATAATACTGCTCCTATGTACAAGAATATAACTACTATAATACTGCCTCCTATGTACAAGAATATAACTACTATAATACTGCCTCCTATGTACAGGAATATATCACTATAATACTGCCTCCTATGTATAAGAATATACCTGTTAATACACACTGGGGTAACTATCCAGGTTCTGCAATGTTGTTGGACTCCTTTTCTTTTCTAATTGTGTCATCGTTAGTTATCTTCTTCATGTTCAGTCAGATACATTTGGCTTCAGGTTATGATAAGGATGATGATGATAATGATTGTATTTGTGTCCTGCAGGATGTAAGATCTGTTCTCTGGATCTGGATGATGAGGATCCTGAGGATATAATGTGGCACCAGTCTGAACAAGGTAACACAACTAGAGATGAGTGAAGTTATGAAAAAATCACAAAACGCATTTGTTTGTAAGTAGTGGGCGCAATAACGGTGAGCGGTGATTGCCCCAACACCCCCCCCCTTCCTTGAACCCCTTAGATGCCACGTTTATCCCTGACTGCGGCATCCGAGATGAAAAATGAGTGCAAAGAGGCCGCTGCCAGCCATCTTGATTGAAGATCACACGTGAAATTTTGCACGGGGCGTGATGAAATCATCAAGGTGCCGGTGTGTTGACAATGTCACCGTGCACAAAATTTCACACTGGATCTTTAATTAAGATGCCATTTCAGGGAAATTTGATATGTTATTACGAAGCACAAGGAAAATCGGCTTCACGGCAAATAAAATTTTCCTTTAAATTTGGATTGAAGTCCACTTCGGATATTGGGATTCACAACCATAAAAGTTGACTCTTGACCTATAACGTTGCACAGTTTTCTTTTATTCTGTTGGACTGTACAAAGTATCCATTTTTTAAATCTATCAAAGCTTCTGAGATGCACCTTCCATTTTTTGACCATAATGCTTTATAGTGCTGAGCTTGATGAAATATCCCAGACGCTTAAAGGTGGATCTTCTCTAGAGTTCTGCCTTCTGTTTGGACCTTATTGCTAATTGTTTTCAACAATTTTCAGTTTGTCTCTTTCTGCTCAGGTGAAGAATAGATGAGTGTTGATGAGATTGTTTTAATATCCCTCGGGTGAAGCTTTCTGTCAGGGTCCATCTCAGCTCCACTAGTTTAGAGAACTCTGCAATATCCCCTCAAGTAGATGCTTCATCTATCTCAGCTCTAAGAGTATACACGAAACCAATCTAATATTCCTCAGGTGGAGGCTTCTTCCAAACTCATCTTCTGCTTCACTAATATAGTTGACATATTTGTAATATTTCTCAAGTGGAGGCTTCTTTGAGTCTCCATCTCTTTTCCACCAGCATAGCAAGAAAAAGTAGTGTGTAGTAATGCAGGGTTAGTATAGTACAGCACCTGGAAGAAGTCTCCACCAGCATCGGTGAGACTTGTGTAATATTCTCAGGCAAAGGATTCTTCCAGAATTCATCTTTGTTCCACTAGTATAGATGAGACCTGTGTAATACTTCTCAGGTGGAATCATCTTCTAGGTTTCATCTCTGTTCCACCAGTATAGATGAGACACGTCTAATATTCCTCAGGTAGATTATTTTTTAGACTCCATCATTGTTCCAGCAGGAGTACAAGGGAGACATGTGTAGAGGCCTCTTCCAAGCTCCATCTCTACTCCACCGGTATAGGTGAGACCTGTGTAATACTTCTCAGGTAGAAGCTTCTTTAAATGCTCCATCTCTACTCCGCCAATATAGGTGAGACCTGTGTAATACTTTCTTTCAGGCTCCATCTCATCTCCACCAGTACAGATTTGTCTAGTGTTCCTCAGGGGAGACTTCTTCCAGGTTCCATCTTGTTCCACCAGTGTAGAGGAGATCTGTCTTCTTTTCCTCAGACGAATGCTTCTTCCAGGCTTTGCATCTTCTCATAGTTTATCACTTGCTCTATGGATTCTCCACAAAACACATAATTTATTCTTTGTTTTATTCAAATGTCCGTATCAAAAGGAATGGAAAAAGAAATGTAAGTCTGGAAAATTGTGTTCGAAACCAGGAGGAAATAGTGTCATCTTTGATGCATCCGTCAATGAGTGAAACCATCTGCCTGTTTGTAGCAAAGTCAGAGACGTAGCAGAGCTAGAGATGTAGAGCGCCCACATCATGTAAATTCTGTTTAAGTAATGATTCGGCCTGATATCCATAAATAAAATGCTCATATCAAACCTCACACTTTATATTAAGTTATTTCTGTGAAGAATGATAATGATTATGATTGATGATGACGATGGATGATGAGTGATGATTTTACTGACTGATGATGATTGATGAATATAATTGATAATGTTTGATGATTGATATGGATGGAAATATAAACAATAAATGATTGAGGTGGATGATGACTGATGATTGATACTGATGATAGTAATGATTGACAATGATGATGGAGAAGTGTGAGGAATGATTGGAGAGGATGATGTATGAAGTATTATAAGTAATGGTAATGATTTATGATAATTGATGAGAAATAATGTGGGATGCTGATGGCTGATGACTAGTGATGCTGAAGAGGGTGAAGGTGGTAATAATATTAACAATATTGCTAATAAATATGTTAATAAAGAATGGTGGTTCTGACAGCCGAGCCCCTGCTGTATAGGTCGGCATCAGTGCATACACCCATGCTGGCGCTTAAACCCTTTGTATGCCGCAGTGTGTGGAGGGAGGAGGCTCCCTCCCCTAATGTATTGTAATGTATTGCAGAGAGGATCAGACCTCCAAAAGTTGAAATCCACAGTGGGACAAAAATAAAAGTAAAAAAAAGTTGTTGTTTTTTGTTTGTTTTTAAAGTGTTTTTCATAATAAAAAATTTAAGTTTCAAAAAAAACTAACATCCCTTTCAATAATAAACTCATTTACTATCAGAAATATGGCTATATTAGGGGTATTTCTGGCACAGATTGGTTATTTTCACAGCAATCTGCGATTTTTTCCGCCGCTCAAGCCAGATCTAGGAAAGTGGGCGTGGCATGGGCAGGGGCCGGCAGGCCGGTCTCATTCATCATTGTCTGCGCCTGTGGTAGGTGTAGAGAATGGTCAAAATTTAAGCCAGCAAGGAAGCGGTGGATGCGCCAAAGATATGCAGAGGCCGGTGCCTTTTCATAACTTCCGCAGTTCCACTGACAGCTGTAGGGCTTATAAAGACCGGCGTCTAAAACGCCTGATTTAACCCTTAGGCTCCCTGCACTGTACATGTACAGTGCTTGTGAGCAGGGGTGCACCCAGCCTATCTGCTGCCTGAGGCGGAAATTGAAATGGCGCCCCCTCCTATGCCAAATTTTCATACTGTATCCTGGCGTGGGCGAAGTCACGAACGAGGAAAGCAACCCCAACACCAGCTTTTGCCAAAACAGAATTTTACTGAAACTTAGTAATGAGCACAACCACAAATGCTAGGAACACACAATAAATTTACATACACCCATATCGAAGGCTGAGACCCTTGTGCTGCACAGCACGGCGCCCTCTGATGGATACAGGAGGAAAGTGTGGTAATTTACCTACTGGCGGGCACAACTAAACTGCCACACCTTACCTGTTATTACCCTAAAAAAACAAGAACAATTGTTTGGGTGCGTAGCGCGGGCTAGCCTGCGGTGCAGCACAACAGCTTACCATCTTACAAAGCTCTACAGGATTCCCCCTCCCATAACTGGTCCTGTAGCACGTGCCTGAGTATTCCTCCTGAGCAAAACGCCAGCCGGGCTTGCGTTTGTGGGAAGTTTATCAGCTTTCCAGTGTGTAATGTCACTTACATTATGGAGTCCTTGCAATGAACAGTAGCAACACTTGTGGCCTGACACAAACAGAGACCCTATCAAAGGTTACTTCACACTAGTGTTTTCACTGGATCCGGCAGGGTTCAGCAAAAACGCTTCCGTTACTGATAATACAACCATCTGCATCGTTATGAACTCATCCGGTTGTATTATCTTTAACATTGCCAAGACGGATCTGTCATGAACTCCATTGAAAGTCAATGGAGGACGGATCCGTTTGATATTGTGGCAGATTGTATCAGAGAAAACGGATCCGTCCCCATTGACTAGTATTGGGGGTCATGACGGATCCTCTTGCTTCGCATCCCAGAGTGAAAGCAAACTACAACATATTGCGGTTTGCTCTCTGGTATGGGAATGCAACTAAACTGAACAAAAGGTATTTTGGAGCATTTCGTTCTGTTTAGTTCAGTTTTGTCCCCATTGACAATGAATGGGGACAAAACTGAACCATTTGTTTCCGGTATTGAGCCCCTATGACGCATCTTAATACCGGAAAAATGCTAGTGTGAAAGTAGCCTAACTAACTACAGGCTGGTCTCAGTCTCTAGGCGCCAACACTGTAATGAGGTGCGGCATGATCTTACCACCCTGGTCTGCTCTTCATCCGCTGGTGACTCTGAACAGAACAAAAGCCTCTCCAACAAGCATACAGTCCTACAGTGTATGTAGCTTTGCTTCTCAGCTCTCATCAGCATTCCTGAAGCAATCCTCGTTCCTCTGGATGGTATCAGGGTCCTGGACACGATCAGCTTCACTTAGCTGCAGCTCTGGTCACTGAGGGATGCTCTCACACCTAGATGCCAATGAATCCTCTGCTCACACAGTTCCTCAGTCTCAACTCCCTCTAAGATGGCTGCTTCCTTTCTTTTCCAGGCTCTGAAACTCCACCTCTCATGAATATGGATATAAAGCAGTCCTGTAGCTGTGCTTAGGAAACAGCGGCATCTTGTGGCCAAACAGCAGAATGTCAGTCCAGATCATTTAATTTAATCTATACAAACAGTTTCAGACAATGAGAGCTTTTTCCAAATCTCACATGCCACTCCACTAGAGGTTGTGGCCTCGGCAACCCTCATCATACAAATTCATCCTGGCATAGTGCTATGGGTGCAAACCAGCATTGGCCTGGTTGACCTTTGCAGATTGATAGGCTCTGAAGCAGGGACGTCAGGCACATCTAATGGGGGAGGAGCAGCTGACTGCCTTAACACTTTTCCTGGTTGGCAAACTTGCCACGGCTGGAACCTCTGTGGGTACTGGGCAAGGGACATCCCACCATTCCTCCTCCTCTAAGGGGATTGTCTCTGTACTCTGAGCAGTAGGGAGGCATCTCTTCGACGCACACAGGCTCATCAAAATTGCTACGCCAGAACATGTTACGGTCCAAGTTTTGTGAAGGGCCCCCCAGTCCTTATGGGCGCTACCTCATAGACCGGGATGGCAGGGTCTTCCCCTCTTCTTCACCGTGCAGTGGTAACGCCTCCCACCGCCTATCCAACTTCCCAGATGGCCGCTTGGCTTTGACCATGACTCGATCTCCCAGGGCATACCCATCCCTCTGCACTGGTCTTGGGTTAGGGCATACCACTTGTGCCAGGCACTTCCCCACAACCTTTTAGATTGCTCTCAGCCGGCATCAGTGCTCTATGCACCCATGCGGTGGTATTTCTCGGTTGTGGCTACCATCGGATCGGGTATGTGGAGATCTTCAATCTCCCGTCCAGCTCTCCCAAACATGATCATATGTGGGGAGTATCCGTGGTACTGTGTACCCTGTTGTTATAGGCCCACATCAGTTCAGGTAGGTACTCGGCCACCAAACCTTTTGGCTGTCCTCCAGAGTCCACTGCTTCTGGAGCAAGGTGCAGTTGAACCGCATTGCATGCCCCGTTTCCCTGGGGGTGATACGGGGTGGTGTGTGAACACACAGTTGGTACAGCTCATTTATTAGAGTACCCTGAAAACATGCCCCCTGTCCTGAATGTATCCTCAGTGGACACCCAAACACCTGTATAAAGTGTTTTCAGACCGCTTCAGCAGCCGACTCTGCTGTCTGGTCTCAGGTGTAGTACAGCCACCGCATACTTTGTGAAATGATCTGTCATGACTAGACAGTATGAGTGTCCCAAGGTAGAGTACCCAATCTGTACATAGTCGATCATAAGGAGCTCTAGGGTCGTGGAGGTCTGGATAGCCCTAGACAGGAGCCCGCTGTTCAGTACTCTTACTCAGCCAGCAGGTCAACACTTAAGACATGCCTTGGCCATCATGTCTGCCAATCAGTACAGTATACAACCGTTGGAGCCACTTAAAACGTTTTATTGCTCCCAAAATGGGCACCCCTTTCATGATATTCCCTGACAGCGCTCCAGTCCCAATGACATAGGGATGACAATCTTTCACCGTACTGAAGCTCTGATTTTCCAGTATAAGGTCTGACACAGGAGGCCCTGGGTAACAGTCAGTTTAACCCACTGCCTCAACAACTTTTGGCCCTCTGGAGTCAGACGGGCCCGCTCTTTCTAGCGAGGCCAGATCTTGGTCTGGACCCATTCTTTCACTTTCCACACGTCCGGGTAGCCATTCTGGACCCTCTACCAATCAACCAACATCTTTCCCAGCACCACTGGCATCCCAGACGCCACCCCAATTGAATGTGCAATGTCCTGGAACATGGTAATCGACCAAGGTCAGGAGTTTCAGTGTCCCTCTAGCTCCTCATCGGCACTCTGAGTCGACAACCCTACAGGCGAGCCAACCACTCTGCTTAAGTGCACCCGAGCTTGGCATTCTCCAGATGTGCTAACAGGTTGTTGTCCGTCATCACGGTCACCTCGGCACCTGTCAGGTAGTCCACGAACCTTTCGGTCATGGCCACACAAAAGCCAGTAGTTTCTCTCAGAAACCAGCACAATGACTCACTCATGTCCATCCTGGACTTAGATAAGACGTCCCCCTCATTATCATTAGAGATGCACGAATTTCTCAAAAATTTGATTCGGTCGGTTTGCCGAATTTCCAAAAAGGGTTTGATTCGATACAAAATAATTAAGTGGCGAATTGCATTAAAAAACAGCTATTTCCTGCTGCAGAGAGCCTGTATAGTGGTTGTAGAACACTGTGCCTTGCAGCAACACGCATAGGGAATCTGCTGTGGTAAACAATACTGTGAGTCAGTATTACACGCAGATACAGGTGTCGCTCTTAGAATCACTGCACACTTCATTTCTTTGGGCATTTACGGGGGTCAAAACTGACCAGATAACTCAAGTATGAACTCAGCCTTACAGGTCGAATATTCTTATTTTTTTAGTTTTTTTTTAAAAAGTTGTTCCCACTTCCCCAAAAGCAGTTCTTCTTACATGTCCGAGGGGACTCCATGCTCCTTGCCCGCTCCAGTCTGTGCCCGTTTGCCGAGTCTGCCGAGTGCCGACTTCCCGTGCGCATGGAGCTCTATATTCGTATTCGTCATATTTGTTAATTCTAGCAAGCCAACCATTAGGAACCCAACTCTAAGTTTAATTCGCAATGTCGAGTATACACTCACCTAAAGAATTATTAGGAACACCTGGTTCTATTTCTCATTAATGCAATTATCTAGTCAACCAATCATATGGCAGTTGCTTCAATGCATTTAGGGGGGTGGTCCTGGTCAAGACAATCTCCTGAACTCCAAAACTGAATGTCAGAATGGGAAAGAAAGGTGATTTAAGCAATTTTGAGCGTGGCATGGTTGTTGGTGCCAGACGGGCCGGTCCTGAGTATTTCACAATCTGCTCAGTTACTGGGATTTTCACGCACAACCATTTCTAGGGTTACAAAGAATGGTGTGAAAAGGGAAAAACATCCAGTATGCGGCAGTCCTGTGGGCAAAAATGCCTTGTGGATGCTAGAGGTCAGAGGAGAATGGGCCGACTGATTCAAGCTGATAGAAGAGCACCGTTGACTGAAATAACCACTCGTACAACCCGAGGTATGCAGCAAAGCATTGTGAAGCCACATCACGCAACAACCTTGAGGCGGATGGGCTACAACAGCAGAAGACCCCACCGGTTACCACTCATCTCCACTACAAATAGGAAAAAGAGGCTACACTTTGCACGAGCCTCACCAAAATTGGACTGTTGAAGACTGGAAAAATGTTTGCCTGGTCTGATGAGTCTCGATTTCTGTTGAGACATTCAAATGTATAGTCCAAATTTGGCGTAAACAGAATGAAAACATGTAATCCATCATGCCTTGTTACCACTGTGCAGGCTGGTGGTGGGGGGTGCTAATGTAGTTGGGGGATGTTTTCTGGGCACACTTTAGGCCCCTTAGTGCAATTGGGCATTGTTTAAATGCCACGGGCTACCTGAGCATTGTTTCAGACCATGTCCATCCTTTCATGACCACCATGTACCCATCCTCTGATGGCTACTTCCAGCAGGTTAATGCACCATGTCACAAAGCTCGAATCATTTCAAATTGGTTTTCTTGAACATGACAATGATTTCACTGTACTAAAATGGCCCCACAGTCACCAGATCTCAACTCTATAGAGCATCTTTGGGATGTGGTGGAACGGGAGCTTCGTGCCCTGGATGTGCATCCCTCAAATCTCCATCAACTGCAAGATGCTATCCTATCATATCTGGGGCCCAAACATTTTTAAGAATGCTATACAGCACTCTTGTTGAATCAATGCCACGTGGAATTAAGGGCAGTTCTGAAGGCAAAAGGGGGTCCAACACCGTATTAGTATGGTGTTCCTAATAATTCTTTAGGTGGAGTGTATGTTCGGCATTGCTAATTCAACTTAGAGCTGAGTTCCTAATGGTTGTTGCTGGAATATAACGAAGATTATGAATTATAGTGCTATATTCGTGAATTCGTGATATTCGTCATCTTCGTCAATTCTAGCAATACAACCATTAGGAACTCAGCTCTAAGTTGAATTCTGTATTAAAGAATGCTATTATTTTCCCTTATAACCATGTTATAAGGGAAAATAATAACATCTACACAACACTGAACCCAAACCTGAACTACTGTGAAGAAGTTCGAGTCAGGGTACCACAGTCAGTTTTTTATCACGCGCATGCAAAACGCATTGCACCGCGATAAAAACTGAACAAAGGAACGCAATCGCAGTCAAAACTGACTGCAATTGGGTACCTACTCGCGCGGGTTTGCCGCAAACGCATCCAGACCTTATCCGGACACGCTCGTGTGAACTTAGCCTAATACAGGTTATATTAATCGCATTGCGAATTAAACTTAGAGCTGGGTTCCTAATGGTTGTATTGCTAGATTATAACGGAATATTGTGAATATAGTGCTATATTCGTTATATTCGTCAATTCTAGCAATACAACCATTAGGAGCCCAGCTCTAAGTTGAATTCGCAATGCGAGTAATACAGGTTATATTAATCGCATTGCAAATTAAACTTAGAGCTGAGTTCCTAATAATTGGCTTTCTAGAAAATAACGAAGATTTAAGAATATAGTGATATTCGTGATATTCGTTTATCTTTATCAATTCTAGCAATACAACCATTAGGAAACTCAAAGAGTTTAATTTGCAATGCGAATATAAATTCGCGTAACATTCGCAATATATAGAATAATGACGAATATTCGATTCACATCACTAGCACTAAACACCCCGCTCTGATGCCACACTACTAGAGTTGAGCGAACCCGAACTGTAAAGTTCGGGTTCGTACCGAACTTTAGGTTTTTCGGCACCCGAACCCGAACATTTCCGTAAAAATTTGGGTTCCGCGCTTTCTTGGCGCTTTTTGTAAGGCTGCACAGCAGCCAATCAACAAGCGTCATACTACTTGCCCCAAAAGGCCATCACAGCCATGCCTACTATTGGCATGGCTGTGATTGGCCAACTGCAGCATGTGACCCAGCCTCTATTTAAGCTGGAGTCACGTAGCGCCGCACGTCACTCTGCTATGATCAGTGTAGGCATAGGCGGCAGCTGCTGTGAGGGAGAGATCAGGGAGAAATCTTATGAAGAACTGCTTCTTTACTCAGCGATCTACATCAAATGTGTTTTGTGGGTGCAGTGCACAATTTTTTTAAGCCTGCACCGAGCCAACTACTGCTGTAAACAAACTTTTTTTTACTTCAGTTTGTCAATATCAATACATGATCGGCAGCCATTTTATGCAACAGTAGTGCACCAGAACAGGCTATCTGCATGTCTGCTAGTCCATAAATACAGTGTTTTGCTTACTGTGCTTAAAAAAAAAACTTTTTTCATATATTGCACATCTGTGATTACACTTGCATAGGTGACTGTCACATTTAGGCCACAAATAAGGCTTTTAGGATACTGTGGTGAAAAATCCCTCTGATATACTGCACATCTGTGATTACACGTGCATAGGTGACTGTCACATTTAGGCCCAAATACGGCTATTAGGTTACTGTTGTTAAAAAAAACCTTTTTTTCATATACTGCACATCTGTGATTACAATTGCATAGGTGACTGTCACATTTAGGCCACAAATACCGCTGTCATATAGAGTTTAACCACCACAGGACCGCCATACGCAGGATTGCGTCTTGGCGGCGGCCCTGTTATTCCTCCTGGACGCGCCGGCGCGTCATCTCGCGAGAGGCGAGATTTCCTGTGAACGCGCGCTCATGTGTGCGCGCGTTCACAGGATTCGGAGGTAAACGAATGAGTCTTCAGCCTGCCAGCGACGATCATTACCTTGCAGGCTGTAGATTTGATTTTTTTAACCCTAAAAAGGTATATTAGACGCTGTTTTGATAACAGCGTCTAATATACCTGCTACCTGGTCCTCTGGTGGTCCCTTTTGCTTGGATAGACCACCAGAGGACACAGGCAGCTCTGTAAGTAGCACCAAACACCACTGCACTACCCCCCCCCTGTCACTTATTAACCCCTTATCCGCGGATCCACGGATCCGCGGATCCGCAAAACACATACGGACGTCTGAATGGAGCCTTACAGGGGGGTAATCAATGACAGGGGGGTGATCACCCCATATAGACTCCCTGATCACCCCCCTGTCATTGATCACCCCCCTGTAAGGCTCCATTCAGACGTCCGTATGTGTTTTGCGGATCCGCGGATCCATGGATCCGCAAAACACGGACACCGCGGATCCGCAAAACACGGACACCGCGGATCCGCAAAACACAGACACCGGCAATGTGCTTTCCGCATTTTTCGGATCCGCACATTGCCAGAACTATATAGAAAGTGCCTTTTCTTGTCCGCATTTGCGGACAAGAATAGGACATGTTCTATAGGCTCTACAAAAAATGCAGTGTTCGCCCGATCAGGCCTGATCTTGTGCGCACACTTGCGTTCAGTCCGCCCCACCGCAGTGACAGAATATTTTTTTTTTCTGATCACTGCAAAAACACCGGAAAATCGCTGCAGCGCTATAAAAATATCACTTTTGAGGGGCATGGCGAGTTCATTGAAGATTTTTTTTTTTTGTCACAAGTTAGCGGAAATTGATTTTTATATATTTTTTTCTTACAAAGTCTCATATTCCACTAACTTGTGACAAAAAATAAAATCTCACATGAACTCACCATACCCCTCATGGAATCCAAATGCGTAAAAATTTTTAGACATTTATATTCCAGACTTCTTCTCACGCTTTAGGGCCCCTAAAATGCCAGGGCAGTATAAATAACCCACATGTGACCCCATTTTGGAAAGAAGACACCCCAAGGTATTCAATGAGGGGCATGGCGAGTTCATGTAAAATTTTATTTTTTGTCACAAGTTAGTGGAATATGAGACTTCGTAAGAGAAAAATAAATAAATAAATAAATAAATAAATCATTTTCCGCTAACTTGTGCCAAAAAAAAAAATATTCTAGGAACTCGCCATGCCCCTCACGGAAAACCTTGGGGTGTCTTCTTTCCAAAATGGGGTCACTTGTGGGGTATTTATACTGCCCTGGCATTTTAGGGGCCCTAAAGCGTGAGAAGTCTGGAATATAAATGTCCAATGTACAAATGCGTAAAAAATGCCCTGTGAAATCGTAAATATTCTCATTGGAATTTAGGCCCCTTTGCGCACCTAGGCTGCAAAAAAGTGTCACACATGTGGTATCGCCGTACTCAGGAGAAGTAGAGCAATGTGTTTTGGGGTGTATTTTTACATATTCCCATGCTGGGTGAGAGAAATATCTCTCTAAAATGACAACTTTGTATAAAAAAATGGGAAAAGTTGACTTTTACAGAGATCTTTCTCTCACCCAGCATGGGTATATGTAAAATACACCCCAAAACACATTGCCCTACTTCTCCTGAGTACGGCGATACCACATGTGTGACACTTTTTTGCAACCTAGGTGCGCAAAGGGGCCCAAATTCCAAAGAGTATCTTTACGATTTCACAGGGCATTTTTTAGGCATTTGGATTCCAGACTTCTTCTCACGCTTTAGGGCCCCTAAAATACCAGGGCAGTATAAATGCCCCACAAGTGACCCCATTTTGGAAAGAAGACACCCCAAGGAATTCCGTGAGGGGTATGGTGAGTTCATGTAAAATTTTATTTTTTGTCACAAGTTAGTGGAATACGAGACTTTGTAAGAAAAAAAAATAAAAACATAATTTTCCGCTAACTTTTGCAAAAAAAAAAAAAATTCTAGGAACTCTCCATGCCCCTCACGGAATACCTTGGGGTGTCTTCTTTTCAAAATGGGGTCACTTGTGGGGTATTTATACTGCCCTGGCATTTTAGGGGACCTAAAGCGTGAGAAGTAATTTGGAATCCAAATGCGTAAAAAATGCCCTGTGAAATCCTAAAGGTGCTCTTTAAAATTTGGGCCCCTTTGCGCACCTAAGATGCAAAAAAGTGTCACACATGTGGTATCGCCGTACTCAGAAGAAGTGTGTTTTGGGGTGTCTTTTTACATATATCCATGCTGAGTGAGAGAAATATCTCTCTAAAATGACAACTTTGTATAAAAAATGAGAAAAGTTGACTTTTAGAGAGATATTTCTCTCACCCAGCATGGGTATATGTAAAAATACACCCCAAAACACATTGCCCTACTTTTTCTGAGTATGGCGATACCACATGTGTGACACTTTTTTTGCAGCCTAGGTGCCCAAAGGGGTCTAAATTCTAAAGAGCACCTTTAGGATTTCACAGGGCATTTTTTAGGCATTTGGATTCCAGACTTCTTCTCAGGCTTTAGGTCCCCTAAAATGCCAGGGCAGTATAAATACCCCACAAGTGACCCCATTTTGGAAAGAAGACACCCCAAGGTATTTCGTGATGGGCATAGTGAGTTCATGGAAGTTTTTATTTTTTGTCACAAGTTAGTGGAATATGAGACTTTGTAAGAAAAAATAAATCATCATTTTCCGCTAACTTGTGACAAAAAATATAAACTTCTATGAACTCACTATGCCCATCAGCGAATACCTTAGGGTGTCTAATTTCCGAAATGGGGTCATTTGTGGGGTGTTTCTACTGTCTGGGCATTGTAGAACCTCAGGAAACATGACAGGTGCTCAGAAAGTCAGAGCTGCTTCAAAATGCGGAAATTCAAATTTTTGTACCATAGTTTGTAAACGCTATAACTTTTGCGCAAACCAATAAATATACACTTATTGCATTTTTTTTATCAAAGACATGTAGAACAATAAATTTTGATAAAAATGTATATAGAAAAATTTTACAACTGAAAGTGAAAAATTTCATTTTTTTGCAAAAATTTCGGTCAATTTCGATTAATAACAAAAATAAACCGTGAAAGTAGTGTAGTGCAGAATTGTAAAAAGTGGTCTGGTCATTAAGGGTGTTTAAGCTAGGGGAGCTGAGGTGGTTAAAAAAAAATTGAGTGCAATACCCTACATCAGGGTTTATATTGGCGGTTAATTATTTTTAACATACTTAACCACTTTTTACTTTGCTTTGTGAACGCTAACTATGAGGCAAACATCTAATAAGGGACGCGGTCATGGTCGTGGTGGTGGTGTTGGTGGAGCCTCTGGTGCAGGGAGAGGACGTGGCCGTTCTGCCACAGCTACACGTCCTACTGAACCTACTATCTCAGGTCCCAGTAGCCGCCAGAATCTACAGCGATATTTGGCCTAATGCCGTTCTAAGGATGGTAAGGCCTGAGCAAGTACAGGCGCTAGTCAATTGGGTGGCCAACAGTGGATCCAGCACGTTCACATTATCTCCCACCCAGTCTTCTGCAGAAAGCGCACAGGTGGCTCCTGAAACTCATGCCCATCAGTCTGTCACATCACCCCCGTGCATATCGGGGAACCTGTCTGAGCCTCAAGTCATGCAGCAGTCTTTTATGCTGTTTGAAGACTCTGCTGGCAGGGTTTCCAAAGGGCATCCACCTAGCCCTTCCCCAGGAGTGGAAGACATAGAATGCACTGACGCACAACCACTTATGTTTCCTGATGATAAGGACATGGGAATACCACCTCAGCACGTCTCTGATGATGACGAAACACAGGTGCCAACTGCTGCGTCTTTCTGCAGTGTGCACTCCGAAAAGGAGGTCAGGGAGGAAGACTGGGTGGAAGACAATGCAGGGGACGATAAGGTCCTAGACCCCACATGGAATGAAGGTCGTGCCACTGACTTTCAGAGTTCGGAGGAAGAGGCAGTGGTGAGAACGAGCCAACAGCGTAGCAAAAGCGGGAGCAGGGTGCAAAATCAGAGCAGCCATCGCCAAAACTGTTCGCCTGCTACTGGCCACCGTCACCAGGGACCGAGCACACCAAAGGCAGCTTCAAGGAGTTCCCTGGCATGGCACTTCTTCACACAATGTTCTGACGACAAGACCCGAGTGGTTTGCACGCTGTGTCATCAGAGCCTGAATCGAGGCATTAACGTTCTGAACCTTAGCACAACCTGCATGACCAGGCATCTACATGCGAGACACGGGCTGCAGTGGAGTAAGCACCTTCAAAACCAAGAAAGGGCTCAGGCCCCTCCTGCTCCCTCTTCTGCTGCCGCCTCGGCCTCTTCCTCCACCTCTGGAGGAACGTTGGCACCTGCCGCCCAGCAAACAGAGGATGTGCCACCAACAACACCACCTCCGTTACCAAGCATCTCCACCATGTCACACGGAAGCGTTCAGCTCTCCATCTCACAAACCTTTGAGAGAAAGCGTAAATTCCCACCTAGCCACCCTCGATCCCTGGCCCTGAATGCCAGCATTTCTAAACTGCTGGTCTTTGAAATGCTGTCATTCAGTCTGGTGGAGACGGACAGCTTCAAACAGCTCATGTCGCTTGCTGTCCCACAGTACGTCGTTCCCAGCCGCCACTACTTCTCCAGGAGAGCCGTGCCCTCCCTGCACAACTAAGTATCGGATAAAATCAAGTGTGCACTGCGCAACGCCATCTGTGGCAAGGTCCACCTAACCACAGATACGTGGACCAGTAAGCATGGCCAGGGATGCTATATCTCTCTAACTGCACACTGGGTAAATGTAGTGGCGGCTGGGCCCCAGGCGGAGAGCTGTTTGGCGCACGTCCTTCCGCCGCAAAGGATCGCAGGGCATCATTCTTTGCCTCCTGTCTCCTCCTCCTCCTACTCAGCTTCCTCCTCCTCTTCTTCCACCTGCTCATCCAGTCAGCCAGACACCTTCTCCACCAACTTCAGCACAGCCAGGGGTAAACGTCAGCAGGCCGTTCTGAAACTGATGTGTTTGAGGGACAGGCCCCACACCGTGAAGGAGTTGTGGCGAAGTATAGAACAACAGACCGACGAGTGGTTGCTGCCAGTGAGCCTCAAGCCCGGCCTGGTGGTGTGCGATAATGGGCGAAATCTCGTTGCAGCTCTGGGACTAGCCGGTTTGGCGCACATCCCTTGCGCATGTGCTGAATTTGGTGGTGCAGAAATTCATTCACAACTACCCCGACATGTCAGAGCTGCTGCGTAAAGTGCGGGCCATCTTTGCGTGCTTCCGGCGTTCTCATCCTACCGCCGCTCGGCTGTCTGCTCTACAGCGTAACTTCTGCCTTCCCGCTCACCGCCTCATATGCGACGTGCCCACCAGGTGGAACTCCACCTTGCACATGCTGGAGAGACTGTGCGAGCAGCAGCAGGCCATAGTGGAGTTTCAGCTGCAGCACGCACGGGTGAGTCGCACGACGGAACAGCACCACTTCACCACCAATGACTGGGCCTCCATGCGAGACCTGTGTGCCCTTTCGAGTACTCCACCAACATGGCCAGTAGCGATGACGCCGTTATCAGCGTTACAATACCACTTCTATGTCTCCTTGAGAAAACACTTAGAGCGATGATGGAAGAGGATGTGGCCCAGGACGAGGAGGAGGAAGAGGGGTCATCTCTAACACTTTCAGGCCATTTTTTTTAGAAGTGGCTCAGAAAGAGGATTTTTGCAACAGCAGAGGCCAGGTACAAATTTGGCCAGCCAGGGCCCACTACTGGAGGACGAGGAGGATGGGGATGAAGCATGTTCACAGCGGTGAACGGTGGTATCCAACGCAGATCGGGCCCATCACTGGTGAGTGGCTGGG
Organism: Bufo bufo; assembly: GCF_905171765.1. Classification (NCBI taxonomy): domain Eukaryota; kingdom Metazoa; phylum Chordata; class Amphibia; order Anura; family Bufonidae; genus Bufo; species Bufo bufo. The sequence continues at coordinate 552,720,269 of NC_053393.1, read as the reverse complement.
GGGATACGGAGGACGCAGATTATACGCCTCCCACAGAGGACAGCTTGTCCTTACCTCTGGGCAGCCTGGCACACATGAGTGACTACATGCTGCAGTGCCTGTGCAACGACTGCAGAGTTGCCCACATTTTAACGTGTGCTGACTACTGGGTGGCCACCCTGCTGGATCCCTGTTACAAAGACAATGTGCCGTCCTTAATTCCCTTACTGGAGCGTGATCAGAAGATGCGCGACTTCAGGCGCACGCTGGTAGATGCGCTCCTGAGAGCATTCCCGACTGACGCCAGGGGACAAGTGGAAGCACAAGGCAAAGGCAGGGGAGGAGGAAGAGGTCTCCAATGCAGCTGTATCAGCGCCGGCACCTTAGAAGGCAGGGTTAGCATGGCCGACATGTGGAAAAGCTTTGTCACCTCGCCGCAACAACCGGCTCCAACTGCTGATTTGGAGCGTGTTAGCAGGAGGCAGCATTTGAACAACATGGTGGAACAGTACCTGTGCACACCCCTCTACGTACTGACTGATGGTTCGGCCCCATTCAACTTCTGGGTCTTTAAATATTCCACTTGGCCTGAGCTTGCCCTGTATGCCTTGGAGGTGCTGCCCTGCAGCCAGTGTACTCTCTGAACGTGTATTCAGCACGGCAGGAGGTGTCATTACAGACAGACGCAGCCGCCTGTCCACAGCCAACGTGGACAAGCTGACGTTCATTAAAATGAACAAGGCTTGGATCCCACAAGACTTGTCTGTACATTGTGCAGAATAGACATTTATACCACCATCAAACATACATTCTTGTACTCAAGTCAAGTGCAATGATTCTTTGTTTTATTTATTTTTTATTTGTCCCAATATTTTGGGGACTACCTACCCTAATAATAAAAAAAAAAAAACATTGTTGGCTGCCTCCTCCTCCTCCATTGCTGCCTCCACCTACAACACCACATTCACCGCCTCCTCAACCTCCGACTCCATATCCACCTCCTTCTCTGAGTTGCAGGTTAATAATTTGTAATTTTAAGGTATTTTATTTCATTTTAAGTTATTTCCCTATCCACATTTGTTTGCAGAGCAGTTGCCATGCTCTTAAGCACATTTTACTGCCTTTTACATCCCTCTAGCTATTTCAAGGACTATTTTAGAGCCATTTTAATAAAAACAAAGTGCAAATTTTAGTGCCCTAAATTGAAAATATTCTTATTTTCAATTGTCGGGTGACATTTTACCATTTTTGGCGTATACAAACCCCTGCTGTGCCTGGGTGACAGGGGCCTAAATCTCTCAAAATCCTCTGTTCTATTGCTGGGTGACATGAACCCCCTTTTGCCGTGAATGAACCCCTGCTGTGCCTGGGTGACAGGGGCCTAAATCTCTCCAAATCCTCTGTTCTATTGCTGGGTGACATGGACCTCCTTTTGCCGTGAATGAACCCCTGCTCTGCATTGCTGAAAGGGGCCTAAATCTCTCAAAATCCTCTGTTCTATTGCTGGGTGACATGAACCCCCTTTTGCAGTGAATGAACCCCTGCTGTGCCTGGGTGACTGGGGCCTAAATCTATCAAAATCCTCTGTTCTATTGCTGGGTGACATGAATCCCCTTTTGCCGTGAATGAACCCCTGCTCTGCATTGCTGATAGGGGCCTAAATCTCTCAAAATCCTCTGTTCTATTGCTGGGTGACATGAACCCCCTTTTGCCGTGAATGAACCCCTGCTGTGCCTGGGTGACAGGGGCCTAAATCTCTCAAAATCCTCTGTTCTATTGCTGGGTGACATGATCCCCCTTTTGCCATGAATGAACCCCTGCTGTGCCTGGGTGACAGGGGCCTAAATCTCTCAAAATCCTGTGATCTATTGCTGGGTGACATGAACCCCCTTTTGGCGTGAATGAACCCCTGCTGTGTCTGGGTGACAGGGGCCTAAATCTCTCCAAATCCTCTGTTCTATTGCTGGGTGACATGGACCCCCTTTTGCTGTGAATGAACCCCTGCTCTGCATTGCTAAAAGGGGCCTAAATCTCTCAAAATCCTCTGTTCTATTGCTGGGTGACATGAACCCCCTTTTGCCGTGAATGAACCCCTGCTGTGCCTGGGTGACTGGGGCCTAAATCTCTCAAAATCCTCTGTTCTATTGCTGGGTGACATGAACCCCCTTTTGCCGTGAATGAACCCCTGCTGTGCCTGGGTGACAGGGGCCTCGTTCTCTCAAAATCTTCTGTTCTATTGCTGGGTGACATGAACCCCCTTTTGCCGTGAATGAACCCCTGCTGTGCCTGGGTGACATGGGCCTAAATCTCTCAAAATCGTCTGTTCTATTGCTGGGTGACATGAACCCCCTTTTGCCTGAATGAACCCCTGCTGTGCCTGGGTGACAGGGGCCTAAATATCTCAAAATCCTCTGTTCTATTGCTGGGTGACAAGAACCCACTTTTGCCGTGAATGAACCCCTGCTGTGCCTGGGTGACTCGGGCCTAAATCTATCAAAATCCTCTGTTCTATTGCTGGGTGACATGAATCCCCTTTTGCCGTGAATGAACCCCTGCTCTGCATTGCTGATAGGGGCCTAAATCTCTCAAAATCCTCTGTTCGATTGCTGGGTGACATGAACCCCCTTTTGCCGTGAATGAACCCCTGCTGTGCCTGGGTGACAGGGGCCTAAATCTCTCAAAATCCTCTGTTCTATTGCTGGGTGACATGATCCCCCTTTTGCCATGAATGAACCCCTGCTGTGCCTGGGTGACAGGGGCCTAAATCTCTCAAAATCCTGTGATCTATTGCTGGGTGACATGAACCCCCTTTTGGCGTGAATGAACCCCTGCTGTGTCTGGGTGACAGGGGCCTAAATCTCTCCAAATCCTCTGTTCTATTGCTGGGTGACATGGACCCCCTTTTGCTGTGAATGAACCCCTGCTCTGCATTGCTAAAAGGGGCCTAAATCTCTCAAAATCCTCTGTTCTATTGCTGGGTGACATGAACCCCCTTTTGCCGTGAATGAACCCCTGCTGTGCCTGGGTGACTGGGGCCTAAATCTCTCAAAATCCTCTGTTCTATTGCTGGGTGACATGAACCCCCTTTTGCCGTGAATGAACCCCTGCTGTGCCTGGGTGACAGGGGCCTCGTTCTCTCAAAATCTTCTGTTCTATTGCTGGGTGACATGAACCCCCTTTTGCCGTGAATGAACCCCTGCTGTGCCTGGGTGACATGGGCCTAAATCTCTCAAAATCGTCTGTTCTATTGCTGGGTGACATGAACCCCCTTTTGCCTGAATGAACCCCTGCTGTGCCTGGGTGACAGGGGCCTAAATATCTCAAAATCCTCTGTTCTATTGCTGGGTGACAAGAACCCACTTTTGCCGTGAATGAACCCCTGCTGTGCCTGGGTGACTCGGGCCTAAATCTATCAAAATCCTCTGTTCAATTGCTGGGTGACATGAACCCCCTATTGCCGTGAATGAACCCCTGCACTGCATTGCTGACAAGGGCCTATATCTCTCAAAATCCTCTGTTCGATTGCTGGGTGACATGAACCCCCTTTTGCCGTGAATGAACACCTGCTGTGCCTGGTTGACATGGGCCTAAATCTCTCAAAATCCTCTGTTCTATTGCTGGGTGACATGAACCCCCTTTTGCCGTGAATGAACCCCTGCTCTGCATTGCTGACAGGGGCCTAAATCTCTCAAAATCCTCTGTTCTATTGCTGGGTGACATGAACCCCCTTTTGCAGTGAATGAACCCCTGCTGTGCCTGGGTGACTGGGGCCTAAATCTCTCAAAATCCTCTGTTCTATTGCTGGGTGACATGAACCCCCTTTTGCCGTGAATGAACCCCTGCTGTGCCTGCGTGACAGGGGCCTAAATCTCTCCAAATCCTCTGTTCTATTGCTGGGTGACATGGACCTCCTTTTGCCGTGAATGAACCCCTGCTCTGCATTGCTGAAAGGGGCCTAAATCTCTCAAAATCCTCTGTTCTATTGCTGGGTGACATGAACCCCCTTTTGCAGTGAATGAACCCCTGCTGTGCCTGGGTGACTGGGGCCTAAATCTATCAAAATCCTCTGTTCTATTGCTGGGTGACATGAATCCCCTTTTGCCGTGAATGAACCCCTGCTCTGCATTGCTGATAGGGGCCAAAATCTCTCAAAATCCTCTGTTCGATTGCTGGGTGACATGAACCCCCTTTTGCCGTGAATGAACCCCTGCTGTGCCTGGGTGACAGGGGCCTAAATCTCTCAAAATCCTCTGTTCTATTGCTGGGTGACATGAACCCCCTTTTGCCGTGAATGAACCCCTGCTGTGCCTGGGTGACAGGGGCCTAAATCTCTCAAAATCCTCTGTTCTATTGCTGGGTGACATGAACCACCTTTTGCCGTGAATGAACCCCTGCTGTGCCTGGGTGACAGGGGCTTAAATCTATCAAAATCCTCTGTTCTATTGCTGGGTGACAAGATCCCCATTTGCCGTGAATGAACCCCTGCTGTGCCTGGGTGACATGGGCCTCGTTCTCTCAAAATCCTCTGTTCTTTTGCTGGGTGACATGAACCCCCTTTTGCCGTGAATGAACCCCTGCTCTGCATTGCTGACAGGGAACTAAATTTAGTGAAAACATCTGTTACTGATTGGAAGATGCGCGACTACAAGCGCACGCTGATGATAGCATTCCCACCTGACAGCGGGGGCACAGTGGAAGCACAAGGCGAAGGCAGAGGAGGAGGAAGAGGTCGCCAATGCAGCTGGGGCACCGCCAGCACCTGAGAAGGCAGGGTTAGCATGGCCCAAATGTGGAGACTGCTGGTATTCAGGAGATAAAGGGGGGTTAGGACAACACATACCTTTGGGCCCACCCCTTCATTAACTTATCCTATAACAAAGAACACAGACATCATTCAACTTTAAAACTCTTTTACTGGGTGATTGTCGGCCACAGCTCACATTATACAGGCAAATTTAAACTCCTCCTCCAACCACTCCTTCTGTGCGTGTGCCAACCCCTGAACACCAGAGGGCACGTGCTCCAAATCAGCTCCCATCATGCTTCTGTTCTCCACATTGCCGCCAGCTGTGACTTCCGAATTCCACACCAAATAGGAACCTCGAAAAAAGAAACACAACATGACCAACAAAGCATAAGATAATCAGAAAACCATAACAAGGGAGGGTGGGCGGGACCAGCTTGCCTTCTCCGAACAGAGGAAGAGGCAGGTGAAGAGGGAGGCGTATTTATCCCCTGCAGCTGCCGCCACCCCTTCCTCCTGCATAGCCACACCACCAATTCTCATTAACCCATTCCTTTCTTTCTTCCATCTGCCATATCCCTCTCCAGCAACCCATACCCAATATGGGCCCACTTACCACCTGGGGGAAGGGAAAAGGGGAACCATCAGTCCCTCATCACCCTCCTTATAACTGTCGGGCGCTCTCCAGACTGCTCGTTTTCAGGAGATAAAGGGGGGTTAGGACAACACATACCTTCGGGCCCACCCCTTCATTAACTTATCCTATAACAAAGGACACAGACATCATTCAACTTTAAAACTCTTTTACTGGGTGATTGTCGGCCACAGCTCACATTATACAGGCAAATTTAAACTCCTCCTCCAACCACTCCTTCTGTGCGTGTGCCAACCCCTGAACACCAGAGGGCACGTGCTCCAAATCAGCTCCCATCATGCTTCTGTTCTCCACATTGCCGCCACGGAGGAGGCCAAATTCACACTGGACTCCGACCACCACCCAGCAAAAATAAACCTTGTTCTATCCCGTCTTGGATCCCAAACAAAAATATATCCAGGCCGATTTCCGTCAGGTGCACTCCATCCGGTCTCATCAGTGCCCTATTATCTCCCTCCAATTGACGGTGACGGACCGTTACACCACCTCGCGACTGCACAAAGCATGAAATGCGTGCATTTAGTGTTTTACGGCACTTCTCAAGCGCCTCACCATCCCGAGCCCCATGCCAAACCACTCGGGGGACCACCTCCGACCACACAATGACCAATTCCCTAAAGAAGGCCGGGAACCTCTCTAGATCAGAGCGCATGAGCGCCATTAATTCCATTAGCCGAAGGGCACATAAATCATTTCCGCCCGCATGGATCACCAATATTACCGGACCAGCTGACCGGAGACCCAGATCAACCACCTCAGGTAACAGTTGTGACCACCGAAGGCCCCTTATCCCTTTCCAAAAAACCTCAACATCCCCGAGTCCCAAGTTCCGACCTCCAGGCCTCCGCTCTGCTCTCTGTGCCGCCCAGAAAATATACGAGTGGCCCAATAACCACACCACCGGACGAACAGCACCTAAAAGACAAAAGAAAACATAACTACCATACATACAGTTTTTTTATTTTTTATTAAACCAGCAGATCCGGCCGTATATACCGCGCAAAGCAAGCAGATCACCTACCAATACGCATTACCTCAGATTCAGCCAGACCCGCTCTAGCCGCTTCGGTAGCTGCCCCTATCCGAAAAGAATGAGTACCAAACTCACTAGGGACAACCCCCGCATGCTCCAAGCATTTGCGCAAAACTGAAATTTCGTAAATGGGACCCATCCGCATGCGCAAGAAAATTCACTCCATTTCTTCTGACGGCCATATACTCACCAACCAACCTGACTGGGCAAGCTACTCCCGAAACCGGTAATATCGGCAACCACGCTCCATTACCTAATTGATCAGTTTTTGACCTTTTTATATGTACTCTGAGAGCATTATTCGCCAACACAACATCCGATTGCAACAAACCCCCAGCCTTAGAACTTGATGGAGCAACCAGCTCCCCCACCCTCAGAGCCGCAAAAAAGGCTAAGCAAAAACTAGCCGCCACCATAGCACCCTCAAATTCAGACGAGCAAACAGTCCCACAACATTCAATCAACTTGCAAAGCAAAACAAAAGAAACAGGCCATCTATTATCTTTCACCACATATTCCTTCTGCCATCCTTTCATAGCCTGTTTTACCACTAAATTTTTTGTCACGTCCAACCAACCACATATTTTGAAGTAAAACGCCACCCCAGATAGACGACGCCGCGCAACATGGGCAGAGACCCCCATAGACCTCATTCTCAACAGCCATTCCACAGTCACCTCCAAACGTATATCATCCTTCTCAGAAACATTCCTTACCCCACACACCGCTAACCAGTCAGCCCAGGCCTTACCGTGCGCCTGCCACGTCGCCGGTGCCACTGACGCACTCACGAGTGACATCAGCTGTTGGCTACTACTTGCCACAGGAACTGAGGGCATTCCAGCCCATCCAACACCGCCTCCGGATGTAACTCCCGAAATACCTGCCAATTAAAGCGAGAAAGAGCATCAGCGATCTGATTGTTCACTCCGGGAACATGCCTGGCCCTGAAATAAATGTTCCACTCCAAGCAACGAAGAACTAGATGTCGTAGCAACGCCAACACCGGAAGGGAAGAAGAAGACAAACAGTTAATACATTGAACAGTACTTAAATTATCCGACCAAAAACAAACATACTGGTTCGCTAAACGTCCTCCCCAAATCTCCACCGCCACTACTATGGGGAAGAGCTCCAACAGAGTAAGATTCTTGGTGAGACCCAATACCCGCCACTCTTCCGGCCAGGAAGACGCGCACCACTCCTTACCCAGTATTGTCCCAAAACCACAAGAACCCGCCGCATCCGACCACAATTCCAACTCAGAGTTCGACACCATCTCAGAAATAAAACAAGTATGTCCATTATAGGAACCCAAAAAGGAACTCCACAGCCTCAAGTCAGCCTTTAATGACTTCGTGAGATGAATGCAATGCCGAGGGGACTGGCTCCCCCGCGTAGCCAAAGATAGGCGCCGCGAAAAAACCCGACCCATAGGCATGACCCGACACGCAAAGCAGAGCAAACCCAGAAGGGACTGGAGCTGCCGTAAAGTCACCTTTTTTACCACCAAAAACCCCTCAATCAAGCCCATCAGGGTATTCAATTTGTCCGAAGGAAGACGAAACACCATGGCTACCGAATCAATTTCAATCCCTAAAAAGGAAAGACAAGTCACCGGACCCTCCGTCTTTTGCACCGAAATAGGAACCCCAAAACGAGCCTTTACCTCCAAAAATGTAGCCAGCAGGAACCGACAGCTGTCAATCTCCTGCGGACCCACAAAAAGGAAGTCGTCAAGATAGTGAATCACTGACGACAACCCAGATTCCACCCGAACCACCCATTCCAAGAAAGAGCTGAACATCTCGAAATAATGGCACGAAATGGAGCACCCCATAGGCAAACACATGTCATAGTAGAAAAGGCCCTTAAAGCAACCGCCAAGCAAATGAAAACAGTCAGGGTGGATGGGCAAAAGCCTAAACGCGGATTCAATATCCGATTTCGCCATAAGGGCACCCTGCCCCGCAGTCCTCACCAACGCCACAGCCCTATCAAAGGATACATATGTCACCGATGCTTCCTCATGAAGGATAGCATCATTTACAGACATACCCCGAGGATGAGACAAATGATGTATGAGGCGGAATTTTCCCTGCTCTTTTTTGGGAACCACACCCCACGGTGAAACCCTTAAATTAGAAAACGGAGGGGCAATAAAAGGTCCCGCCATCTTACCTGCGGTCACTTCCTTCTGCAACTTTGCTCCTAAAACTTCCGGATTTTCTCTGACAGACTTAAGGTTATCAGAGTAAACCGGGGCGATTTAAGAATAAATGGTATGAAGAAACCCTCAGAAAAACCTTTGCGTAAGGTCATCGCAGCCTCCCTATTGGGGTACCTGTCTAGCCACGGTGCCATCTCTACTACGCTGACTGGCGTCCTTTTGTTCAAAAACAGAAGGGATTCTTCCGGGCCTAACCTGGGACCTGTTAGGCTACTTTCACACTAGCGTTCGGAGCGGATCCGTCTGATGTTTCATCAGACGGATCCGCTCCTATAATGCAAACGCTTGCATCCGTTCAGAACGGATCCGTTTGCATAACAGTTTATTTCAGATCTGATTTTTCACTTCGGAAAACTCAGATCCGACAGTATATTCTAAACACAGAAGCGTTCCCATGGTGATGGGGACGCTTCAAGTTAGAATATACTGAGAACTGTGTACATGACTGTGTAGATGCTGCCAGGCAGCAGGGGGCAGACCCCCCCCCCTGTATTTAACTTATTGGTGGCCAGTGCGGCCCCCCCTCCCTCCCCAGTATTAATTGTAACCAGTGCGGCCCCCCTCCCTCTATATTCATCGGTGGCCAGTGCGGATATTAAATATGACCAGTGCGGTCTCCCCCTCCCTCCCTCCCCAGTATTAAATATGAGCAGTGCGGCCCCCCTCCCTCTATATTCATCGGTGGCCAGTGCGGATATTAAATATGAGCAGTGCGGTCTCTCCCTCCCTCCCTCCCCAGTATTAAATATGAGCAGTGCGGCCTCCCCCTCCCTCTATTCATTGGTGGCCAGTGCGGATTCAAAGTATTGTGATCAGTGTTCCTCTCCTCTCCTCCCCCCCCCCCCATCATTGGTGGCAGCGGAGAGTACCGATCGGAGTCCCAGTTTAAATCGCTGGGGCTCCGATCGGTTACCATGGCAGCCAAGACGCTATTGCAGTCTTGGCTGCCATGGTTACTTAGCAACAAATAGAATCATTATACTTACCTGAAGAGCTGCGATGTCTGTGACCGGCCGGGAGCTCCTCCTACTGGTAAAGTGACAGGTCTGTGCGGCGCATTGCCTATAGACCTGTCACTTACCAGTAGGAGGAGCTCCCGGCCGGTCACATAGATCGCAGCTCTTCAGGTAAGTATAATGCTGCTATTTGTTGCTAAGTAACCATGGCAGCCAAGACTGCAATAGCGTCTTGGCTGCCATGGTAACCGATCGGAGCCCCAGCGATTTAAACTGGGACTCCGATCGGTACTCTCCGCTGCCACCAATGATGGGGGGGGGGGGGAGAGGAGAGGCCGCACTGATCACAATACTTTGAATCCGCACTGGCCACCAATGAATAGAGGGAGGGGGAGGCCGCACTGCTCATATTTAATACTGGGGAGGGAGGGAGGGAGGGGGAGGCCGCACTGCTCATATTTAATACTGGGGAGGGAGGGAGGGGGAGACCGCACTGCTCATATTTAGTACTGGGGAGGGAGGGGGAGACCGCACTGGTCATATTTAGTACTGGGGAGGGAGGGAGGGGGAGACCGCACTGGTCATATTTAGTACTGGGGAGGGAGGGAGGGGGAGGCCGCACTGCTCATATTTAGTACTGGGGAGGGAGGGAGGGGGAGACCGCACTGGTCATATTTAGTACTGGGGAGGGAGGGAGGGGGAGACCGCACTGGTCATATTTAATATCCGCACTGGCCACCGATGAATATAGAGGGAGGGGGGCCGCACTGGTTACAATTAATACTGGGGAGGGAGGGGGGGCCCGCACTGGCCACCAATAAGTTGAATACAGGAGGGGGGGGTCTGCCCCCTGCTGCCTGGCAGCACCTGCCAGGCAGCAGGGGGCAGTCATGTACACAGTTCTCAGTATATTCTAACTTGAAGTGTCCCCATCACCATGGGAACGCCTCTGTGTTAGAATATACTGTCGGATTTGAGTTTCACGATGTAACTCAAATCCGATGGTATATTCTAACATAGAGGCGTTCCCATGGTGATGGGGACGCTTCAAGTTAAAATATACCATCGGATTGGAGAAAACTCCGATCTGATGGTATAATCCTGACTTTACATTGAAAGTCAATGGGGGACGGATCCGTTTGAAATTGCACCATATTGTGTCAATGTCAAACGGATCCGTCCCCATTGACTTGCATTGTAAGTCAGGACGGATCCGTTTGGCTCCGCACGGCCAGGCGGACACGAAAACGCTGCAAGCTGCGTTCGGGTGTCCGCCTGCTGAGCGGAGCGAAGGCCAAACGGTGCCAAACTGATGCATTCTGAGCGGATCCGCATCCACTCAGAATGCATTGGGGCAGTACGGATCCGTTCGGGGCCACTTGTGAGAGCCTTCAAACGGAACTCACAAGCGGAGCCCCAAACGCTAGTGTGAAAGTAGCCTTACATTTACCTGCTGCGTGAGGGCCCCCGCAAGCTGAGCATTCATGCTTATATTTGCACAAACCGGCATATTTGCAAAAACCTTCATTGAACAACCAGCACGCACCTGCTCGTCTAACGGCCACTGATCCCTGAGCTGTGGAGGCCCCGGAACCAGCGGCCACCCCTGGAAAGGAAGGGGGGCGCTGCGACACCATCAGTCGAAGCCATACATCTGTAGCCTTAACCCCCCATCCCAACTTCGGCTGCAGCGCCAAACGCCTCCTAAATTCTTCATCATACCTCCACCACGCACTGCCCCCATGAGCCTTATAAGCACTATATATAGTGTCCAGGTATATGAACAACTCGGCGCAGCGCTCAGGATGTCGCTGGCCTATAACACAACCCAAGACTGCGAACGCTTGTAACCAATTGTTCATGGTCCTAGACACTTTCATCCTTCTATCATACGGCTTATCTAAAAAACGTTTTTCTTTGATCACCGTGTGTTGGTCCACCGATATCAGAAACCAAATGTCGACATATTGGTTAGACCAAATCTTATCCTTCACTGCTTCCTCTAAATGCGAACCCAGAGGGCTAACCCCACAGAAAAATGAATCCTTGTGCACTCCCGCCAAAACCGGAGGGGAGGGCCTTTCCAAGGGGGGCGCCATTTCACCAGAAACTGGCCCGGCTACCGGTGCCACAGCCACTGAAGCTGCCGGTGACAATGAGGCTGGCAGTCTTTCTAATAAAGATTTTAATAACACTTCTAATCCAGCATTAGCCCCACTATTACCCCATGCCCCAGCAAATTGGTACTCACCGGCAAGAGAAGGAACTGGAGCCGCCACCGCAGGTACAGGCACAACATCCCTGTGAACCGCCAAATTCACCAGGCTAGCGGCCCTGGACACTTCAACCGGGACCGGCCTATCCCGTCGAGAACGCGGTGTGCGTACAGACTCCCCTGAGGCACCCGAAGACCCCTCTGAAGAGGACGGGGAGCGCCACCGAGAGGATCTGGACCGCCTACTATGCCTAGACGACCGGGACCCGCGCCGCGAACGGCGACTACGGCGTTCCCGCCGACCACTGCTCCTGCCATCCACCGATGAGGAGGGGGACACTGACACCTCCCTGCGCCTGTGTGAACGAACCTGGGAGGAAGAAACAGCAAGTGGCTGAGTTAATGGAAGGGGAGGGGGCAATTGAGAAGTACCCATCATATGAAAACTACCCACCATAGGGGGTGGCAGCGTAGGCCCATTCTGACCCGTCCCTGACCCTCCAGCCAAATCATGTCCCCTGTCCCCCTGCAAAGATACCGCCGGAGGTGGAGGAGGGAGGGGGGAAGTTAACTGAGGGGCCATCTGGGAATCCGGAGGGGTCATTTGAATATCCCCTTCATCCAGTGCACTGTTATTCGCCCCCATACTGTACACTCCAGTCGCCTGAATCGCCACTTGATGCTGTGACTGGAGCGGCAAAGCAGGCGGAAGGGGCGGAGCCATACTCCGGCGGCACGAGTCTAAACCCGGCCGCCGAACAGAAGCAGCGTGCCTGCGCATACTCACAGCGGCTGACGCAATGCCCAGGGAGGAGGGGGGCGAATGACCCAAGCGAGCCGGAGGCCGGTGAGTACGCAGCGAACGCGGCTCAGCCGGCCCGTCGCTTAAGGCAATGGGGGGGGGGGAACGGCCACAAGCGGTGCAGCCACCGCATCCATCACCACAGGCGCATGAGGGACGGAGGAAGCGGGAAAAGAGCGCAGCCAGCCTTCCCCTTCCTCGCTAAACCTAGCCAAGAGAGCCTCACGCAATTGAGCATCTCTTGTAGCCATTTCTCTTGGGGGACAGGCAGCTAGCAGACCTACCAGCTTGCCTTCTCCGAACAGAGGAAGAGGCAGGCGAAGAGCTGCCGCCTCCCCTTCCTCCTGCATAGCCACACCACCAATTCTCATTAACCCATTCCTTCCTTTCTTCCATCTGCCATATCCCTCTCCAGCAACCCATACCCAATATGGGCCCACTTACCACCTGGGGGAAGGGAAAAGGGGAACCATCAGTCCCTCATCACCCTCCTTATAACTGTCGGGCGCTCTCCAAAAGCTTTGTCAGCCTTGGAGGTGCTGACCTGCCCTGCAGCCAGTGTATAGTGTGAACGTGTGTTTAGCACGGCAGAGAGCATTATCCCAGGCCGCAGCCAATGTGGACAAGCTCACGTTTATCAAAATGAACCAGGCATGGATCCCAGAGGACTTGTCCGCACCTTGTGCAGAATAGACATTTATACCAGCCTCAACCATCCATTCTTTTATTCAAGTGCACTTATTCTTTGTATTATTTTGTTATATGTCCCAATATTTTGGGGGACTACTAATTGCCTACTCTTGACATGTGCACCTGTGTTGTAATTTTTATTGGTTTAAAATTTAACTTTTATTGGTTTGAAATAATAATAAATATTGAGCCATTTTTTATCTAACCTACTAATTTAAAACTATCTGGTACCAGCATCAATAGCTCACTAAGCAAGCTACCAGCAGTGAAATAATAGACAGCACAGACAGAAGATAGGCTACCACAAACAGTCAGACATTAAAGAAGTTAGACCATAGCGATAGCACCAACAGTAGACAGCAGGAATAAATAGCAATAGCTTCATAGGAACAGCTATACAGCAATTAAAAGCTACAATGTTGCAATAATTAAGCTACAGCAACCACCTATGGACAAACAGTAGCAAGCTGGTCGGTTCCTATGTATCTAACTGTCTGAGTCAGTGTATACCAGCCACAACTGCCCATATTACAACAAACAAAAGTACAGTTAGGTACCTAAATAGAAGGCAGCATGTATCAAAAGGCTGACTATTAAACAGCAACGCTAACCCTTCACTACTGCTGGCAATACAGTAAAAAAGTAATATAAAACAACAGGAAACATCATCTGGAGGTCCGGAGATAGTTTTAAATTAGTAGGTTAGATAAAAAATGGCTCAATATTTATTATTATTTCAAACCAATAAAAGTTAAATTTTAAACCAATAAAAATTACAACACAGGTGCACATGTCAAGAGTAGGCAATTAGTAGTCTATGACTAAATGTAAATACTATATAAGTGCCTCTACATGTGCAGGGTATATATCAGTGTAATATATGAATATTTTGGGGGATACCCCAATTAAAAAATAAAAAATTACACAAATCAGTGTTGGCTACCTATTCCTCCTTCACCGCCGCTTCCACCTACACCGCCACGTCAACTTACACCGCCACATCCACCCATCCACCGCCTCCTCAACCTCCTACTCCTAGATCCAGATTTTTATTTTTAATTTTTCTGTATTTTATGTTATTTTAAGTCATTTCCCTATCCACATTTGTTTGCAGAACAGTTGTCATGCTCTTAAGCACATTTTGATGCCTTTTGCAGTCCTCTAGCCCTTTCCAGGACTATTTTAGAGCCATTTTAGTGCCCAAAAGTTCGGGTCCCCATTGACTTCAATGGGGTTCGGGGTCAAGTTCAGGTCAAGTTCGGGTCCCGAACCCGAACTTTTTTTTCAAGTTCGGCCGAACCTGCCGAACCCGAACATCCAGGTGTCCGCTCAACTCTAGTTATGTGCTTTTATCTACTGTTTTATAATGTTCCTTGGATTACAAATATACCGTATTTTTCGCCGTATAAGACGCACTTTTGCAGCACGCCAGACCTGCAGGGTATTGGGAAGTGAGGTCACGGTTATGGGCAATCGAGGGTTGCTCACTGTATTGGAGAACCCTGGGCAGGCATGCGGCAGTGAAGGAGCGGTAGACACAGTTCCTCTGGGGCACACTCAGTATGTAGGGACCAGGCCTGATGGTGGATGAGGTGCCCTGGATGTTACAGGTATTTTGAGTGCCTGGGGCAAGGTCCCTTTTGGATTCGTGACGCCAGTGCCTGTAACGGTGGCACACCGATTTATAGTTGGAATAACTGAGGTACACAGATGGTATAGTGAACCAAACGTTGCTTTACTTAACAGTCCAACTTTGTACATACAGAAGGTAACACAGTCCTTTAGATCAAGTGCTTCACAAGCAGGCTTTATTCCACAAGATGGCAGGTATTGATCAAGCAAGATACTCAGAGGGTAAATCCACAACACACTCAGAATCAGGTCGTACCTTTCCTCGGAAATAGTGTACACTGTTATTTCTAGAACTCCTGTCTGGTTTCAGTCCCAAGGCCCGGATGCCTAAATGGTGGCTTAAATCCTTGGTATATATATATCTTCCTCTCGTATTAAATCCTTGCTTTGCTTTCTAAAGCATCTGCCTCTCAGTGTTACTTATCTTTGCTTGGATGATGAAGGACTGTGGGTTTCTCCCAGGAGGTTCTGTCCTGCAACTGGGGTGTCTTCAGAGCTAACTGAGGCTCTCTTGGACTACAGGCAGGCTAGGACTCTTCACTAGCCTCCTGCTCATAGCTAGCAGCCGGGGCTATCAAGCTGCATGTCAGGAGGAGGCCCTCAGCATATCTCTGGCTGGTGCCTTCTAACTTCTGTCTCTGCAGACTCCTGACTCTGAACTCCCTCTCCCTGTCTGGGCCTGAACATTTATACTAGGGGCTCGCTATCTCCCTCTAGTGTCTGGGATGTCTAACTACACCCAACTAGGCCTGCTAATCATTTACACAGGGGAACATTGCATATAAAAACACATTAGAAAATACATTAAATGCACACTTAAATATAACATTTCTGTCCCTTGTGAGTAGGAGTAACGCGCACACCAATTGACCCTTGTGTAGTGCCCACGCCTATCTAGTGGGACACTACACTTTTCCCCCCCAAAAGTGGGGGGAAATAGCAGTGCGTCTTATACGGTGAATGCTGCTGATTTTGCTGAGTTTTCAATTATACACCCGCCGCGATGCCGTGCGGCGGGTGTATCAGCTGTGAGGGAGGAGGGATTGGGGGCCGGCATCTGCTTTTATAATGACAACGGGGCCCGTGCAGTGACTGTATTCTACTACACGGGCCCCGCTCACTGTATAATCCTATGTCTAATAGTTAATTGTAATTGTATGTAATCGCATAAGGAGCGCTGTGTATTACCGGTACTTACAACTACAAGCGCTCGCCGCTAGGTAGGTAGCAGAGAGGAGGGAGGAGGCAGGCCGGGAGGACGGACGCTGGCAGCGTGAGTCATACGTCATGCGCCGCCCACTTTATGAATTAAGCAGGCGGCGTGGGCGCATGACGTATGACTCACGCTGCCAGCGTCCGTCCTCCCGGCCTGCCTCCTCCCTCCTCTCTGCTTCCTACCGAGCGGCGATCACTTGTAGTTGTAAGTACCGGTAATACACAGCGCTCCTTATGTGATTACATACAATTACAATTAACTATTAGACATAGGATTATACAGTGAGCGGGGCCCGTGTAGTAGAATAGTCACTGCACGGGCCCCGCTGTCATTATAAAAGCAGATGCTTGAGGGTCATTCACTACAGGGACACTTATGGAGGGGATCTGTGGATGACACATAGCATAAGATGCTATATATGTGTCATCCACAGATCCCCCCCATAACTGTCATACACAGATCCTCATAACAGTGCCATCCAGAGAGCCAAATAAGAGCTACCCACAGATCCCCCATAAGTGTCACCCACAGATCCCTCATAAGTGTCACCCACAGATCCCCCATAAGTGTAACCCACAGATCCCCCATAACAGTGCGTCACCCACAGATCCCCCATAAGTGTCACCCACAGATCCCCCATAAGTGTCACCCACAGATCCCCCATAACAGTGCGTCACCCACAGATCCCCCATAACAGTGCGCCATCCACAGATCCCCCATAACAGTGCCATCCACAGACCACAATTAGTTCAAAACCCACCAAAAGCACACCTTTTGGTTCAAAATATTTTTTTTCTTATTTTCCTCCTCAAAAACCTAGGTGCGTCTTATGGGCCGTTGCGTCTTATAGGGCGAAAAATACGGTACCTCCTATTGGATTACAATTAACTCTATTGTTTCCCGTGGATTACAAGTGACTTTTGTTTGTTTCCAGAGGATTCCAATCTTAAAGCACTTCAAAGAAAAGGGACGCAAGTCATATTTGAGCACATAATCATAATATTGATTACACTAATAAATGCATAATGTTTTTGCACTGTTTTTCCCAACATGTTTACAGGTTAAGCAACGTTAAATCACTTACAGGTATGCCCATTGTGTGTATTCTTTTCCAGGTGCCGCAATGTGAATCTATGCACTTTTTTGTGAAATTGCACTTACTTTGCACTTAGCCAGATCTGTAGCACCTTTCTTTTGTGTCACTTTGCTTTACAGCTCTGTTTTCTTTAAACTGACTGCCTCTGAGGGCGCTAATACTAATGGCCTACTCTTGGTGCGCGGATAGGAAACTACAAGAAAACCCCACTACTTCGGGAATGGCTTGGGGAATAATATACCCCTCCTTCCTGTTTGTTATATTTGCCAGGTTTTGTACTGCGACTACTAAACCACCATCCTGGTGTGTCTTCCAGGAGCTTCATGGGATTATTATACCCTCCTCCTGTGACTGCCAGAAGCATTTGGAGAAGCTGATGCCTCCCCCTTCTGTGTCTTTGCCTAAGGTATGGTGCCTCCACCTTAGAGACATTTAGCTAACTACAGTCACCATAGTGATCGTGCTATAAGCCTAAATTTTTACTTTGGTGCAGGGAAGGGAATACAGGATAAAGCCACCCTTCAATTTGCGGGCATTTCATTACACAATGGTGGGACTACAGAGTAAAGACACCCCATGCTTCCTTTGGTGTTTACAGAGCTCAGAACACTTCAAAGTTAGTCAGTAATGATTGCTTAGTGCAGACCTTTGGTTCACTGGGTATACCGAAAGGGAAACTGTTAATAAGACACCCTACTCATGCGGGCAGGAACCTTGGGGTAGCAGTTTTATGTTTGTCTTTGTTTGTCTTATGTGTACTACATGCAGCACTTTGTATTTAATTGGGTACCCCAGAGCTCATTTCCCTCATCCTAAGCACAAGCCGAGAGCGGCTTGACTCAAAGTAAGGGGGAATGTAACACCACAGAGTTGTGTTACTACACGTCGCTACTATCTTCTGAGAGCCTGTATTTTGATGTCATCTGAAGTAATTTACAGTTTGTCCTCCACAAATGTGCATCTAAAACCATGTTAAACACAATTGTTCCTGTAATTTTCCTGGATACCAGTAGGTGGCCAGAGACCAAATACTGTATACTGCTTGGATACAAGTTATGTCAAGTAAAGAAATGTTTGAACTTCATTTAAAGGTCTGGACATCATTTCTGCTGCAAAATTCCTCTATTACTCCTACTATCACTACACTCAAATTTATTGCAAGTGAGCCAGGAGCCAGGAGTCCGGCCGTACCCAGGTAGGAGACATCGTTGACACAATTATCACTACCCTACAGAGACATTATAGGCCATTACACCACTCTGGATTCCTAATCTGGGACTTGTGTTATAACACCTTGTAAGGGCCCTGGGACAGTACCCTGCTCACACTGAAACTGGCGTCATGAACAAATACAGACTATTATCCACCTGACCCGGCCACTGCATTAAAGTGGCATCAGCGAACCCGTTCCTGCTCACTGCATATTCTTATGGTTCAGAGCAGGAAGGGGTTAATAGTGCTCCTCAACTACTACTATTAGTATTACTCATCCTCCTGTGCTATGACTATATATAACCAACACTTCTATGGCTATGATACAACTACCACCAGTACTACTACCCCCAGGCATGTCGATATAGGATCTGTGGTAGTCTGTATGAAAATAAGACGGGATGTCCAGCTTTCCAAAAAAGACTTTGTTCTTTATTCCAAAATAACACAGGATAAAAAACAATCCAACACGGCAAGCAGGTCTACATGTTTCGGATGCTCTAATACTGATCCTTATTCATGACACAATGGTTGCTGAATGGCTACATACTTAAATAGCTGAACTTCCTAGCACTCGCAGGTGGTTTGGATTAGCAGGAGTGGACACACAAATTGGGTTCCGCCTACTATCCAAATGCCATGTGAGTATAAGAGCAAAGATACACATAGAAATAAATAGTTGGATATGTCAAAAAACACATAAACTGTTTTAAAAGTATATCTGAGCAAAGATCAGTAATGCAGGATTAGATCATGTTTGCGATTTAACCCTGCTGGGACTCGGGAACCCATACAAAAAATCCAGTAGGACTCCCTGTTAAGGAGCTTACGCTTATAGTCACCACCTCTGGCAGGAGGATTAACCCTTTCTAGGGCCTGAACCTGAAAACCTGCGGTATCTCCCTGATGGGAGACCGCGAAATGTAGACTGGCCGCTGAAACATTTCTCTCTCTGGTATGTGGGATGTCTGAAAGGTGTTTACAGATTCTGACTTTTAAACTATTGGTTGTGCATCCAATATATTGCAGACTGCATATAGAGCAAGTAATGCCGTACACCGCATGGTTCGTGTTGCAATTTACATATTGTTTGTTATTAGAGGAGTTGTGAGTTGCTGTTGAAACAACTGCTGAACCTGTTTTAATGTAATTGCAGCGCGTACAGATGCGGTGGCCGCATTTAAATGTGCCTTTGTGTCTCAGCCAAGCACTTTTTTCTTTTTTACTGGTGTCACTATCAATGAAAAGACTTGGGCTAATTTTTTGCGCAATAGTCGGTGCGCGACGTGCAATGCATCTGACACCTGCTGAGCTGATGTCAGACCACTGTTCGTCACAATTTAGAACAGATAGATGTTTAGTGACTATGGCGTAAATTTGTGAAAATTCCAAACTATAGTTTGGTGACAAAACAGGGAACATTTTTTGTGGTTGCATTGGTTTGTCTATTTATACATGAGAGTGCGTCGGGTTGCGCTTTTTACGGAAAAACAAGCCTGTCTCTGGGTCTATTAAATATGTTGGCCCTAGCTCGATCTAATGTCCAAGGAGGGTACCTGCGCTCCGCAAGTCTCATGGCCACTATCTCCATCTCCATTTTTAATTTGTCATCTTTAGAACAATTTCTTTTGGCCCGAATAAATTGCCCTTTAGGGATATTACGGACCACATGTGGAGGATGGCAAGATGGGGCCATGAGAGTTGTGTTACCTGACGTGTCCTTGCGATAGGTGCTGGAGTGGACTTGGTGAGTCGCAGAGTCACCCTCCAAAGAAAGATCAAGGAAGGCAATGGTGGTAATGTCGTGTAAAATAGTGAATTTTAGACAGCAATGGTTATTATTGAGAAAGGTCCCAAAAGATGGCACTGCCGCAGAATTGCCTGACCACATGAACAGCAGGTCATCGATATAGCGGCCGTACCATCTCAGGGAGCCACTCCAAGGATTATCAGCTGAAAATAAAAAGTGACATTCCCACCATGCCATATAAATGTTTGCCATGGAGGGCGAAAATTTCGTCCCCATGGAAACTCCTGTCAATTGCAAGCAGTAACGTTGAGAGAACATAAAGACATTACGTTTTAACAGAAAAAGCACAACCCGACAAACAAAATCCTGGAAAGTAGGAGAAAAGTCAGAATAGACATTCAAAAACCAAGCTAAGGAAACCATAGCCAAATTGTGAGGGATGACCGTATATAAGGATGTAACATCCGCTGTGATCCAAGAGAAGTGCTGTTCCCATCTAAAATCATAAAATGCTTGCAGCACCGCTCTAGTATCCTGCAGATAGCCAGGTATGGATTGAACCAGCGGCTGGAGGATACTGTCTACCCAGGCGGACAATATCTCTGTGAAGGAGCCTATGCCAGCGACTATGGGCCTCATGGCTGGAGGGAAACCTCCCTTATGAATTTTTGGTAGGGAATGGAAAATTGGAACCACTGGATGTGGGATAAATATATAGTCCAGTTGTTTTTGGTTAATGAAACCATGTTCCAAGCCATGAGTCAATAGTCGCAGCATCTCCTGTTGATAAATGGGGGTGGGGTTGTGGTCGAGCTCAAGGTAGGTACTATTATCCTCTAACATAGCTTGGTTTTGCATTTTGTAAATGTAACTATATAACCAACACTTCTATGGCTATGATACAACTACCACCAGTACTACTACCCCCAGGCATGTCGGTATAGGATCTGTGGTAGGTACCGGTGGGACATGGTAGGTTGGGGCATGTTACAGGTTTGCATTGAGGTCCAGGAGCTTTATGTTACTCCACTACTACTACTGTAATGGCTCCTCTATTGCTACACCCCTTCTCTTTTATACTTTTACTACTCAGTTATTGCTACTAACACTTCCAGTACTTATTACCTTTGATATTCTGGTGGACACCTGACCATATTGGGAGGGTGTACAGGGACTGTGGGTCCCTCTTCCCCTTTTCCTAGGTCCCCTATCCTTGTTTAGGGCCCCATTCGTTTGGGTTAGGGTTCTGGTGCATTGGGGGTTAATGGTTGCATCCTGCCGGCAGGAAGGGGCGTGCTGCTGAGTGCCCCTTTATAAGGCTCTGCGTCCCCTCCCTCTTCCTCTTTGCAGAAGCGCTGTGTGTCTGGTAAGATCAGCGTTCCGTCTGACAAGAGGCATGGATCCCTTGAGGGATATGTTTATGGCCCGTATGGCGGAGGGGGGTGAGGACTGGCTGCGTTCATTTCTTTGCAGCCTCGGATCCCCCCTGTCGTCTGCCCCTGGCCTTGCTGTGACAGCCGGTGGCGATTCTGAGACGCCCCCTAATTCTGGAGCTCATTCGGGGGGTCGGCGGTCTTCTCGCAATAGCCGCCCCCCCTGTTAGACTGGGGCATAGCCCTCCCCCTTCCTCGCTGCGTACCTTAAGCACTGTGCGTGCAGCTGTGATCCCGGCTGGCCAGCGCTTCTCTGCTGTGCCGACCTGCACTTCCGGTTGCTGTATATTTGCCGGCAGTGCGGCGCGAATTACATGATCTCAGTATGGGGGCGAATGTTAGCAGCCCTCCCTCTGGGGATTCGCCACCTAACCCCCCTAGTTCTCAGCCCCCACCTCTCCCAACCCCCCTGCTGTTATTGAGCAAGGGGTGGACGTACCCACTGTGTCATCTGCCCTGGTGGGGGGCATTATGAACTTGCCTGCTGCTGTGGGTGCTAATATGAATGCTCCTCAAGTAGCTGCTGCAGGGGCTCCTGTCCAGCAGCCTCAGGCCACCCCTTCTGTCACTAGGCGGTCACACTGGCGCAGAGTGGGATCTGATTCATTATCCTCCTCTGTTAAGAGCCGGAGGCGGAGTCGGCGGGGATCGCGTAGGCGTCAGTCCCGTCGCCGGTCTGGCGATTCGCGGTGGAGTAGACGCTCCAGATCTTCTAGGTGGCGGTCCCCATCCTCCTCTGAGGGGTCCTCCGCTGCTTCAGGAGAGTCTGGTCGGGTTTTGCACAAGACACGCAAGAGGCGGATGCCTAGCCATTCTTCCAGGGTTGATAGCCTGGTTCCAGTGACCTTTCCACAACCTGAAGTTGCTGCGCCGAATCCTGTGGCGGAGCAGATTCCTTCTACGTCCGGTGAGTACCAGTTCACGGGGGCGTGGGGATCGGGCAGTGGGGGTTCTGATACAGCAGCGTTGTTAAAAGCGCTGTTGGAGAAGTTTAGTCAGCCCCCGCTAAGCCAGCCTACACCCCCACCTCCTCCCCCGGTCAAACCGGTGCCAGCATTAGCTAGTGTTTATAAGGATTCTTGTTTCTGTGGAGTTAGCTCGCTAGGAGCCCATTTAGAGGAGGCGGTTAGGGAGAAGGTTTGGGCCAATCAGTATATAGATATCTGGTCCCTCGTATCTGTGGACCAACACACGGTGGATAAGGAGAGGCGCTTCCCGGAGAAGCCGTATGAGCGAAGGCCGAAAGTGGCAAAGACAATGAATAATTGGTTGCAAGCCTTTTCGGTTTTGGGTTGTGTCATGGGTCAGCGCCACCCCGAACGCTGTTCGGAATTGTTTATATACCAGGACGTCATTTACAGCGCTTATAAAAGCCACGGTGGCTCCGCATGGTGGCGTTATGATGAGGAGTTTAGGCACCGCTTAGCATTGCAGCCGGATTTGGGTTGGGGTGTTAAGGCCACGGATGTCTGGCTTAGGTTGATGGTGGGGCAGAAACCTCCCCCCTTTTCGGGGGTGGCCGCTGGACCAGGGGGGTCTTCTTCCCCGGGCCCGGTGGCCGTCCGCCGACCAGGGTCATGTTGGTTGATCAATGAAGGTAATTGCAGGTTTGCGGGGTTGTGTAGATTTAAGCATGAGTGCTCCGCATGTGGTGGCCCCCATTCAGCCAATAAGTGTTCCCGCCCTCCCATTAGACCCCCCAAACCGGGCGAGCAGGGTTTGCTTAAGAACTCCTGTGAGCGTAGCAAAGATGTCCCCCTGGCTAGACAGTTACCCCAATAGGCAGGCGGCCGAGCAGCTGAGGGCGGGGTTTTCAGAGGGGTTCTTTATTCTGTTTATCTTGAGTCGTTGTCCGGTCTTGTCAGATAATCTGAGGTCTGCTCGTGATTTCCCGGATGTTCTCAGGGAGAAAGTTGTGAAAGAGGTGGAATTGGGGCGTATGAGGGGCCCGTTTATTGAGTTACCTTTCCCCAACCTGAGGGTTTCTCCGCTGGGGGTGGTCCCTAAAAAGGAGGCGGGTAAGTTTCTGTTGATACACCATCTGTCTTATTCCAAGGGCTCGTCTGTGAATGATGCCATCTACCCCGGAGGATGCGTCAGTGTCATATGTGTCATTTGACAGGCAGTAGAGTTGGTTAAGGGAAGCCGGTAGGGGGGCTCTCTTGGCAAAATCAGACCTAGAGTCGGCGTTCCGCCTCCTTCGGTTCAACCTGATTGTTTTCATTTGCTAGGTTGCCGTGTAGATGTTTGTTCTTACTACGACACGTGTCTCCCAATTGGGAATGTTCTATATCGTGTCATTATTTTGAGATGTTCGGAATCCTTTTTGGAATGGTTGTTCGTTACGACACTGGGTCTACATCTATTTTAATTACTAGATGACTTTCTGTTTGTTTCCCCCGGTCCGGAGGGCGGTTGTCGATTCCTGTTAGACAACTTTCTGACGAGGATGTCCTCAGTTGGGGTTCCCATTTCGGTTTGACGAAACGGAGGGTCCTGTGACACGTTGTCTTTCCTGGGGTTTGAGATTGACACGATGGAGATGGTCTTTAGACTTCCCGCCGAGAAGCTTCAGAAGCTTCTTGGCTTGATTGACGGTTTCAGCTTCCAGTCCCTTGTTAGGTCTTCTGTGCTTTGCGTGCAGAGTGATGCCCCATGGGGGGCGTTTTTGCACGGCGTTTGTCGTTGGCTTCGTGTGGTGTCAAAGCCCTTGTCATCATATCAGGCTTACTAGGTCCCTGAAAGAGGATTTAAAGGTTTGGAGATCTTTTTTGCTGGCTTTTAATGGGCATACGTGTTATATGTCTTAAGTGGTTCCTAATTCGGAATTGTGTCCTGCTTTTCCGATGCGCGGGATCCTGTGGTTTCGGCGCCATTTTTTGGGAACGAGTGGTGTGCTGCCTCATGGCCGGTGGTCGTGGTCTTCCTCTGGGTTGTGCCGGAACTCACGTTGCTAGAACTGTTCCCTATTATTGTGGCGGTAGAGCTTTGGGTAGGAGTTTATCCAATAGACATGTTTCGTTTTTGGACGGATTATCTGTCGGTGGTTTATGGTATTAACAGTCTTTCTTCTCCTCTTCCCTCCCGGTTTTGTCATTGCTACGGCATTTGGTGCTTAGGTGTCTCGAGTTTAACATCTATTTCAGGGCTCGTCATGTTCCGGGGGTAGAAAATAGGATTGCTGATGCTCTTTCCCGTTTTCATTGGCAGGAGTTTCGGTCCCTTCACCCGGAGGCAGATCTGGAAGGCAAGGAGTGCCCGCAGCACCTATGGCTCTTGGTGGACGACAATTAATGCCGCTGATTCAGGCTTCGGTTTCCCCTGCAACTTGGCAGGCGCCATGGTAAGCATGGGGGGACTGGGAGAGCATGGTGGGAGGGAGAGATGTGGCGTCCAGTGATGATCTCCGCCTTGAGGTAACGGTTGAATGGTTGTTGCAATTGCGCGCTAGCGGGGTGTCAGCTTCGGTGGCGCAGCGTAGATTGTCAGGGGTTGCCTTCCATTTTAAGTTGGCCGGATGTTACTAAGAGATTCATTATACGCCAGGCTCTTCGGGGGTGGAGGAAGGAACTTGTATACCGTGAATGTAGGCGTCCGGTATCATTTAACCTGTTAGGCAGACTCATTGCTAAGCTTTCTGACGTCTGCCGGTCCCCGTTCGAGGTTGCGTTGTTTTCTGCTAGTTTCAGTATAGCATTCTTTGCAGCGTTACGGATCGGCGAGCTGGTTGCTCCGTCTGGTAGCAGACCATGTGGCCTTTCTTGTGCTGACGTGGTCCTGGGTAATGGCGCATTGAGGATCAGGGTGAGTCGCTCCAAGATGGACCAGTTTGGTAGTGGGTCATGGATCCCCCTTCACCCGGTTCCCGGTGTGTCATGCCGGTTCGGCTGACGTCCTAATTATAGCTCCATGCGAGGTCCGGGCCATACCTTTTTGGCGCATGCTGATGGCTCCCCTCTGACTAAGTTCCAGTTCACTTCGGTTTTTAAGTCATGTCTGGAGTTGTCTGGTATGAATCCCAGGGAATTTGGCACTCATTCTTTTCGAATTGGGGCGGCGACGGAAGCCGCTAGGGCGGGTTTGCCAGAGGCTGAGGTCATGAGGATTGGTAGGTGGAAGTCTGCTTGTTTTGCGAGATATATTAGACGGACCTGTTATAGAACAGTAAGAATGGAAAGAGACTAGGTATATGTATAAAAAAATAAAAATAAAAAATAAAAAAGAATAATACATGCTTCGAGGTTTAATGGTTTGTTTCTTCACAGGCGCAGTAGGTCAGACGGTGTGGATGGTGGGTCATTCCTACATTTTCTGGGCAGCGCAGAGAGCCGAATGTCGACCCGGCGGGAGATCCCTGGGCTTCAGTGATGTGAGAGTGTCGTGGAGGGGTATCCGGGGCCTCAGATGGTCCCAGCTGTTGTCACAGGTGGTGGAAATTGGCACGCAGGCTAGTGGTCCTGTTGTGTTGGTTGTCCACGCGGGGGGCAACGACATCGGGTCAGTGCCGTTGCTTGAGCTCTTGACGCTCATGCGGGCTGATTTTGGAACGTTTTCCATCTTTTTCCGGGAGGTCATTTTAGTTGTCGGTCGGGAGATTGTGCCGTGGGCGGTATGGACAAAGTGGTAGGGATGGTGAGGCCATCGAGAAGTGCAGGCGGACGGTGAATGCTCGCATGTCCCGTTTTGTTAGATCCCGCGGGGGAGTAGTTGTTCGTCATCGGCAGTGGAGGGGGACAATCGATCATTGATGAGGCCGGATGGTGTCCACTTGTCCGATATCGGCCTGGACATTTTTCTCTCTGGTATCCAGGACGGGATTGAACAGGCCATGTTCTTGTTGGGTGGTGGTCGGAGCCCCGTGTGAGGTTGGGTCTCCTCCGTGGCGGCTGGTAAAGAGAGTTGGTTACTGAGCAGGTGAAACTGGCGTAATCCGCCCGCTGGGAGTCCAGCGGCTGGCGGATCGCACGGGCTCAGCTATGGTTATGCCGTTTAAAGAATTAGCTGTGGCCCCGACTAGCCACCCAACAAAATTGTTAAATAAAAGTTATAAACGTGACAAGGTTGTCTGTGTCATTTGTGGTGGGAGGGCATGTCGGGGCCAAGGGTTAGATGGTTCCCTCACCCCTTCTCCTTTCCTGAAAGTGACTACCAACAGTCATCTCAGTGTAGAAATACTGGGGATTTTTATTTTCCATTAGTCTGAGTTCCCCAGAATTTGATTTGTGTTGTGGAAGTGATGAGAAAATTATGTGAAATTCTTCCGCTCCAGGGCTATGGTGTAACAAAGCTGTTTTTTCCTGAATATTACACCAGACGTGTAATAATAAAATAAACAGTTGTCATTTAAAGGGGAAATGTCCGATTTATTGTATCTCTGTAGAAAACACAATGATTTGATTTGAAATGTTTATGACCATCTGTCGGTCATCTGCTCCCCATGGTTTTTGTGCCATCAGTCGTGTGGTTTTTATTAACCTGCTCCCTCCTGGCATTGTGCTTAATGTGCTGAGGACACCTAGCAGCTACGTTATTTGCTTCCTTTTTTTACTTCTCTATTATCCCATTACTGGAGTATTACCCTGAAGTCTTTAGCGCCAAGCAGTCACCCAGGCTGAGTGACAGCATCATTCTACAGTAATGAGAACATTTGTCTACCCCATGTTCAAGACTGTTTACCGCCTGTCCACCTTTGGAACTGTAAAGGGGGAATATTAATCACCAATCTTTATGCAAATATTGATAATTAATATTCATAAATAGGAAGAGCCGTCTATTGATGACTCCGCCTATTCATACCTTTATATAACAATAATACAATACCTTGCCTTTACCTTACGCTAACCACTAAACTAACTGCATGCACCTTACTGAACTAACTATCGCCAATGACTACACGTTACACAGATAGTTACTAGTAAAACAAGATATTTATTAACACCTAGTACACTAAGCACGCAGTACACTAATACAGCACTAAATATACAGTACTCAACTACACTACACGTTCCCAGATTCCACCCACAGACTAACTATACAATACACACATACAAATATTAGCAGCCCACCCACCTGATACTACTTACTGTCTCTATGGGGTACGACGAGGGTTAACGGTGGCCTAGCAGGGATGTATGCAGGTCACAGACACAAAACAGGGTTACACGCAATGTAAGGGTAATACCCTGCAAGTGTACAGATAGGGGGTTTATAGATCGTTGGTGGAGCAGGGTGGGTGAGGGTTAATAAAGGTCAGGGACTAATCAGGGGAGCCAGGGGAATAGGGATATGGGTATGCAGGGGTTGACCAGGGGACTCAGGGGTAGTGACTAATCAGGGGAGCCAGGGGAGTAGGGATATGGGTATGCAGGGGTTAACCAGGGGACTCAGGGGTAGTGAGGGTTAATATAAGGGTTGGTGGTATAAGGGTATATAAGGGTATAAGTCGTTGGTGGTATAAGGGTTAATATAAGGGTATATAAGGGTATATAGAAGTCGTTGGTGGTATAAGGGTTAATAGGGGATGATACGTAGCGCTTAGTTGCTCTTTCGTCTAAGGGGATGCTCGTTATCCAGGAGTTGATTCTCTTCAGGTGGGGGGCGGCTCAGCTACTCTCCCTAGTGCCAGGTCCGCCGGATATTTATCTCCGGCGGCCCGCATTGCCGCGACACCATTGGAGACACGTGGGCTGGCGCAGTGAGATGATGTCACTGTGCCGGCCCGTGCGTCTCCTGAACGAGCGCATTGGGGCCGTGCTTACATGCCAACAGGCGGGGGAAGCCTTTGATGCGCATAATAGAAGGAGGGGAGGCTTCTCCCTTCCTTCTATCATGTATAATTACCTCCAGCAGCGCTGGAGACAATTATATCAAAGGGCTCAGATTCTGTGGAATCCGAGTCCTTTGTAGTTATCAGGATGACCGGACCTTAGTCCGGTCATTCTGATGTAATCAACCAGATTACATCTGTGTGAATGCTTGGGGGACATTCACACCGATGCATCTGGTTTCAGGTGTAGGGAGGGGGGGGGGGAATAGGTATTTTATACAAATATATTCATGGAAGGGGAACTAATATTCTAAGGGGACACAGAGTTACCTATATATTCTAAGGGGGATATATACACTGCGTGCAGAATTATTAGACAAATGAGTATTTTGACCACATCATCCTCTTTATTCATGTTGTCTTACTCCAAGCTGTATAGGCTCGAAAGCCTACTACCAATTAAGCATATTAGGTGATGTGCATCTCTGTAATGAGAAGGGGTGTGGTCTAATTACATCAACACCCTATATTAGGTGTGCATAATTATTAGGCAACTTCCTTTCCTTTGGCAAAATGGGTCAAAAGAAGGACTTGACAGGCTCAGAAAAGTCAAAAATAGTGAGATATCTTGCAGAGGGATGCAGCACTCTTAAAATTGCAAAGCTTCTGAAGCGTGATCATCGAACAATCAAGCGTTTCATTCAAAATAGTCAACAGGGTCGCAAGAAGCGTGTGGAAAAACCAAGGCGCAAAATGACTGCCCATGAACTGAGAAAAGTCAAGCGTGCTGCTGCCAAGATGTCACTTGCCACCAGTTTGGCCATATTTCAGAGCTGCAACATCACTGGAGTGCCCAAAAGCACAAGGTGTGCAATACTCAGAGACGTGGCCAAGGTAAGAAAGGCTGAAAGACGACCACCACTGAACAAGACACACAAGCTGAAACGTCAAGACTGGGCCAAGAAATATCTCAAGACTGATTTTTCTAAGGTTTTATGGACTGATGAAATGAGAGTGAGTCTTGATGGGCCAGATGGATGGGCCCGTGGCTGGATTGGTAAAGGGCAGAGAGCTCCAGTCCGACTCAGACTCCAGCAAGGTGGAGGTGGAGTACTGGTTTGGGCTGGTATCATCAAAGATGAGCTTGTGGGGCCTTTTCGGGTTGAGGATGGAGTCAAGCTCAACTCCCAGTCCTACTGCCAGTTTCTGGAAGACACCTTCTTCAAGCAGTGGTACAGGAAGAAGTCTGCATCCTTCAAGAAAAACATGATTTTCATGCAGGACAATGCTCCATCACACGCGTCCAAGTACTCCACAGCGTGGCTGGCAAGAAAGGGTATAAAAGAAGAAAATCTAATGACATGGCCTCCTTGTTCACCTGATCTGAACCCCATTGAGAACCTGTGGTCCATCATCAAATGTGAGATTTACAAGGAAGGAAAACAGTACACCTCTCTGAGCAGTGTCTGGGAGGCTGTGGTTGCTGCTGCACGCAATGTTGATGGTGAACAGATCAAAACACTGACAGAATCCATGGATGGCAGGCTTTTGAGTGTCCTTGCAAAGAAAGGTGGCTATATTGGTCACCGATTTGTTTTTGTTTTGTTTTTGAATGTCAGAAATGTATATTTGTGAATGTTGAGATGTTATATTGGTTTCACTGGTAAAAATAAATAATTGAAATGGGTATATATTTGTTTTTTGTTAAGTTGCCTAATAATTATGCACAGTAATAGTTACCTGCACACACAGATATCCCCCTAAAATAGCTAAAACTAAAAACAAACTAAAAACGACTTCCAAAAATATTCAGCTTTGATATTAATGAGTTTTTTGGGTTCATTGAGAACATGGTTGTTGTTCAATAATAAAATTAATCCTCAAAAATACAACTTGCCTAATAATTCTGCACTCCCTGTATATATATATATATATATATATAAGGGGTCACAGTCTAAAGGGGGTACCTATTTCCCACAGGGGCCACCATGAGTCCCTGTGGACACCCATGGGCAGACGTGCACAGATGCTGGGCACATCTGTGCACATCATCCCAGGATATGGTGGTCAATGTATGCATGTATACCATACATGCATGTACGTGTTTGCATGCATGCATGGGTATATATGCATACGTCTCAACCCTTCCTCAACAGGAACTAATTAGAAGGATGGATGTGACCCGAAGCTTCATTCTCTAGCCCGGGCCCATCCCATGACCCCAGTGGCCTGGGTGCATCTCATGGTAGCCAACAGCCTTCCCATCCCAATTGTAGGGATGATGCGAGTGGACACTCCGGCTTGGAGACACAAATTAGGCAAGATGGTAGCTGTGGAGGAGAGTGTCACCGACTTCTGAATCTCAGAAGGATCATAAATGGGAGATAGGTGGACTAATGGCAAGTGAGTTGCGGCCAAAGTACTGAAAGTATTTGTCAAGTCAGCAAGCACCACAAATAGCTGGGCAGGTGGTCTAAAAGTACCAACTGGCCACAAATTGCCCTTAACAGCTGGCCCCACTCGAGAATTACAAGGAGCCACAAAGATATTCACAATAGCTTGACCCCTATGTACTGTCCAAGTTGACCACGTACCACTGGTGAACATCAAGCTAGAGGTGACCATTGGACTTCGTAAGATAAAAGCACAAGTGTTCCTTAAAGAAAACAAAATCCCACAAGAGCAATGCTGAAACTGCTACCCTCTTCAGTCATCATGTCCATTCAAGGCTAAGGCCTGTATTACACCAACAGAGTACGTGACAGATTTTCTGACTAATCATAGGTCAGATGGCTGTTTACACACACAGATCATTTGCTATACACACCATCTATTGATCTGATTGGACAAATATTGGTCAGATAATCTGTTGGTGTAATATAGTCCTAAGTTGTCCTTCAGTCAATAAAGAAGAGTGGTCAAGGTGTTAGGACTTCATCCTGACACTTTTTCCTGGGAATAAGATGGCCTTTGGGTGAACCCATTCCCTAGAACATGAAATCTTTATTACTATATCTCTGTAGCACTCTATCAAGAAACTAAGTTGCTCCTAAAATGGATGTTGTATCACCACAGGATCAGACAGAGCAAGAGTCCATGTGCGTCCATCAGAAGAAAGAGGGAAACCTGCAGTTCTGTGTGGTATGCCTACCCACTACCAAGTGTTAAGGGCTCCTTAGTGACACTGGGACATGCCATGTATTTTACTACCTTTGGCTGGGACAGTGGATACTGGTGGGTGCTTGTTGACTCAGAAAGATCAAAAAAAGACTGCCTCCATCACACCAATTGGGCAGTGCAAGCTTCTGTTCATGCCCTTTGGCCTCACAAATGCCTCAGCATCCTTGACGACCCTGGATGGGGCTGCGTCTGTTAAAGCTTAATTCTGAACTCTTCTTGATCAACAGGTATCTGGTAAATCTCATCATCTTCCCAAATACATTTGATGAGCATTTACATTTTCCAATAATAAGAATGATTTGTAAAGGACTTTGCAAGGCTGACCTCACCTCTGTGTGCCCTCTTAAATGGGGAACACTCATGTCTATCAAGAAGAAAACCATCATGTGGGTTGACGAGAACCTGGTCCTTGGAGAGTTGAAGACACTATGCTCCGTATGCTTAGGACAACTACACAAAGACTTTTGTACTGTATATTAAAAGGGGTTTGAAAGAGCTGAGCACAGGTTTTGACCAAGCTCAAGATTGCTGGAAGTAAACTTTGCCAGCAAATTGCTGAGGGATGGGGAGAAGAACCATGAAAACTACAGATCATTCACGTTGCAATTGTTGTCCATAGTTTGGACAGTTCATGAATAGTGTGCTGACTACCTCCCAAGAGACAAATTTGACCACAAACCCTTAGTGCACCAGGCCAAATAGTAGCCATGCAACATCAATGGTGGGGAAGGTGAGAAAGTTTAAGATACCACCCAAGCTGAGTCCAGACAAACACTGAGTGGACCACCAAAGACTGAAGAACCAAGCAACAACAGGCAAGAAAAGACTGTAAGGAGGGGTATCATAGTGGAGCAACATCACAGCTGGAAGGAGAGATGGTTGAGCCTGGATATTCTAAAGTCTGGCCTTCTACAAAAAGGAAGCTCAAGCAGCTACTATGGCATTCAAGAGAAGGGAAAACACCTCAGAACCTCTCGGCCTTCTGCAGCTATGGACAGGACTCATTACATGTAAAGCAAAGTGACAGTGACAATTATTGTAATCTCTATGAACCTATGTAAATGCTGAAATGGTAGTTGTAAATACGAAATCTATCACAGAAGCCAACTACCTAAAATATAACTTTTAATCAAAATCGGCTAAAAATAAACACATATGGTCCCTCACTTGGGGACTGATAGACAAACAGAAGACATACACAGAAAAATAGAGCCATAAGGAGGACCAGGTCAAGGTGGGCCAATATAATGATATGGTGGGGCCAGACACATATGGGTCACTGAATGTATCCCTGTGACGTCCCTATGTTATACTCAGCCCGGAGATGAACCCTGATGGTGGGAACACTCCGTCCCCGTACCTAACCTAATTGTCCTTAAGAAAGCCCTAATCTCAGAGAAAGACCCATATGGATGTTCGGGTCCTGAGATATCCACTATACAAACAAATAATGTCCTATCAGACAATCCAGGGGGATATCTGGATGTAAAGAAACAGAGTCACCACTTATACAGATACCTACAAGGTAGCGCTCTAAAACCAGGTCTCGACGCGTTTCCCCTCAACAATATGGTTCATCAGGAGACCAGTAACATTATGATAGGTTATGATACACACACAATGTATAGAAAATAAGTTGCCTTGTGAATCCAATGACAACAATGGTTTTTCAATACAGGGACCGTATCAGGACTTAATCCATGTTCACGGTCAAACCAACCAAAACAAAGAAAAACCAAAATAACTGGAGCACTGCCATGCGGCACCGCACTGTCTGAATTGAAGCAGAAAAGCTAGCATCACATAGAAGGACCATTGATAGTAATAATAAAATACTTATCCATTCCAGTAGATCTTCAGCAGGCAGTAAACAGCAGCATGGAGTGCTCCAGGGGGCAAAAAAGATGTGGCTCCAAATTGCGAACATACAATGTGACTACTTATGCCTAAGATAAGACCACCCCCCTCCGAAATGCATCAATCATGAGGTACCATTCCAATCATGTGACCTGCCATTGAAATTACCTGTGTGACGTAACAAGAATAAAGTGTATACACGGCACGGTACCACAGGGTATAAACCCCTAGAGAACACCTATCCCTAAATCGCTAAGACCAAGGGGGGTGGAATTATCCGATGATCCTGATAATAAGTAATGATAGGAGGTATATACCTGTCCAGGCAGTCACTAATGGAACGCACGCCAGGATACCGGATATGGCCGTGCGTTCCACACAGAACTTCCGGTCGCCGCATGATGACAACAGCGCTCTGTCAGAAGCGCTACTCCACAAAACTTCCGGTCGCTGCCTGATGATGCTCTGTCAGAAGCGGCATTGGAGGAAGAAGGAGCGTGACCTAACGCTGTCTCCACGCCTAATACTTCCTCCCAGCCTATGCCGCAGTGTTTGCGTTCCACTGCGGCCGGCCGGGGGCGTGGAAATGCGTTCCACATGCCGCTCATAATGTACTATACCTAAACAGCCTATTGATAAATGTTGCTCATGTGAAGAAACCACATGAATAGATAAAAGAGGGGGGTATAGATGATCAAACAAATAAATGTACATAACTGGAGCCCCATTAGAGTCAATAATATATAGATACTGAGACAGGCAGATGTATCCTAATCTAAATAGGCACATGCAGCAAAAAAAATATATATAAAAAGACATGCACAATTATGAGATATTCCATCTATAACCCCTTTGCAACAAAGGTTTAGCTGTTTTATACAGGGGGACCAGATCATAAGATGCTAAAAAAGGTTAACCCACCGTAGATAATTAATACTAGATAATAATATAAGCGCGCCAATTTCTCAGGGGTAAAGTTGGATTGTCACACCGTACGTTCACAAATTAACTGTACACAGCTTCAGATGACAATATCCGATGAACAAAATCGATAATCCTGACACGGATCCTCCAGTTGTGGAGTGATCCTTGATAATATAGAATGACACTTCGCGTGTCGATACTCAGCTAAGCCAATGAGGAAGAAGTAATGAAATAGAATAAGGACTGTAGGTAATCCGAACTATAAGAAACAGGAAAATGTTAGTCGTTCGTTAAGTCCCGTAGGAGATTGCGACCGGAACCGGAAGATCCAAGCCGCCTCTTTCTGTAGGATCCTGCGGTCCCAGTCACCCCTCCTCGGTGAGGGTCGAATCAACTCGAGGGCAGAGAACTTAAGGGATCTCGGGTCCCCGTCATGCATTTCCCATATATGATTGGCTATGGGTGTGTCCTTTTTATTCCTGATGTCACCAAGGTGCTCCAGAATGCGTTTCCGAAATTCCCTAAAGGTCTTTCCAATATAGTCTTTAGGGCAGGTGCATTGGGCTAGATATACTACCCCCTTGCTGCGACAGTTAATGAAGTCTCGGATATCAAAAACCCTACCTGTAACTGTGCATCTATTGGACTTGGTGTTGTTTATGCTGTTACAGGCTAGGCAAGATCCGCAGCGAAAAGTGCCAAGCGGCTTCCGGTCCAGCCATGTTCCTTTGGGGATAGGTCCAGAATAGTGGCTATGCACTAGGCGGTCGCGGAGGCACCGATCCCTTCTGAATGAAATACTTGGGCGAGGGGAAAGTTTATCCGATAGATCAGGATCCATGAGGAGGATGGGCCAATATTTGTTAATGATGGTTCTCACATCCTGACTCATCGTATCAAATGTGGAGATGATCCTAATAATACCATCCCTCCCTTCAGGTTTCCGCGGTACCAAAAGGGTATCTCGTTCGCACAGAGATGCATGCCGAAACGCAGTTTTAAGAACACCTTGTGGGTAACCCCTACACGAAAACCTATGCTGTCGTTTTTTGGATTCGTGATGAAAGCCTTCCCGGTCAGAGCAATTTCTTCGCATGCGAAGGTACTGGCCGCGTGGTATACCCTTCTTCAAGTTAACTGGGTGATGACTCTCCCAGTGCAACAAACTGTTTGTAGCGGTGGCCTTCCTGAATGTTGAGGTGACAAGACCGCCCCCGGTTTTGGTAATCCTAACGTCAAGGAACGTAAGAGACTCAGGATGAAATTCAGAAGTAAACGAGAGTCCCAAATTGTTGACGTTCAGAGCCCTGATGAATAGATCGAATTCTTCTGAACTACCATTCCAGATGATGAACACATCGTCGATGTACCTGGTCCAGAAGACGATCTTGTCACCCCACCACTCTGATAAATCAGGGAAGACCACCTTGTCCTCCCACCAGCCCAGGAGGAGATTAGCATAAGTGGGGGCACAAGGGCTCCCCATAGCGGTCCCCCTGAGCTGGTAGAAGAATTGCCCATCAAACAGAAAAAAGTTGTGCGTTAGCACAAACTCTAAAAGGGTCACCACGAAGTCATTATGCAATTTATGACACACAGCCCTGGTTTGAAGGAATGCTCCGGTAGCCAATAAACCTCCTCTATCGTAGTGAAATCAGCCGATAAGGGAGGAAACCTTGTAATTATGGGGCATGTGCAATATAAAAAAATGTGCAAACAGTTACTTAATGATAAAAGCTGCTATCGTATACTACCCTCAGATCCTTCTGAAATTTTTCTTGAGGAACTTACATCCATTCTTCAGGACGGATTACGGAGCAAGGTAATCAGCGACACCGAGTACCGCTTTATGTTGCCAACTAAACCCCAGATTGCGACATTCTATGGGTTACCCAAAATCCATAAGGGGGTGTCCCCTCTCAAGGGCCGACCCATTGTGTCAGGGGTGGGGTCAATTATTCAGAATAGTGGGATCTACATCGATAATGTCCTCAAGAGCTTTGTGTCGTCGCTCCCCTCCTATGCAAGGGACACTATGGATTTTTTGTGCAAGATTGAAGCCCTGAACATCGAACCATCATGGTCCCTTGGTAGTGTCGATGTAGAGTCACTCTATAGCTCAATTCCCCATGACAAAGGTTTATTGGCTACCGGAGCATTCCTTCAAACCAGGGCTGTGTGTCATAAATTGCATAATGACTTCGTGGTGACCCTTT
Organism: Bufo bufo; assembly: GCF_905171765.1. Taxonomy (NCBI): domain Eukaryota; kingdom Metazoa; phylum Chordata; class Amphibia; order Anura; family Bufonidae; genus Bufo; species Bufo bufo. The sequence continues at coordinate 552,683,683 of NC_053393.1, read as the reverse complement.
TAGAGTTTGTGCTAACGCACAACTTTTTTCTGTTTGATGGGCAATTCTTCCACCAGCTCAGGGGGACCGCTATGGGGAGCCCTTGTGCCCCCACTTATGCTAATCTCCTCCTGGGCTGGTGGGAGGACAAGGTGGTCTTCCCTGATTTATCAGAGTGGTGGGGTGACAAGATCGTCTTCTGGACCAGGTACATCGACGATGTGTTCATCATCTGGAATGGTAGTTCAGAAGAATTCGATCTATTCATCAGGGCTCTGAACGTCAACAATTTGGGACTCTCGTTTACTTCTGAATTTCATCCTGAGTCTCTTACGTTCCTTGACGTTAGGATTACCAAAACCGGGGGCGGTCTTGTCACCTCAACATTCAGGAAGGCCACCGCTACAAACAGTTTGTTGCACTGGGAGAGTCATCACCCAGTTAACTTGAAGAAGGGTATACCACGCGGCCAGTACCTTCGCATGCGAAGAAATTGCTCTGACCGGGAAGGCTTTCATCACGAATCCAAAAAACTACAGCATAGGTTTTCGTGTAGGGGTTACCCACAAGGTGTTCTTAAAACTGCGTTTCGGCATGCATCTCTGTGCGAACGAGATACCCTTTTGGTACCGCGGAAACCTGAAGGGAGGGATGGTATTATTAGGATCATCTCCACATTTGATACGATGAGTCAGGATGTGAGAACCATCATTAACAAATATTGGCCCATCCTCCTCATGGATCCTGATCTATCGGATAAACTTTCCCCTCGCCCAAGTATTTCATTCAGAAGGGATCGGTGCCTCCGCGACCGCCTAGTGCATAGCCACTATTCTGGACCCATCCCCAAAGGAACATGGCTGGACCGGAAGCCGCTTGGCACTTTTCGCTGCGGATCTTGCCTAGCCTGTAACAGCATAAACAACACCAAGTCCAATAGATGCACAGTTACAGGTAGGGTTTTTGATATCCGAGACTTCATTAACTGTCGCAGCAAGGGGGTAGTATATCTAGCCCAATGCACCTGCCCTAAAGACTATATTGGAAAGACCTTTAGGGAATTTCGGAAACGCATTCTGGAGCACCTTGGTGACATCAGGAATAAAAAGGACACACCCATAGCCAATCATATATGGGAAATGCATGACGGGGACCCGAGATCCCTTAAGTTCTCTGCCCTCGAGTTGATTCGACCCTCACCGAGGAGGGGTGACTGGGACCGCAGGATCCTACAGAAAGAGGCGGCTTGGATCTTCCGGTTCCGGTCGCAATCTCCTACGGGACTTAACGAACGACTAACATTTTCCTGTTTCTTATAGTTCGGATTACCTACAGTCCTTATTCTATTTCATTACTTCTTCCTCATTGGCTTAGCTGAGTATCGACACGCGAAGTGTCATTCTATATTATCAAGGATCACTCCACAACTGGAGGATCCGTGTCAGGATTATCGATTTTGTTCATCGGATATTGTCATCTGAAGCTGTGTACAGTTAATTTGTGAACGTACGGTGTGACAATCCAACTTTACCCCTGAGAAATTGGCGCGCTTATATTATTATCTAGTATTAATTATCTACGGTGGGTTAACCTTTTTTAGCATCTTATGATCTGGTCCCCCTGTATAAAACAGCTAAACCTTTGTTGCAAAGGGGTTATAGATGGAATATCTCATAATTGTGCATGTCTTTTTATATATATTTTTTTTGCTGCATGTGCCTATTTAGATTAGGATACATCTGCCTGTCTCAGTATCTATATATTATTGACTCTAATGGGGCTCCAGTTATGTACATTTATTTGTTTGATCATCTATACCCCCCTCTTTTATCTATTCATGTGGTTTCTTCACATGAGCAACATTTATCAATAGGCTGTTTAGGTATAGTACATTATGAGCGGCATGTGGAACGCATTTCCACGCCCCCGGCCGGCCGCAGTGGAACGCAAACACTGCGGCATAGGCTGGGAGGAAGTATTAGGCGTGGAGACAGCGTTAGGTCACGCTCCTTCTTCCTCCAATGCCGCTTCTGACAGAGCATCATCAGGCAGCGACCGGAAGTTTTGTGGAGTAGCGCTTCTGACAGAGCGCTGTTGTCATCATGCGGCGACCGGAAGTTCTGTGTGGAACGCACGGCCATATCCGGTATCCTGGCGTGCGTTCCATTAGTGACTGCCTGGACAGGTATATACCTCCTATCATTACTTATTATCAGGATCATCGGATAATTCCACCCCCCTTGGTCTTAGCGATTTAGGGATAGGTGTTCTCTAGGGGTTTATACCCTGTGGTACCGTGCCGTGTATACACTTTATTCTTGTTACGTCACACAGGTAATTTCAATGGCAGGTCACATGATTGGAATGGTACCTCATGATTGATGCATTTCGGAGGGGGGTGGTCTTATCTTAGGCATAAGTAGTCACATTGTATGTTCGCAATTTGGAGCCACATCTTTTTTGCCCCCTGGAGCACTCCATGCTGCTGTTTACTGCCTGCTGAAGATCTACTGGAATGGATAAGTATTTTATTATTACTATCAATGGTCCTTCTATGTGATGCTAGCTTTTCTGCTTCAATTCAGACAGTGCGGTGCCGCATGGCAGTGCTCCAGTTATTTTGGTTTTTCTTTGTTTTGGTTGGTTTGACCGTGAACATGGATTAAGTCCTGATACGGTCCCTGTATTGAAAAACCATTGTTGTCATTGGATTCACAAGGCAACTTATTTTCTATACATTGTGTGTGTATCATAACCTATCATAATGTTACTGGTCTCCTGATGAACCATATTGTTGAGGGGAAACGCGTCGAGACCTGGTTTTAGAGCGCTACCTTGTAGGTATCTGTATAAGTGGTGACTCTGTTTCTTTACATCCAGATATCCCCCTGGATTGTCTGATAGGACATTATTTGTTTGTATAGTGGATATCTCAGGACCCGAACATCCATATGGGTCTTTCTCTGAGATTAGGGCTTTCTTAAGGACAATTAGGTTAGGTACGGGGACGGAGTGTTCCCACCATCAGGGTTCATCTCCGGGCTGAGTATAACATAGGGACGTCACAGGGATACATTCAGTGACCCATATGTGTCTGGCCCCACCATATCATTATATTGGCCCACCTTGACCTGGTCCTCCTTATGGCTCTATTTTTCTGTGTATGTCTTCTGTTTGTCTATCAGTCCCCAAGTGAGGGACCATATGTGTTTATTTTTAGCCGATTTTGATTAAAAGTTATATTTTAGGTAGTTGGCTTCTGTGATAGAATTATTGTAATCTCCTCAACTTCCATAATGGTGGTGTAAGCCGTGTACCGGGGTGGCCTCCCCAGGATACAGCGAAGTCACGAACCAGGAAAGCAGTGGGGTGCGCAGAATGACCAACCAGAAGATCTCACTGTCACGGATGGTGTTGCAGAAAACTGGAAGTCACAAATAAACATCAGACTGACTTGATCCCAAACTAAGGAACAAATGGGTAAGCCCTATAAAAGCCCTAGAGCTCTCCCTTACTGCTCAGCCCATGCAAATATCTCTATGATAGATAATTGCATGCCCTATATGACACGTGAAAACCCTATAATAGTGAGGGGACACGACCACCGGCTCCCTGCACCCAATACGGAGGGAGTCAGGGTCACCTAGAATCAAGCCAGCAGAAAAACACAAAGAAAGGAAGAGACTTATCTGAGGAACCAGCAGTTGCAGCTTCTAGCAGAGAGCACAATCCAGGAAGTAGTATAAACCACAAAGTGAGGCAGTATGGGAGGGGATATACAGGGAGGCAATCAGTGTGAATAGATGACAGCTGGGAGAAGGAAAAGAGATGACAAAGTGAAAGCAAAACAAAAGAACATCATGCAGGAGGTACAGAAGAACGTCTGTCAGAGCTTCTTAGAGATCTGGCGGTGACATTCACTCCCTATGCTAGGACCAGGGTTGTGTAAACATACCAGCTTAAGAACAAATAAAGGACGTGCATATGTTGTGAAAAAATTATGTTAGAGGAATTGTTATTCATGCACTTGCCTTATGCTGTGTGTTCTGGACAGGAAGCTCGATAGTGAAATTAAGAAAAATCGTCAATTAATTCACATAAAAGGTGACACGCAGCTTATGACAAAATAAAACACCCAGGATTGCACCATCATCCTGGAATATAAAGAAAGGAGGGGGGTAAGGAGAGAACATTTCCTCTAAGACAGGCCAAGATGAGGAGCTGGTGGCTGTCTCTGCTGCTCGTCTCTGCTGTCACATTACACGGCTGTCTCTCTGACACTGCAGAGCCTGATGTCCAAGATGGAAGATCTATAGGAGACATCATCGACCTCTACAACCAGAAGGAGGGGGTCACATACTTATATAAATTCCTGGACCAGCTGCCCCCTGTTCCAATGGAGGTAAGGCATATGGCAAGGGGGTGCTTTAAAATTAATTTCATGTAAAGCTGGCAATTTAATTCAGATAATTACATATAAAGGTCCTATAAGATCCATTCACAGCAACACTTCTGCTGGTTGCTACTGGCAAGACCTGCTCTGGATGTGGAACTATCCTCCGAGCTCTCACAGTGCACTGCTGTATGATAAGAGGAACTGTGGATGCAGCTGTGGATGTGATTGGAGAATAATTTAGGATCAGTAGACTAAAGATGGCAGGTGAAATTGGTTCTGCATTTATTGCAGACAAATACAGAGAAGTCATGTTCACTCCTGGAAAACAGTGAAATTGTAAACTCTTGAGGCTTCACTGTCGACTTCCCCAAACAAAATAAATCACAAATGACGCAGAAGATTTATGTATGTTTTCATCCATCTATTTATCACAGGAAGATGAAAATCCGAACAGAAGAGGCTTTATTATTAAAGAGACGGTGTGCCTCAAAACCGAGAATCCTGATTTAGTCCAGTGTGATTTCAAGCCCGACGGAGTAAGTAATTTACATAAACATTAAACAAAAATATCTGAAATGAGTCCTAAATCTGTTATTTTAAGACTACTTCATGGAAAAAAAAAAATCTCTATGAGGTGGTGATACTGAGCTTTCAAAAACATAATACTGCCTCCTATGTATAAGAATACAACTACTATAATACTGCCTCCTATGTACAATAATATAACTACTATAATACTGCCTCCTATGTACAAGAATATAACTACTATAATACTGCTCCTATGTACAAGAATATAACTACTATAATACTGCCTCCTATGTACAAGAATATAACTACTATAATACTGCCTCCTGTGTACAAGAATGTAACTACTATAATACTGCTCCTATGTACAAGAATATAACTACTATAATACTGCCTCCTATGTACAAGAATATAACTACTATAATACTGCCCCTATGTACATGAATATAACTATAATAATACTGCTCCTATGTACAAGAATATAACAACTATAATACTGCTCCTATGTACAAGAATATAACTACTATATTACTGCTCCTATGTAGAAGAATATAACTACTATAATACTGCTCCTATGTACAAGAATATAACTACTATAATACTGCCTCCTATGTACAAGAATATAACTACTATAATACTGCCTCCTATGTACAAGAATATAACTACTATAATACTGCTCCTATGTACAAGAATATAACTACTCTAATACTGCCTCCTATGTACAAGAATATAACTACTATAATACTGCTCCTATGTAGAAGAGGGAAAAGTTTTGTAACTTTTAAGAGATGTTGAAGACTCCCCCTCCCTTCCCTCCCCTCCCCTCCCTCCCCTCCCCTCCCTACACCTTTCCACCTCTTCCCACCCATGTTTGTCCTTTCTTTCACCATTTAGTGTCTAAATAGGTTTATACTCATGACCTCGATCATTTTACTATGGTTTACAAGAATGTATGTACCTGTTTAAATAATGCTAATTGCATATGGCCATATGCTGACAATTGAATTTGATCTGACCATTTGCATTTTCAATAAAAATAATTTTGGTTAAGAATATAACTACTATAATACTGCTCCTATGTACAAGAATATAACTACTATAATACTGCCTCCTATGTACAAGAATATAACTACTATAATACTGCTCCTATGTACAAGACTATAACTACTATAATACTGCTGCTATGTACATCAATATAACTACTATAATACTGCTCCTATGTACAAGAATATAACTACTATAATACTGCTCCTATGTACAAGAATATAACTACTATAATACTGCTCCTATGTACAAGAATATAACTACTATGACGGGGGCGAAGCTTGGCGCTTAGCTGAATGGCTGCCTGTCACTGAGCTCCTCCACCTAACTGGCAATTAACCCCATCTAAAGCACCCTTTCATCAGCACAAATGGGCAAAGTGGGGAGAGACCGCACCAAGGACCCTGCAGAACCTACTCCGGTCCGCTCCAAACAGCCAGATAAGGACCAATTCTTGAGGAAACAGGTCAAGGGCCGTGCTGCCAAAACTCCCAAGATGGCGCCGGCGGCGACTCAGCATTCTGAAGCAGAGGAATATTTGGAAGCGGGAAGCGCATCGGATACTTCCGATTATAAAGCTCGAAAACGAGGTATGCTGCTTTCGAAAACAGCTCTTCGAGAAGTCCTCAATTCCGCTCTGGCTCCCTTGAAGCAAGATTTGGCTGATATCAAGGTAGACCTTCGCAGCATAGGCGATCGAGTGGCGTCACTGGAAAATTCGCAAGACGCGATTATTCGCCACGAGGAGAAAACCTGTGCGGCTTTAAATTCGCATAAAGATCTGCTCAACGATGCTCTTCTTCGCATCGAAGATCAAAAAAATCGCAGTCGCAGACGGAATATTCGGTTCCGAGGCCTGCCTGAAACAGTCGCATCGGAAGCACTCGAAAAAATCGCGACTGAAATTTTCGCGAATCTCCTAGGTCCTGATAGAGCTGCGAAAATAATAATCGAACGCATTCATAGAGCTCTGAGACCTATGCCTAAAGTTTCTGAACCACCGAGGAATGTGGTCTGCGGCCTTCTTAGCTATGTGGACACTGCTGTTCTGCTGAGAGCAGGTAGAGAAGCAGATCGCCTTGAATTTGAAGGCACGTCGATTTTGTGCTTTCAGGACTTAGCTCCTACCACGTTGGCGAAACGCAGAATTCTGCGCCCACTACTAGAAGCCCTTAAAGCCTTGGCCACCCAGTTCAGATGGCTTTATCCATTTGGCCTGGCTGTCATGAAAAATGGGAGACAAAATACCATACGCACTCCTCAGGACTTGCACGCTGCCTGGGACCACCTGGGTATTTCGCCTTTGGAAATTCCGTCCTGGATGCCTGCCGACCAGGGGGATCCCATACCCTCACCCCCAAATGCCGATCTGTGGAATCTTGTCTCCTCAGGCAAAGGAAACAGATCCGGTCGAGACGGTCAGCCCCCTGCTAAGTCTGGACTTCCTCCACATCGTTGAGAGCACACAATACTTTTGTGACCTCCTCTAAGCTTTGAAGCCCTCTTCCAGGGCACGTCACCTCATGGTCACCCTGCGTGTGACCACTGATGACATCCTAATGTCGTCCATAGATACAACGCGAGCGAGACTATATCTATTGTGGTCTCCTTGGGACCTTGTTATTGTTATAGTTCCATGGTTTAATATCCCCCCACCCTGCCCCCCCTCAGAAGCTGGGGTTTAGCCAGCGACTACTCAGGTTCACCACCCTTGTCCCCTGATGGCCTTTTATTGGCCCTCGAGTGCTCTACTAGACCCCCTGCCTGATGGATCCCGGCCGACCGCCGTTATGAGAAAGGATCACCTCAACATCTGGCGCTCTGTAGAGCCACCATTTACTAGAATCTTATTTTGGTTGCTGCATTTAACCCTTTGTTCCTTCAATTGCAGATACTCTTTTTCTATTGTCTTTTTCTCCCTTTTGTGTGTCCTCCCCTCCCTCTTCCACACTCGACTGGTCTATATGGCGACTGTCCGCACCATTCCTTTCCACTGTACCAAGATGGTTGCCATTGTAGTATCTTCCTTCAATGTTAGAGGTCTGAATGAGCCGTGCAAGAGATCCCATGTCCTTTCTCTATTGCAGAAAGACAAAGTATCCATCGCATTCTTCCAAGAGACCCACTTCCGGTCGGGTAAGATACCTAACCTCCCTCCTAAAAAATTCTCGCAATGGTTCCACAGCACACATAGCTCTGCTAGCAGGGGTATCAACATAGCCATTCACAAGCAACTCCCTTTTGTAGTTTCTGCATCTTCTTCGGACCCTGAGGGTCGGTATTTGTTTGTGAAGGGCACCATTGCTGACACACCAGTTACATTAGCCAATGTGTACGCACCAAACAGAGGCCAAATCCCATGGCTAATTCAGACCCTATCGTCCCTTTCCTCTTTAAAGATGGTATTGTCATATTTGGGTGCAATTTCAATGTGTCCCTGGACCCTAGTCTTGACTCCTCCTCTGGGAAATTGGCTATTACACATGTACGCTTGAGGCGCTTGAAACTTGCCTTGAGAAAATTAGGTGTGGCGCACCCTAAACCCTTCAGGTAGGGACTATACATTCTTCTCCCATGCCAAGTCCTCTTATCATAGATTAGATCACCTCTTCCTGTCCTCAGATCATGCCCAGCTACTCCTACACAGCAAGATAGGTAATATCACTCTGTCGGACCATTCCCCAATTTTCCTGCACTTCTCCCTGTCTACCCTTCCGAAAAAGGAATGGAATTGGCGCCTCAATGATACCCTTATTTTAGATCAGACCAACTCCCAGAAGCTTTCCTCTTCTTTGACCGAGTTTTTCCAGCGGAACAATGCCGGACATGCCCTACCTTCCCCTTCCATCATTTGGGAAACTCACAAGGCGGTAATCCGGGGGGAACTCATCGCCCTTGGTTCCTATATTAAAAAACAACGCTCCCAAGCTATTACCACCCTATTATCCCAAATTGAGTTGCTTGAACTTGTACACAAACGATCGCAAGCGCTTAATTGTGCTGCAGAACTTTCTGATGCAAGAGCGAAACTTAAAAATCTACTTAACGTGACCTCGGCCAAGCTTCTCCTCCGCTCTAAGTTTAGATCCTATGCACATGGCGACAAAGGAAATAAACTTATGGCGGCCCTAGTTAAAAAACAATACTCAGACTCCTTTATCCCTGCAATTAAAGATGGTAAAGGTGCCCACCTTAAGCCTACCCCCGACATAGCGAAGGCTTTTAGTACCTTCTGTAAGGAGCTTTATAACCTCCCACCCCCCTCCGGTTAGTCAATTAACCTCATGGAAACCACAGAAAAATTTCTCTCCTCCCTAAAACTCCCTAATGTCACCTCTGCACAACCTGCACATCTGGTAGCCCCAATCACAGACTCTGAAGCTTTGAGAGTCCTTGCCTCTATCCCCTCAGGGGAGAGCCCAGGTCCTGACGGCTTCTCCATCACCTATTACAAAACTTTTCAAGAAATACTAGTCCCCCACTTCCGCTCCATGTGTAACAATCTTCTTAACGGAGGCCAACTACCTCCTCAATCTCTCTCGGCCCATATTACCATAATTCATAAAGAGAACAAAGACCCCCTAAATTGTGGCAGTTACCGCCCAATATCCCTCCTCAACCCGGATGTAAAATGGTGGGCTAAGATCTTAGCTCAGCGGATCCAGCGGATTCTCCCTGATATCATCCATAGGGAGCGGGTTGGGTTTGTCTCTGGCAGACAGGTGAACGAAAACACCGTCCGCCTTCTTCATATTATGAATTGGGCATGGAGCACATCCACCCTGCTAGCTTTGCTCAGCACCGACGCGGAGAAGGCCTTCGACAGGGTTAGTTGGCATTATATGGCTGCACTCTGTCGAAATTTGGCTTCCCGGACCAATTTATCTCGGCTATTTTCTCATTGTACTCGTCCCCCTCTGCCACAGTCAAGGTCAACGGCACTCTTTCACCCGCGTTTGCCATAACTAATTGCACAAGGCAAGGTTGTCCACTATCCTCGTATCTCTTTGTCATAGTTATGGAGACTCTATTATGTAAGATCAGACAAGACCCAGATATCAAAGGCGTCAAGATGGCCACTCATACCCATCTCACCGCAGCATTTGCGGATGATCTGCTCATTATGACCACTAACCCTATGATTTCATTCCCACGGCTCCAGTTACTATTTGAAGAGTTTGGATGGGTCTCTAATTTTAAAATCAATTACAACAAGTCTCTTGCTCTAAATGTATCTTGCAAATCCTCTGTAGTCAGAACCCTCAAGCGCACCACCTCTTTTACTTGGGCTTCCCATGATATCACATTTTTGGGGATCCGCATCTCAGCTGACCATGATGACTTATTTAGACTTAACTATGCCCCCCTACTCAAAGAGATTAGAACGCACCTGCAGTCCCTTAAACTCCCTTTTATCTCCTGGATAGGTAGGAAGAACTACCTTAAAGCCTTTATAGTACCCAAACTCCTGTATTTATTGCAGACATTGCCGATCTGGTTATCCCGCTCCAATTTTGTAGAGATCCGACGTATGTTCTCATTATTTCTATGGGCGGGCAAATCCCCTAGAATAGCATACTCCATATTGACGAGGGAAAGAAGATTTGGGGGCTTTGGTCTGCCTGATATGCATACTTACTACACAGCTTCGCTCTTGAACAGATGCTTCTCTCTCCTTGCAAGTCACCCCCCGAATCTATGCGTACAAGTAGAACGTGCTATACTCACCTATAAAGAAGAATTTATCCTGTGGGGAATCCGCACATGCTCCCCTAATAACTCGTACAACTCCCCCATTTGGAAAGGCATGTTAGTTGAATGGGCCAAATTATATAAATCTCGTGACCTGAAGTTCCGAAACCCTTACCTCCCCCTACATCTACTTCAGAATTACATACACCACAACATTCTCAGGCCCACTGGAGTCTGGCACTTGCTGTCTGACCTTACCCTACAAGACATTACATCTCCAACTGGGGACTTGGCATGGGACAAGATCCACGTTCTACCCAGAGTTAAAGCCCTCTCCTTTCTTTCTACCTGGGCATTTAGCCGGGATATCAAGGCTCTTTCACTGCCCCCCCTCACTACTGAATTGCCCACAGGGATGGCTAAAAGGCTTTGTGTCTCAGAGACACTGAAAAAAAAACTCTCGATGCTTTACAGAGAGTTGCTCTCTTCTGCCCCTCCAGCACTGCATTTTATATCTGCCTGGGAAAAAGAGCTCTCAATTCATTTCTCCGAGCCAGAGAAAGCATTTATTCTGTCTCACTCTCATGGCTTTAACCGATGCATTAAAATTCAAGAGAATTAATTTAAACTTCTTACGCGCCGGTACAAAACGCCAGAGTTCTTATACAGACTCAACCCTGATTTCCCAGAGCAGTGCTGGAGGTGTGGAACAGAGGTTGGAACTCTGTCGCATCTCTGGTGGTCTTGCAGCAAAATCCACCCCTTCTGGTCCCAAATAGAGACCACAATCAACAGGATTTGCGCTTCTAACATCCGTCTAGACGCAAAATTGGTTCTCCTTTGGTGTCCCAATGACTCCCTCACCCCATCCAAGACTGACCTCCCGACCATGCTTCTTACTGCTGCCCAGTTGTTGATACCCCTCCTCTGGAAGAATGATTCCCCTCCTTCAATGTTGAAGTGGACCGAGAAAACAGACCAGCTGTTCAGATTTGAAGAACTGGCCCATTGGGAAACCCGCACACACTCCAAATTTCTTAAATTGTGGCGCCCTTGGGAAAAGTTTCGTAACTTTTAAGAGATGTTGAAGACTCCCCCTCCCTTCCTCCCCCCTCCCTACACCTTCCCCCCTCTTCCCACTCATGTTTGTCCTTTCTTTCACCATTTAGTGTCTAAATAGGTTTATACTCATGACCTCGATCATTTTACTATGGTTTACAAGAATGTATGTACCTGTTTAAATAGTGCCATTTGCATATGGCCATATGCTGACAATTGCCTTTGATCTGACCATTTGCATTCTCAATAAAAACTATTTTGGTTAAGACTATAACTACTATAATACTGCTCCTATGTACAAGAATATAACTACTATAATACTGCTCCTATGTACAAGAATATAACTACTATAATACTGCTCCTATGTACAAGAATATAACTACTATAATACTGCTCCTATGTACAAGAATATAACTACTATAATACTGCTCCTATGTACAAGAATATAACTACTATAATACTGCCTCCTATGTACAAGAATATAACTACTATAATACTGCTCCTATGTACAGGAATATAACTACTATAATACTGCTCCTATGTACAAGAATATAACTACTATAATACTGCCTCCTATGTACAAGAATATAACTACTATAATACTGCTCCTATGTACAAGAATATAACTACTATAATACTGCCTCCTATGTACAAGAATATAACTACTATAATACTGCTCCTATGTACAGGAATATAACTACTATAATACTGCCTCCTGTGTACAAGAATATAACTACTATAATACTGCTCCTATGTACAAGAATATAACTACTATAATACTGTCTCCTATGTACAAGAATATAACTACTATAATACTGCCTCCTATGTACATGAATATAACTACTATAATACTGCTCCTATGTACAAGAATATAACTACTATAATACTGCTCCTATGTAGAAGAATATAACTACTATAATACTGCTCCTATGTACAAGAATATAACTACTATAATACTGCTCCTATGTACAAGAATATAACTACTATAATACTGCTTCTATGTACAAGAATAGAACTACTATAATACTGCTCCTATGTATAAGAATATAACTACTATAATACTGCTCCTATGTACAAGAATATAACTACTATAATACTGCTCCTATGTACAAGAATATAACTACTATAATACTGCTCCTATGTACAAGAATATAACTACTATAATACTGCTCCTATGTACAAGAATATAACTACTATAATACTGCTCCTATGTACAGGACTATAACTACTATAATACTGCCTCCTATGTACAAGAATATAACTACTATAATACTGCTCCTATGTACAAGAATATAACTACTATAATACTGCTCTCATGTACAAGAATATAACTACTATAATACTGCTCCTATGTACAAGAATATAACTACTATAATACTGCTCCTATGTACAAGAATATAACTACTATAATACTGCTCCTATGTACAAGAATATAACTACTATAATACTGCCTCCTATGTACAAGAATATAACTACTATAATACTGTCTCCTATGTACAAGAATATAACTACTATAATACTGCCTCCTATGTACAAGAATATAACTACTATAATACTGCTCCTATGTACAAGAATATAACTACTATAATACTGTCTCCTATGTACAAGAATATAACTACTATAATACTGCCTCCTATGTACAAGAATATAACTACTATAATACTGCCTCCTATGTACAAGAATATAACTACTATAATACTGCTCCTATGTACAAGAATATAACTACTATAATACTGCTCCTATGTACAAGAATATAACTACTATAATACTGCTCCTATGTACAAGAATATAACTACTATAATACTGCTCCTATGTACAGGAATATAACTGCTATAAATATATCAGAATCAGTAATAAATACTGGGGCAGTGATCGGTCCATATATTAGTGACTGTACATGTATATAATCTGCTGTATACACTTACTGTATTTCATGCTTTTCTTTTTATCTCACATGTGGTATATAGTTGTGATGATTAGTGATTCTTCCCTGTAGATTATGACCCTTATGTTTGTGTCCTGCAGGATGTAAAGATCTGTTCTCTGGATTTGGGTGATGAGGATCCTGAGGATATAATGTGCACCAGTCTGAACAAGGTAGGACACTGTACAGATAGCACCGCCCGTCCTGTAATATTATCCTGGCTACTGAGAAGTCCTCCGCATCTTTTCTTGTGGATTCAGATCCCCATAAACGGGGTTGTCTCAGCACAAACATTGGTGGCATATTACTAAGATCCGCCACCAATGTCAGATAGATGTATATCCGCCTCTGGGTCCCGCACCTATCTCTAGAACTGAGCTTTCATAGTGGGCAAGAGCGCACTGCGCATACCATATGCACCCGCCTTCTGTTCACTCAAGGGAGTGCTGAAAATAGTAGAGCAATGGCACTCTGTACTAGAGATGGAGATGCCACAGGTTAAGGCAGGGGTGCACCACCAAAGAGGCCAGGTGAGGCGATTGCCTCAGGCGGCAAGACCTAGAGACAAGTGGGGGCTGTAGGAATATCTGTCTATATTCAACTGTATCAAAGTATGCCTTAAATAGTACGGCTTTAGTGGTTGGGCACGATTTCATTCTTCGCCTCAGGCATCACAAAAGCTAGGTGCACCCGTGGGTTCGGGTCTCAAAGGAGGGACCCGCGCCTATCTTACATTGGTGGCATATGCGATCAATAAGCCAATGTTTGAACTGAGACAACCCCTTTAAAGCAGTGCTTCTCAAATAGTGGGGCGCGCCCCCCAGGGGGGCGCCAGGCTCCGTAAAGGGGGGCTCGTTCAGGGCCGGCCTTTGGGGTGTGCGAATTTCTTCTGTATAATGCCGGCAGGCAGGCCGGGCGGCCGGCGCGTCCCTCAGTGATGTCACGTGCCGCCCGGCTCGCCTGCCGGCATTATACAGAAGAAATTCGGATATACGGTACTATTAGGAGTAATAATTTTAAACGGCGGCGGCGGGCACACGGAATCTGTGGATGGCACAGTTAAGGGGTGGGGGTCTGTGGATGGCACTGTTATGGGCTGGGGGGCACTGTGGATGGCACTGTTATGGGGTGGGGGTTCTGTGGATGGCACATATATAACAGTGCCAGCCACAGATCCCCCTGTAACAGTGCCAGCCACAGATCCCCCCATAAGTGTCCGTCATCCACAGGTCCCCCCCATAAGTGTCCGTCATCCACAGATCCCCCCCATAAGTGTCCATCATCCACAGATCCCCCCATACGTGTCCGTCTTCCACAGATCCCCCCATAAGTGTCCGTCATCCACAGATCCCCCCATAAGTGTCCGTCATCCACAGATCTCTCCATAAGTGTCCGTCATCCACAGATCCCCCCCATAAGTGTCCGTCATCCACAGATCCCCCCATAAGTGTCCGTCATCCACAGATCCCCCCATAAGTGTCCGTCATCCACAGATCCCCCCATAAGTGTCCGTCATCCACAGATCCCCCCATAAGTGTCCGTCATCCACAGATCCCCCCATAAGTGTCCGTCATCCACAGATCCCCCCCATAAGTGTCCGTCATCCACAGATCCCCCCATAAGTGTCCGTCATCCACAGATCCCCCCATAAGTGTCCGTCATCCACAGATCCCCCCATAAGTGTGTGTCCGATCCACATTTCTTTCTTTTTTTATTCTCTTATACGTTAATAAGAATACAGTGTTATGCAGAGGTGTACTTATAACAATTTTATAGACAAATGATACTATTTACAGTCGCGCGGGGGGCGCAAAATATTTTCTTCTTCCTAGGGGGGGCATGACAGAAAATAATTGAGAAGCACTGCTTTAAAGAGACACTTTCATCAGAATGGGGTATGTTTTAAAGTATCACTCATAAAATCCTTTTTATTTTTGGAGAATTTTTGGCTGTTATGTTAAACTGTCTACCATGCTAAAAGTCCAAATAAAGAAGTTGTTAAGGAGCTAGGACAGAAAATAGAATACTAGAAAGAAATTCAAAACATTATATCAAGAAAACCAAACGATTTTTGTAAAACAATTACATAGAATATTCACATTTAGGCTGTTAATATGTGATATGACACTTTTGATGGACATGAGCAACGTGCCGCTCCCCAGAGCCCTATGGCGTCCCAGGTTTAGTGAAATGCCGAGTGGTATGGCGCAGCTTATATGTGTCACGGTGCTCCTACCTGGATACAGCGGGACCCCCGGCTTAGGCTCCAAAGCAAATAAAGGGGAATAGTTGAGTTACGGGATGAAGAATAACTTAACTCTAGACCATAGTAAACTTTAACAGCAGCTTTTCTTGGGTAAACTTACTGTAATTCCAGACAATATTCAGGCTTTTCTAACATTTAGACTTTCTCTTGGTTCCAGCAGGTTTTGGCATAAACTGGCAGGCAAACTTGGTAACTCTGCTTTATTTCTTTCCCTGCTGGACTGACCGGCTTGCTTAATAACTCTGCTTTCTATCTCTCTGCTGTACTAAGGGTACTTTCAGACTAGTGTTTTTCTTTTTCGCCACTGAATTCGGTCATATGGGCTTAATACTGGAAAAGAACTGATCAGCTTTATCCCCATGCATTCTGAATGGAGAGAAATCCGTTCAGGATGCATCAGGATGTCATCAGTTCAGTCACTGAACAGCGTTTTGGACTGAGGAAATACCGCAGCATGCTGCGGTGTTATCTCCGTCCAAAATTCCGGATCAGTTGCCGGAATGCAGGCATTAATTTACATTGAAATGTATTAGTAAAAAAAATACTGCAATTTCGGATCCGTCCGTAAAATGTGAAAAAAAAATAATAGATCCGGATCCGTCTACAAATACTGTCCATTTGCATGCAGATTGCCTGATCCGGCAGGCAGTTCCGGCGACGGAACTGCTTGCCGGATCACTCTGTTGCAAGTGTGAAAGTAGCCTAAACTATGCTTGGGTCCGGTTACTGGACTTTTGGTCGGTTTTGGTATCCTTGTATTGGGGTGCCTTGGGCTATTATGGCATGGAATCTTGGTGCTCTACAAGCTACTTCCCTTTGGTGGCTCCTGCTCCAGCCAAAGAACAGTTTCCTTTGCTTGCTATATCTTCCATACATCTGATTTCATGGCAAGCATAACCAAGCCTGCACTGGCTGTTATAGGCACATCTGGCTGTGACTGTGCCCAGGCTTACACTTCCCTGTCTAGACTAGAACCAGAATAAACTGACACTGCTGCCCCCTCACTTCTGGTAGGAAGCAGGACTGACCCACTTCTGCCCAAAGTGGAGAGAATGGAATGATGAGTTCCATTCTATCTAAGTATCTGTCTCTCTCTCTCTGCCATTTACGCTGCCACCTGCTGGTGAACCAGGCATATTACATGTAAAAACTGTAGCATAACAATCATATAAATGCAAAATTTAAAGGACCTGGAAAGAAATATACAGGATGACATTTATGTTAGACCATTAGAGACACTAGCAGGGTGTAGGAATGGTAGCACCCCTCCGGATTGTTACATACCCCCTTACTTAAAACCAAGCCGCCCTCGAGTTGTGATTTGTGTATTCTCCAGGGTTCCCTTTATAAAGTTAGAGTGCTGCTTTAGGCTTTCTGAACTAACACAAGGCAAAGTGGGACTATTAGTATTAGGCATCCTCAGAGGTAGTCCATATGAGTAAGGAAGTAAGGATGCTAACTATCTAGCTAGCATTGCAAAGTCCAAAGTCCATTTAAAGTGCATAAGAGGTCACATTGCTGTACCCATCAAAAAGAGTCCATACAATGGGCTAAAGTGCTTGAACATTGCTAAACTTTAAAACTTTGGTGCAAAAATGTCACAGTAGAGGTTACAAAGAGCTCAAGTACACGTTTGAGTCCTTTCTTTGGGTGCTGGCTTGTGACATTGCAAAACTGAAACACATAGGTGAGGCCCTAAACTATTGGTCACATAATGTAGCACAACATTATCAATAACAGAAATTTTAATGAGAACCCTTAAGGCAGGTGGGGTTCCCACTGAACCTGAAAAGGGGGAAAAGGTCATTTGGCGCTGACATGTGCAACTTGGAGGCTTTTGAAGATATTGAAGATGGGTGGAGTCCTAACAAACATGTCCATCTGAGTGAGAACCAAACATGGCAACAAAACAAAACGGATGGGCCAAGGAGTTCTCACCCTTCAAGTTCAGTCCAAGATGTGGCTTCGATTGTCCATTATTGTCCTCTTCCTTACTTCACAGAGGAGTAGTTCTTTAGAGGAGAAACCTGAAATTATTTTCACTGCTGGGGCTGTTGAAGCCCATCAGGGGTCGCTCCTGCCCTTTGTAGGCAAGACGTGCAGTGGTGGCGGAGCTCCACTGCCCTCTAGTGGAGGATTCTGGTTTTAAACGGCTGGTAACACTGGCAATAGCTGCGCCACTTCTTGATTTAAGGTGCCAGAACCTTCTGCCGGAGCAGGGGAACTGAAGATCTCCAGCTGCAAGGGCTGCTGCAATTGGACCTCTGCTGGTGGCGTTTGGAACCGGGGTCCTGTTTATGAAGCTGACGCCATCTTCCAAAGGAGCTGATAGTTTACCACCGTAGGGTGATATGAGAAGGCGGTGGTCATCTGGTACTTGAGCTGGAAGGCGGGACTAGGAGGTAGGCCCGGAATCAGAACCTCCGGCTGGGTCTGAGGCCTTTCTTGGAAATGGAGGGCTCCTTCCGCGGTCTCCTGCAAGCAGCGCACACTTGCTGGAGCTGCTGGATCCTTTGGCCAGTGTTCAGGTACCGGCACAGGGACTAGGGGGTTGTCTAGCAGGGTCACTCTGGTGGGGAATCGCCCCATAGTGGACCCCGTGGGGATATATTCTACCCGGTCCCCTGCATATAAGTTATGTTGGGCCTGGGGGAGATAGGGGCAGTTCACAGATCTGCGGCCAACAAACAGCTCCTCACCGTCTCGTTGTCCGCCAGAAAGCCGTTCCCACTCTCGACAGAAAACCAGACAATGTTGCTCAGGCGGCGCTTCCATTTTGGATCCCCCTGCTGTGGGTGGTCCAGGACTTTGATGACCCATTCCTAAATATATTTTTTGTAGTCCCACATCATCTGGGCATGGACCACTACTTCAGGTGGAACCTCTGGATTGAATCTTACCGAGCGTAGGATGACTCTGGGCGGTGGAGTGGATGTTCCGGCCTCCTCCGCCGCACCAGCCAGCATGGCAGACACCTCTGCTTATTCAGATGCCCGCTTCTCCTTGACAGCCTGTATTTCCGCGAGGGCTGCCTGCACTTTGTCACCCCACATCATTTCTCCCCAGTTTGGCTAGGGCTGGAATGCCATATCGCTTCGTTCTGGCTGGCTCAAACTGGTGCACACACTCTTGTGCCCGTTAATCTGGCAGAAACGCAGCAAAGTCTTTTTTTTAGGGGTTTTGTAAATTCTCTAGGCCTTTAGAAGCAACACGGTACAAAGGTCTATATTCTGTTTGTGACGCCAATTTTGCAATGTGCCACACCCCAGGGCCCAATCACATCCCAGGTTTAGTAGGAAATGCTGAGTGATATTGTGCTCCTACCTGTATACAGCGGGACTAAGGATTAGGCTCCGAAGCAAATAAAGGGGAATAGTTGAGTTAAGGGATGAAGAATAACTTGAGTCCAGACCTTGGTAAACTTTAACAGCAGCTTTACTTGGATACATTTGATTCCAGACACTATTCAGGCTTTTCTAACATTCAGACTTCCCCATGGTTCCAGCAGGCTTTGGCATAAACTGGCAGGCAAACTTGATAACTCTGCTTTCTCTCTTTCTATGCTGGGCTGATAGGCTGCCTAATAACTCTGCTTTCGTTCTCTCTGCTTTGCTAAACTCTGTTTAGGTTTGGTTACTGGACTTTTGATCAGTTCTGATATCCTTGGATTGGGTTGCCTTTGGCGGTTATTCTCCTCCTGACACTCAGTTAAATAAATTAGCATGGAGTCCGGGTGCTCTACAAGCTACTTCCCTTTGGTGGCTCCTGCTCTAGCCGAAGAACAATTTCCTTTGGCTGATATATTTTTGGGCAACTGAAGAACACTTTCCTCTGGTTGCTATATCTTCCATACATATGATTTCATGGCAAGCCTAGCCGAACATGCACTGGCTGTTATAGGCACGTCTGGCTGTGACTGTGCCCAGGCTTACACTTCCCTGTGTAGACTAGAACCGGAATAAACTGAAACTGCTGCCCCCCCTTCAGGTAGAAGGCAGGACTGGCCCTCTTCTGCCCAAAGGGGAAGGAATGGAACGGTGAGTTCCATTCTATCTAAGTATCTTTCTCTCTCTCTCTGCCATATATGCTCCCACCTGCTGGTGAACCAGGCACATTACATGTAATAACAGTTGTGTACAATCACATAAATGCACAATGTAAAGGACCTGGAAAGAAGTATACAGGATGGCATTTATGTTAGCCCATTAGAGACAGTAGCAGGGTGTAGTAATGGTAACACCACTACGGGGTTTTAATCCTGTCCCTTTAACATTCACAAACCTTTGCTGTGGGGAAATCGGAGGACCCAGCAGAAGACACTCCAATGAGATGGTTTCTATCTGCTCCTCCTCTTCCTCTGTTGTTCAGGATCCAGGATCGGTGATGTACGCTTCACTCCTGCTGCACGATAATACAAGAGCAGGGAGCAGTCTGTGCACAGAGGGGGATAACGTGTCCTATGTAGGGGAGTGGAACATGACTAGTATGCAGGAGAAGAGCTGTGGGGAAACAGGACCCAGGGAATACAGGTATAAAATGGGTAAAGAGAGCAGAAAGGTGAGGAAGATCTGGTGGACACTGCTTTCTGGAATATTCCTTTAAGATTAATGAATCTGTTTACGTTATGTACCATGTGTCTCATGCTTGTTCTGTTCTCTTCCAGGAGGTCCGTGTGAAGCGGTCCAGCAGAAGGAGACCATGCAGGGGGAGGTCCTGCAGGCCGCGGCTAACAGGAGGTTATACTCTTATCGGCTTTGGCTTACCCGGTAAAAAACAAAACAGACCTAACTACATGTGGGTGTAAAGATCTGCAGTCAACGGTGGAACGAGATCTGAGATTGTGGCTTATGACAAGCACATTACTGTTATAAAGCTTTACTAGTTATTATTATCAGTTGCGAGGTGGCACATTGCGAATCCCTCCTTACTTCTCCTGACCTCTCCCATCTTCACTCTGGTCCGTGGAGGAGAGATGTTAGGAGTTTCAGCTTGCTATGAGATCAGCCATGTTCTGTCTGTGGAACGTTCTGAATGGATACAATGTTACAAATAAACGTAGCAACAAATAACACTGTGTGGTTACTTCCTGGAAAGTCATGGTGAGGATGATGAATGAAGAGGGGAATAATTACGATGGTAAATATAAGGTGTGATGATAAGGAAGATGATGATATGGTGGATGATGCTGAGGAGGAGGAGGAGGAATGAGATTAATTGAAGAAAAGATGATGGTAAGTGTGTTAGAGGAGAGTGAGGATGATGATAGTAATCAGGATGATTAGGAGAGGGAATTATGCTGATGATGATAACTACAGATGAGCGAAGTTTTAAAAACATTCGATTTAGATTCTTTGCCGAATTTGATCCAAATTAATTGTGATGAAGCGCTATTTCCTGGCTGCAGAGAGCCTGTATAGTGGTGTGGAACACTGTGCCTTGCAGAAACATGTATAGCGAGTCCTTTCTGGTAGTCAAACAGTTACTGTGCGTCAGTATGACATGCAGATGACAGGCGTCACTCTTAGAATCACTTCACACTTCACTTATTTGGTCAGTTATGGGACAAAAACTGACCAAATTACTCAAGTGTGAACTCAGTCTTACAGGTCAATGTTAGCGTCAAGTATAAAGAACCGTGATGATGCAGACGTAGTGCGTCACGCTCTCCTCTCTCCCCACGGCTCGGCTAACCCCGTCGCTCCTGGTGTCTCTGCTGCCGCTTTGCCTCCATGGTGCCGTAGCCTCCCGATACCGCTAGCGGTGCTTGCTTCCCCGGCTCTCCTGATTCCCCGTTCCCCCCACCTTACCTTTGTGTTTCACCTCGCCTGGACTCGTTTGGATTGGGGATTTTTGGACGCTATCCTGTAGCCTTGCCTTGTTTGTTCCTTGCTCCCCTGATCGGCTGACTTGATCAGAGGGTTCCTGTTGCGCCTGGGATCCTGGATGCTGGATGCTGCTCTCCCGGTGTGTCCCCTGACTGTCTGTTTGGGGACGGGGCTCTTCTCCCTTGGACGGGTCTGCTTCGGACTTTACGTCCTGACACTGGAGCCTGGCCGGCCGCTCCTCCTGCGCGGGATACTTGGCCTCTACGTTGGCGGTCTTCTCCTCCTCCTCCTCTGCTGCCCCTGCAGTGTCTCTGGGACCAAGTGGCGTCCTCGGTCGTCCAGGTGTGACACTTGTGGATATTTGGACGGCTGAAGAATTGAAAAGCTGGTGAGATTGCTCCTTTTTTACCCCCTTTGGCTCCCCTACGCCCTCCGTTTTTCTATATTAACTGTATTAACTACTAACAGAGTGACTAAAAAGAATTAAAGCATACTGAAGTACACTTAATTTATCACTATTGAGAGAGAATAAGAAGGAAAAAAAGAGAAAAAAGGAAAAGAAGAAAAAGAGGAAAAAAAAAAAGGGAACACAAAGGGGAAAGCAATGTAAAGAGAAGGAAAAAAGGGGAGAGGGGAAGAGAAAGGGGGAAAAAAAAACAGCGGGGAATGGCTCCTAAAGCTAGCAGGCGCTCGGCTGATCTTTCCCGCCAAAATCCGGGTACCAAAACCTTTGAAGCGCAGAAAATAGACCAATTCTTGAAGTCTCCAAGGGTTAATACGAGGGGAGGTCAAAAGGATATTGGCCCTAAAAGAATTGATAACTGCGAGGAGATGGAGAGAGAGCCACAAATTCAAAAAGTCCCTGGACACCCTCAAGGGAAGGAGGGAATGGCGGGAGAAGATACACCCAGTGCTAATTCCTCTCCGCTAAAAGAAATACTGCTGGCGGTAAAACAGAATGGGGATTTAATACAGGGTATCACAACCCAACTCGGGTCTATCCAAGTAGACGTGGGATTGATCAGAGACGATTTGTCAAAAATTTGAGATAGAGTTAGCAATGTGGGCTAAGGCTAAGAGATAGCGATATTAAATATTCCCTTATGTTCCCATCAAAACTTCGGGTTATTTACAAGGACACAATCTTATTTTTTGATACCCCGGACAAAGCCGTGGACTGGCTGGAACGAAAAGATATGTGATCGAAGTGGCCCTAGGGTCCATGGGGAATAATAACTGGCAGAGGGTGTCTATATCTCTAATTTCTGCTGTTATCTAGCGGGGAGGTGCTGAGCAGGAGGGAGTGTGGGAGGGATGGTCATAGGAGAGAAATCTACTACAATATGTGGTGGATTACCTGTATGGGGGGTGGGATTTGGGCTGTGGTGCATCCTTTTTTTTTCTTCTCTCAGTTTGTTTCTTTTTTCATTTCCCTCCCCCATTTAACTGCATTTCATAATGTCGGTCAAAATCTTTACCTGGAACGTACGGGGTTTGGGGGATAGAAGAAAGAGACAAGCGGCCTTTGATCTGACACGGACCCATCTCCCCGCAATAGTATGCTTGTTGGAAACGCACCTTACTGGGGAGACCTCCGGGGCGGTCGGCAGGGGATAGGCTGCGCACACATATCATTCCACCTTTTCTAGTCATTCTAGGGGTGTCACTGTTTATATACATAGAACGATTGACTTTGTGTGCGAGGCATCCTCTGTCGACCAGCAGGGGAGGTTTGTTTATCTATACTGCAGGTTGATGGAGAGGACATGTATTTTGGCCTTTGTCTATATTCCACCGCCATTTTCTTTTATAGTTCTTAATTCTCTTCTATCATTTATGGATAAATGGCCAGAGTGCCCAACATTGATTATTGGTGATTTCAATTGTGTTATTAACCCTGTGTTAGATAGGGTTTCTACGGGGGTCAAGGGAGACACCCCTGGGTCTCCCCTGGCGCGGTTCTGTTCTGAGGCCGGGTTCGAAGATCTCTGGGGATATTTAGGTCATGGAAAAAAGGCTTATTCATGTATTAGTAAATCAGGTAAATCTATGTCCAGAATAGACCTTGCCTTGATGAATAGAAAATATGTGAGACTTGCAAAACGAATGAAGTACGAAACAAGGTCATTCTCGGATCATTTACCCTTATTCCTCGAACTCTGTGTGATCCAGGAGAAATATATAGAGAGACTCCCATTCAGACTAAACCCGTATTGGTTATCACTAATAAAGAAACATGAAATAATACAAAATGAAATTGACCAATTTTGGGATAATAACTATGGTTCAGTTAAAATCTAGGTGGTATGGGACACTTTTAAGGCCTATATGAGGGGGATAATGGTTAGTAATATAACAAACCTTAGAAAGGAGTATGGAAAAAAACAGAAAAATTTAGAAGAACTAGCATCCTCAGCTACACAATCCTTCTACATAATTAAGAAGGAGGAGAATAGGGAAAATGTGCAAAAGTGTACACAAGCATACTCTAATTTTTTGCTGGATAAGGCCCAACAAAGGCTATTTTTTTTAGGGGCAAAAATATTTTACAGAGTCAGGGCGACCTGGAAAACTGTTATCGAGAGTGATTTCGAGTCAAGAGTCCAAAAAATATATAGACAATGTCCGACTGGCCAACGGTAGGATGGTTAGTGGACAATGCTCTGTAGAGAAGGCCTTTTTGGATTATTTTTTAGATCTTTATAAAGCTGATACAAAGATTACGGATGAAATGATGGACTCTTACCTCGACAGTATTGTTTTTCCAACTATCACTCTGGCCCAAAAGAAAACACTGGAGGTAGATTTCTCGATTCAGGAGCTTGAGGGGGCAATCCAATTATGTTCATGTAATTTCACCCCTGGTTCAGATGGACTCCCATATGAATTTTATAGCAAATATAAGGAGTTTATTCTTCCTAGACTCTTGGGGGTCTTTGCTGAATCGATGGAGGATGGGAAATTGCCAGATTCAATGATGGAAGCCGTAATAACATTAATCCCAAAAAAAGGCAAGGACCCCGCAGACCTGGGATCGTATAGACCGATCTCACTGCTTAATGCAGATGTAAAACTCCTTTCAAGGATTTTGGCCACAAGGCTTTCCAGGGTTATTTTATTATTAGGGATAAGGGGAGAAAAACAGGCTATCAAATATATGGAGTGCTCACTCAATTTCTTGATCACTGTAATCTTTTTGCTATACTAATAAAGAGACTAAATTTAAAAAAAAAAATGTTTGGGAATCGTTTTTAACCACCTCAGCCCCCAGTGCTTAAACACCCTGAAAGACCAGGCCACTTTTTACACTTCTGACCTACACTACTTTCACCGTTTATTGCTCGGTCATGCAACTTACCTCCCAAATGAATTTTACCTCCTTTTCTTCTCACTAATAGAGCTTTCATTTGGTGGTATTTCATTGCTGCTGACATTTTTACTTTTTTTGTTATTAATCGAAATTTAACGATTTTTTTGCAAAAAAATGACATTTTTCACTTTCAGTTGTAAAATTTTGCAAAAAAAACGAGATCCATATAGAAATTTTGCTCTAAATTTATTGTTCTACATGTCTTTGATTAAAAAAAAAATGTTTGGGTAAAAAAAAATGGTTTGGGTAAAAGTTATAGCGTTTGCAAACAATGGTACAAAAATGTGAATTTCCGCATTTTGAATCAGCTCTAACTTTCTCAGCACCTGTCATGTTTCCTGAGGTTCTACAATGGCCAGACAGTACAAACACCCCACAAATGACCCCATTTCGGAAAGTACACACCCTAAGGTATTCGCTGATGGGCATAGTGAGTTCATAGAACTTTTTATTTTTTGTCACAAGTTAGCGGAAAATGATGATTTTTTATTTATTTTTTTCTTACAAAGTCTCATATTCCTCTAACTTGTGACAAAAAATAAAAAGTTCTATGAACTCACTATGCCCATCACGAAATACCTTGGGGTCTCTTATTTCCAAAATGGGGTCACTTGTGGGGTAGTTATACTGCGCTGGCATTCTAGGGGCCCAAATGTGTGGTAAGGAGTTTGAAATCAAATTCTGTAAAAAATGACGAGTGAAATCCGAAAGGTGCTCTTTGGAATATGGGCCCCTTTGCCCACCTAGGCTGCAAAAAAGTGTCACACATCTGGTATCTCCGTATTCAGGAGAAGTTGGGGAATGTGTTTTGGGGTGGCTTTTTACATATACCCATGCTGGGTGAGAGAAATATCTTGGTCAAATGCCAACTTTGTATAAAAAAATGGGAAAAGTTGTCTTTTGCCTGTCATGGTCTTACCTGCTTGCTGCTCTCCTTCGTTTGACATGTGCTGGCGGCCATCTTGGGTCCTGGGTTTCTTGTAGCCTTCCACCCTGCGGCTCCTCCTTCCCCTGGGAGGAGCTGGATGCCTAGCTCATATATATAGGAGGTCTGTGGCTTCAGTTCCTTGCTTGGTCCTCTTGTGTTCACATGCTTCTAAGACTGCTGCTGCTTCTGGTTCCTGATCCTGGCTTCGTCTGACTACCCTGCTGGTTCCTGATCCTGGCTTCGTCTGACTACCCTGCTGGTTCCTGATCCTGGCTTCGTCTGACTACCCTGCTGGTTCCTGATCCTGGCTTCGTCTGACTACCCTTCTGGTTCCTGACCTCTGGCTTCGCAAAGACTCTGCTCGGTTTCACCATCCGTTTGGACTTTTGCTTTACAGCTTTATTTTCAATAAAGCCTTCTATTTTCACTTATCTCTTGTTGTACGTCTGGTTCATGGTTCCCTGACATTAGGACCAAGCCATGAATTCTGACGGTACAGGGCCATCCTCGCTACCCACGCTGGTTGCCAGACTTGATCAGCAGGATCACCTGTTGGGTCGGTTCGCTGTGGCGTTGCAAACCCTGCTTGAACGCACGGCTCATTTCGCTCCCGTTGCCGATGGGTCGGTTGTCGCTCCTGGGCTCGCTCCTACTGCCGCTCCGGTTGTTGCGCCAGAGTCTACCCCGACACCTGTTGTTGCGCCTGTGGTGTTTCGGGGTATGACCGGTTCTGCCCCTCTTCCACAGCGCTTTGGGGGAGAGCCAACTCAGTGCCGAGGTTTCCTTAACCAGGTGGGCATTTATTTCGAGTTGCTGCCACATGCCTTTCCTACTGAGAGATCAAAGGTGGGCTTCTTGATCTCGCTGCTCTCGGACAAGGCCTTGGCCTGGGCCAGCCCTTTATGGGAGAACAACAATCCGGTGGTTGCCGAGTTTTCCGGTTTTGTTGCTTCTCTTCGGAAGGTATTCGATGTGCCGGCTCGTGCTGCCTCTGCTGCGAAGCTCCTTATGTCCATCAGACAGGGTTCACGATCCGTAGCTGAATACGCCATTGAGTTTCGTACCCTGGCAGCAGAGGTGGGCTGGAATAATGAGGCTCTGGTCGCTGCTTTCTCTCATGGTCTCTCGGATGCCTTGAAGGATGAGGTTGCAGCTAAGGACCTACCAGTTGAGCTCGAGTCTCTTATTTCTTTCCTGATTTTGATTGACACCAGACTCAGGGAGAGACCTTCCTTTAAGGAGAACCTGCGGAGGTCTTCTAACAGATTGGTGCCTACGTTTGCTGTCCCACCCGTGCCTCCCTCTCCTCCCACGCCTCCTGGGGATGACTTGTCTGGGGGTGAACCCATGCAGCTGGGGTTTGCTCGCCTGTCCGAGGGGGAGAGGGCACTCCGGAGACGCGAGGGCCGATGCATGTACTGTGGTCTCGGTGGGCATTTTCGGTTGGCATGTCCGAACCGTCCGGGAAACGCTCGTACCCTGAGATCCTGTCGGGGGCAGATCTTGGGTGGAGTCTCCTCGTCCCCGGTTTCCCGTGTTGACAAACCACTGATCACTGTTGTTCTCTCCTGGGTCGGGGGCTCGGTGACGACCCAGGCGTTGGTGGACTCTGGTGCTGGTGGTTTGTTCATTGATAGTGTGTTCGCTGCCGCCAATTCCATTCCTCTGCAGGCTCGAGGTTCCCCACTGGCTCTTGAGGCGATAGACGGCAGACCCCTTCTGCCGCCACACGTGACTCATGAGACCCTTCCAGTGGGGATAGCCATTGGTGCCGTTCACAGAGAGTCGGTCTGCCTCCAGGTTATTTCGTCTCCACACTACTCGGTGGTCTTGGGGTACCCCTGGCTCCAGAAACATAATCCGACTTTCGATTGGAGATCGGTCGAGATCCTCTCGTGGTCACCGCAGTGTGGGGCTAGTTGCATCCATGGGTCTGTCAAGTTGCTGTGTACTTCCTCGGACTCTCTGTTGCCTCCTGAATACGAGGAGTACCGGGATGTATTCGATAAGGTGCGCGCGGTTGCCCTACCTCCGCACCGCCCATACGATTGTGCCATAGAGTTACAATCTGGTGCCGTTCCTCCTCGTGGCAAAGTCTATCCACTGTCGGTAGCGGAGAATGAGGCCATGGAGGAGTACGTGAGGGAGGCGCTTTCACGCGGACACATTCGCAAATCTTCGTCCCCGGCAGGGGCTGGATTTTTCTTTGTGAAAAAGAAGGGCGGTGAGTTGAGGCCTTGCATCGATTACAGGGGTCTCAATCGCATCACGATCAAGAACGCTTACCCGATACCCTTGATTTCCGAGCTGTTCGATCGCCTTAAAGGGGCCACGGTCTTTACCAAACTCGACCTGAGGGCGGCATATAACCTGGTAAGGATCAAGGCGGGCGATGAGTGGAAGACCGCGTTTAACACCAGGACCGGTCATTACGAATCCTTGGTTATGCCCTTTGGGTTGTGCAATGCGCCCGCAGTCTTTCAGGAATTCATCAACGATGTTTTCCGTGACCTGTTGCAGCAGTGTGTGGTAGTCTATTTGGATGACATCTTGGTATATTCTGAATCCATGGAGGCCCACATTCTGGATGTCAGACGAGTGTTGCAACGGTTACGAGAGAACAAGCTGTTCGGTAAGCTTCAGAAATGCGAATTTCACCGATCCCAGGTAACCTTCTTAGGTTACATCATTTCCGCTGAGGGGTTCTCCATGGATCCTGAGAAGGTTTCGGCTGTCTTACAGTGGCCCCAGCCCAGTGGTCTTCGTTCCCTGCAGCGCTTTTTGGGCTTCGCCAATTATTATCGGAAGTTCATCAGGGACTTTTCCATGCTGGCCAAGCCTCTCACGGATCTGACCAGGAAGGGCAGTAATTCCCAGGTCTGGCCGCTCGAGGCCATCCGAGCTTTTGAGGCCCTAAAGTCCGCCTTTGTGTCGGCTCCGATTCTGTCGCATCCCAACCCTGGGTTGCCCTTTGTCCTCGAGGTGGACGCGTCTGAGACGGGAGTAGGCGCCCTTCTGTCTCAGCGTAGAACACCAGAGGGTCCTCTGCTTCCTTGTGGGTTTTACTCCCGGAAACTGTCTTCCGCGGAGTGCAACTATCAGATTGGTGACAGGGAGTTATTGGCCATCGTGCAGGCCCTTAAAGAATGGAGGCACTTGCTCGAGGGTTCGCTGGTTCCGGTTCTCATCCTGACGGACCACAAGAATCTGACCTACCTTTCTGAGGCCAAGAGATTGACACCACGTCAGGCCAGATGGGCTCTGTTCTTGTCACGTTTTAATTACGTGGTCTCCTACCTACCCGGTTCCAAGAACATCAGGGCGGATGCCTTATCACGGCAGTACTCCGAGCTGTCCAGGGAGGAGTCGATTCCGACTTCGGTCATACCTCCGAATCAGATCCTGGCCGCCATTCGCACCAGCCTGACCTCTCCCCTGGGTGAGCAGATTTTGGCGGCTCAATCTGGTGCTCCCTCTGGGAGACCCAACGGCAGATGTTTTGTGCCTGAGGAGTTGCGCACTCGGTTGTTGCGAACCTACCATAACTCCAAGACCGCGGGGCATCCTGGAAAGAATCAGCTGTCCTGGGCTGTTTCACGTCTGTTCTGGTGGCCTTCCCTACGTTCCGACATCGCCGCATATGTAGCGGCATGCTCCGTTTGTGCCCAGAGTAAGTCCCCTCGGCACCTTCCGTTGGGCCTTCTGCAACCCATAGCCACCGGGGAGCGCCCATGGTCACACCTGGGGATGGATTTCATTGTGGACCTCCCTGCATCCCGAGGCCATACGGTCATTCTCATGATTGTGGATCGGTTTTCCAAAATGTGCCACTGTGTTCCTCTCAAGAAGTTACCCTCTGCACAAGAGTTGGCCACGATTTTTGCCAGGGAGGTCTTCCGGTTGCACGGTTTGCCTAAGGAGATTGTGTCGGATCGGGGGAGTCAGTTTGTGTCCAGGTTCTGGCGCGCCTTTTGCTCCCAGTTGGGGATTCATCTCTCCTTCTCCTCGGCCTACCACCCTCAGTCCAATGGGGCCGCAGAACGATCCAATCAGGCCTTGGAGCAATTCCTTCGTTGCTATGTCTCCGATCACCAAGACAATTGGGTTGACCTCCTGCCTTGGGCTGAGTTTGCCAGGAACACGGCGGTGAACTCTTCCTCTGGGACGTCTCCCTTCATGGCCAATTATGGGTTCCAACCTGCCGTGTTACCGGAGGTATTCTCTCCCCAGGATATTCCGGCTGTGGAGGATCACCTTTCCGTCCTACGTGCTTCTTGGGTACAGATCCAGAAGTCCCTTGAGGTCTCTGCGCAGCGCCAGAGATTCCAGGCTGATCGCAGACGAGCGCCTGCTCCTTCCTACCAGGTCGGAGACCGTGTATGGTTGTCCACCCGCAACCTCAACCTTCGAGTGCCCACTCCCAAGCTGGCGCCTCGCTTTGTTGGTCCCTTCCGAGTGCTTCGCAGGGTAAACCCGGTAGCCTATGCCCTTGCGCTTCCTCCTGGCATGCGGATCTCCAACGTGTTTCATGTCTCCCTGTTGAAGCCACTGGTTTGTAATCGTTTCACTTCCTCGGTTCCTCGGCCTCGTCCGGTCCAAGTGGGCAATCGTGAGGAATATGAGGTGAGCAATATCCTGGACTCACGCCTGGTCCGCGGTCGGTTGCAGTTTTTGGTCCATTGGCGTGGTTATGGTCCAGAGGAGCGTTCCTGGGTTCCCTCCGCAGATGTCCATGCTCCTGCCTTGCTCCGAGCCTTCCACGCACGCTTCCCTCAGAAACCGTTTTGTGCTCCGCGGAGGAGGGGCCCTTGAGGGGGAGGTACTGTCATGGTCTTACCTGCTTGCTGCTCTCCTTCGTTTGACATGTGCTGGCGGCCATCTTGGGTCCTGGGTTTCTTGTAGCCTTCCACCCTGCGGCTCCTCCTTCCCCTGGGAGGAGCTGGATGCCTAGCTCATATATATAGGAGGTCTGTGGCTTCAGTTCCTTGCTTGGTCCTCTTGTGTTCACATGCTTCTAAGACTGCTGCTGCTTCTGGTTCCTGATCCTGGCTTCGTCTGACTACCCTGCTGGTTCCTGATCCTGGCTTCGTCTGACTACCCTGCTGGTTCCTGATCCTGGCTTCGTCTGACTACCCTGCTGGTTCCTGATCCTGGCTTCGTCTGACTACCCTTCTGGTTCCTGACCTCTGGCTTCGCAAAGACTCTGCTCGGTTTCACCATCCGTTTGGACTTTTGCTTTACAGCTTTATTTTCAATAAAGCCTTCTATTTTCACTTATCTCTTGTTGTACGTCTGGTTCATGGTTCCCTGACATTGCCAAGATATTTCTCTCACCCAGCATGGGTATATGTAAAATGACACCCCAAAACACATTCCCCAACTTCTCCTGAGTACGGAGATACCAGATGTGTGACACTTTTTTGCAGCCTAGGTGGGCAAAGGGGCCCATATTCCAAAGAGCACCTTTCGGATTTCACTCGTCATTTTTTACAGAATTTGATTTCAAACTCTTACCACACATTTGGGCCCCTAGAATGCCAGGGCAGTATAACTACCCCACAAGTGACCCCATTTTGGAAAGAAGAGACCCCAAGGTATTCGCTGATGGGCATAGTGAGTTCATGGAAGTTTTTATTTTTTGTCACAAGTTAGTGGAATATGAGACTTTGTATGGAAAAAAAAAAAAAAAAATCATCATTTTCCACTAACTTGTGACAAAAAATAAAAAATTCTAGGAACTCGCCATGCCCCTCACGGAATACCTTGGGGTGTCTTCTTTCCAAAATGGGGTCACTTGTGGGGTAGTTATACTGCCCTGGCATTTTCCAGGGGCCCTAATGTGTGGTAAGTAGGTAAATGACCTGTGAAATCCTAAAGGTGCTCTTTGGAATATGGGCCCCTTTGCCCACCTAGGCTGCAAAAAAGTGTCACACATGTGGTATCGCCGTATTCAGGAGAAGTTGGGGAATGTGTTTTGGGGTGTCATTTTACATATACCCATGCTGGGTGAGAATAATATCTTGCCAAAAGACAACTTTTCCCATTTTTTTATACAAAGTTGGCATTTGACCAAGATATTTCTCTCACCCAGCATGGGTATATGTAAAATGACACCCCAAAACACATTCCCCAACTTCTCCTGAGTACGGCGATACCAGATGTGTGACACTTTTTTGCAGCCTAGGTGGGCAAAGGGGCCCATATTCCAAAGAGCACCTTTCGGATTTCACTGGTCATTTTTTACAGAATTTGATTTCAAACTCCTTACCACACATTTGGGCCCCTAAAATGCCAGGGCAGTATAACTACCCCACAAGTGACCCCATTTTGGAAAGAAGAGACCCCAAGGTATTCGCTGATGGGCATAGTGAGTTCATGGAAGTTTTTATTTTTTAGAGATAACTTTTTGTAAACTGGAACTCGTTAAAACGTAACCTTTACTAGGTCATTTAAAATATTGATTCACATTTGGTGGGCGACAGCAGTACAGTAAATTACCTCCACTATATCACATTATATATGGTTATAGAAAACATGAAGAAAAGGGTAGATCTCACCTCGTCTGAGCAGGATCCACAACCGTAGAGGTAGGTCCTGGCAGTTAATGGTGCCTATGACCGGTGTGACCAGGGTGCTTGTGTTGTATTGGCATTACATCCACTCCTACGCCACCCTATTTTGGCTTTCCTGCCTGTCTAGGGGTAGGGGGCTGTAAAGTAGACCTTCCTACCACACATGGAGCACCCGCCCCGACAGGGGCGACCCCACACCGAACCTTTCCCTGGGGTATGGGTCTAGTGTTCTATAAAGCCCTAATTACAATGCCCTACATGCCATGTTTCTGTCTTTCTTGACATCATCAGGGGCTTCACATATGTATTCAAGGACAAACTACAAAAAAAGTTACAGACATACACTCAATATAGGTCACAAATGGTACAGAGTACCGCAAACGCACAAACTTTTAAGCAGACTCAATGTACTTACTAGAGATCAAGGTGGTTTTGGCCTCGTCTCATCACACGGGATAGTGGGTAATTCTTATCCTCACTGTATCATGGGAAGTGTCCCATGTCAGTCTGTGTCTCACCACAAATAACAATGATTTGGGTGAGCACTGCATACTTGTCAGCCGCCTCCTCATATACCTCACCTCCCGGTGAGTGTACGCCCCCCTTGATAACTTGCCTCACCTGTCCGGATCCATCCGAATGCATGTTACTCCATGTGGAACGCACGCTGCTCGCGTGCGTTCCACCGGACCGGAAGTTGAAGTCACATGGTACGGGCTAACCGGAAGTGAGGTCATGGCCTGCGTCGGAGCGTTGCCAGTTGCATAGCAACCTCCAAGCTCATGACGCACAGCCAGATCACAGGGCAAATGATGACTTGCCTCCTCTTTGAATATGCACAATCGCATTACGGATTTAAAATTGACAGGACAGCCAAGCACCTGCCATGACACTAAGAATGCCAGCTAGTAAGAGAACCAAGGACACAAGTATATGTATGCATAAATATGATAGCATGGTACATTCAATACACTTGCCTACATTAGCATTATACTTCCATCAGAGGGTCCCACGGGCATCAGCACATGGGATCCGAGGGGGCCTAAGTTATATTAAATAGAGTCACCCCCATATGTCATTTATCCAGAGTCAACCATCGGGTCCCATACGCTCACATTTTAGATGAGAGCCCATGAGACCCAAGGGAGAGACTCCAGCAGTCACCGTCCTTTTCTTGCACCTGAGATCATCTAATGCAGCAATTATTTACATGTCACAGTACATGAGATCTGAGGTGGCCTGGACCAACATCATATTGACTACAAGCGCCCCTATCTCTAGACTGGTCAGATTCCACCATCAGATCCCACATGCTCGCATTAAGAAAAAACGGGAGCACATGAGATCCAAGGGAAAGAATCCCCCAGACACCTTCCTGGCATTACAGCTTAAATCAAATAAAGCAACAATAGTTTTGTTGTTCATTTAAGCCGGATGGGTGGACCGTTCTAAGATAGAAGATCCATTTTGCCTCACATTGCAGGATCCTCTTATCAAAGTCTCCCCGTCTAGTGCCTGGCTTTATTTGTTCAATTCCCATAAAGGAAAGGCAGTTCATTCTGCCATCATGTTCGGTGTTCACATGCCGTGCCACCGATGTATCTCTCCCATTTCTTATATCACTCAGATGCTCTCCTATTCTTCTCCTCAATTCTCTACTTGTCTTCCCGATGTATTCCTTTCCGCATTCACATGTGATTTTGTAAACTAATCCGACACTCCTACAGTTAATGAAATCCTTCACTGTGTAGGTTTTGCCGGTATTGTTGCTCCTGAATGACCCCGCTTTGGTCATAAAGGGGCACGCCACACAACGACCGCATCAGAGTGAGCATAAACCACACAGGTCGCTTGGAGACATCCATATATCGCAAGCCTACCTCGACAAATTCCCTCCTGAGATGGGAAAGTAGCCATCCGTACCCACTCAGGAAGGGAATACCGAGAGGCCAATACTTGCGATTGAGGAGGAATTGCTCCAGGCGATCAGAGTTCATCAAACAAGCGAGAGAATTAAAAACTCGATTTCTAGAACGTGGATATCCACCAGGTGTACTCACACCAGCATATCAAATGGCCTTGAATAAAGATAGAGTGTCTCTATTGACCCCACAGGTGGATACCCCTGGGCCGAGTGGCTCCAGTGAGAATAGGGAGATCCGCCTGATCAGCACATATAACGGATGTTCCTCTGCTATCAGAGACATTATATCTACACATTGGCATGTGCTCCTGATGGACCCTGACATTTGTAGGGTCATAAAGGGGCACCCCAGCATTACATACAGACGGGGCAGAAGCATCCGTGATATGATGGTACATAGCCACTATACACCAATACCACAGAAAAAGACATGGCTAGAGAGAGGCATCAGTGGCAATTTCAAATGCGGTCGTTGTGTGGCGTGCCCCTTTATGACCAAATCGGGGTCATTCAGGAGCAACAATACCACTCAGATGCTCTCCTATTCTTCTCCTCAATTCTCTACTTGTCTTCCCGATGTATTCCTTTCCGCATTCACATGTGATTTTGTAAACTAATCCGACACTCCTACAGTTAATGAAATCCTTCACTGTGTAGGTTTTGCCGGTATTGTTGCTCCTGAATGACCCCGATTTGGTCATAAAGGGGCACGCCACACAACGACCGCATTTGAAATTGCCACTGATGCCTCTCTCTAGCCATGTCTTTTTCTGTGGTATTGGTGTATAGTGGCTATGTACCATCATATCACGGATGCTTCTGCCCCGTCTGTATGTAATGCTGGGGTGCCCCTTTATGACCCTACAAATGTCAGGGTCCATCAGGAGCACATGCCAATGTGTAGATATAATGTCTCTGATAGCAGAGGAACATCCGTTATATGTGCTGATCAGGCGGATCTCCCTATTCTCACTGGAGCCACTCGGCCCAGGGGTATCCACCTGTGGGGTCAATAGAGACACTCTATCTTTATTCAAGGCCATTTGATATGCTGGTGTGAGTACACCTGGTGGATATCCACGTTCTAGAAATCGAGTTTTTAATTCTCTCGCTTGTTTGATGAACTCTGATCGCCTGGAGCAATTCCTCCTCAATCGCAAGTATTGGCCTCTCGGTATTCCCTTCCTGAGTGGGTACGGATGGCTACTTTCCCATCTCAGGAGGGAATTTGTCGAGGTAGGCTTGCGATATATGGATGTCTCCAAGCGACCTGTGTGGTTTATGCTCACTCTGATGCGGTCGTTGTGTGGCGTGCCCCTTTATGACCAAAGCGGGGTCATTCAGGAGCAACAATACCGGCAAAACCTACACAGTGAAGGATTTCATTAACTGTAGGAGTGTCGGATTATTTTACAAAATCACATGTGAATGCGGAAAGGAATACATCGGGAAGACAAGTAGAGAATTGAGGAGAAGAATAGGAGAGCATCTGAGTGATATAAGAAATGGGAGAGATACATCGGTGGCACGGCATGTGAACACCGAACATGATGGCAGAATGAACTGCCTTTCCTTTATGGGAATTGAACAAATAAAGCCAGGCACTAGACGGGGAGACTTTGATAAGAGGATCCTGCAATGTGAGGCAAAATGGATCTTCTATCTTAGAACGGTCCACCCATCCGGCTTAAATGAACAACAAAACTATTGTTGCTTTATTTGATTTAAGCTGTAATGCCAGGAAGGTGTCTGGGGGATTCTTTCCCTTGGATCTCATGTGCTCCCGTTTTTTCTTAATGCGAGCATGTGGGATCTGATGGTGGAATCTGACCAGTCTAGAGATAGGGGCGCTTGTAGTCAATATGATGTTGGTCCAGGCCACCTCAGATTTCATGTACTGTGACATGTAAATAATTGCTGCATTAGATGATCTCAGGTGCAAGAAAAGGACGGTGACTGCTGGAGTCTCTCCCTTGGGTCTCATGGGCTCTCATCTAAAATGTGAGCGTATGGGACCCGATGGTTGACTCTGGATAAATGACATATGGGGGTGACTCTATTTAATATAACTTAGGCCCCCTCGGATCCCATGTGCTGATGCCCGTGGGACCCTCTGATGGAAGTATAATGCTAATGTAGGCAAGTGTATTGAATGTACCATGCTATCATATTTATGCATACATATACTTGTGTCCTTGGTTCTCTTACTAGCTGGCATTCTTAGTGTCATGGCAGGTGCTTGGCTGTCCTGTCAATTTTAAATCCGTAATGCGATTGTGCATATTCAAAGAGGAGGCAAGTCATCATTTGCCCTGTGATCTGGCTGTGCGTCATGAGCTTGGAGGTTGCTATGCAACTGGCAACGCTCCGACGCAGGCCATGACCTCACTTCCGGTTAGCCCGTACCATGTGACTTCAACTTCCGGTCCGGTGGAACGCACGCGAGCAGCGTGCGTTCCACATGGAGTAACATGCATTCGGATGGATCCGGACAGGTGAGGCAAGTTATCAAGGGGGGCGTACACTCACCGGGAGGAGAGGTATATGAGGAGGCGGCTGACAAGTATGCAGTGCTCACCCAAATCATTGTTATTTGTGGTGAGACACAGACTGACATGGGACACTTCCCATGATACAGTGAGGATAAGAATTACCCACTATCCCGTGTGATGAGACGAGGCCAAAACCACCTTGATCTCTAGTAAGTACATTGAGTCTGCTTAAAAGTTTGTGCGTTTGCGGTACTCTGTACCATTTGTGACCTATATTGAGTGTATGTCTGTAACTTTTTTTGTAGTTTGTCCTTGAATACATATGTGAAGCCCCTGATGATGTCAAGAAAGACAGAAACATGGCATGTAGGGCATTGTAATTAGGGCTTTATAGAACACTAGACCCATACCCCAGGGAAAGGTTCGGTGTGGGGTCGCCCCTGTCGGGGCGGGTGCTCCATGTGTGGTAGGAAGGTCTACTTTACAGCCCCCTACCCCTAGACAGGCAGGAAAGCCAAAATAGGGTGGCGTAGGAGTGGATGTAATGCCAATACAACACAAGCACCCTGGTCACACCGGTCATAGGCACCATTAACTGCCAGGACCTACCTCTACGGTTGTGGATCCTGCTCAGACGAGGTGAGATCTACCCTTTTCTTCATGTTTTCTATAACCATATATAATGTGATATAGTGGAGGTAATTTACTGTACTGCTGTCGCCCACCAAATGTGAATCAATATTTTAAATGACCTAGTAAAGGTTACGTTTTAACGAGTTCCAGTTTACAAAAAGTTATCTGTTAGATTTGGGTGTAATCAGATACCACTGCATATACACTATTAGTGGTGGTATAATTAATTTTATTATTTCAAGTTTTTATTTTTTGTCACAAGTTAGTGGAATATGAGACTTTGTATGAAAAAAAAAAAAAATCATCATTTTCCACTAACTTGTGACAAAAAATAAAAAATTCTAGGAACTCGCCATGCCCCTCACGGAATACCTTGGGGTGTCTTCTTTCCAAAATGAGGTCATTTGTGGGGTAGTTATACTGCCCTGGCATTTTCCAGGGGCCCTAATGTGTGGTAAGTAGGTAAATGACCTGTGAAATCCTAAAGGTGCTCTTTGGAATATGGGCCCCTTTGCCCACCTAGGCTGCAAAAAAGTGTCACACACGTGGTATCGCCGTATTCAGGAGAAGTTGGGGAATGTGTTTTGGGGTGTCATTTTACATATACCCATGCTGGGTGAGAGAAATATCTTGGCAAAAGACAACTTTTCCCATTTTTTTATACAAAGTTGGCATTTGACCAAGATATTTCTCTCACCCAGCATGGGTGTATGTAAAATGACACCCCAAAACACATTCCCCAACTTCTCCAGAGTACGGCGATACCAGATGTGTGACACTTTTTTGCAGCCTAGATGCGCAAAGGTGCCCAAATTCCATTTAGGAGGGCATTTTTAGACATTTGGATACCAGACTTCTTCTCACGCTTTGGGGCCCCTAGAATGCCAGGGCAGTATAAATACCCCACATGTGACCCCATTTTGGAAAGAAGACACCCCAAGGTATGCAATGAGGGGTATGGCGAGTTCATAGAAATTTTTTTTTTTTGGCACAAGTTAGCGGAAATTGATATTTTTTATTTTTTTCTCACAAAGTCTCCCTTTCCGCTAACTTGGGACAAAAATTTCAATCTTTCATGGACTCAATATGCCCCTCACGGAATACCTGGGGGTGTCTTCTTTCCGAAATGGGGTCACATGTGGGGTATTTATACTGCCCTGGCATTCTAGGGGCCCTAAAGCGTGAGAAGAAGTCTGGAATATAAATGTCAAAAAATTTTTACGCATTTGGATTCCGTGAGGGGTATGGTGAGTTCATGTGAGATTTAATTTTTTGACACAAGTTAGTGGAATATGAGACTTTGTAAGAAAAAAAAAAAATAATTCCGCTAACTTGGGCCAAAAAAATGTCTGAATGGAGCCTTACAGGGGGGTGATCAATGACAGGGGGGGTGATCAATGACAGGGGGGGTGATCAATGACAGGGGTGGTGATCAATGACAGGGGGGGTGATCAGGGAGTCTATATAAGGTGATCACCCCCCTGTCATTGATCACCCCCCTGTAAGGCTCCATTCAGATGTCCGTATGTGTTTTGCGGATCCGATCCATGTATCCGTGGATCCGTAAAAATCATATGGACATCTGAATGCAGCATGACAGGGGGGGGTGATCAATGACAGGGGGGGGTGATCAATGACAGGGGGGTGATCAGGGAGTCTATATGGGGTGATCACCCCCCCTGGAAGGCTCCAGGGAGACGCCTGTATGTGTTTTGCGGATCCGATCCATCTATCAGTGGATCCGTAAAAATCATGCGGACATCTGAATGGAGCTTTACAGGGGGTTGATCAATGACAGGGGTGTAATCAATGACAGGGGGGTGATCAGGGAGTCTATATGGGGTGATCACCACAGTCATTGATCACGCCCCTGTAAGGCTTCATTCAGACGTCCGTATGCGTTTTGCGGATCCGATCCATCTATCAGTGGATCCGTAAAAATCATGCGGACGTCTGAATGGAGCTTTACAGGGGGGTGATCAATGACAGGGGGGTGATCAGGGAGTCTATATGGGGTGATCAGGGGTGATCAGGGGCTAATAAGGGGTTAATAAGTGACGGGGGTGTAGTGTAGTGTAGTGGTGCTTGGTGGTACTTTACTGAGCTACCTGTGTCCTCTGGTGGTCGATCCAAACAAAGGGGACCACCAGAGGACCAGGTAGCAGGTATATTAGACGCTGTTATCAAAACAGCGTCTAATATACCTGTTAGGGGTTAAAAAAAACACATCTCCAGCCTGCCAGCGAACGATCGCCGCTGGCAGGCTGGAGATCAACTCTCTTACCTTCCGTTCCTGTGAAGTCTCGGCTCGCGCGAGATGACGCGTATATGCGTGACTCTGCGCAGGGCTGCCACCTCCGGAACGCGAATCTGCGTTAGGCGGTCCGGAGGTGGTTAATAGGGTCACATCATTTTCATCTTTGGCAGCCTCAATGCCCAGTAATTACAGCTGTTACTTTACCCCAGCTATCCCCTCCCCCATTTACAGTTATTACAGCTGTTACTTTACCCCAGCTATCCCCTCCCCCATTTACAGTTATTACAGCTGTTACTTTACCCCAGCTATCCCCTCCCCATTTACAGTTATTACAGCTGTTACTTTACCCCAGCTATCCCCTCCCCCATTTACAGTTATTACAGCTGTTACTTTACCCCAGCTATCCCCTCTCCACTTACAGGTATTACAGCTGTTACTTTACCCCAGCTATCCCCTCTCCACTTACAGGTATTACAGCTGTTACTTTACCCCAGCTATCCCCCTCCCCATTTACAGTTATTACAGCTGTTACTTTACCCCAGCTACCCCCTCCCCCATTTACAGTTATTACAGCTGTTACTTTATCCCAGCTATCCCCTCCCCCATTTACAGTTATTACAGCTGTTACTGTATCCCAGCTATCCCCTCCCCCATTTACAGTTATTACAGCTGTTACTTTACCCCAGCTATCCCCTCCCCCATTTACAGTTATTATAGCTGTTACTTTACCCCAGCTATCCCCTCTCCACTTACAGTTATTACAGCTGTTACTTTACCCCAGCTATCCCCTCCCCCATTTACAGTTATTACAGCTGTTACTTTACCCCAGCTATCCTCTCCCCATTTACAGTTATTACAGCTGTTACTTTACCCCAGCTATCCCCTCTACATTTACAGTTATTACAGCTGTTACTTTACCCCAGCTATCCCCTCTCCACTTACAGGTATTACAGCTGTTACTTTACCCCAGCTATCCCCTCCCCCCATTTACAGTTATTACAGCTGTTACTTTACCCCAGCTATCCCCCCCCATTTACAGTTATTACAGTTATTACTTTACCCCAGCTATCCCCCTACCATTTACAGTTATTACAGCTGTTACTTTACCCCAGCTATCCCCTCCCCACTTACAGTTATTATAGCTGTTACTTTACCCTAGCTATCCCCTCTCCATTTACAGTTATTACAGCTGTTACTTTACCCCAACTATCCCCTCCCCTATTTACAGTTATTACAGCTGTTACTTTACTCCAGCTATCCCCTCCCCCATTTACAGTTTGTCACGGATGGTGTACAGGAAACAAGACAATGCAAAATAATCTATGACTCACTGGATCCACAACTAAGGAACAAAAGGGAGACCCCTGCATGAGACCTGGCACACTCTCCCTGACTGCTCAGCCTATGCGAACACCCCAAAGGTGGATGGTCGCATATCCACGTACCTCGACTATCTAACGCCTGAAGACCCTACAATAGTGAGGGGACACGACCACCGGCTCCCTACACTAGACACGGAGGGAGTTAGGGTCTCCTAAGATCCAGCAAACAGAAAATCACAAATAAATATACAGCACTTATCTTGCAGAAGACTGGGATATAGGAACAGCATGCACACACACTCCAGGAAGTTGTATAAGCCGCACACTACTGCATTATGGGGAGGAATTTAAAGGGAAGCAATCAGTCCAACTGCATGACAGCTGAGAGAGGCTAACAAGATGAGGAACTGAAACCAAAACAAAGAAAACTCAAGGAGGAGGTTCTGAAAGGCTTCTGTCAGAGCTTCTCAGCTGTCTGGTTGTGACAGTACCCCTCCCTCTACGAGTGGACTCCGGACACTCAGAGCCCACCTTCTCAGGATGGGAC
This sequence comes from Bufo bufo, assembly GCF_905171765.1. Taxonomy (NCBI): domain Eukaryota; kingdom Metazoa; phylum Chordata; class Amphibia; order Anura; family Bufonidae; genus Bufo; species Bufo bufo. The sequence goes on along the minus strand of NC_053393.1, from coordinate 552,641,928 downwards.
CTATGGAAAGCCCTGATGAGACGAGTGGCCTTAATGTCCGTCACTGGGACCCACATCCTCTCCTCAGGACCATAACCCTCCCAATGAACGAGGTACTGGAGAGAACCGCGGACAAGACGAGAATCCACAATCCTAGAGACCTGAAATTCAAGATTCCCATCAACCATAATCGGAGGAGGAGGCAAAGGCGAGGGTACAATGGGTTGAACATAAGGTTTCAATAAGGACTTATGAAAAACATTATGGATCTTCCAAGTCTGAGGAAGATCAAGACGGTAGGCAACAGGATTGATGACAGACAGGATCTTGTAAGGCCCAATAAACCTAGGACCCAACTTCCAGGAGGGAACCTTCAATTTGATATTCTTGGTAGACAACCACACCAGATCACCAACATTCAGGTCCGGACCAGGCACACGTCTCTTATCTGCCACACGCTTATATCTCTCACTCATGCTCTTTAGATTATCCTGAATCTTTTGCCAAATAGATGACAAAGACGAGGAGAATCTGTCCTCATCAGGTAAACCAGAAGACCCCTCTCCCGAGAAAGTCCCAAACTGCAGATGAAACCCATATGCACCAAAAAATGGTGACTTATCAGAGGACTCCTGACGACGGTTATTTAAAGCAAACTCAGCAAGGGACAAAAAAGAACACCAATCCTCCTGATTCTCCACCACAAAACATCGCAGATATGTCTCCAGATTCTGATTGACGCGCTCCGTCTGGCCATTCGACTGCGGGTGGAAAGCAGAAGAGAATGACAACCGAACCCCCAAGCGAGAACAGAAAGCCTTCCAGAATCTGGAAACAAACTGCGTGCCCCTATCAGAGACTATGTCTGAAGGAATACCATGCAATTTGACAATGTGGTCAATGAATGCCTGCGCCAGCGTCTTAGCATTGGGCAAACCCGGAAAAGGGATGAAATGCACCATTTTGCTAAAACGGACCACAGCCACCAGAATCACAGTCTTCCCCGAGTAACGAGGCAGGTCCGTTATGAAGTCCATGGACAGATGTGTCCAAGGACGGGAAGGAATGGGTAAGGGAAGGAGAGGACCTGATGGCCGTGAATGAGGGACTTTGGCACGAGCGCAAGTCTCGCAGGCTGCCACAAAACCCTCAACCGACTTACGAATTGCACGCCACCAGAATCTCCGAGCGATGAGATCCAGTGTGGCTCTTGCCCCCGGGTGCCCAGCAAGGACCGTATCGTGGTGTTCCTTAAAAATCTTGTGTCTCAAAGCGAGAGGCACAAACAACCTCCCAGGAGGACAAAGATCAGGAGCCTCTGACTGGGCTGCCTGGACCTCTGCCTCCAATTCAGGAAAAAGAGCAGAGACCACCACACCTTCAGCCAAAATGGGACCCGGGTCTTCAAAATTCCCACCTCCCGGAAAACAACGTGACAGGGCATCTGCCTTCACATTCTTAACCCCAGGGCGGAACGTAACAACAAAATCAAACCTTGAAAAGAACAAAGACCATCTGGCCTGTCTCGGGTTCAGACGCTTGGCTGACTCCAAGTAGGCCAGATTTTTATGGTCAGTAAACACGGTAATAGGGTGTCTGGCTCCCTCTAGCCAATGGCGCCATTCCTCAAAAACCAACTTGATGGCCAACAATTCCCTATCTCCCACATCGTAATTTCTCTCTGCGGAGGAGAGTTTCTTCGAGAAAAAGGCACACGGTCGCCATTTGGCAGGAGAGGAACCCTGAGACAAGACCGCACCCACACCTACCTCAGAAGCATCAAAATCAACTATGAAGGGTAAAGAAATATCAGGTTGTACCAGGATGGGAGCGGAAGCAAAACTCTCCTTGATATTAGAAAAAGCCTTACGCGCCTCTACCGACCAGGAAGAAAAATCTACCCCCTTTCTGGTCATATCAGTGAGTGGTTTAACAACAGAGGAATAATTCAAAATAAACTTCCTGTAATAATTGGCAAAGCCCAAAAAACGCATCAGCGCCTTCTGATTCTCAGGAAGCTCCCACTCAAGCACAGCGCGGACCTTCTCGGGGTCCATGCGAAAACCAGAAGCGGAGAGAAGAAACCCCAGAAATTGAATTTCTGGAACCGCAAACACACATTTTTCCAGTTTCGCGTATAATTTATTCTCCCGCAGGATGAGCAAGACCTGACGTAAGTGTTCCTTATGAGTTTTGAAATCAGGAGAAAAAATCAAAATGTCATCCAGATACACTAATACAAATTTTCCCATTAAATGATAAAAAATGCTGTTCACAAAATGCTGAAAAACGGCTGGGGCATTCATCAAACCAAAGGGCATAACCAAATTCTCAAAATGGCCCTCAGGGGTATTGAAAGCCATCTTCCATTCGTCTCCTTCTCTGACCCTGACCAGGTTGTATGCCCCTCTTAGGTCTAATTTGGAAAAGACTTTAGCCCCAACAACCTGGTTAAACAGGTCCGGGATCAGAGGAAGCGAATAAGGGTCACGAATAGTGATACTGTTCAGCTCCCTGAAATCCAGACAAGGTCTTAAAGAACCATCTTTTTTCTTAACAAAGAAAAAACCAGCGGCAACAGGTGACTTTGAGGGTCGTATGTGTCCTTTTCTCAGACTCTCAGAGATATTAGTACGCATAGCGACTCTCTCAGGTTGGGAAAGATTGTATAAACGAGATTTAGGCAGTTTGGCGCCTAGGATGAGATTAATAGGGCAATCGTACTCCCTGTGTGGGGGCAAATCTTGAACTCCACTCTCAGAGAAGACATCCGAAAATTCAGAGAGGAAAGGTGGTACAATCTTAGTAGAAACCTCAGAAACAGATGTCGTGAGGCAATTCTCTCTGCAAAAGTCACTCCAACCATTTATTTGCCTCGCTTGCCAATCAATGGTGGGGTTATGTTTAGTGAGCCAGGGTAGCCCCATCACTAGAGGAGTAGGCAAACCGCTAAGGACGAAACATGACACATCCTCAACATGAGCATCACTCACAATTAAACGGATATTGTGAACTATGCCCTTTAATGATCTCTGAGAAAGTGGAGCGGAATCAATAGCAAAAACAGGAATATCCTTTCCCAAAGTGCATACCTGGAAACCATGAGTTATTGCAAATTGACTATCAATGAGATTGACAGCTGCTCCACTATCCACAAAAATCTCACAAAAAATTATCTTGCTCTCTAGCGCTACCCTAGCAGGCAGGACAAAACGGGAACTACAAGCAAACGGAAAACCTTCAATTTCCGCCTCAACCCTGCCAATAGTAACAGACGGAACATTTTTAAAAGATTTTTTCCTTTTTGTTTCTTTATTACTCCCAGAAAACTGCCTGAATCTCCTAGAGGGACAAATATTTGCCAAATGATTTATACCTCCACAACAAAAACAAACCCTGCCATGCGGGCTGAATCTTCTATTGTCAGAGGCAATCAACCCCAGCTGCATGGGCTCCTGCTCAGAAGGGGCTGACAGCGACTGAGACCCCTGCGCACAGAATGAGACCACTGCACTGTCCCGGGACTGAGTATGACAGGAAGGAGAGATCTCTCCTCTCTCTCTAAGACGCCTGTCAATACGAACGGCCTGAGACATAGCAGAGTCCAAGGAGATAGGCCTCTCATGAAAGGCAAATGCATCTTTCAATCCCTCTGAAAGACCATGGCAAAATTGACTTCGGAGTGCAGCATCATTCCAACCAGTATCAGCTGCCCATCTCCGAAATTCTGAGCAGTATATCTCTGCGGATTGTTTACCCTGGCATAACAGACGTAGTCTAGACTCAGCCAGAGCAATACGATCCGGATCATCATATATCTGTCCCAGGGCTAAAAAGAATTCATCCACTGAACAGAGGGGCCGTGCCCCCTCCGGCAGCGAAAAGGCCCAGGACTGAGCGTTACCCCTGAGCAGCGATATAATGATCCCCACCCTCCGTTCCTCATCACCAGAGGAATGGGGAAGAAGGCGAAAATGGAGTTTGCAAGCCTCTCTAAAACGCACAAAATACTCACTACCCCCGGAGAACATATCCAGGAGTGAGATCTTAGGCTCAGAACAAACTCCATGAACGCAAGCCGAACCGGTCACTTGAAACTGAGAAAAAGTCTTACGGAGATCAGCTACCTCCAATGAAAGACCCTGGAAGCGTTCAGCCAAAAGTGAAACCGGATCCATGCTTAAGACGGTTTTGGCGGCTTATAATGTCACGGATGGTGTACAGGAAACAAGCCAATGCAAAATAATCTATGACTCACTGGATCCACAACTAAGGAACAAAAGGGAGACCCCTGCATGAGACCTGGCACACTCTCCCTGACTGCTCAGCCTATGCGAACACCCCAAAGGTGGATAGTCGCATATCCACGTACCTCAACTATCTAACGCCTGAAGACCCTACAATAGTGAGGGGACACGACCACCGGCTCCCTACACTAGACACGGAGGGAGTCAGGGTCTCCTAAGATCCAGCAAACAGAAAATCACAAATAAATATACAGCACTTATCTTGCAGAAGACTGGGATATAGGAACAGCATGCACACACACTCCAGGAAGTTGTATAAGCCGCACACTACTGCATTATGGGGAGGAATTTAAAGGGAAGCAATCAGTCCAACTGCATGACAGCTGAGAGAGAATAACGAGATGAGGAACTGAAACCAAAACAAAGAAAACTCAAGGAGGAGGTTCTGAAAGGCTTCTGTCAGAGCTTCTCAGCTGTCTGGTTGTGACACAGTTATTACAGCTGTTACTTTACCCCAGCTATCCCCTCCCCAGTTACAGTTATTACAGCTGTTACTTTACCCCAGCTATCCCCACCCCCATTTACAGTTATTACAGCTGTTACTTTACCCCAGCTATCCCCTCCCCCATTTACAGTTATTATAGCTGTTACTTTACCCCAGCTATCCCCTCCCCACTTACAGTTATTTTAGCTGTTACTTTACCCCAGCTATCCCCTCCCCCATTTACAGTTATTACAGCTGTTACTTTACCCCAGCTATCCCCTCTCCACTTAGTTATTACAGCTGTTACTTTACCCCAGCTACCCCTCCCCATTTACAGTTTTTTTAGCTGTTACTTTACCCCAGCTATCCCCTCCCCACTTACAGTTATTTTAGCTGTTACTTTACCCCAGCTATCCCCTCCCCCATTTACAGTTATTACAGCTGTTACTTTACCCCAGCTATCCCCTCCCCCATTTAGTTATTACAGCTGTTACTTTACCCCAGCTATCCCCTCTCCACTTACAGTTATTACAGCTGTTACTTTACCCCAGCTACCCCCTCCCCATTTACAGTTATTTTAGCTGTTACTTTACCCCAGCTATCCCCTCCCCACTTACAGTTATTTTAGCTGTTACTTTACCCCAGCTATCCCCTCCCCCATTTACAGTTATTACAGCTGTTACTTTACCCCAGCTATCCCCTCCCCACTTACAGTTATTTTAGCTGTTACTTTACCCCAGCTATCCCCTCCCCATTTACAGTTATTACAGCTGTTACTTTACCCCAGCTATCCCCTCCCCATTTACAGTTATTTTAGCTGTTACTTTACCCCAGCTATGCCCTTTCACATATACAGTTAAATTTACAGCTGTTACTTTACCCCAGCTATCCCCTCCCCAGTTAGTTATTACAGCTGTTACTTTACCCCAGCTATCCCCTCCCCCATTTACAGTTATTACAGCTGTTACTTTACCCCAGCAATCCCCACCCCCATTTACAGTTATTACAGCTGTTACTTTACCCCAGCTATCCCCTCCCCACTTACAGTTATTTTAGCTGTTACTTTACCCCAGCTATCCCCTCCCCATTTACAGTTATTACAGCTGTTACTTTACCCCAGCTATCCCCTCCCCATTTACAGTTATTTTAGCTGTTACTTTACCCCAGCTATGCCCTTTCACATATACAGTTAAATTTACAGCTGTTACTTTACCCCAGCTATCCCCTCCCCAGTTAGTTATTACAGCTGTTACTTTACCCCAGCTATCCCCTCCCCCATTTACAGTTATTACAGCTGTTACTTTACCCCAGCAATCCCCACCCCCATTTACAGTTATTACAGCTGTTACTTTACCCCAGCTATCCCCTCCCCACTTACAGTTATTACAGCTGTTACTCTACCCCAGCTATCCCCTCCCCACTTACAGTTATTTTAGCTGTTACTTTACCCCAGCTATCCCCTCCCCCATTTACAGTTATTACAGCTGTTACTTTACCCCAGCTATCCCCTCCCCACTTACAGTTATTACAGCTGTTACTCTACCCCAGCTACCCCCTCCACACTTACAGTTATTACAGCTGTTACTCTACCCCAGTTACCCCCTCCCCACTTACATATTACAGCTGTTACTTTACCCCAGCTATCCCCTCCCCACTTACAGTTATTTTAGCTGTTACTTTACCCCAGCTATCCCCTCCCCACTTACAGGTATTACAGTTATTACTTTACCCCAGCTATCCCCTCCCCCATTTACAGTTATTACAGCTGTTACTTTACCCCAGCTACCCCCTCCCCCACTTACAGGTATTACAGTTATTACTTTACCCCAGCTATCCCCTCTCCATTTACAGTTATTACAGCTCTTTCTTCACCGCTGTTATATCATCTCTCATTTAGTTATTTACTGAAAAAATATGAGAAGTTGTGGTCTCCATGATTCTGTAATTATTGCAAATGATCCTGTCCTTGAATTTAGGACAGAAAAGCAGAATTTCTGGGATCATCACACTCACTGACCACCAACAGCGCAATCTACCAACACAAAGAACCTTAAAAATAACTACTAAAGAAGCAAAAAATAACTTCTGACAGAAGCTACACCAAACATCACACAACTTTGCTTCACTGTGAAGCCTCATCTCCTAGACACCTGCAGCAGCAGAATTTGGCAGAATAAAACTTCACATTCCCACTACTCCAGATAACAACAGCACCAGAAAATGTGTTAGGCCTAGTTCACACAAACGTGTGTGATCCGTGGCCATATTGCGGCCCGCAAATCGCAGCACTGGGGAGAGCTTTGTGGGCGACAATGAGGGAAGTGTATATTTTATCCTGTGGTGGATGGGCAACCAGTGCTGTGAATGGTACAAGATAGAAGCATTGGTTAAGTGACTGGCACAAGGTGGAGGCATTGGTTCAGTGACTGGCACAGGGTGGAGGCATTGGTGCAGTGACTTGCACAGGATAGAGGCATCAGTTCAGTGGCTGGCAGAGGGTGGAGGCATCAGTTCAGTGGCTGGCAGAGGGTGGAGGCATTGGTGTAGGGACTGGCGCAGGGTGGAGGCATCAGTGTAGTGACTGGCACAGGGTGGAGGCATTGGTTAAGTGACTGGCACAGGGTGGAGGCATTGGTGTAGTGACTTGCACAAAGTGGAGTCATCAGTGCACTCGCTGGCACAGGGTTGAGGCATTAGTGTAGTAACTGGCACAGGGTGAAGGTACTGGTGTAGTGAATGGCACAGGATGAAGGCATTGGTGCAGTGACTGGCACAGGGTTGAGGCATGAGTGCAGTGACTGGCACAGGGTGGACGCATTGGTGCAGTGACTGGCACAGGGTGGAGGCATTGCTGTAGTGACTGGCACAGGGTGGAGGCATTGGTGCAGTGACTGGCACAGGGTGGAGGCATTGGTGTATTGACTAGCACAGGGTGGAGGCATTGGTGTAGTGACTGGCACAGGGTGGAGGCATTGGTGTAATGACTGGCACAGGGTGGAGGCATTGTTGTAGTGACTGGCACAGAGTGGAGGCATTGGTGTAATGACTGGCAGAGGGTGGAGGCATAAATGCAGTGACTGACACAGGGTTGAGGCATCAGTGAAGTGACGGGCACAGGTTGAAGGCATTGATGCAGTGAGTGGCACAGGGTGGAGGCATTGGTGCAGTGTCTGGCACAGGATAGAGGCATTGGTGCAGTGACTGGCACAGGGTTGAGGCATCAGTGAAGTGACCGGCACAGGGTGGAGGTACTGGTGTAGTAACTAGCACAGGATGAAGGCATTGGTGCAGTGACTGGCACAGGGTTGAGGCATGAGTGCAGTGACTGGCACAGGGTGGACGCATTGGTGCAGTGACTGGCACAGGGTGGAGTCATTGGTGTAGTGACTGGCACAGGGTGGAGGCATTGGTGCAGTGACTGGCACAGGGTGGAGGCATTGGTGCAGTGACTGGCACAGGGTGGAGTCATTGGTGTAGTAACTGGCACAGGGTGGAGGCATTGGTGCAGTGACTGGCACAGGGTGGAGGCATTGGTGTATTGACTAGCACAGGGTGGAGGCATTGGTGTAGTGACTGGCACAGGGTGGAGGCATTGGTGTAATGACTGGCACAGGGTGGAGGCATTGGTGTAGTGACTGGCACAGAGTGGAGGCATTGGTGTAATGACTGGCAGAGGGTGGAGGCATTAATGCAGTGACTGACACATGGTGGAGGCATTAGTGCAGCGACTGGCACAGGGGGAGGCATTGGTGCAATTACTGGCACTGGATAGAGGCATCAGTGCAGTGACTGGAACAGGGTTGAGGCATCAGTGAAGTGACCGACACAGGTTGAAGTCATTGGTGCAGTGACTTTCACAGGGTGGAGGCATTGGTGCAGTGTCTGGCACAGGATAGAGGCATTGGTGCAGTGACTGGCACAGAGCGGAGGCATTGGTGTAGTGACTGGCACAGGACAGAGGCATTGGTGCAGTGACTGGCACAGGGTTGAGGCATGAGTGCAGTGACTGGCACAGGGTGGACGCATTGGTGCAGTTACTGGCACAGGGTGTAGGCATTGGTGTAGTGCCTGACACAGGGTGGAGGCATTGGTGCAGTGACTGGAACAGAGTGGAGGCATTAGTGTAATGTCTGGCACAGGGTGGAGGCATTGGTGTAGTGACTGGCACAGCGTGGAGGCATTGGTGTAATGACTGGCAGAGGGTGGAGGCATTCATGCAGTGACTGGCTTGGGGTGGAGGCTTTAGTGCAGCGACTGGCACAGGGGGAGGCATTGGTGCAATAACTGGCACAGGATAGTGGCATCAATGCAGTGACTGGCACACGGTTGAGGCATCAGTGAAGTGACCGGCACAGGTTGAAGGCATTGGTTCAGTGAGTGGCACAGGGTGGAGGCACTGGTTCAGTGACTGGCACAGGGTGGAGGCATTGGTGCAGTGTCTGGCACAGGATAGAGGCATTGGTGCAGTGACTGGCACAGGGTTCAGGCATCAGTGAAGTGACCGGCATAGGTTGAAGGCATTAGTGCAGTGAGTGGCACAGGGTGGGGGCACTGGTGCAGTGACTGGCACAGGATGGAGACACTGGTGCAGTGACTGGCAAAGGATGAAGGTATTGGTGCAGTGAATAGCACAGAGCGGAGGCATTGGTGCAGTGACTGGCACAGGATAGAGGCATTGGTGCAGTGACTGGCACAGGGTTGAGGCATCAGTGAAGTGACTGTCACAGGTTGAAGGCATTAGTGCAGTGACTGGCACAGGGTTGTGGCATCAGTGAAGTGACTGGCACAGGTTGAAGGCATTAATGCAGTGAGTAGCACAGGATAGACGCATTGGTTCAGTGACTGGCACAGGATGGAGGTATTGGTGCAGTGACTGGCACAGGATAGAGGCATTGGTTCAGTGACTGGCACAGGATGGATGTATTGGTGCAGTGACTGGCACAGGGTGGAGGCATTGATGCATTGACTTGCAAAGGATAGAGGCATTGGTGCAGTGACTGGCACTGGGTTGAGGCATCAGTGAAGTGACTGGCACAGGTTGAAGGCAATGGTGCAGTGACTGGCACTGGGTTGAGGCATCAGTGAAGTGACTGGCACAGGTTGAAGGCAATGGTGCAGTGACTGGCACAGGGTTGAGGCTTCAGTGTAGTGACTGGCACAGGTTGAAAGCATTGGTGCAGTGACTGTCACAGGGTGAAGGCACTGGTGCAGTGACTGGCACATGGTTGAGGCATTAGTGATGTGACTGGCACAGGTTGAAGGTAGGGGCATAACTACCATAGAAGCAGACCATGTGACTGCTATGGAGCCCAGGGCAAGAGGGGGACCAATCCTAGTTTTACTCTTTTACTGGAGGTGAAAACTTGGTCAGGACTCTACCCTCTAAAGGAACAACTTTAACCAAACGAGGCAGTGGAAAAATGGCCCAAGGATCATTCAAAATGGTTTAAGAAGAAACCTTCTGTCCTGTGTGGGGGGCCTGGTTTGATCCTTGCTATGGGGCCTTAGTTCTCTATGTACGCCACTGGTTGTAGGCATTGGTGCAGTGACTGGCACAGGGTGGAGGCACTGGTGCAGGGACTGGCACAGGACGGAGGTATTGGTGCAGTGACTGGCACAGGGTGGAGGTATTGACGCAGTGACTGGAACAGGGTGGAGGCATTAGCGCAGTGAGTTCATGTGTCTGTGATACATAAAAGTCATACCGTGGATGCATTGCGCCTCTAAATCCTTAGCTGAGATCCCCTGTTCACACCTATGGTTCTGTGCAGCTCTGCAGCAATCGCACTGTTCCACTGCTCGCTCTTACTGCGGGGTCTTGTGATCTCTACATAGTAATAAACAGCCGCTGTGATTATAAATGAGATGTTCTCAAAAGTTTTAAAAAATTTAATTTGGCTGGTAACTGACGTGTGAACCTTGGCATACTTACAGGAGTCGCAGTTGCACTCCAGTGGGCCAGACCGCCTGTGGACCCCACTGACCCCTGCAGTCAGTGTTCCCTCTAACTAAGCTGCGCGGGTGGGTGACCGCGCAGCAATTATTGTGGACCCGCTTAGCCATATCGCGCCGCTCAAGCTGCTGGCAAAATGCCAGCACTCAGCAGTCAGTGCAGTGAGTGTCAAAAACATCTCCGTCATGCGCCTCCTGCCCCGTCTGCCTGCTCTTCCCACTTTATGAATGAAGCAGGCAGGCGGGGCAGGAGGCGCATGACAGAGGGAGCTCAGGGAGAGATGTTAAGCTCAAGCTGCCTGCGCAGCAGCAGCGGCGAGTCTGCATGCCACGCACTGGCAGCACAGCAGCAGCAGGGCAACATTGCTGGAGAGCAGCCTCCCCCCTGCCGGTCATGTGAGGAGCGGGAGTGGTGAAGCGGCCGCCGCTCAGGAGACTTGTGTAGCAGCAGTTGCGGTGCAGTTGGGGCTCGTCTTCCCGACTCATGGACCCCCCGCAGTGCATGGCCAATGTGCCTGCCCCACTACCCTGACAGCCGCTCACTCCGCAGCCGTTGCCCCATCCTCTGAATCTCAGCAGAAGAAGAAGCCACTATCCCCACTGATACATTACTAGAAGGCACTTATGGAGGATATGTGGAGGGCACTGTTTTGGGGATATCTGTGGAGGGTACTGTTATGGAGGATCTGTGGAGGGCACTTATGGGGGATCTGTGGAGGGCACTTATGGGGATATCTGTGGATGACACTTATGGGGATCTGTGGAGTCACACTGGAAAATAACTGCTTGTGTAACGCCCCAGAGTGGAATTACCATTTCTGCACCTCGCTACTATCTCCTAATGTCATTCTATATATTTATTTCCAGGTCCTGTATAATATGCATTTCCTATTTTGCAACTGTTGAGTTTAAATGTAATGTGCCTGGTTCACCAACAGGTGGCAGCATAAATGGCAGAGCTACAGGTACAGAGAATGGAGTTTTCCATTCCTTTCTAACACCCCCTCTGTGGAGGAGTAGGCGAGTCCCACTTCCTGCAGGAAGGGAGGAGACTAGTTAGTGATGATTCAGTTCAGCTTACATTCTTCTAGGGGAAAGTCTAGCTTACCCCCTGCTAGAGGAAGCTTTATGTGCCCACGCCAAGCCCTGTCTAGACCAGCTAGACAGGGCTTGGCGTAAAGTTTTCCCCGGACAAATCTAGAGTCGGACTAAAGAAAGAAGTTGCAGCCTACAGCTAAAGCTAAGTTATACAGCCAGTCTGTCAGCACAGCAGAGCCAGAGAGCAACAGATGTAGCAAATAGCATTAACTGTGGCAGGCAAACTCCTAACGCCTGCTGGAACCAAGACAAAGCCTGAAACTGTTGCAGAAACATTTATGCAAAGAAAAGCTGTTATAAACTTTCATTGCTTCGGAGTCAACGCCTAGGGTCCAGCGTATCCAGGTAGGAGCACCGTGACACGTGCACCAACATTAAGGGACATTTAGGCCACCCTACACCACTCTGGCATTCCTACACCTGGGTACCATCCACAGTATCACTAAAAGGGGCCCTGTGCCCTTGTTGCTTCATTGCAACTGGCGTCACAAAACAAGTACTAGTTTTTTTAAAAGGCCATGGGGGGAGGCGCCCGCTGCACTTGGTGTCATCAACCAAAAACTTGAATCCTGGTTGTCTCCTGAAGATCAGAATCATGGTCACATGGTGATTGCATTGGGATTTGATCATGATTTGGAAGTCAAAAGCAGAGGTGGGTCCAAAACACAGAAGACACGCAAATATTTCCATCACGTTATCTCTGTTTTGGACTCACTCCTGTTTTTGCCTTACCAATACTGATCAAATGCTGACCAAATACTGACGTTGTGAAGGCGGATGCTCAAACTACAGGACCCGCTTTTTGGGGGTGGTTCTTCTGACGGATCAGAAAAATAAACAGTGATTTTAACACAGCCTTACTGCTGACACCCTCTCACTGTCATGGGGCCACTAGATGGTTAAGTTCATGCCGATAAGTTAGACCTGACACTAACATTGACCTGTCTGAGTTCCCACTTCTGTTATTTGGTCAGTTATTTCCATCACTTATTATTGGAGGGGGGATCAAATTCAGGAGCTAAGCGTACTCTCTGACTAGGTAACAAGAATAGATCTGCACCTGTTCTGTGGGTTTCACCCGCACCTGCTTTGGGCTGACACTAACTGACTAAATAAGTGAAGTGTGACCCGAGCCTAATAGTGACGCACAGTCATTCTACAGCTAACAGAAGGGATTAAAACGCACGTGTTTGCACTGCCACAACATGGCTTAAAAGAACCTTTTTTTCTAGACTACTTTATTGGCGCTGCCTCCATTGTCCGTATTTTATTCCAAGAGTCATTTGGACACCTGCAGGGGAATGCAGCGTTTTTTTTTTTGCTTTACTGAATGCTGCTGTATGCTTTTTTTTTTTCTTTAGCTAGGGGTTATCTACGAATGTTGGTGGCCTGCACGATGATGCACACATCCATATATGTCACCTGTCTGTCATTCTGACGCACAGCAACTGTTTCTCTACCAGAAAGGACGAGCTATGCATGTTGCTGCAATGCACAGTGATGTACACCAGGATAGATTCTCCCTAAAGTTTAACTGCAGGACAGGATAGACCTGATTTAACATGCTATGAGACATTTTAATTCAGATCAAAGCAAATTTGGGGGACAAATTTGGCGAAGCGACTGAATAAATCTCTAATGATGATAACTATGATAAGCAGGGAGTGATTATTGATGGCAATGGTGATCATGATGATAAGGATGATGGTGATTATTGATGATGATGAGAATCATGGTGATTACTGGTGGTGATGAGGATGCTAATCCTTCTACAGCATGTTGCAGAGACTACAGTCGTGGCCAAAAGTTTTGAGAATGACAAAAATATTAGTTTTCACAAAGTTTACTGCTAAACTGCTTTTAGATCTTTGTTTCAGTTGTTTCCCATCCACTGCACTGCCAGCCCCAAGGGACAACTAAACCGTGAGTACTACTATCCTCGGCACCTCATTCACTAGTACGCTCACTCCCGAAATAATCCTTAGGGAGCCCTGGCATGCTGCATGAGTTGGCGTGAGTACTACTATCCTCGGCACCTTATCGCTAGTACGCTCACGCCCGCATCATCCTTAGGGAGCCCTGGCACGCTACATGAATTGGCGTCACTACGAACAGGATTCGTGCAATATAACTGTGTGCCATATTGCCAAACCCTTTTGAGAATAAGCCCCACTTGCTTTATTCAGTGACTTTGCTTGATACACGTTTTATTGGGCTGCAGAATTGTTCAAATCGCTTGGAATTGCATGGACACACTATACAAGTTTATTGCTACAAAGTCCCATTGTCAAAAGTGGAAAAATCGCATATTTCTGTGTCACTACCATTGCTTGCTGTCAGTGGATGGACTTATACATTGAACCTAAAATGGCCGCCTGCAGTCGCTTTATTAGTGGTACTGCGCCATTACTGTGAGCTACGCCCTGTTAGCGGCGGTAAAAGAGAAGCCAATCCTCTTATTCAAAATAACTTCCTACCGTTGAAACCAATACCAGCGCTGCTGCCAATACTTATGAATCCAGCTCTGCCTCTCCTGCCTTGCAGAACGTACCTAGGGGGAGAGGCGCGCATGAGAAGTGAGCGTGACGTGCGTACACACACTGGAGTGACGCGAGACTACGCGTGGGTGAACGGAAAAATAAATAGGGAGATCAACAACAGCCCTTCTCCACCGAACAAATATAATTGCCGCTGGGAAGAAGTAACCTTAAGTGGGATTGTTTGGGAGCATAATCTGCCTTACAGAGCACCGTACTGCTCTGCATTAAGTGTCACAACGTCTCTTAAAGGGCCAGACACCTACAAAGTAGCGGTTGCCCATAGCAACGCAACAAGTGTGTAAAACTATATTTAACCTGCATTATATTGAAGGCCTGTCACTGGCATGTCTGAACAACGAGAAAGTGTGCAGGTTGTACCAAAATGGGAGCGGAAGCAAAACTCTCTTTGATACTAGAAAAGGCTTTAAGCGCATCTACCGACCAGGAGGAAAAATCCACCCCCTTTTTAGTCATATCAGTGAGTGGTTTAACAACAGAGGAATAATTCAAAATGAACTTCCTGTAATAATTGGCAAAGCACAAAAACCGCATCAGCGCCTTCTGATTCTCAGGAAGCTCCCACTCAAGCACAGCGCGGACCTTCTCAGGGTCCAGGCGAAAACCAGAAGCGGAGAGAAGAAACCCCAGAAATTGAATTTCTGGAACCGCAAACACACATTTTTCCAGTTTAGCGTACAATTTATTCTCCCGCAGAATCAGCAAGACCTGACGTAGGTGGTCCCGATGAGTTTTGAAATCAGGAGAAAAAAACAAAATGTCATCTAGATACACCAGTACAAATTTCCCCATTAAATGACAGAAAATGCTGTTCACAAAATGTTGGAAGACGGCCGGAGCATTCATCAAACCAAAGGGCATAACCAAATTCTCAAAATGGCCCTCAGGGGTATTGAAGGCCGTCTTCCATTCGTCTCCTTCTCTGACCCTGACCAGGTTGTATGCCCCTCTTAAATCCAACTTAGAAAAAACTTTTGCCCCAACAATCTGGTTAAACAGGTCCAGGATCAGAGGAAGCGGTTAAGGATCACGAATTGTGATACTGTTCAGCTCCCTGAAATCCAGACATGGTCTTAAAGAACCATCTTTTTTCTTAAAAAAAAAACAAAACAGCGGCAACAGGTGACTTCGAGGGTCGTATGTGTCCCTTTCTCAGGCTCTCAGAGATATAAGTACGCATAGCGACTCTTTCAGGTTGGGAAAGATTGTATAAACGGGATTTAGGCAGCTTGGCGCCTGGGATGAGATTAATAGGGCAATCGTACCCCCAGAGAGGGGGCAAATCCTGAACACCACTCTCAGAGAAGACATCCGAAAATTCAGAGAGAAAAGATGGTACAGTCTTGGTAGAAACCTCTGAAAGAGACGCCGTGAGGCAATTCTCTCTGCAAAAGTCACTCCAACCATTTATTTGCCTCGCTTGCCAATCAATGGTGGGGTTATGTTTAGTGAGCCAGGGTAGCCCCAACACTAGAGGAGTAGGCAACCCGCTAAGGACGAAACATGACATATCCTCAACATGAGCATCATCCACAGTCAAACGGATATTGTGAACTATGCCCTTTAACGATTTTTGAGAAAGTGGAGCGGAACCAATAGCAAAAACAGGTATATCCTTTCTTAAAGTGCATACCTGGAAACCATGTGTTATAGCAAATTGATTATCAATGAGATTGACAGCTGCTCCACTATCTACAAAAATCTCACAAACAATGTTCTTGCTATCTAGCGCCACCCTGGCAGGTAGGACAAAACGGGAACTACAAGCAAACAGAAAACTTTCAATTTCCGCATCAACCTTGCCAATAGTAACAGATGGAAAGTTTTTAGAGGATTTTTTTCTTTTTGTTTCTTTATTACCCTCAAAAAATTCCCTGAATCTCCTAGAGGGACAAACATTTGCCAAATGATTTATACCTCCACAACAGAAACAAACCCTCCTCTGACAGCTGAAACTTCTACTATCCGAGGCAAGAAAACCCAGCTACATGGCCTCCTGCTCAGAGGGGATTGAGAGAGACTGAGACCCCTGCGCACTGAATGAGACCTCCCCACTGTCCTTGGACTGGATATGAGAGGAAGGAGTGATCTCTCCTCTCTCTCTAAGACGCCTGTCAATACGAACAGCTCGAGACATGGCAGACTCCAACGAAATGCGAATGCATCTTTCAATCCCTCTGAGAGACCATGGCAAAACTGACTTCGGAGTGCAGCATCATTCCAACCAGTATCAGCTGCCCATCTCCGAAATTCTGAACAGTATATCTCTGCGGACTGTTTACCCTGGCATAAAAGACGCAGTTTAGATTCAGCCAGAGCAATACGATCTGGATCATCATATATCTGACCAAGGGCTACAAAGAATTCATCCACCGATCGGAGGGGCCGTGCCCCCACCGGCAGCTAAAAGGCCCAAGACTGAGCGTTATCCCTGAGCAGCGAGATGATGATCCCCACCCTCTGCTCCTCATCACCAGAGGAATGGGGAAGTAGGTGAAAAAGCAGTTTGCAAGCCTCTCTAAAACGAACAAAATTCTCACTACCCCCAGAGAAAGTATCCGGAAGCGAGATCTTAGGCTCAGAACAAACTCCATGAATGCAAGCAGAACCGGTCACCTGAAACTGAGATACAGTTTTACGGAGATCTGCTACCTCCAATGAAAGACCCCGCATGCGGTCTGTCAAGGCTGAAACCGGATCCATGCTTAAAACGGTTTTGGTGGTTTATAATGTCACGGATGGTGTTGCAGAAAACTGGAAGTCACAAATAAACATCAGACTGACTTGATCCCAAACTAAGGAACAAATGGGTAAGCCCTATAAAAGCCCTAGAGCTCTCCCTTACTGCTCAGCCCATGCAAATATCTCTATGATAGATAATTGCATGCCCTCATGCCTCGACTATATGACACCTGAAAACCCTATAATAGTGAGGGGACACGACCACCGGCTCCCTGCACCCAATACGGAGGGAGTCAGGGTCACCTAGAATCAAGCAGAAAAACAAAGAAAGGAAGAGACTTATCTGAGGAATCAGCAGTTGCAGCTTCTAGCAGAGAGCACAATCCAGGAAGTAGTATAAACCACAAAGTGAGGCAGTATGGGAGGGGATATACAGGGAGGCAATCAGTGTGAATAGATGACAGCTGGGAGAAGGAAAAGAGATGAATAAGTGAAAGCAAAACAAAAGAACATTATGCAGTAGGTACAGAAGAACGTCTGTCAGAGCTTCTTAGAGATCTGGCGGTGACACTCACTCCCTATGCTAGGACCAGGGTTGTGTAAACATACCTGCTCTGTTTAAGAACAAATAAAGGACGTGCATATGTTGTGAAAAAATTATGTTAGAGGAATTGTTATTCATGCACTTGCCTTATGCTGTGTGTTCTGGACAGGAAGCTCGATAGTGAATTTAAGAAAAATCGTCAATTAATTCACATAAAAGGTGACACGCAGCTTATGACAAAAGTAAAACACCCAGGATTGCACCATCATCCTGGAATATAAAGAAAGGAGGGGGTAAGGAGAGAACATTTCCTCTAAGACAGGCCAAGATGAGGAGCTGGTGGCTGTCTCTGCTGCTCGTCTCTGCTGTCACATTACACGGCTGTCTCTCTGACACTGCAGAGCCTGAGGTCCAAGATGGAAGATCTATAGGAGACATCATTGACCTTTACAACCAGAAGGAGGGGGTCACATACTTACATAAATTCCTGGACCAGCTGCCCCCTGTTCCAATGGAGGTAAGGCATATGGCAAGGGGGTGCTTCAAAATTTATTTCATGTAAAGCTGGCAATTTAATTCAGATAATTACATATAAAGGTCCTATAAGATCCATTCACAGCAACACTTCTGCTGGTTGCTACTGGCAAGACCTGCTCTGGATGTGGAACTATCCTCCGAGCTCTCACAGTGCACTGCTGTATGATAAGAGGAACTGTGGATGCAGCTGTGGATGTGATTGGAGAATAATTTAGGATCAGTAGACTAAAGATGGCAGGTGAAATTGGTTCTGCATTTATTGCAGACAAATACTTAGAAGTCATGTTCACTCCTGGAAAACAGTGAAATTGTAAACTCTTGAGGCTTCACTGTCGACTTCACCAAACAAAATATATCACAAAAGACGCAGAAGATTTATGTACGTTTTCATCCATCTATTTATCACAGGAAGATGAAAATCCGAATAGAAGAGTATTTATTATTAAAGAGACGGTGTGCCTCAAAACCGAGAATCCTGATTTAGCCCAGTGTGATTTCAAGCCCGACGGAGTGAGTAATTTACATAAACATTGCAAAAAATATCTGAACTGAGTCCTAAATCTGTTATTTTAAGACTACTTCATGCAAAAAAAAAAAAAACTCTATGAGGTGGTGATACTGAGCTGTCAAAAACATAATACTGCCTCCTATGTATAAGAATATAACTACTATATTACTGCTCCTATGTAGAAGAATATAACTACTATAATACTGCTCCTATGTAGAAAAATATATATCTACTATAATACTGCTCCTATGTACAAGAATATAACTACTATAATACTGCTCCTATGTACAAGAATATAACTACTATAATACTGCTCCTATGTACAAGAATATATCTACTATAATACTGCTCCTATGTCCAAGAATATAACTACTATAATACTGCCTCCTATGTACAAGACTATAACTACTATAATACTGCCTCCTATGTACAAGAATATAACTACTATAATACTGCCTCCTATGTACAAGAATATAACTACTATAATACTGCTCCTATGTAGAAAAATATATATCTACTATAATACTGCTCCTATGTACAAGAATATAACTACTATAATACTGCCTCCTATGTACAAGAATATTACTACTATAATACTGCTCCTATGTACAAGAATATAACTACTATAATACTGCTCCTATGTACAAGAATATATCTACTATAATACTGCTCCTATGTCCAAGAATATAACTACTATAATACTGCCTCCTATGTACAAGACTATAACTACTATAATACTGCCTCCTATGTACAAGAATATAACTACTATAATACTGCCTCCTATGTACAAGAATATAACTACTATAATACTGCTCCTATGTACAAGAATATAACTACTATAATACTGCCGCCTATGTACAAGAATATAACTACTATAATACTGCCTCCTATGTACAAGAATATAACTACTATAATACTGCTCCTATGTATAAGAATATAACTACTATAATACTGCCCCTATGTACAAGAATATAACTACTATAATACTGCCTCCTATGTACAAGAATATAACTACTATAATACTGCTCCTATACAAGAATATAACTACTATAATACTGCTCCTATGTACAAGAATATAACTACTATAATACTGCCTCCTATGTACAAGAATATAACTACTATAATACTGCTCCTATGTACAAGAATATAACTACTATAATACTGCTCCTATGTACAAGAATATAACTACTATAATACTGCTCCTATGTATAAGAATATAACTACTATAATACTGCTCCTATGTACAAGAATATAACTACTATAATACTGCTCCTATGTACAAGAATATAACTACTATAATACTGCTCCTATGTACAAGAATATAATACTATAATACTGCCTCCTATGTACAAGAATATAACTACTATAATACTGCCTCCTATATACAAGAATATAACTACTATAATACTGCCTCCTATGTACAAGAATATAACTACTATAATACTGCTCCTATGTACAGGAATATAACTACTATAATACTGCTCCTATGTACAAGAATATAACTACTATAATACTGCCTCCTATGTACAAGACTATAACTACTATAATACTGCTCCTATGTACAAGAATATAACTACTATAATACTGCTCCTATGTACAGGAATATAACTACTATAATACTGCTCCTATGTACAAGAATATAACTACTATAATACTGCCTCCTATGTACAAGAATATAACTACTATAATACTGCTCCTATGTACAAGAATATAACTACTATAATACTGCTCCTATGTACAAGAATATAACTACTATAATACTGCTCCTTTGTGCAAGAATATAACTACTATAATACTGCTCCTATGTACAAGAATATAACTACTATAATACTGCTCCTATGTACAGGAATATAACTACTATAATACTGCTCCTATGTACAGGAATATAACTGCTATAAATATATCAGAATCAGTAATGAATACTGGGGCAGTGATCGGTCCATATATTAGTGACTGTACATGTATATAATCTGCGGTATACACTTACTGTATTTCATGCTTTTCTTTTTATCTCACATGTGGTATATAGTTGTGATGATTAGTGATTCTTCCCTGTAGATGATGACCCTTATGTTTGTGTCCTGCAGGATGTAAAGATCTGTTCTCTGGATTTGGGTGATGAGGATCCCGAGGATATAATGTGCACCAGTCTGAACAAGGTAGGACACTGTACAGATAGCACCTCCCGTCCTGTAATATTATCCTGGCTACTGAGAAGTCCCCCGCATATTTTCTTGTAGATTCAGATCCCCATAAACGGGGTTGTCTCAGCGCAAACATTGGTGGCATATTACTAAGATCCGCCACCAATGTCAGATAGATGTATATCCGCCTCTGGGTCCCGCACCTATCTCTAGAACTGAGCTTTCATAGTGGGCAAGAGCACACTGCACGTACCATATGCACCCACCTTCTTTTCACTCAAGGGAGTGCTGAAAATAGTAGAGCAATGGCACTCTCCTTCACTTTGGGCACTCTGTTCTAGAGATGCCACAGGTTAAGGCAGGGGTGCACCACCAAAGAGGCCAGGTGAGGCGATTGCCTCAGGCGGTAAGACCTAGAGACAAGTGGGGGCTGTAGGAATATCTCTCTATATTCAACTGTATCAAAGTATGCCTTAAATAGTACGGCTTTAGGGGTTGGGCGCGATTTCATTCTTCGCCTCAGGCAGCACAAAAGCTAGGTGCACCCCTGGGTTCGGGTCTTAAAGGTGGGACCCGTGCCTATCTTACATTGGTGGCATATGCGATCAATATGCCACCAATGTTTGAACTGAGACAACCCCTTTAAAGAGACACTTTCATCAGAATGGGGTATGTTTTAAAGTATCACTCATAAAATCCTTTTTATTTTTGGAGAATTTTTGGCTGTTATGTTAAACTGTCTACCGTGCTAAAAGTCCAAATAAAGAAGTTGTTAAGGAGCTAGGACAGGAAATAGAATACTAGAAAGAAATTCAAAACATTATATCAAGAAAACCAAACGATTTTTGTAAAACAATTACATAGAATATTCACATTTAGGCTATTAATATGTGATATGACACTTTTGATGGACATGTGCAACGTGCCGCTCCCCAGGGCCCTATGGCGTCCCAGGTTTAGTGAAATGCCGAGTGGTATGGTGCAGCTTATATGTGTCACGGTGCTCCTACCTGGATACAGCGGGACCCCAGGCTTAGGCTCCAAAGCAAATAAAGGGGAATAGTTGAGTTAGGGGATGAAGAATAACTTAACTCTAGACCATGGTAAACTTTAACAGCAGCTTTTCTTGGGTAAACTTACTGTAATTCCAGACAATATTCAGGCTTTTCTAACATTTAGACTTTCTCTTGGTTCCAGCAGGTTTTAGCATAAACTGGCAGGCAAACTTAGTAACTCTGCTTTATTTCTTTCCCTGCTGGACTGACCGGCTTGCTTAATAACTCTGCTTTCTATCTCTCTGCTGTACTAAAGGTACTTTCAGACTAGCGTTTTTCTTTTCCGCTACTGAATTCGGTCATATGGGCTTAATATTGGAAAAGAACTGATCAGTTTTATCCCCATGCATTCTGAATGGAGAGAAATCCGTTCAGGATGCATCAGGATGGCATCAGTTCAGTTACTGAACAGCGTTTTGGACTGAGGAAATACCGCAGCATGCTGCGGTGTTATCGCCGTCCAAAATTCCGGATCAGTTGCCGGAATGCCGGCATTAATTTACATTGAAATGTATTAGTAAAAGAAATACTGCAATTTCGGATCCGTCCGTAAAATGTGAAAAAAAAAAATAGATCCGGATCCGTCTACAAATGCTGTCCGTTTGCATGCAGATTGCCTGATCCGGCAGGCAGTTCCGGCGACGGAACTGCTTGCCGGATCACTCTGTTGCAAGTGTGAAACTAGCCTAAACTATGCTTGGGTCCAGTTACTGGACTTTTGGTCAGTTTTGGTATCCTTGTATTGGGGTGCCTTGGGCTATTATGGCATGGAATCTTGGTGCTCTACAAGCTACTTCCCTTTGGTGGCTCCTGCTCCAGCCGAAGAACAGTTTCCTTTGGTTGCTATATCTTCCAAACATCTGATTTCATGGCAAGCATAACCAAGCCTGCACTGGCTGTTATAGGCACATCTGGCTGTGACTGTGCCCAGGCTTACACTTCCCTGTCTAGACTAGAACCAGAATAAACTGACACTGCTGCCCCCTCCCTTCTGGTAGGAAGCAGAACTGACCCACTTCTGCCCAAAGTGGAGAGAATGGAATGGTGAGTTCCATTCTATCTAAGTTCTGTCTCTCTCTCTCTCTGCCATATATGCTGCCACCTGCTGGTGAACCAGGCATATTACATGTAAAAACTGTAGCATAACAATCATTTAAATGCAAAATGTAAAGGACCTGGAAAGAAATATACAGGATGACATTTATGTTAGACCATTAGAGACACTAGCAGTGTGTAGGAATGGTAACACCACTCCGGATTGTTACATACCCCCTTACTTAAAACCAAGCCGCCCTCGAGTTGTGATTTGTGTATTCTCCAGGGTTCCCTTTATAAAGTTAGAGTGCTGCTTTAGGCTTTCTGAACTAACACAAGGTAAAGTGGGACCATTAGTATTAGGCATCCTCAGAGGCAGTCCATATGAGTAAGGAAGTAAGGATGCTAACTATCTAGCTAACATTGCAAAGTCCAAAGTCCATTTAAAGTGCATAAGAGGTCACATTGCTGTACCCATCAAAAAGAGTCCATACAATGGGCTAAAGTGCTTGAACATTGCTAAAATTTAAAACTTTGGTGCAAAAAGGTTACAAAAGGTCACATTAGAGGTTACAAAGAGCTCAAGTACACGTTTGAGTCCTTTCTTTGGGTGCTGGCTTGTGACATTACAAAACTGAAACACATAGGTGAGGCCCGCCACTATTGGTCACATAATGTAGCACAACATTATCAATAACAGAAATTTTAATGAGAACCCTTAAGGCAGGTGGGGTTCCCACTAAACCTGAAAAGGGGGAAAAGGTCATTTGGCGCTGACATGTGCAACTTGGAGGCTTTTGAAGATATTGAAGATGGGTGGAGTCCTAACAATCATGTCCATCTGAGTGAGAACCAAACAGGGCAACAAAACAAAACGGATGGGCCAAGGAGTTCTCACCCTTCAAGTTCAGTCCAAGATGTGGCTTTGATTGTCCATTATTGTCCTCTTCCTTACTTCACAGAGGAGCTGTTGAAGCCCATCAGGGGTCGCTCCTGCCCTTTGTAGGCAAGAGTGCAGTGGTGTCGGAGCTCCACTGCCCTCTAGTGGAGGATTCTGGTTTTGACCGGCTGGTAACACTGGCAATAGCTCCGCCACTTCTTGATTTAAGGTGCCAGAACCTTCTGCCGGAGCAGGGGAACTGAAGATCTCCAGCTGCAAGGGCTGCTGCAATTGGACCTCTGCTGGTGGCGTTTGGGACCGGGGGCCTGTTTATGAAGCCGACGCCATCTTCCAAAGGAGCTTATAGTTTACCACCGTAGGGTGATATGAGAAGGCGGTGGTCATCTGGTACTTAAGCTGGAAGGCGGGATTAGGAGGTAGGAATCAGAACCTCCGGCTGGGTCTGAGGCCTTTCTTGGAAATGGAGGGCTCCTTCCGCGGTCTCCTGCAAGCAGCGCACACTTGCTGGAGCTGCTGGATCCTTCGGCCAGTGTTCAGGTACCGGCACGGGGACTAGGGGGTTGTCTAGCAGGGTCACTCTGGTGGGGAATCGTCCCATAGTGGACCCCGTGGGGATATATTCTACCTGGTCCCCTGCATATAAGTTATGTTGGGCCTGGGGGAGATAGGGGCAGTTCACAGATCTGCGGCCAACAAACAGCTCCTCACCGTCTCAGTGTCCGCCAGAAAGCCGTTCCCACTCTCGACAGAAAACCAGACAACGGTGCTCAGGCGGCGCTTCCATTTTGGATCCCCCTGCTGTGGGTGGTCCAGGACTTGGATGACCCATTCCTCAATAACTTTTTTGTAGTCCCACATCATCCGGGCATGGACCACTACTTCAGGTGGAACCTCTGGATTGAATCTTACCGAGCGTAGGATGACTCTGGGCGGTGGAGTGGATGTTCCGGCCTCCTCCGCCGCACCAGCCAGCATGGCAGACACCTCTGCTTATCCAGATGACCGCTTCTCCTTGACAGCCTGTATTTCCGCGAGGGCTGCCTGCGCTTCGTCACCCCACATCATTTCTCCCCAGTTTGGCTAGGGCTGGAATGCCATATCACTTCGTTCTGGCTGGCTGAAACTGGTGCACACACTCTTGTGCCCGTTAATCTGGCAGAAACGCAGCAAAGTCTTTTTTTTAGGGGTTTTGTAAATTCTCTAGGCCTTTAGCAGCAACACGGTACAAAAGTCTATATTCTGTTTGTGACGCCAATTTTGCAATGTGCCACCCCCCAGGGCCCAATCACATCCCAGGTTTAGTAGGAAATGCTGAGTGATATTGTGCTCCTACCTGTATACAGCGGGACTAAGGATTAGGCTCCGAAGCAAATAAAGGGGAATAGTTGAGTTAAGGGATGAAGAATAACTTGAGTCCAGACCTTGGTAAACTTTAACAGCAGCTTTACTTGGATACATTTGATTCCAGACACTATTCAGGCTTTTCTAACATTCAGACTTCCCCATGGTTCCAGCAGGCTTTGGCATAAACTGGCAGGCAAACTTGATAACTCTGCTTTCTCTCTTTCTATGCTGGGCTGATAGGCTGCCTAATAACTCTGCTTTCGTTCTCTCTGCTTTGCTAAACTCTGTTTAGGTCTGGTTACTGGACTTTTGGTCAGTTCTGATATCCTTGAATTGGGGTGCCTTTGGCGGTTATTCTCCTCCTGACACTCAGTAAAATAAATTAGCATGGAGTCCGGGTGCTCTACAAGCTACTTCCCTTTGTTGGCTCCTGCTCTAGCCGAAGAACAATTTCCTTTGGCTGATATATTTTTTGGCAACCGAAGAACACTTTCCTCTGCTTGCTATAACTTCCATACATATGATTTCATGGCAAGCCTAGCCGAACATGCACTGGCTGTTATAGGCACGTCTGGCTGTGACTGTGCCCAGGCTTACACTTCCCTGTGTAGACTAGAACCGGAATAAACTGGAACTGCTGCCCCTCCCTTCAGGTAGAAGGCAGGACTGGCCCTCTTCTGCCCAAAGGGGAAGGAATGGAATGGTGAGTTCCTTTCTATCTAAGTATCTTTCTCTCTCTCTCTGCCATATACGCTGCCACCTGCTGGTGAATCAGGCACATTACATGTAATAACAGTAGTGTAACAATCACATAAATGCACAATGTAAAGGACCTGGAAAGAAGTATTCAGGATGGCATTTATGTTAGCCCATTAGAGACAGTAGCAGGGTGTAGTAATGGTAACACCACTCCGGGGCTTTACTCCTGTCCCTATAACATTCACAAACGTTTGCTGTGGGGAAATCGGAGGACCCAGCAGAAGACACTCCAATGAGATGGTTTCTATCCGCTCCTCCCTCCTCTTCCTCTGTTGTTCAGGATCCAGGATCGGTGACGTACGCTTCACTCCTGCTGCACGATAATACAAGAGCAGGGAGCAGTCTGTGCACAGAGGGGGATAACGTGTCCTATGTAGGCGTAGGGGAGTGGAACATGACTAGTATGCAGGAGAAGAGCTGTGGGGAGACAGGACCCAGGGAATACAGGTATAAAATGGGTAAAGAGAGCAGAAAGGTGAGGAAGATCTGGTGGACACTGCTTTCTGGAATATTCCTTTAAGATTAATAAATCTGTTTACGTTATGTACGATGTGTCTCATGCTTGTTCTGTTCTCTTCCAGGAGGTCCGTGTGAAGCGGTCCAGCAGAAGGAGCCAATGCAGGGGGAGGTCCTGCAGGCCGTGGCTAAGAGGAGGTTATATTAAATAATGAGAGAGAAAAAAAGAAATGAAAAAAAGGAGGTCATACTGTTATTGGCTTTGGCTTACCCGGTAAAAAACAAAACAGACCTAACTACATGTGGGTGTAAAGATCTGCAGTCAACAGTGGAACGAGATCTGAGATTGTGGCTTATGACAAGCACATTACGGTTATAAAGCTTTACTAGTTATTATTATGAGGTGCGAGGTGGCACATTGCGAATCCCTCCTTACTTCTCCTGACCTCTCCCATCTTCACTCTGGTCTGTGGAGGAGAGATGTCAGGAGTTTCAGCTTGCTATGAGATCAGCCATGTTCTGTCTGTGGAACGTTCTGAATGGATACAATGTTACAAATAAACGAAGCAACAAATAACACTGTGTGGTTACTTCCTGGAAAGTCATGGTGAGGATGATGAATGAAGAGGGGAATAATTACGATGGTAAATATAAGGTGTGATGATAAGGAAGATGATGATAAGGTGGATGATGCTGAGGAGGAGGAATGAGATTAATGGAAGAAAAGATGATGGTAAGTGTGTTAGAGGAGAGTGAGGATGATGATAGTAATCAGGATGATTAGGAGAGGGAATTATGCTCATGATGATAACTACAGGTGAGCGAAGTTTTAAAAACATTCGATTTAGATTCTTCGCCAAATTTGATCCAAATTAATTGTGATGAAGCGCTATTTCCTGGCTGCAGAGAGCCGGTATAGTGGTGTAGAACACTGTGCCTTGCAGAAACATGTATAGCGAGTCCTTTCTGGTAGTCAAACAGTTACTGTGCGTCAGTATGACATGCAGATGACAGGCGTCACTCTTAGAATCACTTGACACTTCACTTATTTGGTCAGTTATGAGACAAAAACTGACCAAATTACTCAAGTGTGAACTCAGCCTTACAGGTCAATGTTAGCGTCAAGTTAGTATAAAGAACCGTACAAAGGCCCAAGATCCTGCTATAGAGTGAAAGAGCGCACTCCTTTTACACCGTCGTCAGCTGATTCCACACAGATACAGTGGGATGCTAAAGTTTGGGCAACCTTGTTAATCGTCATGATTTTCCTGTATAAATCATTGGTTGTTACGATAAAAAATGTCAGTTAAATCTATCATATAGGAGACACACACAGTGATATTTGAGAAGTGAAAAGAAGTTTATTTGATTTACAGAAAGTGTGCCATAATTGATTAAACACAATTAGGCAGGTGCATGCATTTGGGCACTGTTGTCACTTTATTGATTCCAAAACCTTTAGAACTAATTATTGGAACTCAAATTGGCTTGGTAAGCTCAGTGACCCCTGACCTACATACACAGGTGAGTCCAATTATGAGAAAGAGTATTTAAGGGGGTCAATTGTAAGTTTCCCTCCTCTTTTAATTTTCTCTGAAGAGTAGCAACATGGGGGTCTCAAAACAACTCAAATGACCTGAAGACAAAGATTGTTCACCATCATGGTTTAGGGGAAGGATACAGAAAGCTGTCTCAGAGATTTCTGTTTCCACAGTTAGGAACATATTGAGGAAATGGAAGACCACAGGCTCAGTTCAAGTTAAGGCTCGAAGTGGCAGACCAAGAAAAATCTCGGATAGACAGAAGCGACGAATGGTGAGAACAGTCAGAGTCAACCCACAGACCAGCACCAAAGACCTACAACATCATCTTGCTGCAGATGGAGTCACTGTGCATCGTTCAACCATTCGGCGCACTTTACACAAGGAGATGCTGTATGCGAGAGCGATGCAGAGGAAGCCTTTTCTCCGCTTGAGGTGGGCTAAAGCACATTTGGACAAGCCAGCTTCATTTTGGAATAAGGTGCTGTGGACTGATGAAACTAAAATTGAGTTATTTGGCCATAACAAGGGGCGTTATGCATGAAGGAAAAAGAACACAGCATTCCAAGAAAAACACCTGCTCCCTACAGTAAACTATGGTGGTGGTTCCATCATGCTGTGGGGCTGTGTGGCCAGGGACTGGGAATCTTGTCAAAGTTGAGGGACGCATGGATTCCACTCAGTATCAGCAGATTCTGGAGACCAATGTCCAGGAATCAGTGACAAAGCTGAAGCTGCGCCGGGGCTGGATCTTTCAACAAGACAACGACCCTAAACACTGCTCAAAATCCACTAAGGCATTTATGCAGAGGAACAAGTACAACGTTCTGGAATGGCCATCTCAGTCCCCAGACCCGAATATAATTGAAAATCTGTGGTGTGACTTAAAGAGGACCTTTCACTAGAATAAAACATCTAAACTAACTATACAGACATGTAGAGCGGCGCCCCGGGATCTCCCTGCACTTACTATTATACCTGGGCGCCGCTCCGTTCTCCCGTTATAGCCTCCGGTATCTTCATAGTTAGGCTCCACCCAGGGGAACCTGCCGGCGTCTCATTCTCCCATGCTGTAGCGCTGGCCAATCGCAGCGCTTTTTTTTCTCTCAGGCTATGAGCGGAGCGCTGCGATTGGCCAGCGCTACAGCATGGGAGAATGAGACGCCGGCAGGTTCCCCTGGGTGGAGCCTAACTATGAAGATACCGGAGGCTATAACGGGAGAACGGAGCGGCGCCCAGGTATAATAGTAAGTGCAGGGAGATCCCTGGGCGCCACTCTACATGTCTGTATAATTAGTTTAGATGCTTTATTCTAGTGAAAGGTCCTCTTTAAATAGAGCTGTCCATGCTCGGAAGCCATCAAACCTGAATGAACTAAAGATGTTTTGTAAAGAGGAATGGTCCAAAATACCTTCAACCAGAATCCAGACTCTCATTGGAACCTACAGGAAGCGTTTAGAGGCTGTAATTTCTGCAAAAGGAGGATCTACTAAATCACTGTGTGTGTCTCCTATATGATATATTTAACTGACATTTTTTATCGTAACAACCAACGGTTTATACAGGAAAATCATGACGATTAACAAGGTTGCCCAAATTTTCGCATCCCACTGTATCTACAGAACCTGTTCTGTTACACGCTGAGACAAGTAGTGACCCCCCCCCGACAGAGTGGAGAAGGTGTCAGCAGTAAGTTTGTGTTGACGTCACTGTTTATTTTTCCCTTCTTCTCATCCATCAGAAAAACAACCCCAAATCAAATCCTGTCTTTTGAGCATCTACCTTCACATGGTCAGCATTTGGTCAGTAATCCATCAGTATTGCTAAGGCCAAAAAAACATAGTGGTCAGTCACAGAGTGGGGAGGGTGGAAACTGCATGAGTGGGGAGGTGGGGGGCAACAACAGTGTCAGTAACAGCACAAGACAGTGGCAGTAGATGATGGAAGCAGAGGCAGCGGGTATGTGGCATCAGGCAGGTGGTGGCCAGAAGAAATGGGTGTGTTTTCACAATGTTTTGGTGTGGCACCCAGAATTATCTAGGCCGATGCATCAGGCACTAGTGTGTGGAAATCCTGGCTGATCTACGCCTAATTCATCTTCACAAAGATTAGTCTCTCAACATTTTGTGTTGAAAGGTGAGTTCTCTTTGGGGTAACTATGCTCCTCGCCGCACTAAACCCCCACTCTGATGCCACACTACTGACCGGGCAGGAAAGCTTGTCCAAGGCAAACTCGGCCAGTTGCGACCACAAATCAAGTTTGGCTGCCCAGTAGATCATGGATGTGGGTGGCAGGGTGCAGTCCAAGTATGCCACCACCTGCTGGTTCAGGTTCTGCTCTATGTCTTGCTGCTGCTGCTGGGTGGTGTCTTCAGTAGGCGGGTGAAGAAAAGTGCTCATTAGAGACTCCAGACTTAAGTTGCTGTTTATGTTGATGGAGCTGGTGCTGCTCCTGCCCCCCCCCTCCAGCATTCATGGCAGTGGATCGTGAGCGCAGAGGGGCCCCCCCACCGGTCAGACCTTCATGAGGATGGGCAATGGCGCACATAGGCAGCGGCCAACTGACTACACTGGATGTCTCCTTGAGTTTATCCTCCCTCTCTGCAGGTTAAAAAAAAGGCCCCCATTTTGGAGCAGTAGCGAGGGTCTAACATGGCCAGTAATTATCCCACTGCCGAATTGTAACAATTCGGCTGTCACTACACAAGCAACTCAGCATGCATCTGACCATTTGCAAAAGGGACTCGGAGGTACTATCACAGTTTGGTGTGTGAGGAAAACACCACACCGAACATAGGAAGGAAGGGGGGAATCAGGCCTGAGAACTAGGAAAAGAAGAAGGACACCTCCTAGTGAAAACCCTAACCAAAATCCTCCCTGACTACCAGTATGAACAGACCCCAGAGGTAGGTGTGTTCATACACAGAAATACCTATAGTCCTATATAGCCCTATAGGACCCTGGTACTAATGGCAGGGACAAGACTACCTGTTCTTCCAAAAGGAAGGACGAACAGGAGTCACCTTCATGCCTAATTCAAACAATAGGGAAATGCAACACACAGAACCCAAACAAAATACAAAAAGGGAAAGGAAAGACTTAACTTCAAAGAGGCTATGGAAGCACCAGGAACTCAGCTGAGATCCAACCACAGGTACTCCCTGCCTCCATCTCCACTGCATACTGTCACATTGTGTCAGGGTCATCTGCCTGGTCCTCCTCATCACCCTCCAGCTTCTCCTCCCCTGTCACTTGTGCAGATAAACCACCCATTTCTGTATACACTGCTTGTGTGTGAATGTCCTCCTCCTCTACCAGTTCATCCCCCACAGGGCTCAGAATCCCCCACAGGGCTCAGGTGGCTATGAGATGTAGGCACCACATCTCCTGTCCCCTGGCTAGCCAGATTTATCAGCATCTGCTCGAGGACGTGAAGGAGTGGAATGACGTTGTTCATCCCGTAGTCCTGATGACTGACAAATAAAGTTGCCTCCTCAAAGGGCCTGAGCAAATGGCAGGTGTCACACATGAGCTGCCACTAGCTAACGTCAAAGTTACACAGGGGAGTGCTCCTGTTCACCTGCATCATCAAGAAATAGTTTACAGCCCTCCTCTGCTCATATAGTTGGTCCAATATGTGGAGGGTGGAATTCCAACGGGTAATGCTATTCTGCCATTGCAGCTCAAGAAGGGTGTGTTTTGGATGGTAAAAGTGGCTGAAGTGCATGCACTTTACAACCAGATTAAAGACCTGCACCATGCAGGGTGCATGGGTCAGCCCTTCTTGACGCAGCGCTGACACAATGTTCTTCCTGTTGTCGGTGACCATGGTTCCAATTGGGGAGGACAGAGACAGGATTTGATTTCTTCTCGAAGGACGCAGAGCAAATCCTCCCCGGTGTGACTCTGCTCGCACAGGCAAACCAGGTGCAGAACAGTGTGACACCGCCATGCCCTGCACATGTGGTATGCTGGAGGAGCACTCCAAATTGTGCCTGCAGTGGAGGCTGAGGACAAGGTGGAGGATCAGAAGACAGTGGAGGACATTGGCGCAGGACTCAAATATTGAGAATGCAGAGACGGCAGTGCCATCACCTGGCCAGGTTGCTGGTGTGGCTGGGCAGGAAACACATTTATCCAGTGGGCCGTAAAATACATATATTGTCCGTGACCGTAGTTACAGCTCCACACGTCGGCGCTGCCATGCACTTAAGCAGACACCGACAGGCACAAGGAGTGGCCCACCATCTGCTCAAAATACGTGTGCAGAACTGGTACTGCATTTTTGGAGATGCAATGACGGCTTGGGACTTTCCACCTTGGCTCGGCATAAGCCATCAGTTCTCTTAAATTTGCAGAGTCAACCACATGAAAAGAGAGGGACTGCAGGACCAGCAACTTGGCCAGGAGCACGTGTCACCATAATCATAATGGTCTAGGTGTGCAGGTCCCCCAAGCTATCCAACTCAGATCAGGCAACTTTGAGGCTTACCAGCTCTCAGTCAGATAAGAGATGGGCTTGAATGTCTCATTGCACACAAGGCTGCCATTGTAAGGTATTTTGGCATACAGCTTATATGTTATATGTTGTCTATTGCATGTTATAGGTAATGATATAGCATCTATAAAATTAAATTATTAATGGCAGATGACATAATACTTATATTAAGTATATTAATGATAGGTAAAATATTTATAATAAAAGTTTATTAATGAGAAATAAAATAAAAATTTGAATGATATTCTCACTAACCCTAAAATTATCTTCAATTATATAAATGATAAAAAGTATAAATCTGAAGGTATCGACCCTCTACAGAGTAATGAGGGGGGAGTTGCAGAGAGCGAAGAGGCGAAAGCAAAGCTATTAAATATTTTTTCTGGAAACGGAGAGGAAAAGCAAAAGAAGGGCGGCACTCACCACTGCTGTAGTCAAGATCCTTTATTCGCGATTCCATAATCTTGGGACTTACATTTTTTGGGACAGAGCACCACGTTCACTGGCTGTACATTTTCAACAGAGCCGCCTAGCATTTAGCACACTCTTACGCCATATTTAGCAGTTCCGCCCTGCTCTCTTCTCCCCATTCAAATATTTTTTTCTCCACTGAGGTTTAATCAGTTTCTATGAGGAGGTAAGTTCTAGACTTGACAGCAGCGAATCAATGGATGTCGTATATCTGGACTTCTCCAAAGCATTTGACACTGTACCGTATAAAAGGTTAGTATGTAAAATGAGAATGCTCGGACTGGGAGAAAACGTCTGTATGTGGGTAAGTAACTGGCTGAGTGATAGAAAACAGAGGGTAGTTATTAACGGTACACACTCAGATTGGGTCACTGTCACTAGTGGGGTACCACAGGGGTCAGTACTGGGCCCTGATCTCTTCAATATATTTATTAATGATCTTGTAGAAGGCTTGCATAGTAAAATATCAATTTTTGCAGATGACACTAAACTGTGTAAAGTGATTGACACGGAAGAGGACAGTATACTGTATATATATACTACAGAGGACAGTATACTGTATATATACTACGGAGGACAGTATACTGTATATAAACTACAGAGGACAGTATACTGTATATATATACACTACAGAGGACAGTATACTGTATATATATATACTACAGAGGACAGTATACTGTATATATATATATATATATATATACACACACACACGCACACACTACAGAGGACAGTATACAGTATATATACTACAGAGGACAGTATACTGTATATATATATATATATATATATATATACTACAGAGGACAGTATACTGCTACAGATGGATCTGGATTGATTGGGGGCTTGGGTAGAGAAGTGGCAGATGAGGTTTAACACTGACAAATATAAGGTTATGCACATGGAAAAGAATAATGCAAGTCACCCGTACATACTAAATGGTAAAACACTCGGTAACACTGACATGGAAAAGGACCTAGGAATTTTAGTGAACAGCAAACTAAGCTGCAAAAACCAGTGTCAGGCAGCTGCTGCCGAGGCCAATAAGATAATAAGTTTCATCAAAAGGGGCATAGATGCCGGTGATGAGAACATAGTCTTACCACTTTACACATCACTGGTCAGACCACACATGGAGGACTGTGTACAGTTCTGGGCTCCTGTGAACAAGGCAGACATAGCAGAGCTGAAGATGGTTCAGAGGAGGTCAAATAAAGTAATTACTGGAACGGGGCAACTACAGGACCCTGAAAGATTATCAACATTAGGGTTATTCACTTTACAAAAAAGATGACTGAGGGGAGATTTAATAACTATGTATAAATATATCAGGGGTCAGTACAGAGATCACTCCCATCATCTATTTCTCCCGAGGACTTCGACTGTGACGAGGGGACATCCTCTGCGTCTGGAGGAAAGTAGGTTTTTACACAAACATAGAAGAGGATTCTTTACGGTAAGAGCAGTGAGACTATGGAGCTCTCTGCCTGAGGAGGTGGTGATGGTGAGTACAATAAAGGAATTCAAGAGGGGCCTGGATGTATTTCTGGAGTGTAATAATATTACAGGTTATAGCTACTAGAGAGGGGTCGTTGATCCAGGGAGTAGAGTTGTCGCGAACATAAAATTATCCGTTCGCGAACGGCGAACGCAAATTTTCACAAATGTTCGCGAAAGGGCGAACCGCCATAGACTTCAATAGGCAGGCAAATTTTAAAACCCACAGGGACTCTTTCTGGCCACAATAGTGATGGAAAAGTTGTTTCAAGGGGACTAACACCTGGACTGTAGCATGCCGGAGGGGGATCCATGGCAAAACTCCCATGGAAAATTACGTAGTTGACGCAGAGTCGGGTTTTAATCCATAAAGGGCATAAATCACCTAATATTCCTAAATTGTTTGGAATAACGTGCTTTAAAACATCCAGTGTGTGTATACGATCAGGTATGATGTTGTATCGATCAGGTAGTGCAAGGGTTACGCCCGCTTCACAGTGACAGACCAAACTCCCCGTTTAACGCACCGCAAACAACCGCAAACAGTCCATTTGCACAACCGCAAACTCCCCATTTGCACAAGGTTGGATACCAAGCTAGCCATGTCCCGTTCCTTGTCCTCACTGACGTCATTGAAGGTCTCTTCCTTCACCCAGCCACGTACAACACCAAGGGTCCCCGAAAGGTGACAACAAGCCCCCTGGGACGCCTGCTGTGGTTGGTCTTCCACCTCCTCAAAGCCACCTTCCTCCTCTGACTCCTCTCTCTGCGTTGCCGCAGGTCCAGCAATCGATGACGACAAGGCTGCTTCTGGTGGTGATGGTGACCACAACTCTTCCTCTTCATGCTCATCTATGGCCTGATCCAGCACTCTTCACAGGGCTTGCTCCAGAAAAAACGCATATGGGATGAGGTCGATGATGTTGCCTTGGGTTTGACTGACCAGGTTTGTCACCTCCGCAAAAGGACGCATGAGCCTACAGCCATTGTGCATGAGCAGTCAGTAACGCGGCCAAAAAATACCCAGCTCCGCAGAGGCTGTCCTCTTTTTTTTAAATTAAAAAAAATCTGTTCTTAGCAGTTTAATCTCTGTTTTGTCCCCTATCAGGGGCCGGTGTTTGGAATAGATTTTAGGAACCGGGAGATGGAAAAAGATGCTTGGTCGGTCCTCTTACTTCCAATTTAGGGCACTGCGCGTGCGGCGTGCAATATACTGTGCCATCAGATAGGAATAGTACTACTTAACACACCACTCATATCAGTTTAATCCCTGTTACGTCCCCTATCAGGGGCCGGTGTATGGAATAGATTTTAGGAACCGGGAGATGGAAAAAGATGCTTGGTCGGTCCTCCTACTTCCAATTTGAGGCACTGCGCGTGCTCCGTGCAATGTACTGTGCCACCAGATATGAGTGGTGTGCTAAGTAGTACTATTCCTATCAGTTTAATCCCTGTTACGTCCCCTATTATTATTATTATTATTATTATTATTATTATTATTATTATTAAAGCGCCATTCATTCCATTGCACTGTACATATGATAAGAAGTACACATACATAATACAGACAATTGCACTAATCATAAACAAGATGAGTTACAAAACTGGTACAGAAGGAGAGAGGGCCCTGCCCGTGAGGGCTTACAATCTACATGGTATGGGAGAAGGACACAGTAGGTGCGGGTGAAGTTGGTCATGGCGGTATAGAGGCAGCAGGGTCACTGGTTGTAGGCTTGTCTGAAGAGGTGGGTTTTCAGGTTTCTTTTGAAGGATTCCACTGTAGGGGAGAGTCTGATATGTTGGGGTAGCGAGTTCCAGAGTATGGGGGATGCACGGGAGAAATCTTGGAGTCGATTGTGGGAAGAGGCGATAAGAGGAGAGGAGAGAAGGAGGTCTTGTGAGGATCGGAGAGTATCGGGAAAGTAGCTCAGAGATGTAGGGAGGGGACAGGTTATGGACGGCCTTGTATGTATTTGTTAGTACTTTGAAGTGAATTTGCTGGGCAATGGGGAGCCAGTGAAGGGATTGGCAGAGGGGAGAGGCAGAGAAGTAATAGGGTGAGAGGTGGATTAGTCGGGCAGCAGAGTTGAGGATAGATTGGAGGGGTGCGAGAGTGCTAGATGGAAGGCCACAGAGGAGAATGTTGCAGTAGTCTAGGCGGGAGATAATGAGGGCATGTACGAGCATTTTCGCAGATTCAAAGTTAAGGAAAGCACAGATGCGGTAGATGTTTTTGAGTTGGAGGCTGCAGGTGGTGGAAAGGGCTTGGATTTGCGGTCGGAAGGAAAGGGCAGAATCCAAGGTCACTCCAAGGCAGCGGACTTTGTTGACCGGGGAGAGTGTGCAGCCATTGATCATGATAGATAGGTCTGTTGGGGGGGGTTGAACAAGATGGGGGAAAGATTATGAATTCTGTCTTATCCATGTTAAGTTTTAGAAAGCGAGAGGCTAAGAAGGATGATATAGAAGATAGACATTGTGTGATTCTTGATAGTAAGGTGGTGATGTCTGGACCAGAGAGGTAGATTTGTGTGTCGTCAGCGTAGGAGTGATACTGAAAGCCATGGGACTCTATGAGCTTTCCCAGGCCAAAAGTGTAGATAGGGAAGAGCAGGGGTCCTAGGACAGAGCGTTGCGGGACACCAACAGAGAGGGAATGAGACGAGGAGGTGGTGCGGGAGTGGGAGACGCTAAACGTCCGGTCAGTGAGGTATGATGTGATCCAGGAGAGGGCCAGGTCAGTGATGCCAAGAGATGAGAGTCCCCTATCAGGGGACGTGTATGGAATAGATTTTAGACAACCGCAAAGAGTTGTCAATAGTTGACACACTCATGACATAAATTTTATTCCTCTATGCGTCAATCTTGGTGTAGTGATGACTGTGCTCGTGCGCACGTTTGGGAGATTGCAGGTGATGGCGGTTTTTCAAAGCCTATGGTCGTGCTGAGGTAGTTCAGTGACAGTTAAGTGACCCAGAAAACAATGATTCTGCAGTGTGGACCCATTGTTGGCCTAGTAGGCTTTAATGATCACCTTAGATGATCACAAAGAAAATTAATGTTTTTTCTATGCAAAATTATCCAGCCGATCGCTTTTAATTTGTTCGCCAATGAAGCAACGACCTTATCATCTGGGGTGTTCCAACATTGCCATTGCCAACACACTCATAGAGGTGATCGCTTCATTGTGATACGCAAGCCCCTTCACCACAACAAGGTAACGATCACGAAGGGGAATTGACACATGTATGTGCCTTTTTTTGTTTGTTTTGTTTTTGCAGCCACAGTGCAGCACCAGAGGCCAGAAAAATTGATGTTTTCCAGGCAGAAAGCGCACTAAAACATTGCGGCTTGAACCCTAGTTGGTGGCGGATAAGTCACGCAAGTCATCCGGCATGCAGAGATAAAATACAGCAGCGTGTGGACCATTTTTAGCCCAAGGCAGCTCATCTCATCAGGCCTTTTTTAGTCAAATGTATCGCCCACTGTCAGTCACTTCAGGATCCATGCCTCATTCATCTTAATAAAGGTGAGGTAATCTAGACTTTTTTGACGTAGGCGACTTCTCTTCTCAGTGACAATAGCTCCTGCTGCACTGAAGGTCCTTTCTGACAGGACACTTGAAGCGGGGCAGGCCAGAAGTTCTATAGCAAATTGGGATAGCTC
The DNA here is from genome assembly GCF_905171765.1 of Bufo bufo. Classification (NCBI taxonomy): domain Eukaryota; kingdom Metazoa; phylum Chordata; class Amphibia; order Anura; family Bufonidae; genus Bufo; species Bufo bufo. Next base: position 552,603,972 of record NC_053393.1, on the reverse strand, counting down.
AGGCCACAGGTCAAGCCTGCACACCCAGTAGTCAAGGGGTTCATCGCTCCGCAGAGTGTCGATATCTGCAGTTAAGGCGAGGTAGTCTGCTACCTGTCGGTCGAGTCGTTCTCTGAGGGTGGACCCCGAAGGGTTGTGGCGATGCGTAGGACTTAAAAAGCTCTGCATGTTCTCCATCAACAACACGTCTGTAAAGCGTCCTGTCCTTGCCGGCGTGGTCGTGGGAGGAGGAGGATTACTTTCACCTCTTCCCCTGTTAGATTTCCGTTGTGCTGTGACATCACCCTTATACGCTGTGTAAAGCATACTTTTTAATTTATTTTGGAACTGCTGCATCCTTTCAGACTTGCGGTAATCTGGTAACATTTCAGGCACTTTCTGCTTATACCAGTGGTCTAGTAGCGTGGCCACCCAGTACAGGTCGTTCTCCTTCAGCCACATTCCTCCTCTGACTCCTCTTACTCAGACTCCTCTTCCAGCGTTGCCGCAGGTCCGGCAAGCGATGCTGATACGGCTGTTTCTGGTGGTGATGGAGACCATAACTCTTCCTCTTCCTCTTCACGCTCATCTACGGCCTGATCCAGCACTCTTCGCAGGGCACGCTCCAGGAAAAAAACAAATGGGATGATGTTGCTGATGGTGCCTTCAGTGCGACTGACTAGGTTTGTCACCTCCTCAAAAGGATGCATGAGCCTACAGGCATTGCGCATGAGCGTCCAGTAACGTGCCAAAAAAATTCCCAGCTCCGCAGAGGCTGTCCTAGCACCCCGGTCATACAAATACTCGTTGACGGCTTTTTCTTGTTGGAGCAGGCGGTCGAACATTAGGAGTGTTGAATTCCAACGTGTCGGGCTGTCGCAAATCAAGCGCCTCACTGGCATGTTGTTTCGCCGCTGGATATCTGAAAAGTGCGCCATGGCCGTGTAGGAACGCCTGAAATGGCCACACACCTTCCTTGCCTGCTTGAGGACGTCCTGTAAGCCTGGGTACTTATGCACAAAGCGTTGTACAATCAGATTCAACACATGTGCCATGCACGGTACATGTGTCAACTTGCCCAAATTCAATGCCGCCAACAAATTGCTTCCGTTGTCACACACCACTTTGCCGATCTCCAGTTGGTGTGGAGTCAGCCATTGATCCACCTGTGCGTTCAGGGCGGACAGGAGTGCTGGTCCGGTGTGACTCTCTGCTTTCAGGCAAGTCAACCCCAAGACGGCGTGACACTGCCGTATCCGGGATGTGGAATAGCCCCTGGGGAGCTGGGGGGTACAGTTGATGTGGAGCAAGATGCAGCAGCAGAAGAGGACTCAGCAGAGGAGGTTATCGAAGAGGATGGAGTAGAAGGAGTAGAGGAGGTGGCAGCAGGCCTGCCTGCAAGTCGTGGCGGTGTCATCAACTCCTCTGCAGAGCCACGCATTCAATGCTTGGCAGCCGTCAGCAGGTTTACCCAATGCGCAGTGTAGGTGATATACCTGCCCTGACCTTGCTTTGCAGACCAGGTATCAGTGGTCAGATGGACCCTTGCCCCAACACTGTGTGCCAGACATGCCATGACTTCCTTTTGCAGCTCCCGTACACTACAGAGTACAGGTTGGGGATTGCCTTTTGTGAAAAGAGATTTCGGCCGGGTACCTTCCACTGTGGTGTCCCAATAGCTACAAATTTTTTTAAGGCCTCAGACTCCACCAGCTTGTATGGTAAAAGCTGGCGGGCTAAGAGTTCCGACAAGCCAGCTGTCAGACGCCGGGCAAGGGGGTGACTCTGTGACATTGGCTTCTTACGCTCAAACATGTCCTTGACAGACACCTGACTGTGGGCAGATGAGCAGGAACTACTCAAGGCGAGAGACGGAGTGGCGGATGGTTGAGAGGGGGCAAGGAGGACAGCAGTGGTTGACGTGGCTGAAGATGCTGGACCAGGAGGAGGATGGTGGCTTTGAGTTTGTGTGCTGCTTCTACTCGTCATCATGTGTTGATCCCATAGGCGCTTGTGATGTGCGATCATGTGCCTTCGCAAAGCAGTTGTACCTAGGTGGGTGTTGGTTTTGCCACGACTCAGTTTCTTTTGGCACAGGTTGCAAATGGCATCGCTGTTGTCAGAGGCAGACACACAAAAAAAATGCCACACTGCTGAGCTCTGCAATGACGGCATTCTGGTGGTGGCAACAGCATGCGTTGATTGGCGTGCTGTCTGGCTGACCCCGGGTGCCGATACAGGCTGTCTAACTGTGCCACTAGCTCCCCCTGCTTCCAACTCGTCTCCTCCTCCTCTCTGTCTTCCCATCTGAACTTTCCCCCTGTTCTTCTTCTCTTCGAGCGGGCACCCACGTGACATCCACGGACACATCGTCATCATCAACGCTTCACTTATATCTGAAAACTCAGCAAAGGAAGCAGCAGCGGGTACAACATCATCATCATCACACCGTACGTCCATGTGTGTAATGCTGCCTGACTGAGACATATCCGTTATCTACATCCTCTGGCAATAATGGTTGCACATCACTCATTTCTTCCAACTGATGTGTAAATAACTCCTCTGAGGGACCAAGTGAAGCGGCTGTGGTGCTAGTGCTGGTGGTGGCGGCAGGCGGGCGAGTGGTAACTTGAGAGGTGCCCGAAGCTGAGCTGGAGGAGGATGGTGCGTCAAGGTTCCGAGCGGAAGCTGTAGAAGATTGGGTGTCCTGTGTAAGCCAGTCAACTATGTCCTCAGAACTTTTTGAGTTCAGGGTGAGTGGCCTCTGAACACTGGGCATTATTCTAGGGCCAAAGGGAATCACAGCACCACGACCACGACGGCCCCTGCGGGGTGGCCTGCCTCTGCCTGTCATTTTTTTTAGATTAGTTTAGTTGCACTATGCGTGCAAGGTACTGTGACACCAGATATGAGTGGCACTGTGCACTGGCAGAAGTTGGCAGAGTAGACGCTGTAGGCCTGACACAAACGCTTGCAAGCAACTGACTGCTATTCTATTACAGTCAAAATTGTAGTTTTTTTTTATTTATTGTAATATACTGTGACACCAGATAGGAGTTGCACTGGTGACACTCTGCACTTGCAGGGCCTGAAACACACACGCTTGCAGGCAACTGACTGCTATTCTATTACAGTCCAAAAAGTTTTTTTTTTGTTGTTTTTTTAATGCAAGCTACTGTGACACCAGATATGAGTGGTGGCACTGGGCAAGTGGGCACAGTATTCGCTGTGAGCCTGACACACACGCTGGCAGGCAACTGCAATTAGATTACACAGAAAAGAAAAAAAAAGCCGACTGATGTACCAGCCCTAAAAAGGGCTTTTTGAGGTGCTGTCAGGACGCTGTCCTTACTGCAGAGATCAGATGAGTCTTTCAGGACTGGAGTGGACACAGAACACTGCCCTAGCTATAGATTTCCCTATTGATTCAGCAGCAGCAGCACTGTCCCTCCTCTCACTGAGAATGCAGCTTCCGAATGAATCTAAGATGGATGCTGTCCAGGAGGTGGGAGGGTCTGGGAGGGAGGGTCTGCTGCTGATTGGCTGGAATGTGTCTGCTGACTGTGAGGTACAGGGTCAAAGTTTACACAATGATGACGAATAGAGGGCGGACCGAACATCGCATATGTTCGCCCGCCGCGGCGAACGCGAACAAGCTATGTTCGCCGGGAACTGTTTGCAGGCGAATAGTTCGGGACATCTCTACCAGGGAGTTATTCTGATGCCTGATTGGAGTCAGGAAGGAATTATTTTTCACCCTTAAGTGGGGAAAATTGGCCTCTACCTCACAGGTTTTTTTTTTGCCTTCCTCTGGATCAACTTGAAGGATAACAGGCCGAACTGGATGGACAAATGTCTTTTTTCGGCCTTATATACTAAGTTACTAAGTAATTCCTGAACCATTTCAGTGGTGTTTCCATCAATATCTGACCTTTTCCTGTGAACCCTCTTCAGAGCAGGGGGTGCCTGGTTTAATGCTCTGGTTCTCCCATTGACTTCCATTGTGCTCGGGTGCTCTGTAGAGCACCCAAGCATCCCAAAGTGTTCTTCTACTCAAGCACCTGAGCACTTTGGTGCTCGATCATCATCACTAATGATAACCTTTATGAGGAGAAGGAGGAAAAGGATAATGGTAAATGTGAGAGAGTTAACATATCATGGGGTAATGTGTGATGAAGGGTGAAGATCGATCTGGATGAAGATGGGGATGATGAGGATGTGGGGTAATGAATAAGGCAATGATTTCAGAGAATTATGATAATGTTGGATAATTAATAATAAAGACAACAAGGCGTGACAGTTATAAAGTTGATGGATGTCGATCATGTAGATAGATGATGGGCATTAAACATCGACGGTGTAATGATTATGATAATGATTATAAGGAAGAGTGATTATTTTTGTTAATGGTTATGATGATGGTGATTATGATGATAAGGATGATGGTAGTTACTTATGATGATTGATGATAAGGATGGGGTGATTATTGATGGTGATGATAGGGATGATGATGAATTTTTATGGTGATAATAATGATAAGGATGGGGGTGATGATTGATGGTGATGATGATGATAAGAATGATGGTGGTTACTGGTGATGATGATGATTGATGATAAGGATGGGGTGCTTATTGATGGTGCTGATGATGATAGGGATGATGATGATTATTTATGGTGATAATAATGATAAGGATGGTGGTGATTATGGATGGTACTGATGATAAAGCCTTATTCACACAGTCAGTGTTCGGTCAGTGATTTCAATCAGTGATTGTGAGCCAAAACCAGGTGCGGGTGTCATCAGTGAACAGGTGCAGATCTTTTTCTTATACCTTATCTCTGTGGAGGCTTCAGTCCTGGTTTTGGCTCATATCATAATCACTGATGGAAATCACTGACCGAACACTGACATGTGAATGAGGCTTAAGGATGATAGTGATTACTAGTCGTGATGATGATAGTAAAGATGGGGTGATTATTGATGATAATGATGAGGGTGATAATTAGGGATTCGGATAAGCAAACTTGTCTTCCAAGTTCGGCATACAAGGTTCGGGTTATCTAACAATTCCGTTATGGATTCCGCTACCACAGACCATAAGTTATGGTCCGTGGTAGCGGAATCCATAACGGAATTCTTAGATAACCCGAACCTTGTACGCCGAACTTGGAAGACAAGTTCACTCATCCCTATTGTTGACGATAAGGATGATGGTGATTATTGATGGTGATGATAATGATAGGGATGTGGTGATTATTAATGATGATGATACGGATGATGGTGATAATCATGATTACTGGTGGAGAAGATAATGATGGTAAAAAGGATGATGGTGATTATTGATGGTGATGATGATAAGGATAATGATTATTAATGATGATGATGATGTTTAGTGCTGAGCAACAAAGAAAAAACTAATTGAATTCGATCCGAATTTCCGGAAAAATTTAATTCACAACAAATATAAATTTCCTGGCGCTTCGTTGTAACAAATCGATTTTTTCCTAAAATGGTGGCTACATGTGTTACAAAGTAAAAATAAGAAGCCTTTAAGGCCCACGGGGTAAATAGGGTTCTGGCCCAGGCACAGCAGCAACTTGGTCAGATGATGGCAATGCTGCCACCGCATTGTAATCGTGGGATTTCTGTCCCCAATGTCCTCTGTCTCCTCATCCTCCACTTTGTCCTCAGCCTCCACTGTAGGCACCGATCAAAGTGCTCCTCCAGCATATTACATGTGCAGGGAATAGTGGTGTCATGCTGTTCTGCACCGGCCAGCCTGGGCGAACGGAGTCACACCGGGGAGAAACTGCTTGGTGTCATCAACCAAAAACTCGAATCCTGGCTGTCTCCTGAAGATCAGAACCATGGTCACACGGTCAGCATTTTGCATTGGGATTTGATCATGATTTGGAGGCTAAAAGCAGGGGTGGGTGCAAAACACAGAAGACAATACTGATCACATGCTGACCAAATACTGACGGTGTAAAGGCGGATGCTCAAACTACAGGTCCCGCTTTTTGGGGGCGGTTCTTCTAACGGATCAAGAAGAATGGAAAAATAAACAGGGATGTGAACACAGCCTTATTGCTGACACCATCCCACTGTCATGGGGCCACTCGACGGTTAAATTCATGCCGATAAATTAGACCTGACACTAAGATTGACCTGTTCCCACTTCTGTTATTTGGTCAGTTATTTCCATCACTTATTGGGGGGGGGGGGGGGTAAAATTCAGGAGCTAAGTGTATTCTCTGACTAGGTAACAAGAATAGATCTGCACCTGTTCTGTGGGTTTCACCTGCACCTGCTTTGGGCTGACACTGACTGACTAAATAAGTGAAGTGTGAACCGAGCCTAATAGTGACGCACAGTCATTCTACAGCTAACAGAAGGGATTAAAACACCCGTGTTTGCACTGCCACAACATGACTACTTTATTGGCGCTGCCTCCATGTTCTTATTTTATTCCAAGAGTCATTGGGACACTTGCAGGGGCATGCAGCGGTTTGTTTGTTTTTTTTTGCTTTACTGAATGCTGCTGTATGTTTTTTTTTGTTTAGCTAGGGGTTATCTAGGAATGTTGGTGGCCTGCACGATGATACACACATCCATATATGTCACCTGCCTGTCATTCTGACGCACAGTAACTGTTTCTCTACCAGAAAGGACGAGCTATGCATGTTGCTGCAATGCACAGTGATGTACTCCAGGATAGATTCTCCCTAAAGATTTAACATTCTTTGAGACAAATTAATTCGGATCAAAGCAAATTAGGGGGACACATTTGACAAAGGGACCTGTGACAAACTGCCATTTGCCACTGTGCATTGTAGAGGACTTATGGCTAGCCTCCTGCCCTACGACTATGGCCCCGGGACATGTTGCCCTTCAGGAACAGTGACAGAACTGTGCCGCATGTCTGGACTGTTGGTGGGACCGAACGCGGTCAGCGGTGTATGCTGGGGATTCTGTGGAGCTGGAATCGGATGCGCGGATACACGAACGCCGCTGACCCTTACCTTCTTCCATACTGAACTTTCAGCTCCAGAGACTAAGTCCCGTTCGAAGATGGGACTTAGTCGTTTTTCTGCATGAAATTGACCGACCGCACAGCCCAAATCTATGGAACTGTTTTGGGCAGGAAATTGTGCTTGCGGTCGGTCATAAAGGACTTCCACTAAACTTTTGATCCGCTGGAGGGATTTGTGTGATTTTTGGAAGTGTTTCTGTTTGATGTATGCTGAGTTTAAATATGTAATTTTTATGGAGATGGAATGTATGGTTTTAAAGTTACAGTGTATGTTTAAAAACTGTATTTTTACTGTCTGTGATAGTTATGTTAATCCATAATTATATTTCAGACAGAAGGGAGGATTTTGTGTATTTGGGTGGTGACTCCTCTCCTGTTGTTCTCATATGTGTATTGGTGATCTCCCTTTGTCCTAGGAGATAATTGAATTGCACTTCGGGTGTCTCCAGGGCAGAGAGGAGGAGACCATGATGCATTGTGGGGACCTGCATAAATACGGGCGGGTAGCCCTCAATAAAGAGTTCAGTTCAGTTCCTGTTTTTCTAACCCTTCAAAACGCAGCCTCGTCTCGTTATTGGAGGGAATTGCTGTATCACGCTGGGGATTGCTATGCTCTGCATATTCCCTGGAGGAGAGATCTTTCCCACACGGTCCTGAATGCTGGAGGTTCATTCAGGGTGGAAGGAAGACGGCGCGGCTCCAGTTAAGCTACGGCGGTTGTGGAGTCTGCGGTGCTTGTGGTGTCCAGTGCGGTGCTTGTGGTCCTCGGTGCAAGCTAGGAAGCGTCCATTAACGGAAGCGGATCCGTTACAGGACCAAATCAAATTTTTGAAAACTTTGCTCATTTCTAATGATGATAACTATGATAAGGAGGAAGTGATTATAGATGGTGAAGGTGATCATGATGGTGATGATAAGGATGATGGTGATTATTGATGATTATGATGATGAGTAGGGATGAGCGAATTGACTTTGGATGAAACATCCGAAGTCGATTCGCATAAAACTTCATTCTAATACTGTACGGAGCAGGAGCTCCGTACAGTATTAGAACGTATTGGCTCCGATGAGCCTAAGTTATTACTTCGTGAAGTCTTCATAAATCAATTTCTACTGTAAAAAAACATTTCCCAAACTCGGGTTTGGTTCCAAGGTACCACTTGGAACCAAACCCGAGTTCTAAAAAAAAAAATTTTACAGTAGAAATTGATTTATGAAGTTATTATGCGAAGTCTCGCGAGACTTCGCAAAGTAATAACTTCGGCCAATACGTTCTAATACTGTACGGAGCGCTTGCTCCGTACAGTATTCAAACATAATATTATGCGAATCGACTTCGGATCAAGTCGATTCGCTCATCCCTAGTAAAAGGAAATAATAATTGACCACTCACAAATCACACCGCAGCCGCCCACAGTCCCTCCCAGATCCACTTTATTTCTCAGGGAGCAAACAACGACCTTGCCAACTTGGCTTCTCTCTTTTCCAATGCCCCCTCTTTTTATCCACTAAGTTCCCCTTTCCTCGCCTGGGTTTATGTTTCAGATGCCGCCCTATGTGATCTGTGCAGTGTGTACTACAGGGAAAGTGCTGGATGATGGATGATAATAGTGGGGCACTGCATAGGTGCAGCCAGTTACTATAACAAAGCACACGGAGGGGCAGCATGCAGTCCGGGTTTTAACTCTTTCCAATCAATAAAACAAGGGCTCAGTGTTAAAGACTGCAGCAGGTATTGATGGGGAAGCTGCCGCCAGTCATATACTGTGCATATACATCTGCTGGGGTGTGATGCACTCACACGGAGGCCTCTTTAAGTGTTATGTCCGCTGTGTAGTCATTGACTGAAACGTGCAAATAAGGTAACCAGCTGGAAGGCAGTTATCCAGTTACTACAGCTCCTGGAACACCCTCCCCCGTTTACAGTTACAACATCTCTTGCATTACCCCTGCTGCCCACTCTCCCATTTACAGTTATTACAGCTCTTACATTAACTCCGTTGTCCATAACTCATTTAATGTTATTACAGCTTTTATTTTACCCCTGCTTCCCTCCCTATTTACAGTTACAGTTATTACAGCTCTTTACCCCAGCTATCCCCTCCTCCATTTACAGTTATTACAGCTCTTTACCCCAGCTATCCCCTCCTCCATTTACAGTTATTACAGCTCTTTACCCCAGCTATCCCCTCCTCCATTTACAGTTATTACAGCTCTTATTTTACCCCTGCTTCCCTCCCTATTTATAGTAATTACAGCTCTTTACCCCAGCTATCCCCTCCTCCATTTACAGTTATTACAGCTCTTTACCCCAGCTATTCCCTCCTCCATTTACAGTTATTACAGCTCTTTACCCCAGCTATCCCCTCCTCCATTTACAGTTATTACAGCTCTTTACCCCAGCTATCCCCTCCTCCATTTACAGTTATTAAAGCTCTTTACCCCAGCTATTCCCTCCTCCATTTACAGTTATTACAGCTCTTTACCCCAGCTATCCCCTCCTCCATTTACAGTTATTACAGCTATTTACCCCAGCTATCCCCTCCTCCATTTACAGTTATTACAGCTCTTTACCCCAGCTATCCCCTCCTCCATTTACAGTTATTACAGCTCTTTACCCCAGCTATCCCCTCCTCCATTTACAGTTATTACAGCTCTTTACCCCAGCTATCCCCTCCTCCATGTACAGTTATTACAGCTCTTTACCCCAGCTATCCCCTCCTCCATTTACAGTTATTACAGCTCTTTACCCCAGCTATCCCCTCCTCCATTTACAGTAATTACAGCTCTTTACCCCAGCTATCCCCTCCTCCATTTACAGTTATTAAAGCTCTTTACCCCAGCTATCCCCTCCTCCATTTACAGTTATTAAAGCTCTTTACCCCAGCTATCCCCTCCTCCATTTACAGTTATTACAGATTTTTATTCCAGCTATCCCCTCCTCCATTTACAGTTATTACAGCTCTTTACCCCAGCTATCCCCTCCTCCATTTACAGTAATTACAGCTCTTTACCCCAGCTATCCCCTCCTCCATTTACAGTTATTACAGCTCTTTACCCCAGCTATCCCCTCCTCCATTTACAGTTATTACAGCTCTTTACCCCAGCTATCCCCTCCTCCATTTACAGTAATTACAGCTCTTTACCCCAGCTATCCCCTCCTCCATTTACAGTTATTACAGCTCTTTACCCCAGCTATCCCCTCCTCCATTTACAGTTATTAAAGCTCTTTACCCCAGCTATGCCCTCCTCCATTTACAGTAATTACAGCTCTTTACCCCAGCTATCCCCTCCTCCATTTACAGTTATTACAGCTCTTTACCCCAGCTATCCCATCCTCCATTTACAGTTATTACAGCTCTTTACCCCAGCTCTCCCCTCCTCCATTTACAGTTATTAAAGCTCTTTACCCCAGCTATCCCCTCCTCCATTTACAGTAATTACTGCTCTTTACCCCAGCTATCCCCTCCTCCATTTACAGTTATTACAGCTCTTTACCCCAGCTATCCCCTCCTCCATTTACAGTTATTACAGCTCTTTACCCCAGCTATGCCCTCCTCCATTTACAGTAATTACAGCTCTTTACCCCAGCTATCCCCTCCTCCATTTACAGTTATTACAGCTCTTTACCCCAGCTATCCCCTCCTCCATTTACAGTAATTACAGCTCTTTACCCCAGCTCTCCCCTCCTCCATTTACAGTTATTAAATCTCTTTACCCCAGCTATCCCCTCCTCCATTTACAGTTATTACAGCTCTTTACCCCAGCTATCCCCTCCTCCATTTACAGTTATTAATGCTCTTTACCCCAGCTATGCCCTCCTCCATTTACAGTAATTACAGCTCTTTACCCCAGCTATCCCCTCCTCCATTTACAGTTATTACAGCTCTTTACCCCAGCTATCCCCTCCTCCATTTACAGTTATTACAGCTCTTTACCCCAGCTATCCCCTCCTCCATGTACAGTAATTACAGCTCTTTACCCCAGCTATCCCCTCCTCCATTTACAGTTATTACAGCTCTTTACCCCAGCTATCCCCTCCTCCATTTACAGTTATTACAGCTCTTTACCCCAGCTATCCCCTCTTCCATTTACAGTTATTAAGGCTCTTTACCCCAGCTATCCCTTTCTCCATTTACAGTAATTACAGCTCTTTACTCCAGCTATCCCCTCCTCCATTTACAGTTATTACAGCTCTTTACCCCAGCTATCCCCTCCTCCATTTACAGTTATTACAGCTCTTTACCCCAGCTATCCCCTCCTCCATTTACAGTAATTACAGCTCTTTACCCCAGCTATCCCCTCCTCCATTTACAGTTATTAAAGCTCTTTACCCCAGCTATGCCCTCCTCCATTTACAGTTATTACAGCTCTTTACCCCAGCTATCCCCTCCTCCATTTACAGTTATTAAAGCTCTTTACCCCAGCTATGCCCTCCTCCATTTACAGTTATTACAGCTCTTTACCCCAGCTATCCCCTCCCCCGTTTACAGTTACAACATCTCTTGCATTACCCTGCTGCCCCCTCTCCCATTTACAGTTATTACAGCTCTTACATTAACTCCGTTGTCCATAACTCATTTACAGTTATTACAGCTCTTATGTTACCCCTGCTTCCCTCCCTATTTACAGTTATTACAGCTCTTTACCCCAGCTATCCCCTCCTCCATTTACAGTTATTACAGCTCTTTACCCCAGCTATCCCCTCCTCCATTTACAGTTATTACAGCTCTTTACCCCAGCTATCCCCTCCTCCTTTTACAGTTATTACAGCTCTTTACCCCAGCTATCCACTCCTCCATTTACAGTTATTACAGATACCACAGTATTATACCCTTGCTGCCCTCTCCACCATTTATTACAGCTCATACTTTACTCCTGCTATCCTCTCACCATTTACAGTTATTACATCTCTCACTTTAATGCTGCAACCCTTCCTCATTTATAGATACTACAGCTCTCACGTTATCCCAGCTATCCTCCCCCATTTACAGTTATTACAGCTCTTACTTTACTTATCCTGTTTCCCATTTACAGTTATTACAGCTGTTACTTTACCCCAGCTATACCCTCCCCTATTTACAATTATTAAAGCTGTTACTTTACCCCAGCTATCCCCTCCCCTATTTACAGTTAATACAGCTGTTACTTTACTTCTGTTATCCCCTTTCCCATTTACAGTTATTACAGCTCTTACGCTACCCCAGCTATCCCCTCCCCCATTTACAGTTATTACAGCTGTTACTTTACCCCAGCTATCCCCTCCCCCATTTACAGTTATTACAGCTGTTACTTTACCCCAGCTATCCCCTTCCCTACTTACTGTTATTACAGCTGTTACTTTACTCCAGCTATCCCCTTCCCCACTTAGTTATTACAGCTGTTACTTTACCCCAGCTATGCTCCCGATTTACAGTTATTACAGCTGTTACTTTACCCCAGCTATCCCCTCCCCCATTTACAGTTATTACAGCTGTTACTTTACCCCAGCTATGCTCCCGATTTACAGTTATTACAGCTGTTACTTTACCCCAGCTATCCCCTCCCCCATTTACAGTTATTACAGCTGTTACTTTACCCCAGCTATCCTCCCCCATTTGCAGATATTACAGCTGTTACTTTACCCCAGCTATCCCCTCCCCACTTAGTTATTACAGCTGCGACCTCACCCCAGCAATCCGCTTTTTCATTTACAGTTATTACAGCTGTTACTTTACCCCAGCTATCCCCTCCCCATTTACAGTTATTACAGCTTTTACGTTACCTCAGCTATCCCCTCCCCATTTACAGTTATTACAGCTGTTACTTTACCCCAGCTACCCCCTCCCCCATTTACAGTTATTACAGTTGTTACTTTACCCCAGCTATCCTCCCCCATTTGCAAATATTACAGCTGTTAATTTATCCCAGCTATCCCCTTCCCCATTTAAAGTCATTACAGCTCTTACGTTACTCCAGCTATCTACTCCCTACTTACAGTTATTACAGCTGTTGATATGTTGGGGTAGCGAGTTCCAGAGTATGGTGGATGCACGGGAGAAATCTTGGAGGCGATTGTGGAAAGAGGTGATAAGAGGAGAGGAGAGAAGGAGGTCTTGTGAGGATCGGAGAGAGCGTGTGGGGATGTATCGGGAAATTAGCTCAGAGATGTAGGGAGGGGACAGGTTATGGACGGCCTTGTATGTATTTGTTAGTACTTTGAAGTGAATTCGCTGGGCAATAAGGAGCCAGTGAAGGGATTGGCAGAGGAGTAATAGGGCGAGAGGTGAATTAGTTCGGCAGCAGAGTTGAGGATAGATTGGAGGGGTGCAAGAGTGCTAGATGGAAGGCCACAGAGGAGAGTATTGCAGTAGTCTAGGCGGGAGATGATGAGGGCATGCACAAGCATTTTCGCAGATTCAAAGTTAAGGAAAGCGCGGATGCGGGAGATGTTTTTGAGTTGGAGGCGGCAGGTGGTGGAAAGGGCTTGGATGTGTGGTCAGAAGGAAAGGGCAGAGTCCAAGCTCACTCCAAGGCAGTGGACTTGGTTGACGGGGGATAGTGTGCAGCCATTGATCGTGAGAAATAGGTCTGTTGGGGGGGTTGAGCAAGATGGGGGAAAGATGATGAATTCTGTTTTATCCATGTTAAGTTTTAGAAAGCGAAAGGCGAAGAATGATGATATAGAAGATAGACATTGTGGGATTCTTAATAGTAAGGTGGTGATGTCTGGACCAGAGAGGTAGATTTGTGTGTCATCAGCATAAGGCCTCTTTCACACGACAGTATGGCTTTTTCAGTGTTTTGCGGTCCGTTTTAAACGGATCCGTTGTTCCGTTTTTTGTTTTCGTTGTGTTTCCGTTTCCGTTCCGTTTTTTCCGTTCCGTTTTTCCGTATGGCAAATACAGTATACAGTAATTTCATAGAAAAAATTGGGCTGGGCATAACATTTTCAATAGATGGATCCGCAAAAAACAGAACGGATACGGAAGACATACGGATGCACTTCCGTATGCATTCCGTTTTTTTGCGGACCCATAGACTTTAATGGAGCCACGGAACGTGATTTGCGGCCAAATATAGGACATGTTCTATGTTAAAATGGAACGGAAAAACGGAAATACGGAAACGGAATGCATACGGAGTACATTCCGTTTTTTTGCGGAACCATTGAAATCAATGGTTCCGTATACGGACCGTATACGGACCGCAAAAAACGGCCCGTAAACGGGGGGGAAAAAACGGTCATGTGAAAGAGGCCTAAGAGTGATACTGAAAGCCATGAAAATCTATGAGCTGTCCCAGGCCAAAAGTGTAGATAGAGTAGAGCAGGGGTCCTAGGACAGAGCCTTGCGGGACACCAACAGAGAGGGAATGAGACGAGGAGGTTGTGCTGGAGTGGGAGACACAAAATGTCCGTTCTGTGAGGTATGATGTGATCCAGGAGAGGGCCAGGTCAGTGATGCCAAGAGATGAGAGAGTTTGCAACAGAAGTAAGTGATCAACAGTGTCGAAGGCAGAGGACAGGTCAACGAGAAGGAGGACAGAGTATTGTTTCTTGGTTTTGGCTGTTAGTAGGTCATTGGTGACTTTGGTAAGGGCAGTCTCAGTCGAGTGGTGGGGTTGGAAGCCAGATTGTAGGCGGTCAAAGAGGAAGCAGGAGGAGAGGTTAGTGGACAGTTCAGAATGGACATGTTGTTAAAGTAGCTGGACAAAGCAGATGGGTCAAGTGAAGGCTTTTTGAGGATGGGTGTAATGGTAGCATGTTTATAAGCAGAGGGGAAGACACCAGAGGTTAGTGATAGGTTGAAGAGATGAGTTAGGGCTGGGATAAACACTGTGGTGAGGTTAGGGATGAGGTGGGATGGGATTGGGTCAAGTGCACAGGTGGTCAGATGAGATCTGGAGAGTAGAGTCAAGAGATTTTCTTCTGTAATGGTGGAGAAGCAGGTTTTGGGAGAAGAGGACCGAGCAGTTGTGTAGAGGGTCTGTGGGGACTGTGTACTGAAGCTTTCTCTGATATTGAATATCTTTTGTTTGAAGTCCTCAGCTGAGATGAGAGGAGAGGGTGGGGGCGCTGGGGAACGGAGCAGGGAGTTAATAGTGTTAAAAAGTTGTTTAGGGCTGTGAGACATCGAAGATATGAGAGATGAGACGTCGCCTGTTTTGCATCAGCGAGTGAGGATTTGAATGTAATGAGGGATTGCTTGTATGTAGGGATGAGCGAACCCGAACTGTATAGTTCGGGTTCGTACCGAATTTTGGGGTGTCCGTGACACGGACCCGAACCCGAACATTTTCGTAAAAGTCTGGGTTCGGGTTCGGTGTTCGGCGCTTTCTTGGCGCTTTTTGAAAGGCTGCAAAGCAGCCAATCAACAAGCGTCATACTATTTGCCCCAAGAGGCCATCACAGCCTTGCCTACTATTGGCATGGCTGTGATTGGCCAGTGCAGCATGTGACCCAGCCTCTATATAAGCTTGGGTCACGTAGCGCTGCACGTCACTCTGCTGATTGAAGCATAGGGAGAGGTTGCAGCTGCGACGTTAGGGCGAGATTAGGCAGTGATTAACTCCTCCAAAAGACTTCATTCTGTGATCGATCTGCAGCTGTGGATCATTGAAGTGCTAGTATTGACTTGCTCACTTTTTTGAGGCTGCCCAGAGCGTTTTTAGATCACTTTTTTTCTGGGGTGATCAGCGGCCATTTTGTGACTTGTGGTGCGCCGGCACAAGCTATCACCAAGTGTATTTAACCATCAATAGTGTGGTTATTTTGTGCTATATCCTACATCAGCTGCAGGCTGAGCCTGTGTCACCGAAGTGCATTTAACCATCAACAGTCTGGTTATTTTTTGGCCATATACTACATCAGCTGCAGGCTGAGCCTGTGTCACCGAAGTGCATTTAAACATCAACAGTCTGATTATTTTTTGGCCATATACTACATCTGGTGCAGGCTGAGCCTGTGTCACCCAAGTGCATTTAACCATCAACAGTGTGGTTATTTTTTGGCCATATACTACATCAGGGGCAAGTTGAGCCTGTCACCCAGCGCCTAAAAAATAGACCTGACATTTCTATTCAACCAAATCTGTACTGTTTTAGCTGGTCAAGTTATTTGTAGTGACCGTAAAAGCCCTTTTTTTTTCTGGGTTGAAAAACTATTCCCAAATTTGCCATTCTCAAAATAACTAGTTTCTGGTATTTGAGGCCTACTTGAAATCTATCCCAAAAAGGATATCTTACATTGCAGGTACTGATAGTGTCATTCAGAAAAACCTAAGACACACACTACCGTGCAGATAGAAGTCTGATTCTGTGATTAAACCTTAACCTGTCACACAGCGCAAAAAAAAAACAGGTCTCACATTTCTATTCAAGCAAATCTGTACTGTTTTAGCTGGTCAAGTTATTTGTAGTGACCGTAAAAGCAATTTTTTTTTTCTGGGTTGAAAAACTATTCCCAAATTTGCCATTCTCAAAATTGTGGTGAACAGGAACAATGAGGAAAACATCTAATAAGGGACGCGGACGCGGACGTGGACATGGTCGTGGTGGTGTTAGTGGACCCTCTGGTGCTGGGAGAGGACGTGGACGTTCTGCCACAGCCACACGTCCTAGTGTACCAACTACCTCAGGTCCCAGTAGCCGCCAGAATTTACAGGGATATTTGGTGGGGCCCAATGCCGTTCTAAGGATGGTAAGGCCTGAGCAGGTACAGGCATTAGTCAATTGGGTGGCCGACAGTGCATCCAGCACGTTCACATTATCTCCCACCCAGTCTTCTGCAGAAAGCGCACAGATGGCGCATGAAAACCAAGCCCATCAGTCTGTCACATCACCCCCATGAATATCAGGGAAACTGTCTGAGCCTCAAGTTATGCAGCAGTCTCTTATGCTGTTTGAAGACTCTGCTGCCAGGGTTTCCCAAGGGCATCCACCTAGCTCTTCACCAGGGGTGGAAGAGATAGAATGCACTAACGCACAACCACTTATGTTTCCTGATGATGAGGACATGGGAATACCACCTCAGCACGTCTCTGATGATGACGAAACACAGGTGCCAACTGCTGCGTCTTTCTGCAGTGTGCAGACTGAACAGGAGGTCAGGGGTCAAGACTGGGTGGAAGACGATGCAGGGGATGATGAGGTCCTAGACCCCACATGGAATGAAGGTCGTGCCACTGACTTTCAGAGTTCGGAGGAAGAGGCAGTGGTGAGACCGAGCCAACAGCATAGCAAAAGAGGGAGCAGTGGGCAAAATCAGAACACCTGCCGCCAAGAGACTCCGCCTGCTACTGACCGCCGCCATCTGGGACCGAGCACCCCAAAGGCAGCTTCAAGGAGTTCCCTGGCATGACACTTCTTCAAACAATGTGCTGACGACAAGACCCGAGTGGTTTGCACGCTGTGCCATCAGAGCCTGAAGCGAGGCATTAACGTTCTGAACCTTAGCACAACCTGCATGACCAGGCACCTGCATGCAAAGCATGAACTGCAGTGGAGTAAACACCTTAAAAACAAGGAAGTCACTCAGGCTCCCCCTGCTGCCTCTTCTGCTGCTGCCGCCTCGGCCTCTTCTGCTGCTGCCGCCTCTTCCTCTGCCTCTGGAGGAACGTTGGCACCTGCCGCCCAGCAAACATGGGATGTACCACCAACACCACCACCTGCGTCACCAAGCATCTCAACCATGTCACACGGCAGCGTTCAGCTCTCCATCTCACAAACATTTGAGAGAAAGCGTAAATTCCCACCTAGCCACCCTCGATCCCTGGCCCTCAATGCCAGCATTTCTAAACTACTGGCCTATGAAATTCTGTCATTTAGGCTGGTGGACACACACAGCTTCAAACAGCTCATGTCACTTGCTGTCCCACAGTATGTTGTTCCCAGCCGCCACTACTTCTCCAAGAGAGCCGTGCCTTCCCTGCACAAACAAGTGTCCGATAAAATCAAGTGTGCACTGCGCAACGCCATCTGTGGCAAGGTCCACCTAACCACAGATACGTGGACCAGTAAGCGCGGCCAGGGACGCTATATCTCCCTAACTGCACACTGGGTAAATGTAGTGGCGGCTGGGCCCCAGGCGGAGAGCTGTTTGGCGCACATCCTTCCGCCGCCAAGGATCGCAGGGCAACATTCTTTGCCTCCTGTCTCCTCCTCCTCCTACTCAGCTTCCTCCTCCTCTTCTTCCACCTGCTCATCCAGTCAGCCACACACCTTCACCACCAACTTCAGCACAGCACGGGGTAAACGTCAGCAGGCCATTCTGAAACTCATATGTTTGGGGGACAGGCCCCACACCGCACAGGAGTTGTGGCGGGGTATAGAACAACAGACCGACGAGTGGTTGCTGCCGGTGAGCCTCAAGCCCGGCCTGGTGGTGTGCGATAATGGGCGAAATCTCGTTGCAGCTCTGGGACTAGCCGGTTTGACGCACATCCCTTGCCTGGCGCTTGTGCTGAATTTGGTGGTGCAGAAGTTCATTCGCAACTACCCCGACATGTCAGAGCTGCTGCATAAAGTGCGGGCCGTCTGTTCGCGCTTCCGGCGTTCACACCCTGCCGCTGCTCGCCTGTCTGCGCTACAGCATAACTTCCGCCTTCCCGCTCACCGCCTCATATGCGACGTACCCACCAGGTGGAACTCCACCTTGCATATGCTGGACAGACTGTGCGAGCAGCAGCAGGCCATAGTGGAGTTTCAGCTGCAGCACGCACGGGTCAGTCGCACTGTGGATCAGACACACTTCACCACCAATGACTGGGCCTCCATGCGAGACCTGTGTGCCCTGTTGCGCTGTTTCGAGTACTCCACCAACATGGCCAGTGGCGATGACGCCGTTATCAGCGTTACAATACCACTTCTATGTCTCCTTGAGAAAACACTTAGGGCGATGATGGAAGAGGAGGTGGCCCAGGAGGAAGAGGAGGAAGAGGGGTCATTTTTAGCACTTTCAGGCCAGTCTCTATGAAGTGACTCAGAGGGAGGTTTTTTGCAACACCAGAGGCCAGGTACAAATGTGGCCAGACAGGGCCCACTACTGGAGGACGAGGAAGACGAGGATGAGGAGGAGGAGGATGAGGATGAAGCATGTTCACAGCGGGGTGGCACCCAAAGCAGCTCGGGCCCATCACTGGTGCGTGGCTGGGGTGAAACACAGGACGATGACGATACGCCTCCCACAGAGGACAGCTTGTCCTTACCTCTGGGCAGCCTGGCACACATGAGCGACTACATGCTGCAGTGCCCACAAAGACAATGTGCCCACCTTACTTCCTACACTGGAGCGTGATAGGAAGATGCGCGAGTACAAGCGCACGTTGGTAGACGCGCTACTGAGAGCATTCCCAAATGTCACAGGGGAACCAGTGGAAGCCCAAGGCGAAGGCAGAGGAGGAGCAAGAGTTCGCCAACGCAGCTGTGTCACGCCCAGCTCCTCTGAGGGCAGGGTTAGCATGGCAGAGATGTGGAAAAGTTTTGTCAACACGCCACAGCTAAGTGCACCACCACCTGATACGGAACGTGTTAGCAGGAGGCAACATTTCACTAACATGGTGGAACAGTACCTGTGCACACCCCTCCACGTACTGACTGATGGTTCGGCCCCATTCAACTTCTGGGTCTCCAAATTGTCCACGTGGCCAGAGCTAGCCTTTTATGCCTTGGAGGTGCTGGCCTGCCCGGCGGCCAGCGTTTTGTCTGAACGTGTATTCAGCACGGCAGGGGGCGTCATTACAGACAAACGCAGCCGCCTGTCTACAGCCAATGTGGACAGGCTGACGTTCATAAAAATGAACCAGGCATGGATCCCACAGGACCTGTCCATCCCTTGTGCAGATTAGATATTAACTACCTCCCTTTAACAATATATTATTCTACTCCAGGGCACTTCCTCATTCAATACTATTTTTAATTTCATTTTACCATTATATTGCGGGGCAACCCAAAGTTGAATGAACCTCTCCTCTTTCTGGGTGCCGGGGCCTAAATGTGTGACAGTGGCCTGTTCCAGTGGTGGGTGACGTGAAGCCTGATTCTCTGCTATGACATGAATACAGATTCTGCGCTGACATAAGGCCAGATTCTCTGTTACGGGACCTCTCTCCTCTGCCTGGGTGCCTGGGCCTAAATGTGTGACAGTGGCCTGTTCCAGTGGTGGGTGACGTGAAGCCTGATTCTCTGCTATGACATGAATACAGATTCTGCGCTGACATAAGGCCAGATTCTCTGTTACGGGACCTCTCTCCTCTGTCTGGGTGCCTGGGCCTAAATGTGTGACAGTGGCCTGTTCCAGTGGTGGGTGACGTGAAGCCTGATTCTCTGCTATGACATGAAGACTGATTCTGCGCTGACATAAGGCCAGATTCTCTGTTACGGGACCTCTCTCCTCTGCCTGGGTGCCTGGGCCTAAATGTGTGACAGTGTCCTGTTCCAGTGGTGGGTGACGTGAAGCCTGATTCTCTGCTATGACATGAAGACTGATTCTGCGCTGACATAAGGCCAGATTCTCTGTTACGGGACCTCTCTCCTCTGCCTGGGTGCCTGGGCCTAAATGTGTGACAGTGTCCTGTTCCAGTGGTGGGTGACGTGATTTGAAGTTAAAGAAAATCCAGCACCTCGTATCTTTGCTTGACGGTGTTTATTCCACAATCCAAAATGTAAGCGGTAACGGAACCTTCAAAGTACAAGCCCCAATGCGGTCTACATGTTTCGAACCAGATGGTTCTTAATCATGACCTCCACAATAAATTTCCAACACTGTGTATATATATAGACGTGAACTTAACAAATCCCTCCCCTATTAGACTAGCAGGGCGGTGCTGGTCATCCCAGGTGTTCTAATTAGAAGTGTTCACAGAAAGTTAAGTGCACAAAAACACATTTAAAGTTAAAATCCGGAATAAGCCGATATAAACAGACATTTCATAGTATAAGATCCAGCAAGTAGGGAGGAAAAATGCAGACAAAGACAGGTCAGGGATTTAAAAAAATAATAATAATAATAATGAATAAATGAATACATGACTCAGTATAGATACACTGAGGGATCCCAGCATACAAAACCGCTCTGTCTGAATACTCCTCTATATCTGCTGGCTACAATACATCACAGTTCAATTAGGCTATATTATTTCTTCAAAGTTGCAACATGGTATGATTTAATGCTATTAATAAATATACATGAGTTCTTTTTTCTGATTTAATCCTGCAGGGGATCTGGAATTCAGTTTAAGAATCCAGAAAGCTTCTCTCTGGTATACAAGCCTTTTGAAGTCTCCACCTCTTGTGGGCAAAAACACTCTTTCAATGGCATAAGCTGTAAATGAAGATAAACTTCTATTGTGTGCCATGATAAAGTGCATTGCCGCACTTGAGATGTTGACATATGCAGGATTTAATATATAGTTGATATGTTCAAGCAACCTTACTTTAAATTTTCTGGTTGAACAGCCAACATATATTAACCGGCATTCCTCACATTCGATAATATATATAATTCCTGATGTGTTGCAATTAATGTAGGTTTTAATATAATATTTATTAGTTCCATCTGAATCTTGGAATTGTTTTTTTGGAGTGACATAATTGCAAGCTCTGCATGGTGAGCTGCCACATCGTGTGAAGCCTGTATACCGCAACCAGCATGTCCGTGATTTTCTCACTGGGTTTGAACTGAAAAATGACGGAGACAAAACGGTAGCCAAAGACGCAGGTCTCTTGGACACCACCCTGTGTCCTCCTCCTAATATTTTATATAATTGTGGGTCTTCATACAGGATTGGGATACATTTAGATACCACTTTTTCTATTATGGAAAATTGATTACTGTAAGTTAAAACAAGTGTTGGGATATTAGTGGGTTTGTCCTCGTGGTCTGATTTAATTTTATTTCCCCTCACCTGTCTATTTACAGCATTTTTTTCTTTATTATTGTCATTTCTGTTGGATTTTTTATAATTCATGGGGCTTCCAAACAAGAGATCTTGCCTCACTTTGTTTTTGGCTATATTGGTTGCCCTTTCAGTCATCCACAGTGGATATCCTCTGTCATGTAATCTGTTTGCAATTATCTGTGTTTCTTCATGGAAATCAGAGTCCCTGCTACAATTGCGCCTGGCTCTAATCATCTCACCTACTGGAATGGCTTTTATCGTATGGAGCGGATGATGGCTGTCAGCTCGAAGTACCGTATTTCCCGCTATGGGTTTACGGTAAGTTCGGGTACATATTGTCTGGCCTGGAGTACCAGTCAATGTTAAATCCAGAAAATTAATTGTGCAGCCATCATGTGTTCCAACGAACCGCAAGCCATAGAGGTTATCGTTCAGATATTGCAAAAAAGAGGGTATGGCATATATATCCGCAGACCAAATGAACAGCATATCATCGATATATCTGCCATACCACTCTATATGCTGTCCAAAGGGATTATCAACATCATATATATAGCGCTCCTCCCAGTATGCCATGGTGACGTTTGCAAGTGACGGAGAAAATTTAGCTCCCATACTCACACCCTGTATTTTCAAATAAAACTTGTTGTCAAAACTAAAGTAATTATGTGTGAGTAAGAATTCTGTTATCTTTAAAGCATAGTCAATGAAAACGTCACCATGGACACTATAGCGATGTAAGTGATATTCCAATGCTGTAAGCGCTACCTGATGGGGAATAGATGGATAAAGGCTAACGACATCTGTTGTCAGCCATGTATAGTTTTGGGACCATTTTTTGTTATAAAAGCTTCTCAGTATATCTCCTTCATCTTTAATGTATCCTGGTGTTCTCTTAACAAGAGGTTGTAAAATTGTATCTAGCCATTGGCCTAATTTCTCTGTTAGAGAACCAATTCCCGAGACTATAGGGCGGAGCAGTGGTGGGAAAAGACCTTTGTGAACCTTAGGTAGGCCTACCTAAGGTTCACAAAGGTCTTTTCCCACCACCGCTCCGCCCTATAGTCTCGGGAATTGGTTCTCTAACAGAGAAATTAGGCCAATGGCTAGATACAATTTTACAACCTCTTGTTAAGAGAACACCAGGATACATCAAAGATACAGGAGATATACTGAGAAGCTTTTATAACAAAAAATGGTCCCAAAACTATACATGGCTGACAACAGATGTCGTTAGCCTTTATCCATCTATTCCCCATCAGGTAGCGCTTACAGCATTGGAATATCACTTACATCGCTATAGTGTCCATGGTGACGTTTTCATTGACTATGCTTTAAAGATAACAGAATTCTTACTCACACATAATTACTTTAGTTTTGACAACAAGTTTTATTTGAAAATACAGGGTGTGAGTATGGGAGCTAAATTTTCTCCGTCACTTGCAAACGTCACCATGGCATACTGGGAGGAGCGCTATATATATGATGTTGATAATCCCTTTGGACAGCATATAGAGTGGTATGGCAGATATATCGATGATATGCTGTTCATTTGGTCTGCGGATATATATGCCATACCCTCTTTTTTGCAATATCTGAACGATAACCTCTATGGCTTGCGGTTCGTTGGAACACATGATGGCTGCACAATTAATTTTCTGGATTTAACATTGACTGGTACTCCAGGCCAGACAATATGTACCCGAACTTACCGTAAACCCATAGCGGGAAATACGGTACTTCGAGCTGACAGCCATCATCCGCTCCATACGATAAAAGCCATTCCAGTAGGTGAGATGATTAGAGCCAGGCGCAATTGTAGCAGGGACTCTGATTTCCATGAAGAAACACAGATAATTGCAAACAGATTACATGACAGAGGATATCCACTGTGGATGACTGAAAGGGCAACCAATATAGCCAAAAACAAAGTGAGGCAAGATCTCTTGTTTGGAAGCCCCATGAATTATAAAAAATCCAACAGAAATGACAATAATAAAGAAAAAAATGCTGTAAATAGACAGGTGAGGGGAAATAAAATTAAATCAGACCACGAGGACAAACCCACTAATATCCCAACACTTGTTTTAACTTACAGTAATCAATTTTCCATAATAGAAAAAGTGGTATCTAAATGTATCCCAATCCTGTATGAAGACCCACAATTATATAAAATATTAGGAGGAGGACACAGGGTGGTGTCCAAGAGACCTGCGTCTTTGGCTACCGTTTTGTCTCCGTCATTTTTCAGTTCAAACCCAGTGAGAAAATCACGGACATGCTGGTTGCGGTATACAGGCTTCACACGATGTGGCAGCTCACCATGCAGAGCTTGCAATTATGTCACTCCAAAAAAACAATTCCAAGATTCAGATGGAACTAATAAATATTATATTAAAACCTACATTAATTGCAACACATCAGGAATTATATATATTATCGAATGTGAGGAATGCCGGTTAATATATGTTGGCTGTTCAACCAGAAAATTTAAAGTAAGGTTGCTTGAACATATCAACTATATATTAAATCCTGCATATGTCAACATCTCAAGTGCGGCAATGCACTTTATCATGGCACACAATAGAAGTTTATCTTCATTTACAGCTTATGCCATTGAAAGAGTGTTTTTGCCCACAAGAGGTGGAGACTTCAAAAGGCTTGTATACCAGAGAGAAGCTTTCTGGATTCTTCAACTGAATTCCAGATCCCCTGCAGGATTAAATCAGAAAAAAGAACTCATGTACATCTACTAATAGCATTAAATCATACCATGTTGCAACTTTGAAGAAATAATATAGCCTAATTGAACTGTGATGTATTGTAGCCAGCAGATATAGAGGAGTATTCAGACAGAGCGGTTTTGTATGCTGGGATCCCTCAGTGTATCTATACTGAGTCATGTATTCATTTATTCATTATTATTATTTATTTTTTTTAAATCCCTGACCTGTCTCTGTCTGCATTTATCCTCCCTACTTGCTGGATCTTATACTATGAAATGTCTGTTTATAACGGCTTATTCCGGATTTTAACTTTAAATGTGTTTTTGTGCACTTAACTTTCTGTGAACACTTCTAATTAGAACACCTGGGATGACCAGCACCGCCCTGCTAGTCTAATAGGGGAGGGATTTGTTAAGTTCACGTCTATATATATACACAGTGTTGGAAATTTATTGTGGAGGTCATGATTAAGAACCATCTGGTTCGAAACATGTAGACCGCATTGGGGCTTGTACTTTGAAGGTTCCGTTACCGCTTACATTTTGGATTGTGGAATAAACACCGTCAAGCAAAGATACGAGGTGCTGGATTTTCTTTTACTTCAAGTTTGTTAAATCGGGGTCTCATCCCTTCCGTGCACCTTTCAAACTGCAGATGCAGGTGAGCTGGACTTTTACCATTATGTGTGGGTGACGTGATGCCTGATTCTCTGCTATGACATGAAGACTTATTCTGTGCTGACATGAAGCCAGATTCTCTGTAACGCGACCTCTCTCCTCTGCCTGGGTGCCTGGGCCTAAATATGTGACAGTGGCCTGTTCCAGTGGTGGGTGACGTGAAGCCTGATTCTCTGCTATGACATGAATACAGATTCTGCGCTGACATAAGGCCAGATTCTCTGTTACGGGACCTCTCTCCTCTGCCTGGGTGCCTGGGCCTAAATGTGTGACAGTGGCCTGTTCCAGTGGTGGGTTACGTGATGCCTGATTCTCTGCTATGACATGAAGACAGATTCTGTGCTGACATAAGGCCAGATTCTCTGTTACAGGACCTCTCTCCTCTGTCTGGGTGCTGGGGCCTAAATGTGTGACATTGGCCTGTTCCAGTGGTGGGTGACGTGATGCCTGATTCTCTGCTATGACATGAAGACTTATTCTGTGCTGACATGAAGCCAGATTCTCTGTTACGCGACCTCTCTCATCTGCCTGGGGGCCTGGGCCTAAATATGTGACAGTGGCCTGTTCCAGTGGTGGGTGACGTGAAGCCTGATTCTCTGCTATGACATGAAGACTGATTCTGCGCTGACATAAGGCCAGATTCTCTGTTACGGGACCTCTCTCCTCTGCCTGGGTGCCTGGGCCTAAATGTGTGACAGTGGCCTGTTCCAGTGGTGGGTGACGTGAAGCCTGATTCTCTGCTATGACATGAAGACAGATTCTGCGCTGACATAAGGCCAGATTCTCTGTTACGGGACCGCTCTCCTCTGTCTGGGTGCCGGGGCCTAAATGTGTGACAGTGGCCTGTTCCAGTGGTGGGTGACGTGAAGCCTGATTCTCTGCTATGACATGAAGACTTATTCTGTGCTGACATAAGGCCAGATTCTCTGTTACGGGACCTCTCTCCTCTGCCTGGGTGCCTGGGCCTAAATGTGTGACAGTGGCCTGTTCCAGTGGTGGGTGACGTGAAGCCTGATTCTCTGCTATGACATGAAGACTGATTCTGCGCTGACATAAGGCCAGATTCTCTGTTACGGGACCTCTCTCCTCTGCCTGGGTGCCTGGGCCTAAATGTGTGACAGTGGCCTGTTCCAGTGGTGGGTTACGTGATGCCTGATTCTCTGCTATGATATGAAGACTGATTCTGCGCTGACATAAGGCCAGATTCTCTGTTACGGGACCGCTCTCCTCTGTCTGGGTGCCGGGGCCTAAATGTGTGACAGTGGCCTGTTCCAGTGGTGGGTGACGTGAAGCCTGATTCTCTGCTATGACATGAAGACTGATTCTGCGCTGACAGAAGGCCAGATTCTCTGTTACGGGACCTCTCTCCTCTGCCTGGGTGCCTGGGCCTAAATGTGTGACAGTGGCCTGTTCCAGTGGTGGGTGACGTGATGCCTGATTCTCTGCTATGACATGAAGACAGATTCTGTGCTGACATAAGGCCAGATTCTCTGTTACGGGACCTCTCTCCTCTGCCTGGGTGCCTGGGCCTAAATGTGTGACAGTGGCCTGTTCCAGTGGTGGGTGACGTGAAGCCTGATTCTCTGCTATGACATGAAGACTGATTCTGCGCTGACATAAGGCCAGATTCTCTGTTACGGGACCTCTCTCCTCTGCCTGGGTGCCTGGGCCTAAATGTGTGACAGTGGCCTGTTCCAGTGGTGGGTGACGTGATGCCTGATTCTCTGCTATGACATGAAGACTTATTCTGTGCTGACATGAAGCCAGATTCTCTGTTACGCGACCTCTCTCCTCTGCCTGGGTGCCTGGGCCTAAATGTGTGACAGTGGCCTTTTCCAGTGGTGGGTGACGTGATGCCTGATTCTCTGCTATGACATGAAGACAGATTCTGTGCTGACATAAGGCCAGATTCTCTGTTACGTGACCTCTCTCCTCTGTCTGGGTGCCTGGGCCTAAATGTGTGACAGTGGCCTGTTCCAGTGGTGGGTGACGTGAAGCCTGATTCTCTGCTATGACATGAAGACTGATTCTGCGCTGACATAAGGCCAGATTCTCTGTTACGGGACCTCTCTCCTCTGCCTGGGTGCCTGGGCCTAAATGTGTGACAGTGGCCTGTTCCAGTGGTGGGTGACGTGAAGCCTGATTCTCTGCTATGACATGAATACAGATTCTGTGCTGACATAAGGCCAGATTCTCTGTTACAGGACCTCTCTCCTCTGTCTGGGTGCCGGGCCTAAATATGTGACAGTGGCCTGTTCCAGTGGTGGGTGACGTGAAGCCTGATTCTCTGCTATGACATGAAAACTGATTCTGTGCTGACATGAAGCCAGATTCTTTGCTATGGCATGAAGAGACTGATTCTCTGCTGACGTGAAGCCAGATTCTCTGCTATGGGACCTCTGTCCAATTGATATTGGGTCATTTTAATTTTTTAATTTTTTTTTTAAATTCATTTCCCTATCCACATTTGTTTGCAGGGGATTTACCTACATGTTGCTGCCTTTTGCAGCCCTCTAGCTCTTTCCTGGGCTGTTTTACAGCCTTTTTAGTGCCCAAAAGTTCGGGTCCCCATTGACTTCAATGGAGTTCTGGTTCGGGACGAAGTTCGGGTTCGGGTTCGGATCCCGAACCCGAACATTTCCGTGAAGTTCGGCCGAACTTCTCGAACCCGAACATCCAGGTGTTCGCTTAACTCTACTTGTATGCAGTGAAATGATCTTTAGAATGGGATTTCGTCCATCGCCGCTCAGCAGCCCTGGAAGCTTGTCTGAGTTTTTTGGTCAGGTTGGTGTGCCAGGGTTGTCTGTTAATTTTTCAGGTTTTGTTATGTGTGAGGGGGGGCAACAATGTCCAGAGCTGTACTTACTGTGGTGTTATACAGGGTGGTGACAGCATCTGGGTCTTGGAGGGAACAGATGGTAGAGAGTGTCAGAAGAAAGTTAGAAAGCAAGCGAAAGTCAAAATGTTTAAGGTTCCTGCGGAGGTGTGCTAGTGTGTGGACCGGGGGAGCAGCAGAAGAGACCAATGAAGAGAAGATGATTAGGTTGTGGTTGGATAGAGGGAGAGGCGAATTAGAAAGGTTAGATAGGGAGCAGAGGCGGGTAAAGATCAGATCCAGAGTGTGACCATCTCTGTGGGTGGGAGCTGAAGACCACTGTGATAGGCCTAAGGAGAAAGAGAGTGACAGGAGTTTAGAGGCGGCCGAGTGGCAGGTGTCAATAGGGATGTTGAAGTCACCCATGATGATAGTGGGGATGTCGGCAGAAAGAAAGTGTAGTAGCCAGGTGTTAAAGTGGTCAAGAAAGATGGTGGATTGGGTCTGGGGGGGGGCGGTAAATGTCGGCTACTTGAAGGTTGGAGGGAGAGTAGATGCGAACAGAGTGTACTTCAAATGAGGTGAGCGTAATGGAGGGTGGCAGTGGAGTTGGGCTGTAGAAGCAGGTGTCTGATAGTAGAAGACGTACTCCTCCACCATGTTTGCAGCCGGGGCGGGGTGTGTGAGTGAATTGAAATCCACTATATGAGAGTGCAGCAGGAGAGGAGGTGTCAGAGGGTGCAGCCATGTTTCTGAGAGACCCAGAAAGGAAAGTTTTTGAAAGATAAAAAGTTCATGAATGTAGGATAGTTTGTTACAGACAGAGCGTGCATTTCATAATGCTCCTGCAAGAGGAACCAAAGGAGCAGGGGTCAGAGGAATGGTTATTAGGTTTAAGGGGTTGTAGAAATTTATAGAAGGAGATTTGTAGTGGGACATGGAGGTGATAGTGGGGATTTGCTGAGGGGGGCCTGGATTTGGAGAGATATCACCAGCAATGAGGAGAAGCAGAGAAAGTGTTAATAGGGGAGAATAAGAGAGGGCAGGAGGTATATGTGTGTGTTTGGGAAAGAAGTGTTTTACGTTGGCAAACAGGTTTGTGCAAGCGGTCTGATGAGAAGGTAAGATGGAGGAAGAGATAAATAGTTCATTGCTGGGTGAATGGATGTGGGGATGCTTCAGGAGGTTGTGGAAAAGTGGGAAGAGTAAGATGAAAAATTGAAACATTGCATTAACTATGTCTGTAATTACCTGTGGTCCCCTTCTGGTATAATTCAGTATGTGCACTTAAGAGTTGCACTTGAGAGATAATACATTTGGAAAGACCAAAGACACTTTTACACTTATTACAGCTGTTACATTACCCCAGCTATCCTCCCCCATTTACAGTTATTACAGCTGTTACTTTACCCCAGCTATCCCCTCCCCATTTACAGTTATTACAGCTCTTTCTTTACCCCAGTTATCCCCTCCCCATTTACAGTTATTACAGCTCTTTATTTACCCCAGTTATCCCCTCCCCATTTGCAAGTATTGCTGCTGTTACTTAACCCCAGCTATCCTCTCCCCCATTTATAGTTATTACAGCTGTTACTTTACCCCAGCTATCCCCTCTCCACTTATAGATATTACAGTTATTACTTTACCCCAATTATCCCTTTTCCTTTTACAGTTATTACAGCTCTTACGTTACGCCAGCTATCCCCTTGCCCATTTACAGTTATTACAGATTATACGTTACCCCAGCTATACACTCCCCACTTTCAGTTATTACAGCTGTTACTTTACCCCAGCTATCCCCCAGTGGCGTCTCTAGCTTTCAAATTTTGTGGGGGCACACTGGGGGCCAGGACAAAAGTAGGGGGGGGGGGGCAGCTATAACAACGATACATTTAAACATGTACGCTTAGAAATGCTGCAATACTTTACCCAATACCTAAAACCGCAACAGGGAAGAAAAGTCCTGCTGTCTGTGGTTTAAAAAAATAAAGTTTAAAATCACTCAGATTTCAACATGTCCTAGCTGCCTGTAAATGACACTTTTATAGGGAGGGGGATCTGTGGATGACACTGCTATGGGGGGGGGGGAATCTGTGGATAACACATACCGTATATAGCATATATCTTATTCTATATGTGTCATCCACAGATCCACCCCATGACAGTGTCATCCCCATTTCTCCCTTCATAACAGTGTCATCCACAGATCTCCCTCCCTATAACAGTGTCATCCACAGATCTCCCTCCCCGCCTCTCACAGGATTGTACATTTGACATTTCTAAACTGTAATCCATATCCTGCAGTAACTTTAACTTTAAATCAGGATTAAGCGGCCGCTTATCTCTACTAGTACCTTAACCTTACACCACTCGGCTAGCTTCGGTAACAGGGCCAGGCTACAGCCTACAGGTATTGGCTGTTAGTTGTTACCGAGCGAGTGCTGATTTCTGCAGGTCAGAGGATACGGCTTACAGTTTAGAAGAAATGTGCACTCCTGTGAGACCAGTGGCGGATCCAGAGCCTGGTCTCGGGAGGGGGCACTTCCAGATTATTTTCTGTCCGCCGCCACAGAACGAGGTTGCTTATAGAACAGATGTAGTGTCCCACTAGGTAGGCGTGGGCACTACACAAGGGTCAATTGGGTCACGTGTTACTCCTACTCCTAAGGGACAGTAATATTTTATGTAACCATGCATTTTAGTGTATTTTCTATGTGCTTTTGTGTGTATTGTTCCCCTGTGACATGCATAGCAGGCCTATGAGGGTGTGGTTAGGCATCCTAGACACTAGAGGGAGATAGGGAGCCCCTAGTATAAATGTTCAGGCCCAGACAGGGAGGAGTCAGTCTGTAGTCAGGAGTCTGTGAAGACAGAAGTGAGAGGGCATCTTAGCCAGAGACATGCTGAGGGCCTCCTCCTGACATGCAGCTAGATACTCCAGGCTTCTAGTTGCCACCAGGAGGCTAGTGAAGGACCAAGCCTGCCTGAAGTATTATTGAGCCTATGATAGCACAAGAAGAAGTCACCCCAGTAGAAGAGATGTGCCTCCTGGGGGAAACCTGCAGTACCCTCAAGCCAAGCAGAGCCACTGTATCCAGCTAGATGCAAGTAAGCTAAAGGGCAGAGGAATCATTAAGTGAATGCAAGGATAAATACGGGAGGAAGATTATTTTTCCAAGGATAAAAGCCAGCATTTAGGCATCCGGGCCTTGGGATAAAAGCCAGACAGGAGTTCTAGGAAAAGTGTACACTATTTCTGAGGAGAAGGTACAACCTGGTCTGAGTGTGTATTATTATTGCCCTCTGAGTATCTTGCAAGGAATATGCCTCCTATAATTGATGTAAGCCTGCTTGTGAAGAACACTTGATGTAAGGGACTGTATTACCATCTTATTGTATAAAGTTGGACTGTTCTCCAGTAAAGCAAAGTTTGGTTCACAATACCATCTGCGTACCTCACTTATTACTGCTATAAATCGGTGTGCCACCGTTACAGGCACTGGCGTCACGATTCTTAAAGGGACCTTGCCTCAGGCACTCAAAACACCTGCAACATCCAGGGCACCTCATCCACCATCAAGCCTGGTCTCTACATACAGAGTGTGCCCCAGAGGAACTTTGTGTCAGCCTCTCATTCACTGCCGCATGCCTGCCCAGGGTTCTCCTCCAAACAGTGAGTAACCCTCGATTGCCCATAACCGTGACCTCACTTCACTATACCCTGCAGGTCTGGCGTGCTGCACAGGCTACACAGTGTAGAGGTATACTGTATATTGTGTGGCACAGTGTAGAGGTATACTGTACATTGTGTGGCACAGTGTAGAGGTATACTGTACATTGTGTGGCACAGAGTAGAGGTATACTGTACATTGTGTGGCACAGTGTAGAGGTATACTGTACATTGTGTGGCACAGTGTAGCGGTATACTGTACATTGTGGGGCACAGTGTAGAGGTATACTGTACATTGTGGGGCACAGTGTAGAGGTATACTGTACATTGTGGGGCACAGTGTAGAGGTATACTGTACATTGTGTGGCACAGTGTAGAGGTATACTGTACATTGTGTGGCACAGTGTAGCGGTATACTGTATATTGTGTGGCACAGTGTAGAGGTATACTGTATATTGTGTGGCACAGTATAGAGGTATACTGTATATTGTGTGGCACAGTGTAGAGGTATACTGTATATTGTGTGGCACAGTATAGAGGCATACTGTATATTGTGGGGCACAGTGTAGAGGCATACTGTATATTGTGTGGCACAGTGTAGAGGTATACTGTATATTGTGTGGCACAGTGTAGAGGTATACTGTATATTGTGTGGCACAGTGTAGAGTTATACTGTATATTGTGGGGCACAGTGTAGAGGTATACTGTATATTGTGTGGCACAGTGTAGCGGTATACTGTATATTGTGGGGCACAGTGTAGCAGTATACTGTATATTGTGTGTCACAGTGTAGCGGTATACTGTATATTGTGTGGCACAGTGTAGAGGTATACTGTACATTGTGTGGCACAGTGTAGAGGTATACTGTATATTGTGTGGCACAGTGTAGAGGTATATTGTATATTGTGTGGCACAGTGTAGAGGTGTACTGTATATTGTGTGGCACAGTGTAGAGGTATACTGTATATTGTGGGGCACAGTGTAGAGGTATACTGTATATTGTGTGGCACAGTGTAGCGGTATACTGTATATTGTGGGGCACAGTGTAGAGTATACTGTATATTGTGTGGCACAGTGTAGAGGTATACTATATATTGTGGGGCACAGTGTAGAGGTATACTGTATATTGTGTGGCACAGTGTAGCGGTATACTGTATATTGTGTGGCACAGTGTAGAGGTATACTGTATATTGTGTGGCACAGTGTAGAGTATACTGTATATTGTGTGGCACAGTGTAGTGGTATACTGTATATTGTGGGGCACAGTGTAGAGTATACTGTATATTGTGTGGCACAGTGTAGAGGTATACTGTATATTGTGGGGCACAGTGTAGAGGTATACTGTATATTGTGGGGCACAGTGTAGCGTATACTGTACATTGTGGGGCACAGTGTAGAGGTATACTGTATATTGTGTGGCACAGTGTAGAGTATACTGTATATTGTGTGGCACAGTGTAGTGGTATACTGTATATTGTGGGGGCACAGTGTAGAGTATACTGTATATTGTGTGGCACAGTGTAGAGGTATACTGTATATTGTGTGGCACAGTGTAAAGGTGTACTGTATATTGTGTGGCACAGTGTAGAGGTATACTGTATATTGTGGGGCACAGTGTAGAGGTATACTGTATATTGTGTGGCACAGTGTAGCGGTATACTGTATATTGTGGGGCACAGTGTAGAGTATACTGTATATTGTGTGGCACAGTGTAGAGGTATACTGTATATTGTGGGGCACAGTGTAGAGGTATACTGTATATTGTGTGGCACAGTGTAGCGGTATACTGTATATTGTGTGGCACAGTGTAGAGGTATACTGTATATTGTGTGGCACAGTGTAGAGTATACTGTATATTGTGTGGCACAGTGTAGTGGTATACTGTATATTGTGGGGCACAGTGTAGAGTATACTGTATATTGTGTGGCACAGTGTAGAGGTATACTGTATATTGTGGGGCACAGTGTAGAGGTATACTGTATATTGTGGGGCACAGTGTAGCGGTATACTGTACATTGTGGGGCACAGTGTAGAGGTATACTGTATATTGTGTGGCACAGTGTAGAGTATACTGTATATTGTGTGGCACAGTGTAGTGGTATACTGTATATTGTGGGGCACAGTGTAGAGTATACTGTATATTGTGTGGCACAGTGTAGAGGTATACTGTATATTGTGGAGCACAGTGTAGAGGTATACTGTATATTGTGTGGCACAGTGTAGAGGTATACTGTACATTGTGTGGCACAGTGTAGAGGTATACTGTACATTGTGTGGCACAGTGTAGAGGTATACTGTACATTGTGTGGCACAGTGTAGAGGTATACTGTACATTGTGTGGCACAGTGTAGCGGTATACTGTACATTGTGGGGCACAGTGTAGAGGTATACTGTACATTGTGGGGCACAGTGTAGAGGTATACTGTACATTGTGGGGCACAGTGTAGAGGTATACTGTACATTGTGTGGCACAGTGTAGAGGTATACTGTATATTGTGTGGCACAGTGTAGAGTATACTGTATATTGTGTGGCACAGTGTAGTGGTATACTGTATATTGTGGGGCACAGTGTAGAGTATACTGTATATTGTGTGGCACAGTGTAGAGGTATACTGTATATTGTGGGGCACAGTGTAGAGGTATACTGTATATTGTGGGGCACAGTGTAGCGGTATACTGTACATTGTGGGGCACAGTGTAGAGGTATACTGTATATTGTGTGGCACAGTGTAGAGTATACTGTATATTGTGTGGCACAGTGTAGTGGTATACTGTATATTGTGGGGCACAGTGTAGAGTATACTGTATATTGTGTGGCACAGTGTAGAGGTATACTGTATATTGTGTGGCACAGTGTAGAGGTGTACTGTATATTGTGTGGCACAGTGTAGAGGTATACTGTATATTGTGGGGCACAGTGTAGAGGTATACTGTATATTGTGTGGCACAGTGTAGCGGTATACTGTATATTGTGGGGCACAGTGTAGAGTATACTGTATATTGTGTGGCACAGTGTAGAGGTATACTGTATATTGTGGGGCACAGTGTAGAGGTATACTGTATATTGTGTGGCACAGTGTAGCGGTATACTGTATATTGTGTGGCACAGTGTAGAGGTATACTGTATATTGTGTGGCACAGTGTAGAGTATACTGTATAATGTGTGGCACAGTGTAGTGGTATACTGTATATTGTGGGGCACAGTGTAGAGTATACTGTATATTGTGTGGCACAGTGTAGAGGTATACTGTACATTGTGGGGCACAGTGTAGAGGTATACTGTACATTGTGGGGCACAGTGTAGAGGTATACTGTACATTGTGGGGCACAGTGTAGAGGTATACTGTACATTGTGTGGCACAGTGTAGAGGTATACTGTACATTGTGTGGCACAGTGTAGCGGTATACTGTATATTGTGTGGCACAGTGTAGAGGTATACTGTATATTGTGTGGCACAGTGTAGAGGCATACTGTATATTGTGTGGCACAGTGTAGAGGCATACTGTATATTGTGGGGCACAGTGTAGAGGCATACTGTATATTGTGTGGCACAGTGTAGAGGTATACTGTATATTGTGTGGCACAGTGTAGAGGTATACTGTATATTGTGTGGCACAGTGTAGAGTTATACTGTATATTGTGGGGCACAGTGTAGAGGTATACTGTATATTGTGTGGCACAGTGTAGCGGTATACTGTATATTGTGGGGCACAGTGTAGCGGTATACTGTATATTGTGTGGCACAGTGTAGCGGTATACTGTATATTGTGTGGCACAGTGTAGAGGTATACTGTACATTGTGTGGCACAGTGTAGAGGTATACTGTATATTGTGTGGCACAGTGTAGAGGTATATTGTATATTGTGTGGCACAGTGTAGAGGTGTACTGTATATTGTGTGGCACAGTGTAGAGGTATACTGTATATTGATTGTGGGGCACAGTGTAGAGGTATACTGTATATTGTGTGGCACAGTGTAGCGGTATACTGTATATTGTGTGGCACAGTGTAGAGGTATACTGTATATTGTGTGGCACAGTGTAGATTATACTGTATATTGTGTGGCACAGTGTAGTGGTATACTGTATATTGTGGGGCACAGTGTAGAGTATACTGTATATTGTGTGGCACAGTGTAGAGGTATACTGTATATTGTGGGGCACAGTGTAGAGGTATACTGTATATTGTGGGGCACAGTGTAGAGGTATACTGTATATTGTGTGGCACAGTGTAGCGCTATACTGTATATTGTGTGGCACAGTGTAGAGGTATACTGTATATTGTGTGGCACAGTGTAGAGTATACTGTATATTGTGTGGCACAGTGTAGAGGTATACTGTATATTGTGGGGCACAGTGTAGAGTATACTGTATATTGTGTGGCACAGTGTAGAGGTATACTGTATATTGTGGAGCACAGTGTAGAGGTATACTGTATATTGTGTGGCACAGTGTAGCGGTATACTGTATATTGTGGGGCACAGTGTAGTGGTATACTGTACATTGTGGGGCACAGTGTAGAGGTATACTGTATATTGTGTGGCACAGTGTAGAGGTATACTGTATATTGTGGGGCACAGTGTAGAGGTATACTGTATATTGTGGGGCACAGTGTAGCGGTATACTGTACATTGTGGGGCACAGTGTAGAGGTATACTGTATATTGTGGGGCACAGTGTAGAGGTATACTGTATATTGTGTGGCACAGTGTAGCAGTATACTGTATATTGTGTGGCACAGTGTAGAGGTATACTGTATATTGTGTGGCACAGTGTAGAGTATACTGTATATTGTGTGGCACAGTGTAGTGGTATACTGTATATTGTGGGGCACAGTGTAGAGTATACTGTATATTGTGTGGCACAGTGTAGAGGTATACTGTATATTGTGGAGCACAGTGTAGAGGTATACTGTATATTGTGTGGCACAGTGTAGCGGTATACTGTATATTGTGGGGCACAGTGTAGTGGTATACTGTACATTGTGGGGCACAGTGTATGCTATATGTGTATAACATAAACATATTTCACATGAAAACTTACAATTACTTGGCCCTTGGACGCCACTTCCACACTTTGGCCGGGGGCTCGGTGGAGCTGATGTT
Organism: Bufo bufo; assembly: GCF_905171765.1. Classification (NCBI taxonomy): domain Eukaryota; kingdom Metazoa; phylum Chordata; class Amphibia; order Anura; family Bufonidae; genus Bufo; species Bufo bufo. The sequence continues at coordinate 552,567,092 of NC_053393.1, read as the reverse complement.
GTGTTTTATCCTAATGAGAAAGATTTCATAATAAGGATTTGGAGAAGGGGCAGAGGGATAGCAGAGCAGGGGGAGGCTGGTGCTGCTACTAGGGGGTCATACCATGGGGGAGTAATAAAGCCCACCATAATGCCCCCCCAGTAGAAATAATTCTCCTTCTAATGTGACAATGCAAAAAATACCCCCTTGTAATGCCCCCAGTTGAGCTAATGTCCCCCATAATGTGCCAGTATAAAATACCCCCATATAGTGCCCCCAGTAAATGCCCCCATAGTGCTCCTCTCCCCCCTTCCTCCTAGTGCCCCCCATAATGTACCAGTATAAAATGCCCCATATATCGTGCCCCAGTAGATGCCCTCAGTGTCCCCCATAATTTGCAAGTATAAAATACCCCTTCTTAGTGCCCCCCGTAGATGACTCCATAGTACTCCTCTCCCCCCTTCCCCATAGTACCCACCATGTGTCCCAGTATAAAATGCTACTGTACAGAGCCCCCCATATAAAATACCCCTTCTTTGTGGCCTCAGTAGATGCCCCTTTAGTGCCCACCAATAATGTGCCAATAATAAGTGCCCTCAATAACGTGCCAGTAATAAGTGCCCCCCATCAAATGCCAGTAATAAGCCCCCCATCATGTGCCAGTAATAAGCCCCCCATCATGTGCCAGTAATAAGCCCCCATCATGTGCCAGTAATAAGCCCCCCCATCATGTGCGAGTATTGTAATAAGCCCCCATCATGTGCTAGTAATAAGCTCCCCCATCATGTGCCAGTAATAAGCCCCCATCATGTGCCAGTAATAAGCCCCCCCATCATGTGCCAGTAATAAGCCCCCCCATCATGTGCCAGTAATAAGCCCCCCATCATGTGCCAGTAATAAGCCCCCCCATCATGTGCCAGTATTGTAATAAGCCCCCCATCATGTGCCAGTAATAAGCCCCCCATCATGTGCCAGTAATAAGCCCCCCCAATGTGCCAGTAATAAGCCCCCCCAATGTGCGAGTAATAAGCCCCCCAAATGTGCCAGTAAAACTATTGTAAAAAAAAACAAAAAAACACTTATACTTACCTCCATGTCAGCAATGCGATGCAGGCCTCTTCTGGCCTGTGTCCCTCGCTGTATGGCTCAGGCGGCGCGATGACGTCATCGTGCCGCCTGCGTTGGCCTCTGATTAGCTGCCGGCCTAGTGCCGGCAGCCTATCAGAGGAAGGGGAAGGGACACGCCTCTCCCTCTCCAGCACCTCCGCAGCACAGGCAGATGACTATGGAGATGAGCGCAATGGAAGCGCTCATCTCCCTGTGGCCGACAGCGGCGGCAGGGCACAGCGTGATGTAGGGGGGGGCCATGGCCCCCTCTGCCCCCCCCCCTGGCGACGCCACTGCTATCCCCTCCCCACTTACAGGTATTACAGTTATTACTTTACCCCAGCTATCCCCTCCCCCACTTACAGTTATTACAGTTATTACTTTACCCCAGCTATCCCCTCCCCACTTACAGTTATTACAGCTCTTTCTTCACCGCTGTTATTTCATCTCTTATTTAGTTACTTACTGAAAAAATATAGTAGGTGAAATAGAGAAGCTGTTTATTCAGAATCCGTTCTGCAGAAGAAGCAGAAGTTGTGGTCTCCATGATTCTGCAATTATTTCAAATGATCCTGTCCTTAAATTTAGGATAAAAAAGCAGAAGTTCTGGGATCATCACACTCACTGACCACCAACAGCGCAATCTACCAACACAAAGAACTTAAAAATAACTATTAAAGAAGCAAAAAAAAACTTCTGACAGAAACCACACAAAACATCACACAACTTTGCTTCACTGTGAAGCCCCATCTCCTAGACACCTGCAGCAGCAGAATTTGGCAGAATAAAACTTCACATTCTCACTACTCCAGATAACAACAGCTCCAGAAAAGGTGTTAGTCCTGTTCTCCACAGCCCCCGCCCAGCAGATCAGCATTGTCAAAACCGCTAGCATAGTCTGTTTAAATCATTGGTGGAATGTAGAGCTCTGGTAGGGTGGTAGACAGAGACGAGGGAGGAGATGTAGGGGGTGCAGCACTGGGGAGAGCTTCGTGGGCGAGAATGAGGGAAGTGTATATTTTATCCAGTGGTGGATGGGCAACCAGTGCTGTGACTGGTACAAGATAGAAGCATTGGTTAAGTGACTGGCACAGGGTGGAGGCATTGGTTCAGTGACTGGCACAGGGTGGAGGCATTAGTTCAGTGACTGGCACAGGGAGGAGGCATCAGTGCAGTTACTAGCACATAGTGGAAGCATTGGTGTTGTGACTGGCACAGGGTAGAGGCATTGGTGCAATGACTTGCACAGGATGGAGGCATCAGTGCAGTGACTGGTACAGGGTGGAGGCATTTGTTCAGTGACTGGTACATAGTGGAGACATTGGTGCAGTGACTTGCACAGGCTGGAGGCATTGGTGCAGTGACTTGCACTGGGGGAGGCATTAGTGCAGTGACTGGCACAAGATGGAGGCATTGGTTCAGTGCCTGGCACAGCATAGAGGCATCAGTGCAGTGACTGGCACAGGTTTGAGGCATTGGTGCAGTGACTTGCACAGGGTGGAGGCATCAGTGCCTTGATTGTTACAGGGTGGAGGCATTGGTGTAGGGACTGGCGCAGGGTGGAGGCATCAGTGCAGCGACTATCACAGGGTGGAAGCATTGATGTAGTGACTGGAACAGGCTGGAGGCATTGGTGCAATGACCGGCACAGGATGGAGGCATTGGTTCAGTGACTGGCACAGGGTGGAGGCATTGGCGCAGTGACTGGCACAGGATGGAGGTATTGGTGCAGTGACTGGCACAGGGCGGAGGTATTGGTGCAGTGCAGGGCTGGGACAAGGCCATTTGGTGCCCAGGGCGAAGATGGCAAACTGCGCCCCCCCCCCCCCCCCCCCCCCCCCCCCGTTTTTAAGAAAGAATCAATGTTGTTTCAAAACAAGAATATACTTAAAGCAATAGAACAAAGGACTGTGGGACTTTGAAAGTATTCATTTTAAAACACGTGTGTAAACACGAATATGAACTTTGCCCCACGATAGCTCTTTTGTAGAACCCCCATAAAAACTTACAGTTACTTGACTTGGCCCTTGGGGATCTCGGACGCCACTTCAACACTTGGCCGGGGCTCGGCGGAGCTGATGTTGTGCTTTATCCTAATGAGAAAGATTTCATAATAAGGATTTGGAGAAGGGGCAGAGGAATAGCAGAGCAGGGAGAGGCTGGTGCTGCTACTAGGGGGTCATACCATGGGGGAGTAATAAAGCCCACCATAATGCCCCCCCCAGTAGTAATAATTCTCCTTATAATATGCAAAACATACCCCTTTGTAATGCCCCCAGTTGAGCTAATGTTCCCATAATGTGCCAACATAAAATACCCCTTCTCAGTGCCCCCGTAGATGACCCCCATAGTGCTCCCCCCTTCCCCATAGTACCCACCATAATGTGTCCCAGTATAAAATGCCCCTATACAGAGCCCCCCATATAAAATATCTTCTTTTTAGCCTCAGTAGATGCCCCTAAATAATCTGCAGTAAGATGTGCCCCCATAGATGCCCCCATATCATGTGCCAGTAGCCAGAGCCCCCCCCATATCATGTGCCAGTAGCCAGAGTGCCCCCATATCATGTGCCAGTAGCCAGAGTGCCCCCATATCATGTGCCAGTAGCCAGAGCCCCCCCCCCATATCATGTGCCAGTAGCCAGAGTGCCCCCATATCATGTGCCAGTAGCCAGAGTGCCCCCATATCATGTGCCAGTAGCCCCCCATATCATGTGCCAGTAGCCCCCCTTATTGCCAATAGCCCCCTTATGGGCCAGTAGCCCCCCTTATGTGCCAATAGCCCCCCTTATGTGCCAGTAGCCCCCTTATGGGCCAGTAGCCCCCCTTATCATGTGCCAGTAGCCCCCCTTATCATGTGCCAGTAGCCCCCCTTATCATGTGCCAGTAGCCCCCCTTATCATGTGCCAGTAGCCCCCCTTATCATGTGCCAGCCCAGTAGTCCCCCCTTATCATGTGCCAGCCCAGTAGCCCCCCTTATGTGCCAGCCCAGCCCAGTAGTCCCCCCTTATCATGTGCCAGCCCAGTAGCCCCCCTTATCATGTGCCAGCCCAGCCCAGTAGTCCCCCCTTATCATGTGCCAGCCCAGCCCAGTATTGTACCTATATAAATAAAAAAAATAATAAAAAAAACTTATACTTACCTCCAGCAATGTGATGCGATGCAGGCCGCCTCTTCCGTCTGTGTCCCTCGCTATACGGCAGTCAGGCGACGCGATGACGTCATCGCGCCGCCTGCACCGGCCTCTGATAGGCTGCCAGCACTAGGCCGGCAGCCTATCAGAGGAACAGGAGGGGACACACCTCTCCCTCCTCTGCCGCAGCGCAGGCATCTGTATTGCCGTCCTGAGGACGGCAATACAGATGACTATGGAGATGAGCGCTTCCGCAATGGAAGCGCTCATCTCCTGCTCTGCCCTGCCGCCGGCCGCGGCCGCCCCCACTTGTCACCAGGGCCGCGGCCTTGCGGCACTCAGGCTTGCCGGCCCACCGGGAAATTTCCCGGTATCCCGGCAGGCCAGTCCGGCCCTGCTGCGCCCCCCTCCTTGTAGCGCCCAGGGCACCCGCTCCTTCGGCCCCTGCCTTGTACCGGCCCTGGTGCAGTGACTGGCACAGGGTGGATGCATTGCGCCTCTAAATCCTGAAATCCCCTGTTCACACCTATGGTTCTGTGCAGCTCTGCAGCAATCGTACTGTTCCACTGCTCGCTCTTACTGCCGGGTCTTGTGATCTCTACATAGTAATAAACAGCGGCTGGGATTATAAATGAGATGTTCTTAAAAGTTCTCAAAAATTCTATTTGGCTGCTAAGCAGAATTTTTTATTTATTTGCTTTTTGACGAATTTGACGAACCCCTCAGATTGCGCGTTCATCGCTGGTCGCGACATCTGAGATGAATATTTAAGCCTTTTAGAGGTTGATCAACAAAAAATATAAAATGTAATCATACTTACCTCATCCACTCCAGCGCAAAGAGGCCGCTGGGGCCATCTTGCTTGAAGATGCAGCGCGAAACCTCAGGCTGCGCGTGATGACATCATCACATCGGCCAAGTAAGTATGTTTTGGGTTTTTTCCGCCATTTCAGGGAAAAATCAATTTGTTACCACAAAGCACGATGAAATTCGGCTTTCTGGCGAATAAATTTTTTCCTGAAATTCGGATCAAATTCCACTTCGTCAACTTCAATTCTCTCAACACTAATTCTAAATGCTCCTTAGACGCCATATTTCCTGATCCGTCTGCGCCATTCTCCTGCTGTATGGAGATTGACCCCAGGATCTGACGCTCATAGGAGGCACTGATAACCAGAAGTGGTGGTGAGATGATCTGCAGATGATAACGTCCAGGCCTCGTTTTATGTGAGACTTCTCCTCTTCTGGATGTTACAGTTGTTTTTGTTTTACATCTAATGCTGAGATGTTTCTGATGGGAAGTTGCACAAGTCGTGTTCTGCGAGGGGTGAAACATCAATTTCTGGGGAAATATCCATACGAGGAGCTGCAGACACAGTTTTACATAATTTTGGCAGTGCCCAACATCAGAATATTAGAAAACCATAAAAGTGTATATACACACAGTACAGACCAAAAGTTTGGACACACCTTCTCATTCAAAGAGTATTTTCATGACTATGAAGGCATCAAAACTATGAATTAACACATGTGGAATTATATCCATAACAAACAAGTGTGAAACAACTGAAAATATGTCATATTCTAGGTTCTTCAAAGTAGCCACCTTTTGCTTTGATTACTGCTTTGCACACTCTTGGCATTCTCTTGATGAGCTTCAAGAGGTAGTCCCCTGAAATGGTTTTCACTTCACAGGTGTGCCCTGTCAGGTTTAATAAGTGGGATTTCTTGCTTTATAAATGGGGTTGGGACCATCAGTTGCGTTGAGGAGAAGTCAGGTGGATACACAGCTGATAGTCCTACTGAATAGACTGTTAGAAAGTAAAGAAAAACGAGTGGCCATCATTACTTAAAGAAATGAAGGTCAGTCAGTCAGCTGAAAAATTGGGAAAACTTTGAAAGTAAGGGCTATTTGACCATGAAGGAGAGTGATGGGGTGCTGCGCCAGATGACCTGGCCTCCACAGTCACCGGACCCGAACCCAATCGAGATGGTTTGGGGTGAGCTGGACCGCAGAGTGAAGGCAAAAGGGCCAACAAGTGCTAAGCATCTCTTGGAACTCCTTCAAGACTGTTGGAAGATCATTTCAGGGGACTACCTCTTGAGGCTCATCAAGAGAATGCCAAGAGTGTGCAAAGCAGTAATCAAAGCAAAAGGTGGCTACTTTGAAGAACCTAGAATATGACATATTTTCAGTTGTTTCACACTTGTTTGTTATGGATATAATTCCACATGTGTTAATTCATAGTTTTGATGCCTTCATAGTCATGAAAATAAAGAAAACTCTTTGAATGAGAAGGTGTGTCCAAACCTTTGGTCTGTACTGTATATTGTTATGTGGCCCTTCCTACCTGAGGGGTCTTCATCTGGGGAAAAGATTACGTTTGGTGCCCCCCCATCATGAAACATGTTACCCCCACAAACAATAAGTGCAATGTAACTTATTTTTTACATTGTTTAACTTAACATAAGCAACAGTTCACAAGGCTGGTACATATGACACACTGTATGTGTGAACAGAGCCTTATACATATATTTATAGACACAGGGCTGGAGGGTCGTGGAGGAATTCTGGAGGGCCGTTCCCATGTACATTCACAGGCAGGAAGATTGCCGCATCAGCTCTCTCAAATAGAGTGAAACCACTTGTAGAAGATTAAGAAAGCAGCCAATGCAGCAGCACGGACCAGCAGACTATCACATTATATTTTTCTCCAAAGTGACAGAGTGCCTCCCCTCCACATTGCCGCCCTGTCATGTGGAGTCTATAGTCGTCAGACAAGAGGTGACAGCTCCTCCATGAATCTGAGGTCAGTTGACATCTCCTCTGACTGTAGACATTCTCTTTTCTTCTCCACCTAGCCCAGACTGCCATGACTACTTCTCTTATGACTGCAGAGTTTGTGTCTGTCTATTTGGCCCCTCACTTCTACAGCCATCCCCTGCCTCTATAGATACACAAATAAATACAGACCCCAGAAGCCCCTAATATCAAAACCAGATCCCCTAAACTAACACACACCCCAGACACATATATGTACACAGCAGCTCACCCTCTCCTCCCCTGTCTCCTTTCTGCTTTCTCCTCTAGGTTCAGGACCAACACAGATTTGGTTATGAGATCTTATCTGTACAGGTCCTTCAATGGTAACAGGACCTGAGCACATATAGTCATGTGTACTTACCTGTGCAGGTCCTTCTGCAGGTTCTGCACATATTTGTAGACAAACAACCAAACAATTAGAAAGCATCGGTCCCAAATAAAAATATAATGAATGTATTGATACATGGTTTTAAAAGAATACAAATACATAGAATGGGTAATGTTGAAAACAATGGAGGAACATAAATCCTCTATACAGAGTGCACCACCGTGTCTCATAGAAAGTATATAAGGAGGTACCGTATCAATTACACCACGTGCTTCCAAAATATAAAAAAATATGACAGTATGTGCAAACACTTTTACACTTGGATGTAAAGTGGCAAATTACTGGAGTATAAAGTGACAATGAATAAAACGTCACTCACGCAGATGTACAATGGCACCGGTATTCAAGTAAACGACAATGCAGCCAAAATGTGGCATAAATATATCAACTGTATAATGTAGGATTAAAAACACCTAAAATACAGCGCTGTCAGGAAAGAAAACCACCTTGACACACGTTTCACCTGCTGGTTTTCCTTCCTGGCGACGCGGTATTTTACTCCCCGTATGTCTCAGGGTATGTGTTCTGCCTATTGTATCGATCTGCCTGCTCTACCCTCTAACCTGTGCTATTAACATTAGTTATTGCAGTTGGTGTTTACACCCTGCCTTGTTTATTATTGGTTACAGGATATTGGACTCATATAGAGGCGACTGCGATATATGTAGGCGTTATTGTACATCTACAAAGAAAAAATTTTGGGGAATTGAGTCAGCACAACCTGCATATAGGTGCAGATCACTATGGCGAAATACAAATACAAACGGAGAATACAAATGTGATCGCACTCTATATCCAGCATTCTGCCCTGCCTCCATGCTAGATGAGACATTGGTGTACATTTTGGCCAAAGCGTAATAAGCCACTCACCGCGTCAAGGTTGCCTCCATTTGAGTAGTCCCTAACACTAGTTCCTACCTGTTTATGGGCCATGACAGCCACATAAAATCCAGGGAATGCAGGTCAGCATGCAAGCCAAGCACACTCTGCTTTTAACCCCGTCCGGTGCCATTACAGCTTTCATCGGATCCAGGGATGCAAGTACCAACATGCATGCTGAGCCCACCATATACTTCTCCTGGAGCCAAATGGCCACTGGTAGGTTCTATATAAGCAGACTCAGTTTATGTGGCTGTCATGGCCCATAAACAGGTAGGAACAAGTGTTAGGGACCACTCCATAGAGGCAACCTTGACGCGGTGAGTGGCTTATTACGCTTTGGCCAAAATGTACACCAATGTCTCATCCAGCATGGAGGGCAGAGTGCTGGATGTAGTGTGCGATCACATTTGTATTCTCCGTTATTGTACATCTCTATTACAATATATTTTTGTTTTAGTGTTTGCACATACTCTATATTTTTTTTATACCTTGGAAGCCCGTGGTGTGATTGATACGGTTCCGCCTTATATACTTTCTATGAGACACGGTGGTGCACGCTGTATGGAGGATTTTTTTCCCTCCTTTGTTTTCAGCATTATCCATTCTATGTATTTGTATTCTTTTAAAATCATGTATCAATACATTCATTATATTTTTATTTAGGACAGATGCTTTCTAATTTTTGGTTGTTTTTGGAGTTACGAGAAAAGGGTCCAATTGTTATTTTTCATGGGCGGATGTAGGTTATACTCTGCACATATTTGTGCCAGGGATCACTGCACAGAGCAGTTTTGTTACAATTATTTACAGGATCGGTGGCAAAAACCACAATGCATCAATGCAATCACTGCAATTCTTTAAAGGGGTCACTGGCCACCCCCGGAGCCTCAGGTGCAGCTGCTGCATACAATACCTTCTTATTGAGTGACCTAAGATAATGTTGTGCCTGTTGCCCACTCCCTCTTCCCCCTAGATATGAACCTGACTCCTACCTCAGTATACAAGCAAAGGGCGGACTTGGATATAAAAGTGGCCCTGGAAAAAACCTAAATGAGGCCGCATGCAGTAGGTGGGACCAAATTGACAAAAGGTGGGGCAACACAAGGAGATGGGACCAGCAATATTGTAGTGCAGCACAAAATACTGCCCCAGTAGAACCAAATACCAAAGTGCTGCCCAAAATACCGTCACTCCCGCTACAGTATTCCTCAGGACGGTGATACGGCAGAATTCAGAAGGGCAACTACGGCTACCGGCTAAGTGCAGAAGTAACTGATGTTCCTAGAATTAAAGGGATTCTGTCATGAGATTTGAGCCCTATAAGCTAAACATATGGCCAGGCAGGGCCGGATTAAGAGCATCATGGGCCTGGTGCTGAGGATTTTGCTGGGCCTTTTTATGGAACTGCACTCAGTGTCTTAATTACATATATATTTTATCAATACTATTAAAGTATTTTGTTCCTGCAACTACCCCTTCATTTGGCATCTATCTTGGCAACATGGAGGGGGACCCTGAGGGTGGGGGCACCCTCAGGGCACTATAGTGTCAGGAAAACCGCTTTGTTTTCCTGACACTATAGTGATCATTTAACATGACTATGAAGATTACTGTTTTCTAGCTGCTGTGGACTGTGGACAACAGCAACTAGAAACAGTACTTTTCATAGAGCTGTGTTATGATTTATGGACACAGCACTCAGCATGCTTAGCCAGTCAGATAGAAGGCTGGCTAAGCGTGCTGAGAGCTGTGTCTAAATAACATAACACATTAAAGGGATTCTGTCACCCGGTTTCACCCCTGTCAGCTAAAAATATGCTGATGTTCAGGGCGTCTTCACGATTCCTAATGTGGGCTTATAAATGTCATCTGTGGGCTTATTTAGCTAAAAAACAGCTTTTACTAACCTATCAGTCAAACAAATAAGGTGCCCAAGGGGATGTTAATGGATGCAAGGTGCCGGCCACACCCGCCGCCGTTCGTGCCCAGCGCCGTCTTTCCGGACTTCTGCGCCGCCTCCTAATCCTCTGCGCCGCCTCCTAATCCTCTGTGCCGCCTCTCGCTCTCCCTCCCTTCCCCCTCCTCCTGCTGTAAGATCTCGCGCATACAGGGGTTGAGCGAAGTGCCAGCGCATGCGCACTTCGCTGTAAGAAGCCAAATGGAGACGTCCGCACAGGCGCATCAGGCAGAGCCCTGTGCGCAAGTGCGAGATCTTACAGCAGAAGGAGGGAAGAGGGAGGGAGAGCGAGACGCGGCACAGAGGATTAGGAGGCGGCGCAGAAGTCCGGAAAGGCGGCGCTGGGCACGAACGGCGGTGGGTGCGGCCGGCACCTTGCATCCATTAACATCCCCTTGGGCACCTTATTTGCGGCTCCCTGACGCCTGCATGTGAGACAATATATCCAGGAAAGGTTCACTGATAGCAGAGCAGAGAGATAAGAGAAGTGACAGGACACTATTGCGAGATATGTATTTTTTTTTAATACATTTACACATTTAACCTTCCATTTTAATTATATTATTTACCCCAGTTTTAAATTCACCCCCCCTGGATGCTTGTTTTTTTTTCCCTACAGTGAGGTAGATAATTACACACGGGGTTTTAAAGAATAAACTTCCTGACTCAGACCATGAGCCGACTCAGCGAGACAGCGAGTGAATGGAAGCATCCGCGCATGCGCATTGCGCAACCTAAGCTTCGGTTCACTTGCTTCTTGTCAGCTCAGCGAATGAACCGATTCTTGTGAAAGATCCAAACTTCCCATCTCTAGTTTACTCGCAGTGAACCTTTCCGACAACCTGCAGCAGTGTCCCCTTCTTGGCACGTGCGCACAGTGCAAGAAGAAGCTGATGCCAGCAGTCCGCAACGGCGCATCAGGCTGAGCCTGTGCGCACGCGTGGGATCTCAAAGCAGGAGGAGGGAGAGGCGGCACTGAGGAGTAGAAGGCGGCGCTGGGCACGAACGGCGATGCGTGCGGCCGGGCACCATGCATCCACAGACCTCCCCTGCTTGGGCACCTTAATTCAATGATTGACCGGTTAGTAAAACCTGTTTTTCCGCAGAATAAAGCCACAAATAGCTTTTATAAGGCCACCTTAGAAATCAGAATGCTGCCCTGGACATGAGCATATGTTTTGCGCACAGGACTTATAGGTGGTGACAGAATCCCTCTAATCATATACATAAATAGGATAATTTGGGGCAGGATAATGAGCCCAGCCCTCCACACCATAGAGCAAAGTGTGCAGATACTGCATGTGTCTGGAAAATGTCATTAAAAGTTTGTGAAAGGAAAAAAAAAAAGAAAACCTTCCTGAAATGAGAATTGCACCTCCCTGAAATGAGTTTTTGCAGGTTGGGATGTCTGCTATTTTATGGTAGGGGCCTGGAGCTGCAGCTCCATCAGCCCCTACGTTAATCCGGCCCTGTGGCCAGGTCCGTACTAATAACATGAATCCTAAACTGCCCTTATTAAACCTGCTTGTGGCTCTATAAGCCCAAAAAACAGGTTTTTATAAGCTGTCACTCACCTACCTAAGGTGCCCAAGGGGTTTTACGTTAACCCAGGGTGCCCGCCCGCACCCCTCGCCGTCTGGTGCCCAGCGCCGCCTTCCTCACCTCAGCCCTGCCTCCGCAATCCCCCCGTCCCTCTGCTAGATCCGGCGCCTGCGCACTAGGCTCAGCCTGATGCGCCGCGGACTCCTGGCAGTTTAGGATTCATGTTATTAGTACGGACCTGGCCATATATTTAGCTTATAGGGCTCAAATCTCATGACAGAATCCCTTTAATTACAGCAGAGAGGGTGGACCCCTGGGCATCGACCTACCAGGAAATGTCCCTGTAGGGTCTATGGCCAGTCCGCCTCTGCATACAAGTGTCAGTAGTAAGAGGGTATATGTTTCGTCAAACTAAAAGTGACAGGTACCACGCCCCCTTTTATACAGATAACCCCGCCCCTTTTATATTGATTGATATTGTTTGATATAAAATTTATAGTGTTTGATATAAAGTTTATATCGCTTGATATTAATTTTATATCGCTTGATATTGTTTGATATAAAGTTTATATCGCTTGATATTAATTTTATATCGCTTGATATTGCTTGATATTAAGTTTATATCGTTTGATATTGTTTGATATATAGAGTATTCGTACATTAAGGTCTTACCACTTCTGACAGCTTCTTACTACAGATGGCAACATCCTCCAAGACATTCTTCTCAGATTACTGGTAGTGCTAAAACAGGATGTTGAGCTTTTTGAGAGCCGCATGACAGCTTACTACAGATGGTGAAAGCTAATGTCCTGCAGTTACAAATTAAAAAATAAATTTGATGTTAAATTTATATTGATTCTTATCTATCTATCAATTATCTATCTATCTTTCTATCTACCTATCTATAGTCTATCTTTCCATCTATCTGTTATCTATCTATCCATTTATTTATCTATCAATCCATTTTTATCCAGACAACTGTCTATCTATCTCATATCTATCTATCTCATATCTATCTATCTATCTATCTATCTATCTATCTATCTATAGTCTATCGATCCATCTATCTGTTATCTATCTTTCCATTTATCTATCTATCTATGTATCTATACATCAATATACCCCATCTATCTAAATTCTATACATCCGTCTATCTATCTATCAACTATCTATCTATCTATCTATCTATCTACCTATCTCTATAGGCTATCTATCCAACTATCAATCTATCCATCTATCTGTTATCTATCTATGTATCTAGACATCCATATACCCCATCTATCTAAATTCTATCTATCCTTCTATCTATATATCTTTCAAGCTACCTATCTATAGTCTATATATCCATCTACCTGTTTTCTATCTATCAATTATCTATCTAGCTACTTATCTGTAGTCTAGCTTTCCAGCTATCTATATTTATAGTGCTTGATATTAAATGTTATATTGCTTGATATTAAATTTATATACTGTTGTGCACTGTCACAGATGTCCTAAGACATATCCTACACAACCAACCCCCCAACACTCTGTGGCAATACATACCTCAGTATTTCTCTGTGCCAACCATCCCCAACACTCTGGTGCAATACACACCGCAATGTTGCAAAGTTGTATTCATTTAAAATGTTTACACAATACAAAATTTCAAAATATCTATCCTGTTATCTATATATCTATCTATGTTTCTATACATCCATATACCTCATCTATCTAAATTCTATCAATTTATCTATTTATCTATCTATATTTCTATCTACATATCCATGTATCAATTACCTATCTAGCTATCTATTCTGTCTATCTACAGACATGTCAGGACATGGCCTAATATAAAGTCTATACATATATCTATCCATCTATCTGTTATCTATCTATGTAGCTAAACAACCATATACCCCATCTATCTAAAATGTATCTGTCAATTTATCTATCTATCTATCTATCTAGCAATTATCTATCTATCTATCTCATATCTATCTATCTATCTCATATCTATCTATCTCGATCTATCTATCTATCTATCTATCTATCTATCCATCTAGCTGTTATTTATCTATCTTTCCATTTATCTATCTAGCTATGTATCTATACATCCATATACCCCATCTATCTAAATTCTATCTATCTATCAATTATCTATCTATCTATCTATCTATCTATCTATCTTTCTATCTACCTATCTCTATAGGCTATCTATCCATTTATCTATCCAACTATCAATCTATCCATCTATCTGTTATCTATCTATGTATCTAGACATCCATATACCCCATCTATCTAAATTCTATCTATCCTTCTATCTATCAACTATCTATCTATCTATCTATCTACCTATCTATAGTCTATCTATCCATCTATCTGTTATTTATCTAGGTAGCTAAACAACCATATACCCCAATCTATCTAAAATGTATCTGTCAATCTATCTATCTATCTATCTATCTAGCTATCTATCTATCTAGCTAGCTATCTTATTTCTATCTATCTATATCTCTATCTATCTATATCTCTATCTATCTAGCTATCTACCTACCTATAGTCTATCTATCCATCTATCTGTTATGTATCGATCTTTCCATTTATCTAGCTATCTATGTATCTATACAGACATATACCCCATCTATCTAAATTCTATCTATCCTTCTATCTATCAACTATAAAATCTATCTATCTATCTTTCTATCTACCTATCTATAGTCTATCTATCCATTTATCTATCCAACTATCAATCTATCCATCTATCTGTTATCTATCTATGTATCTAGACATCCATATACCTCATCTATCTAAATTCTATCTAACCTTCTATCTATCTATCAACTATCTATCTATCTATCTATCTATCTAGCTATCTATCTAGCTATCTTTCTATCTATCCATCTACCTGTTTTCTAGCTATCAATATCTATCTATCTACTTATCTGTAGTCTAGCTTTCCAGCTATCTATATTTATAGTGCTTGATATTAAATGTTATATTGCTTGATATTAAATTTATATTGCTTGATATAAAATTTATATACTGTTGTGCACTGTCACAGATGTCCTAAGACATATCCTACACAACCAACCCCCAACACTCCGTGTCAATACAAAACTTAGTATTTTTCTGGGCCAACCATCACCACCACTCTGTGGCAATACACACCGCAATGTTGCAAAGTTGCATTCATTTAAAATGTTTACACAATACAAAATTTCAAAAATGTTGTACAATATGCTGTAAAATGTCAAAATGATCAATTTATCCGTATATCTATCTAGCACAATCTAACGTTTCAATAGATAAATATTTTATCTATTTATCTATCAATCTATTTAACAATTTTATCCATTTATCTATCTATCTTTCTATCTATTTCTAACCATCTAGCTACTATAACATGGCTATCTATCAAACATCTATTTACCTTTCTATCAAACATCTATTTATATTAAATTCTATCTATCCTTCTATCTATCTACTATCTATCTAGCTATCTATCTTTCTAGCTACCTATCTATAGTCTATCTGTCCATCTACCTGTTTTCTAGCTATCAATTATCTATCTATCTACTTATCTGTAGTCTAGCTTTCCAGCTATCTATATTTATAGTGCTTGATATTAAATGTTATATTGCTTGATATTAAATTTATATTGCTTGATATAAAATTTATATACTGTTGTATACTGTCACAGATGTCCTAAGACATATCCTACACAACGAACCCCCAACACTCTGTGTCAATACACACCTTAGTATTTCTCTGTGCCAACCATCCCCACCACTCTGTGGCAATACACACCGTATAAAAGGGGGCGTGGTACCTGTCACTTTTAGTTTGACGAAACATATACCCTCTTACTACTAGTGTCTATGTATAAAACGGGGCATGCTGTAGAAGTCACACATGAAGGACGGACATAGAGAAGAGTACGGGTATACAAGCAGGAGGACGCTGTTACACTTCTATGCAGACAAGGGATCGGCTGACCACAAGACTTATTACCATCCAGATAGTGGTTATGGCTGAAATTCATGTTCCCAGTAGGAACAGCAGCTCTGAAGCACAAACACCTGCTGTAGAAATATTGTGTAGATTGTGTACAGACTGATGAGCACAGGGAGAGTTAGTTATTAGGGGGGATCCCAGGCACTGCCTAAATGCATGAACCCTTGCCACCATATTGAACTCACTAGTACTGGACAGGATGTGAACAAGAGGGGGGTTGAGGGATCCCCTTTAAAGAAACAGTCGCAGATCGTATTGGCAGAATAGAAGGTTTACAACAGTGGTAAAGAGCTGGTTACAATTCTCAAGACACAGAAGCTTGTTGGTTGCAGTACTCTAGGCAGCTCTGTTACACTTGTCAGTTGCTAGTCGCTCTGGGTTTAGACAGGGCTATATACAAAGGAGCTAACACCTACAACAGGGCAATGTTATCCCCATACAGACCTCACATCCGTGCTGTCTTTACATAGCTCCCTAAATCTTGTGCTCAATTGGAGGGTCACTGCTACCCCCATATTCCTCAGATCCCGTCCTAAAATGACTCCTTCTACAACTCCTATTTAGTCCACTACACCATAGGTCAAAAGGCAGCCAAGCTCCAGATTACACACTCCAGACTCCAGCCCAC
The DNA here is from genome assembly GCF_905171765.1 of Bufo bufo. Lineage (NCBI taxonomy): Eukaryota > Metazoa > Chordata > Amphibia > Anura > Bufonidae > Bufo > Bufo bufo. The sequence continues at coordinate 552,550,657 of NC_053393.1, read as the reverse complement.
TGCCCCTCTTGAAATGATCAAGTCCCTCCAGACTTCAGCCCAGTGAAGCCTCCATGACGAATGAGCCGCCCGACCTTCAGTTCACTAGCATGCCATGGTGTCACAGCACAAGTCTGGGGGAATGGGGGGACTCTGGGTGTACACATCAATATCTTATTAGTAAAGCTGAAACTGGAGAATCCGGAGGAAACCCGCGCAAACATGGGGAGAACATACAAACTCCATGCAGATGTTGTCCTTGGTGGGATTCGAACCCAGGACCCCAGCGCTGCAAGGTACCAGTGCTAACCATGCTGCCTGCACCCTTCTGTATTGTGTGCACAGCAGGGTGTGTATTCTGCATGCAGGGCCGGCGCTTCCATTAAGGCAAGGGGGGCAATTGCCCCCGGGCCCCCGAGTCCTTGGGGGCCCCCCGGCGCCGGCCCGCAACTAACTGTATTTTCATGGCGGCAAGAAAGTCACAGGGAGATGAGAGCTTCCATTGTTGGAGGGGAGTGTTAGCAAAGGCAGTGAGGAAACATGTCCTCTAGCTCCTAGGGAGAAGAGAACCAAATCTTCTGTGAGACTACTACTCTAAAGAGACTTTAAAGACAAAACTACAGATACTCTACAAAGCTATAGTCTATAGTCAGCAGAGTGACCAACAAACCAAAGCTATCCAGACCCTGCTGCAGGTAAGGGACTACGGCTCAGACACCTGTCACCTAGATGACATCCAGGCCAGGCCAACTCAGAAAAGCCTGCATTACACAGTGGCCACCAGCAGCCACAAATGTCAGCTATAAGCTGCTAGCCAAAGGTTCAGGAGAGAGACATTAACAAGATCACGCACCACACGTGCCATTATCTACTCCTTAGCCAGCCACCATACCTCAACATCTGGGGAGAGAAATGACAGTGCTACAAACTACTGCTGGATGTACTGCAGCTTCTATTTTACACTTAGTAAAGAGCCATTTTTATTTTTCTACTTCTGGACAGATTCCTTATACCACTTTTCCACTGCACCAATCACCATGACACAACACCTCATCAGGGCCACTACCACCCCCATCCTCTGCACTGGCTTCCCAGGGGCTCACTGTGTCCTCTAATGGTGAGATGACTCTGCTCATTCTGTCCTCGTTTATACAGTAAAGCTGACAAGTGAGGTGAATAAACAGGTAATGTCCACCTGCTCTAGTGGTCACTCTGACAACTCATACTGTCACCCATCCCACTGATGAGGACACATACATTTTAAAAACAGCTGATGTCAGAGAACAGTAGATTGTAATCACGTCAATCAGCCTCTCCTCAACCATTACTGGCAGATAAATGGGAGCAGTTGTCAGCCATAAAGCAGTTGTCAGCTGTCTCTTTCAGAAGAACGGACGGAGCTCATGACCGTTATGTCCTTCATAATGTGCACAAGGATTTCACCATCACCCAGGAATAAGAAGAAGTACTGTAGATACACAATAAGAAGTGGAGTAAGGAGAGGACAGTTCCTCTAAGACAGGCCAAGATGAGGAGCTGGTGGCTGTCTCTGCTGCTCGTCTCTGCTGTCACATTACACGGCTGTCTCTCTGACACTGCAGAGCCTGAGGTCCAAGATGGAAGATCTATAGGAGACGTCATTGACCTCTACAACCAGAGGGAGGGGGTCACATACTTATATAAATCCCTGGACCAGCTGCTCCCTGTTCCACTGGAGGTAAGGCATAGTGTTAAGAGCGAATATTCGTATAACACATTTTTTATTGCGAATACCGGCAACGAATATTTAGACTATAGTGATATATATTCATAATGATGAATATTCTTTTTTTTTTTTGTATTTTTTTTAACACAGTAACATCAGGTGATCGTCCCTCCCTTCTTCTTGCTTGTGGGCCAATGAGAAGGCTTTGTCACAGCTTAGCAACATCCCTAGCAACCAATAGAAAAGCTGCCTGCCCCTAACTATATAAGAACCTCCCCGGCAGCCATTTTCTAAATTTTATTGCAGTTATGAAAGAGAGAGAGCAGTGTTATTGCTGTGCTCTGTGCTTTGTGTTATTACATTAGACAGTTAGTTCGCTCATATATATAATGCAGATAGTTAGTGGGAGATAGTCAGTGTAGGTTAGATTGATCTATAGTGGAGCTGATAGGTTCTGCTGTCCATACATACATGCTACAGACATAGCGCTGTGATGTCACAAGTTGCACGAATTCCGAAAAAATATGCGCATCATTAATTGACGAAAATTCGCAAGCTTAAATATATTGGAGCACTCTATCTGCATATAAAGCTATTGTAAGGTTCTGCCGTGCCGACCATTTTCTCCAGTCGCAGGAAACTTCTAGCAGCTTGAAAAATGTAGCAAAAGTGACCCACGCTGGTATTTTGCACGCATTACGCGAATATTACATTGCTGATTTTCGCAATCAAAAATATAATCTCGAATTCGTGAATGTATGACGAATATTCTACAAAATATTCGCGAAATATTGCAAATTCGAATATTGCCCCTGCTGCTCTTCACTAGTAAGGCATACGGCAAGGGGGTTACCCAGAAGGCATTTCATGTAAAGCTTGAAATTTTATCTATGTACATATATATAAAAAGAAGGACATATATATAAATGTGTGTGTATGTTCCGCGATCACTCAAAAACGCAACCATCGATTTCAACGACACTTGGTCTACACATCACTTTGCTACCTGGAAAGAGATCTTGTGGGGTCTCAGCTCTCTAGGACGTAACATTCCTGAGATATTCCTAAAATATGACCTCCATTAGCCAATAGAAGCCTGCAAGTCTTTCTCTTCGTATCCCAACTGCCATACACACGATCACATGACCCTTATCAGCCAATAGAAGCTCGCAGGCCCTTAGTCTCCACATTTACACAGTTTTACTCCAGGTTTCCATAACAACCCAGCCATTTTTCTTCACTGCTGTAGGTCAGCTTTAAAGGGGCAGGGCGCGGTGGATGACACTGTTAAGGGAGCAGAGTGCTGTGGAGGTCACAGTTCGGGGGCAGGTAGGGTGGCCATTCAGGCTACCCTCAAAAGACAGACTTAAGAAACTCCGCCCCCAGGTCCCGCTAAGCCACCCCCCTATCTGGTTAGGCCACTCCCACTCCCACTCCGCAGCCGACAGGGATTGAAAAAATGAAGGTAAAAATCAACTTCTGTCAGCTGCAGGGGTGAGAGGGAGGGTGACTGCAGCTCACGCTCTCACTGCACAGTGCTGCTGTCTGAGAGTGAGCTGTTCAAAAGGACATCCCTGTGTCAGTCCAGGTCCTGCTCTGGACGGAGGACAGGGAGTCTGAAAGCTGGACTGTCTTGCCTAAAACCGGACCTCTGGCCACCCTAGGGGCAGGCTGCTGTGGAGGTCACAGTTAAGGGGACGGTCCGCTATGGAGGTCAGTGTTAAGGGGCAGATTGCTGTAGAGGCCACTGTTGAGGGGACGGGGTGTTGTGGAAATCACTGTTAAGGAAATTGGGTACTGTGGAGGTCACTAATAAAGGGGCAGCCACTGTGGAGGTCACTGTTAAAGGGGCGGGCTGCTGTGGAGGTCACTGATAAGGGGCGGGATGCTGTGAAGGTCACTTTTAAAGGGGCACGCACAGTGGAGGTCTCTTTTAAGGGGACAGGGAACTGTGGAGGTCACAGTTAAGGGGGCAGGGTGCTGTAGAGGTCACTGTTAAGGGGGTGAGGTGTTGTGGAGGTCACATTCTAAGGGAACAGAGCTCTGTATAGATCATTGTTAAAGAGGACCTTTCACTAGAATAAAACTTTTTTCTCTCAGGCTATGAGCTGAGCGCTGCGATTGGCCAGCGCTACAGCATGGGAGAAGGAGACGCCGGTAGGTTCCCCTGGGTGGAGCCTAACTATGAAGATACCGGAGGCTATAACGGGAGAACGGAGCGGCTCCCGTGGATAACTGTAAGTTCAGGGGGATCCCTGGGCGCCGCTCTCCATGTCTGTATAGTTAGTTTAGATGTTTTATTCTAGTGAAAGGTCCTCTTTAAAGGGGCGGGTTATTGTGGAAATAACTGTTAATGAGACGGGGTACTGTGGAGGTCACTAATAAAGGGACGGCTGCTGTGGAGGTCAATGTTAAAGGGGAGGCAGCTGTGGATGTTACTGTAAGGGGGCAGGCCGCTGTGGAGGTCACTGTTAAAGGGGAGGCAGCTGTGGATGTTACTGTAAGGGGGCAGGCCGCTGTGGAGGTCACTGTTAAAGGGGCGGGGTGCTGTAGATGTCACTGTTACAGTGGATAATGTCGATATCTATTAACCACACATATAACACACTATAGGCTCCATTCACATTCAAAGCAACACTTCTGCTGGTCACTACTAGGAAGTCATAAGAAAGACCGGCTCTGGATGTGGAACTATCCTCCGAGCTCTCACAGTGCACTGCTGTATGATAAGAGGAACTGTGGATGCAGCTTTGGATGTGATTGGAGAATAAATCAGGATCAGTAGACTAAAGATTGGCAGGTGAAATTGGTTCTGCATTTATTGCAGACAAATACTTAGAAGTCATGTTCACTCCTGGAAAACAGTGAAATTGTAAACTCTTGAGGCTTCACTGTCGACTTCACCAAACAAAATACACTGCTCAAAAAAATAAAGGGAACACAAAAATAACACATCCTAGATCTGAGTTAATTAAATATTCTTCTGAAATACTTTGTTCTTTACATAGTTGAATGTGCTGACAACAAAATCACACAAAAAAAAAAATGGAAATAAAATTTTTCAACCCATGGAGGTCTGGATTTGGAGTCACACTCAAAATTAAAGTGGAAAAACACACTACAGGCTGATCCAACTTTGATGTAATGTCCTTAAAACAAGTCCAAATGAGGCTCAGTAGTGTGTGTGGCCTCCACGTGCCTGTATGACCTCCCTACAACGCCTGTGCATGCTCCTGATGAGGTGGCGGACGGTCTCCTGAGGGATCTCCTCCCAGACCTGGACTAAAACATCTGCCAACTCCTGGACAGTCTGTGGTGCAACGTGACGTTGGTGGACAGAGCGAGACATGATGTCCCAGATGTGCTCAATTGGATTCAGGTCTGGGGAACGGGCGGGCCAGTCCATAGCATCAATGCCTTCGTCTTGCAGGAACTGCTGACACACTCCAGCCACATGAGGTCTAGCATTGTCTTGCATTAGGAGGAACCCAGGGCCAACCGCACGAGCATATGGTCTCACGAGGGGTCTGAGGACCTCATCTCTGTACCTAATGGCAGTCAGGCTACCTCTGGCAAGCACATGGAGGGCTGTGCGGCCCTCCAAAGAAATGCCACCCCACACCATTACTGACCCAATGCCAAACCAGTCAAGCTGGAGGATGTTGCAGGCAGCAGAACGTTCTCCACGGCGTCTCCAGACTCTGTCACGTCTGTCACATGTGCTCAGTGTGAACCTGCTTTCATCTGTGAAGAGCACAGGGCGCCAGTGGCGAATTTGCCAATCTTGGTGTTCTCTGGCAAATGCCAAACGTCCTGCACGGTGTTGAGCTGTAAGCACAACCCCCACCTGTGGACGTCGGGCCCTCATATCACCCTCATGGAGTCTGTTTCTGACCGTTTGAGCAGACACATGCACATTTGTGGCCTGCTGGAGGTCATTTTGCAGGGCTCTGGCAGTGCTCCTCCTGTTCCTCCTTGCACAAAGGCGGAGTTAGCGGTCCTGCTGCTGGGTTGTTGCCCTCCTACGGCCTCCTCCACGTCTCCTGATGTACTGGCCTGTCTCCTAGTAGCGCCTCCATGCTCTGGACACTACGCTGACAGACACAGCAAACCTTCTTGCCACAGCTCGCATTGATGTGCCATCCTGGATAAGCTGCACTACCTGAGCCACTTGTGTGGGTTGTAGACTCCGTCTCATGCTACCACTAGAGTGAAAGCACCCCCAGCATTCAAAAGTGACCAAAACATCAGCCAGGAAACATAGGAACTGAGAAGTGGTCTGTTGTCACCACCTGCAGAACCATTCCTTTATTGGGGGTGTCTTGCTAATTGCCTATAATTTCCACCTGTTGTCTATCCCATTTGCACAACAGCATGTGAAATTGATTGTCACTCAGTGTTGCTTCCTAAGTGGACAGTTTGATTTCACAGAAGTGTGATTGACTTGGAGTTACATTGTGTTGTTTAACCACCTCAGCCCCCAGTGCTTAAACACCCTTAAAGACCAGGCCACTTTTTACACTTCTGACCTACACTACTTTCACCGTTTATTGCTCGGTCATGCAACTTACCACCCAAATGAATTTTACCTCCTTTTCTTCTCACTAATAGAGCTTTCATTTGGTGGTATTTCATTGCTGCTGACATTTTTACTTTTTTTGTTATTAATCGAAATTTAACGATTTTTTTGCAAAAAAATGACATTTTTCACTTTCAGTTGTAAAATTTAGCAAAAAAAAGACATCCATATATAAATTTTGCTCTAAATTTATTGTTCTACATGTCTTTGATAAAAAAAAAATGTTTGGGTAAAAAAAAAATGGTTTGGGTAAAAGTTATAGCGTTTACAAACTATGGTACAAAAATGTGAATTTCCGCTTTTTGAAGCAGCTCTGACTTTCTGAGCACCTGTCATGTTTCCTGAGGTTCTACAATGCCCAGACAGTACAAACACCCCACAAATGACCCCATTTCTGAAAGTAGACACCCTAAGGTATTCGCTGATGGGCATAGTGAGTTCATAGAACTTTTTATTTTTTGTCACAAGTTAGCGGAAAATGATCATTTTTTTTCTTACAAAGTCTCATATTCCACTAACTTGTGACAAAAAATAAAAACGTCCATGAACTCACTATGCCCATCAGCGAATACATTGGGGTGTCTTCTTTCCAAAATGGGGTCACTTGTGGGGTAGTTATACTGCCCTGGCATTCTAGGGGCCCAAATGTGTGGTAAGGAGTTTGAAATCAAATTCTGTAAAAAATGACCAGTGAAATCCGAAAGGTGCTCTTTGGAATATGGGCCCCTTTGCCCACCTAGGCTGCAAAAAAGTGTCACACATGTGGTATCTCCGTATTCAGGAGAAGTTGGGGAATGTGTTTTGGGGTGTCATTTTACATATACCCATGCTGGGTGAGATAAATATCTTGGTCAAATGCCAACTTTGTATAAAAAAATGGGAAAAGTTGTCTTTTGCCAAGATATTTCTCTCACCCAGCATGGGTATTCGTAAAATGACACCCCAAAACACATTCCCCAACTTCTCCTGAATACGGAGATACCACATGTGTGGCACTTTTTTGCAGCCTAGGTGGGCAAAGGGGCCCACATTCCAAAGAGCACCTTTCGGATTTCACAGGTCATTTTTTACAGAATTTGATTTCAAACTCCTTACCACACATTTGGGCCCCTAGAATGCCAGGGCAGTATAACTACCCCACAAGTGACCCCATTTTGGAAAGAAGACACCCCAAGGTATTCGCTGATGGGCATAGTGAGTTCATGGAAGTTTTTATTTTTTGTCACAAGTTAGTGGAATATGAGACTTTGTAAAGAAAAAAAAAAAAAAAATCAGCATTTTCCACTAACTTGTGACAAAAAATAAAAAAATTCTATGAACTCGCTATGCCCAACAGCGAATACCTTTGGGTGTCTTCTTTCCAAAATGGGGTCACTTGTGGGGTAGTTATACTGCCCTGGCATTCTAGGGGCCCAAATGTGTGGTAAGTAGGTAAATGACCTGTGAAATCCGAAAGGTGCTCTTTGGAATGTGGGCCCCTTTGCCCACCTAGGCTGCAAAAAAGTGTCACACATGTGGTATCTCCGTATTCAGGAGAAGTTGGGGAATGTGTTTTGGGGTGTCATTTTACATATACCCATGCTGGATGAGAGAAATATCTTGGCAAAAGACAACTTTTCCCATTTTTTTATACAAAGTTGGCATTTGACCAAGATATTTATCTCACCCAGCATGGGTATATGTAAAATGACACCCCAAAACACATTCCCCAACTTCTCCTGAATACGGAGATACCACATGTGTGACACTTTTTTGCAGCCTAGGTGGGCAAAGGTGCCCAAATTCCTTTTAGGAGGGCATTTTTAGACATTTGGATACCAGACTTCTTCTCACGCTTTGGGGCCCCTAAAATGCCAGGGCAGTATAAATACCCCACATGTGACCCCATTTTGGAAAGAAGACACCCCAAGGTATTCAATGAGGGGCATGGCGAGTTCATAGAAAAAAAATATTTTTGGCACAAGTTAGCGGAAATTGATTTTTTTGATTTTTTTCTCACAAAGTCTCCCTTTCCGCTAACTTGGGACAAAAATTTAAATCTTTCATGGACTCAATATGCCCCTCAGCGAATACCTTGGGGTGTCTTCTTTCCAAAATGGTGTTAGTTGTGGGGTGTTTGTACTGCCCTGGCATTTGAGGGTCTCCGCAATCATTACATGTATGCCCAGCATTAGGAGTTTCTGCTATTCTCCTTATATTGAGCATACGGGTAATGAGATTTTTTTTTTCCGTTCAGCCTCTGGGCTGAAAGAAAAAAATTAACGGCACAGATTTCTTCATTTGCATCGATCAATGTGGATGAAAAAATCTCTGCCAAAAAAATAAAAAGGAGGGGAAAGCGTCTGCCAGGACATAGGAGCTCCGCCCAACATCCATACCCACTTAGCTCGTATGCCCTGGCAAACCAGATTTATCCATTCACATCAATCGATGTGGATGAATAAATCATTGCCGGGATTTTTTTTTTTATATATACAAAGTGTTTGCCAAAGTATATGAACACCGCCACCTCCTCAGCTCATATGCCTCAGCAAACGTATCTTTTACTGCAGAGGAGAAATCTCGTCTTGCAGCGCCGCATACACCGACTTGCGTGTAATCTGACAGCAGCGCAATGCTTCTGTCCGAATGCACATCAGTGCTGCAGCTAGTCGATCGGTTGGTCCACCTGGAAGGTAAAAAAAAAAAAAAAAAAAAGAAAAAACCAAGCCGCAACGCAATAAATTTATTAACTTTTGAACAGAACATATAAACTTTTTTTAACTTTTTTAACTGAACGTTAACTTTTTTACTTAACGGTAATTTTTTTTTTGTTTAGTTTTTTTTACCTTTATAGAACAAACCTCTCCTTCCCCATGGGACAATGTGCAAAGCGCAAATCGCCCAAAGATGTGGTGAAGTACGTTATGCACTTTATCCCAGGTGAAAGGAGAGGTTTGCAGCAGCTGTGAGTAAAAGGGCCCTAATAGCCCTATGTGCCTGTCCTGTGAGATGCAATCCCTATGCTAGGTGTACCTGTGTGTGGTACTTCCGGAAACACTCTCCATAGCATAGGGCAGGGTGGTCAGGACAGTCAGGACAGAAATAGCGGGTGTCACGCCTTATTCCACTCCTGCTACAGACACGACATCTTTTTCGGGGTGACGGTTGGGTTGAGGTACCAGCAACGACACTGGGGAAATGTCGCTCGTGTAGACGGCTAACTACACTGGTGGATGGGGCCACGGAATCTCCTGGATAAAGGAGGTTCTCGATGATCTCTTCCTGGAATTTGAGGAAGGATCGTGTTCTCCCAGCCTTACTGTAGAGAACAAAACTATTATACAGCGCCAATTGAATTAAATATACAGACACCTTCTTATACCAGCGTCTGGTTCTGCGGGAAACTAAATACGGAGACAACATCTGGTCATTGAAGTCCACCCCTCCCATGAGCGCATTATAGTCGTGGACACAGAGGGGCTTTTCAATGACACGGGTTGCTCGCTCAATTTGTATTGTCGTGTCTGCGTGAATGGAGGAGAGCATGTAAACGTCACGCTTGTCTCTCCATTTCACCGCGAGCAGTTCTTCGTTACACAAGGCAGCCCTCTCCCCCCTTGCAAGACGGGTGGTTACAAGCCGTTGGGGGAAGCCCACGCGACTAGTTTGCGTGGTGCCACAGGCGCAAATCCGTTCTAGAAACAAATGCCTAAAGAGGGCCACACTTGTGTAGAAATTGTCCACATAAAGATGGTACCCCTTGCCGAATAAGGGTGACACCAAGTCCCAGACTGTCTTCCCACTGCTCCCCAGGTAGTCAGGGCAACCGACCGGCTCCAGGGTCTGATCTTTTCCCTCATAGATCCGAAATTTGTGGGTATAGCCTGTGGCCCTTTCACAGAGCTTATACAATTTGACCCCATACCGGGCACGCTTGCTTGGGATGTATTGTTTGAAGCCAAGGCGCCCGGTAAAATGTATTAGGGACTCGTCTACGCAGATGTTTTGCTCGGGGGTATACAAATCTGCAAATTTCTGGTTGAAGTGGTCTATGAGGGGCCGAATTTTGTGGAGCCGGTCAAAAGCTGGGTGGCCTCTGGGACGGGAGGTGGTGTTGTCGCTAAAGTGCAGGAAACGCAGGATGGCCTCAAATTGTGCCCTGGACATAGCAGCAGAGAACATGGGCATGTGATGAATTGGGTTCGTGGACCAATATGACCGCAATTCATGCTTTTTAGTTAGACCCATGTTGAGGAGAAGGCCCAAAAAATTTTTAATTTCGGAAACTTGGACTGGTTTCCACCGGAAAGGCTGGGCATAAAAGCTTCCCGGGTTGGCGGATATAAATTGTGTGGCATATCGGTTTGTCTCTGCCACGACTAAGTCCAAGAGCTCCGCAGTCAAGAACAGCTCAAAAAATCCCAGGGCCGAACCGATTTGAGCCGTCTCAACCCGAACTCCAGACTGGGCGGTGAAAGGGGGAACTACAGGTGCGGCTGAAGTTGGTGACTGCCAATCAGGGTTTGCCAACACCTCAGGGATTCTAGGGGCTCTACGGGCCTGTCTGTGCGGTGGCTGCGACGGGGTAACTACTGCACGTGCCACCGTACCAGCTTCAACTGCCCTTCTGGTGCTCGCCACGTCACCATGTTGTACGGCAGTGCTGGTACTAGGTCCAGGGAGGGCTGCGCTGCTGGTGTATGCCTCACCACGTGATCCGGCAGCGACAGCCCCACTCTGCTGCTCTTGAAGCGGATCCTGCACAACCTGTGGTCTAGCGACACGGGGCCTGGTACGCCTGATGCTATCAGGGACCTCCACCTCCTCGTCCGAACTTTGGGTCAGAGAGCCACTGCTTTCTACAGGTTCATATTCTGACCCGCTAGATTCGTCAGATGAGGGTTCCCATTCCTCATCCGACTGGGTCAGAATCCTGTAGGCCTCTTCAGAAGAATACCCCCTGTTTGACATTTTGGACTACTAAATTTAGGGGTATTCCCTGAGACTACCCAAGAAAAAAAGCAAGCCTGTCTTACAAAGGGGAGGCTAGCGAAGTACCGGAGGCCGCTGCGGTTGATAAAAAATATCAAAACTGATTTTTTTATCGCCGCAGTGCGTGTAAAATGAATGTGCAGTGATCAAAAAATATATATTTTTTGTCACTGCGGTGGGGCGGGCGTGGGTGAACGCACGTGTGGGCGACCGATCAGGCCTGATCGGGCAAACACTGCGTTTTGGGTGGAGGGCGAGCTAAGGTGACACTAATACAATTATAGATCTGACCGTGATCAGTTTTGATCACTTACAGATACTATAAAAGTACAAATGCTGATTAGCGATACGCTAAACAGCGAATAAGTGACTGCGGTGCGGTGGGCTGGGCGCTAACTGACGCTAACTACCTAACCAAGGGGCCTAAACTATCCCTAAAACCTAACAGTCAATACCAGTGAAAAAAAAAAAGTGACAGTTTACACTGATCACTTTTTTTCCTTTCACTAGTGATTGACAGGGGCGATCAAAGGGGTGATCAAAGGGTTAATTGGGGTGCAGGGGGGTGATCTGGGGCTACAGTGAAGTGTTTGGTGTACTCACAGTTCAGTCTGCTCCTCTGCTGGATCCAACCGACGAAAAGGACCAGCAGAGGAGCAGAGAAGCCATATAACAGATCATATTTACTAATATGATCTGTTATATGACTTGTGATTGGATTTTTTGAAAATCGCCAGCCTGCCAGCCAATGATCGTTGCTGGCAGGCTGGTGACGAACTTGTTCTTTAACTTTTGCCGGCCCGCGATGCGCATGCGCGGGCCGGCTTTGAGATGACGCGTATATGCGTGACTGTGCGCAGCGCTGCCACCTCCGGAACGCAAATCTGCGTTAGGCGGTCCGGAGGTGGTTAAGTGTTCCCTTTATTTTTTTGAGCAGTGTATATCACAAAAGAGGCAGAAGATTTATGTTTTCATCCATCTATTTATCACAGGAAGATGAAAATCCGAACAGAAGAGGCTTTATTATTAAAGAGACGGTGTGCCTCAAATCCGAGAATCCTGATTTATCGCAGTGCGATTTCAAGCCCGACGGAGTAAGTAACGATAATTGAGGGAAATTTACGTAAGAATCTCCAAAAATATATGTAACGGACCGTTTCAGCAGACAAGGGGTTAAAATCCGTTCAGGCGATAAGCCCCTTTCTGAGAGACAGGCACAGCTACTGCAGGATACACCAAACTCCCGAACTGGATACAAAATAGCACTCCAAACTGGAACCTCACGAATAGCTGCTAGCAGACAAACAGGGATCTTACACTTCTGGCAATCGGTCCTCTAACAGCATACAGTGAATCCCCCCAATAACGAGACAAGGCTCCGTGTTGAGGGTCAAGCAGTGGTCTGAGGTGCTGGCACACCCAGCCTGGTTTTTATTACAGTCTTTTCAAATACAGGACCGCCCACAGGGAGGTATAAAACAACCAATCACATATCAGTTACATCCCACATATTCCCTCCCCTTATCCTGAGAGCAAACTCAATTACACATACAGTTAAAACATACTTTCTACCTAACTTTCATAACTCTAAAACCATACATCATATTCACATAAAAATTACATATTCACAATCAATCCATTCAGGGGAACAACATTTTACAAAATGGCATGAATCAGACCAGGGGTTGAAAAGTTAGTAAAAGTATCTTTTGGGCCCTGGCTGGCAGCATGGCAATCTGGCTCAAGCAGGTTTTACAGAGACAATACATCCCCACAATGCATCATGGTTTCCTCCTCTCTGCCCCGGAGACAACTGAGGCGTAATCCAATTATCTCTCAAGACAAAGAGAAGTCACCAATACACATGCGCAGACAACAGGACAGACATCACCCTTTAAACACACAATGGGACAATGGCACAATAGAAACACACCCAGCATTTTCCTCCCAAGCTGACATGTTACACTTATTATAAATTGTTACAACTTTGTGAGTTTACATTGGCCATACATATATCTAACATCAATTTAAACAGTATAACTTTGGGACAAACCTATCCAAAATTCACTTGAATAGGTTCAGGGGTTTAAAAGTTAGTATATGGCCCATAATCCAGGGGCAAGAGGCCAGCAGCCAGTCCTCTCCAAAACCCAGTGGCGAGGTTGGTTTTGCCACAAATATCTGTTCTGATCGTTACATCTGTTCTGATGTTACATCTGTTCTGATGTTACATCTGTTCTGATTGTTACATCTGTTCTGATTGTTACATCTGTTCTGATTGTTACATCTGTTCTGACTGTTATATCTGTTCTGACTGTTACATCTGTTCTGATTGTTACATCTGTTCTGATCGTTACATCTGTTCTGACTGTTACATCTGTTCTGACTGTTACATCTGTTCTGACTGTTACATCTGTTCTGACTGTTACATCTGTTCTGATTGTTACATCTGTTCTGACTGTTACATCTGTTCTGACTGTTACATCTGTTCTGACTGTTACATCTGTTCTGATTGTTACATCTGTTCTGATTGTTACATCTGTTCTGACTGTTACATCTGTTCTGACTGTTACATCTGTTCTGATGGTTACATCTGTTCTGACTGTTACATCTGTTCTGATTGTTACATCTGTTCTGATTGTTACATCTGTTCTAATTGTTTCATCTGTTCTGATTGTTACATCTGTTCTGACTGTTACATCTGTTCTGATTTTCTGATTGTTACATCTGTTCTAACTGTTACATCTGTTCTGACTGTTACATCTGTTCTGATTGTTACATCTGTTCTGATATCTGTTCTGATTGTTACATCTGTTCTAACTGTTACATCTGTTCTGACTGTTACATCTGTTCTGATTGTTACATCTGTTCTGACTGTTACATCTGTTCTGATGTTACATCTGTTCTGACTGTTACATCTGTTCTGACTGTTACATCTGTTCTGACTGTTACATCTGTTCTGATTGTTACATATGTTCTGATTGTTACATCTGTTCTGACTGTTACATCTGTTCTGACTGTTACATCTGTTCTGATCGTTACATCTGTTCTGACTGTTACATCTGTTCTGACTGTTACATCTGTTCTGACTGTTACATCTGTTCTGATTGTTACATATGTTCTGATTGTTACATCTGTTCTGATTGTTACATCTGTTCTGACTGTTACATCTGTTCTGACTGTTACATCTGTTCTGATTGTTACATCTGTTCTCTTGTGATGACTTCATGCTCAGATAAACTGCACAAAGACCTCTACAAGGAGCAGTGATACTGAGCTGTGAAGGACATAACACTGCTGAGTTCATGGTGGGAGTATAATGGGGTTTCTAGAGGGTATTCTTGTCTACTGGATATTTCTCTCCCATGCACAGACGTTATTCTAGGATTGATAGGATTTTAGTAGACCATGTGCTATACCAGGAGGTAGTAATCCTCCGGGGGGCACGGGCAGGAGCAGCAATATGCGCTCCTGCCCGTACTCCCTGCGCTGCTGCGGTCCCATTCATAAATTTCACAGTCCGTTCTCCGTACACCGCTGAGCTGTCCGCAGTATACAGAGAACCGAGTTTTAAGCGCACACAGGGAATGGTGCACTTTAGGTAAGAAAAAGGCTAAGAAAAAGACAAAATTGATTAATAAAGTATATTGCAAAAAGTTTTATTAGGGCATTAGGGACATCATATTAAAATTTGATACAAAGGTTTAGTTACTCTTTAAGGTCAGGGAAAAGGAATATACACAGAGTCTTTTTGCGGATGATATTCTGTTGACCTTATGTAGACATCTTACTTCTCTCCCAAATTTATTTACGACTCTGGTGAAATTTGGATTATTATCAGGACTTCAGGTCAATGTCAATGATGTAATATGCAGGAAAATGCGCAGAAATTGGTAGAGTTAAACTTTGGGTTTATTAAAAAGGAGAAATACTTGTCTTACTTAGGAATAAGGATTTGTAAAGACGGAAAGGATTTGTATCAGTATAACTATAAGGAGTTGTATCAAAAAAATAAAGGCAGATCTAAATACTTGGAAAGATAAGCAACTATTTTAGGTAGAATTAATGCATTAAAAATGATGATTTTGCCACAGGTTTTATATTACTTTAGGTGTTTACCTATTAATATGAGTAGAAAGGATCTAGATTCATTACAGAGGGAATTCTTTAAGTTTATATGGAATAATAAAAAGCCAAGAATAGCAAGTAAAATAATGACGATATAAGTAATAGGAGGGGGGGGGGAGAAGGGGGGTTGGTCAGTTCCAAATTTATAAATGATTATAAGGCAGCCCAAGTAGCACATATAATGAGAACTAGTAGGGTCGGAGGAGGCCACTTTGGGTGGAATTGGAAGAGGAATTGATGTATCCATTGACATAGGAGGCGATTATTTGGGCATAGGAGAAATCTAAACTGTAGTGTTTTGGAAGAACCCCTGTGAAGAAAATAGACTTTATTCGTTTTTTTACCTTTTTGTGAATTGATCGACCGCACACGCGGAATTCATGGAACTGTTTTGGGCAGGAGCCTCGTGTGTGGTCGGTAACTTGTGACTTCCATGTTTTTTAAGAACCCCTGAACCGAACTGGGTGAAATTTGGATATGTTGGTCCCCCAGATTGGGGCTATCAGGGGATATGTAAATTGTGGGGATACCTTGTGGGGAAAAGGGTGTTCCAACATTTGGGAGAATTGTGTGCTCTCTGCCTGGAGATAATTGGTTTATCCCTTAACTTATCTCAATAGCTCCCAGGCAGAGAGAGGACGGTGTTACTGTAACTCTGTATGTTACTGGGTTATTGTCCTTTGTTTACTGTGGGAGATCCTCTTGCAGGAGGATTTCTCATAAAAGCCAGTGTTATCAATAAAAAGGTGTTCCTATTACACCCTTCATGAAGTCTAGGCTCATGGTTGGGGAATATTCCATTTGCTGGGGAGAATCATCTTGGAAGCTGCATTCATCGACCCTATCCCCCTATTTCCTATGGTAGCTATAATCACATATGCTCAGCTATTGGGAAAGAAATAGAAGGCCGCAGTACCATAACCACTGTAGGTTCTGACAACTGGTGGCAAGCGACGGGATTGAATGGGACGCATAAAGACAACTGGTGAATGGCCCAGCAGTACGAAGGACTAAAGAGGACTACGCTAAAGGATCTGCTGGAAGCCCAAGGTCAGGTGGCAAGCAACAATAAGAAAGATACCCTCATAGCAGAACTAAGGGAGGGCGACCAAACCAGCGGCATGGCGGATGTCAGCCGGGAGGAAGCAGAGTTCCAACAGAAGGTGATGTGGAGGCTAAACCTATATGGGCCAAATCCCACACTGGAGATGGTGACGCAAGTCCTGGCGCAGGTGAGCGCAGAACGCAGAGCACAACAGGCAAGCTTAAACCAAGGAGATACCGCTTCCTTAGCTGGATCTATAATTGGAGGACAGCGGAGAAAGATTAACTATGCTGCTTTTAAAAGTTTTTCAGATGGAGAAATGGAAGATTTCGAGCGTCAATGCGCTTTGGAGGGTCTGGAATCAGAGCAATGGGCCGCGAGTCTAAGCAGCAAACTCACGGGCCGAGCAGCAGAGGCGTACCGAGCAGTTCCTGATACAGCCATACACGACTACGCCAGGGTAAAGGACATTCTGCTAGCCAGGTATGCCGTGACCCCAGAGACTTACAGGAAAAAGTTTTGGGCATTACGGAAAGGGGGCCGAGACTCCTACACCGAATGGGCTTTTAGGATGTATTGGGCAGCCCAAAACTGGATACAAGGCTGCCAGGCCACGTCGCTAGAGGAGGTGCTACAACTCCTCTTGCTGAAACAATTTTTTGACCACACACCTGCAGACAGTTCCTGTGACCCACCACCGACCAAACGCGGTACCACCTATGACACAGCCTATTTTTAACCGGAGACCGCCATTGGTATGTCACCAATGCAATCAACCAGGGCACTACAAAATACATTGCCCTCAGCGGAGCAGAGGCAATTGGGAGCGGCCATCACCACCGCCACCGAGGGCAGCCGCTCATCACTATCAACATGAGCTGCTGGAAGACCACAGCCCTGAATCTGAGCAATGGGCCGTACTACATGAGGTGGACCTAGCCCAAGCCGAGGGGGACAACTGGGTGCACCACAGACAATGGGTCACCATAGATGGAAAGGAGGCTGAGGCACTACGAGACTCTGGGGCCACCCTTACTCTGGTGCAGCCTCACACCGTATCTGCAAAAGCTCGCACCAACAGGACTGTTGCAGTAAGAGTGGCAGGAGGCGCCATCCACAAACTACCCACAGCCCAAGTGCAGTTAAATTGGGGCACCGGAGCCAAGCAGATGGAAGTAGGCATTATGTCTGGCCTACCTGCGGAAGTATTGTTGGGGAACGTTTTGGGGTGCCTAACTTTGGGGTGCCTAACACAGCTGCTTACCCAGATCTCGCTGGTACCTGCCCTGTGACTACCAGGGCGCAAGCCCGCCGAGCTGGACAGACACACTCTGAGGAACCACAGGTAGGAACCGAAATCCTCGTAGTATGCCCTAACCCTATTCCCTTCTGGGGCACTCCCCAAGACTTTGGCTAAGCCCAGCAGTCAGACTCCACCTTAGCAGGTTACATGAAGGCCGTAGGTACCTCTAAGGAAGGTAATGCCCAAGAGAACTTCCACTGGGACAAGGGACTGCTATATAGGGTCACAGGGGGAGTGGGAAGTGGGGCAGCCCAAGTTAAAAAAAGGCAGCTAGTCGTACCCCGCAAATACAGAGCAGAGCTTCTAAAGCTCAGCCATGATATCCCGCTAGCCGGACATCTGGGTATCAAGAAAACAAAGGATCGCCTTACCCAGACGTTCTTCTGGCCAGGGATATCAAAAGACTTGCAGACGTACTGCAGGACATGTGACACATGTCAAAGGATAGGGAAACGGGGGGACCACCCCAAGGCCAAGTTATGGTCCCTACCTATAATAGAGGAACCATTCTACAGAGTGGCAGTAGACCTGATAGGGCCCCTCAACAAACCCAGCTCCTCCGGAAAGCGCTACATCCTCACGTTGGTGGACTACGCCACCAGGTACCCTGAGGCTGTGGCGCTCTCCACCTTGAGGCGGAGACGGTAGCAGCGGCTCTAGTCAGGATCTTTTCCCGAGTAGGATTCCCCCGGGAAATACTCTCCGATCAGGGAACACAGTTCACGGCAACTGTCACTCAACAGTTATGGCAGAGCTGCGGGGTGAAACCATTATTTAGCTCCCCCTACCACCCCCAGACCAACGGCCTCTGTGAACGATTCAACGGCACACTTAAGCAGATGCTCACAGTGTTAACAAAGTCCTACGGTCAATGGGAGAAATTTCTACCCCATCTCCTGTTTGCCTACCGGGAAGTGCCCCAGGCGTCGACATGGTTCTCCCCCTTCGAACTCCTATACGGGAGAAAAGTACTGGGGACCCCTGGACCTCATACGGGAACACTGTGAGGGCAACACAGGAGTGGAAGGGATCCCAGTGTTGCCATATGTGCTGGAGTTCCGGGACCGCCTGCGGGCACTGACCGAATCAGTTCGGGAGAACCTTCGGGCGGCCCAGAAACGACAGAAACAATGGTATGACCGGGGAGCACGAGATAGGAACCTGTAAGTAGGGCAAAAGGTATTAGCCCTCAGACCATCCAAAAAGGACAAGCTACAGGCAGCATGGCAGGGGCTATTTAAAGTGGTGGAACGAATTAGCCACACCACCTATATTGTGGCCAAATGTTCGGATGAAAGGATCAGACGAGCCTTTCATGTGAACATGTTGAAACCGTACTTCGAGCGCTTCGAGGACGTGGCCGCTATCTGTGCCCCGTCCACTGATGATAGTGAGGGACTCCCCTTACCCGACCTACTGGCAGCTAACCAAGGTACCCTAGAGCAGGTCGGGTTGGGGGAGAAACTAGATCCCACACAGCAGGCAGACGCAAAACAACTGCTGCGGGAGTACGGTGGGCTGTTCTCGGTCCTACCCGGGTACACCTCCGCCACAGTACAAAGGGTGGAGACGCAGGGGGAGACCCCATTACGGCAACAACCGTACCATATCCCTGCAGCTGTACGGACCAGCATGTGGAAAGAAATCCAAGAAATGTTGGAGTTAGGGTTTATTGAGGCTTCCCAAAGTCCCTGGGCGTCCTCGGTGGTTCTAGTACCGAAGCGAGACGGTACGACTCGTTTCTGTATTGATTACCGGAAACTGAACGACCGGACGATCACTGACGCATACCCCATGCCACGGATCGACGAATTGCTCGATCGCATGGCCAGCGGGCACTTCCTAAATACCCTGGACCTGTGCAAAGGGTATTGGCAAATTCCGCTAGACTCGGCCACCATACCTAAGTCGGCATTCGTCACCCCATTCGGGCTATACCAATTTCGGGTTATGCCTTTTGGGATGAAGAATTCCCCGGCTACATTTCAACGAATGGCGGACCGACTTCTGGAGGAAATGCAGGACTTCGCATGTGCCTACCTAGATGATATTGCCATCTATAGCGGCACATGGGAGGCACCCCTGACGCACTTGGCCACGGTATTTGGGAGGTTACAAGAAGCCGGTCACACCCTGAAACCCGAGAAATGCCATGTGGGCATGGCAGAGGTCCAATACCTGGGGCATAGAGTAGGGTTTGGGAAACAGCGCCGCGAAAGTAGAGGCCATAGCCAATTGGCCCCAGCCCCGCAGGGTAATATAGAAAGTTCGTCCCTGAGTATAGCACCCTAGCAAAACCCCTCACCGACCTGACCAAAAAGTCCCTACCCAAGCGGGTAGCCTGGTCCCCGGAGTGTGCAACGGCGTTCCAGAGACTTAAGACTGCTTTGAGTGAAGCTCCAGTATTGGCGGCCCCAGACCCTAACAAAACCTTTCTCGTTCATACAGATGCCTCCATGTTTGGGCTGGGAGCCATGCTGAGCCAAGTGGGGGGCGATGGCATGGAGCACCCGGTGGCATACCTCAGCCGTAAGTTATTACCTCGGGAGGTCAGCTATGCCACCGTGGAAAAAGAATGCCTGACTCTTGTATGGGCCTTAAAGAAACTTCAACCGTACCTTTATGGCCGTGCCTTTACCCTACTCACTGACTACAACCCCCTCATTTGGCTCAACCTCTCTTGGAGACAATCTGGAGACAATCCCCGGTTGCTGCGCTGGAGTCTAGCGTTGCAGCCTTACAATTTTACACTACAATACCGCCCGGGCAAACAGAACGGCAATGCGGATGGGCTTTCCCTCCAAACCGACTTGAAAATATAATTTTGGTACCCGGACATCCCCTAGCCAACCCGGCAGGGTCTAGGCGGGTATGCTGACCCATGGAACTAAGGGGGAGTATTGTGAAGAAAATAGACTTTATTCGGCTTTTTACCTTTTTGTGAATTGATCGACCGCACACGCGGAATTCATGGAACTGTTTTGGGCAGGAGCCTCGTGTGTGGTCGGTAACTTGTGACTTCCATGTTTTTTAAGAACCCCTGAACCTACCTGGGGGAAATTTGGATATGTTGGTCCCCCAGATCGGGGCTATCAGGGGATATGTAAATTGTGGGGATACCTTGTGGGGAAAAGGGTGGTCCAACGTTTAGGAGAATTGTGTGCTCTCTGCCTGGAGATAATTGGTTTATCCCTTAACTTATCTCAATAGCTCACAGGCAGAGAGAGGACGGTGTTACTGTAACTCTCTATGTTAATTGGTTATTGTCCTTTGTTTACTGTGGGAGATCCTCTTGCAGGAGGATTTCTCATAAAAGCCAGTGTGTTATCAATAAAAAGGTATTCCTGTTACACCCTTCATGATGAAGTCCTAGGCTCATGGTTGGGGAATATTCCATTTGCTGGGGAGAATCATCTTGGAAGCTGCATTCATCGACCCTATCCCCCTATTACCTATGGTAGCTATAATCACATATGCTTAGCTATTGGGGAAGGAATAGAAGGCCGCAGTACCATAACCACTGTAGGTCCTAACAAGCCCCTGTGGTGGAATTTTCTTTAAAACTATGGGAAGAGATAAATAAGAAGAACACATTAAAACCAGCAGGATCCGTGGTAATGGGATGTTTTGGGAATCATCTGTTTGAACGAAGGTTGAAGAAAGAGAATTTTAGTTGATGGGCAAAGAAAGGTATTGTAAGAACACAATTAGAGATGAGCGAATTTCCAAATATGTTTTTGTGTCTCCATTTTCTGAACACCATATTTTTTTAATTTTTCTGCCGATCGTCGTGTGCAGGGGCTCATTTTTTGCAGGAAGAGTTGACGTTTTTATTGGTACCATTTTTTGGTACATATGATTTTTTGATCATTCATTATTACACTTTATGGGGCAAGGTGACAAAAAAATTGGTTGTTTTAGCAGTTTTTATTTATTTCTTTTTACAGCGTTCACCTGAGGGGTTAGGTCATGGGACACTTTTATAGAGCAGATTGTTACGGACGTGGCAGTACCTAATATGTCTACTTTTTCTTATTTAAGTTTTACACAATAACAGCATTTTGAAAACCAAAAAAATGATGTTTTAGTGTCTCCATAGTCTGAGAGCCATATTTTTTTTTATTTTTTGACCGATTGTCTTAGTTAGGGTCTCATTTTTTGTGGGATGAGGTGAAAGTTTTATTGGTACTATTTTGGGGGGCATACACCTTTTTGATCGCTTGGTGTTGCACTTTACGTGATGTTAGGTGACAAAAAATTTTCTTATGTAGGAGCTAATTTTTTGTGGGATGAGGTAACGGTTTTATTAGTAACAATTTGTGGGAAATACGCCTTTTTGATCACTTCAATTGGTGTTGCACTTTTTGTGATGTGAGATGACAAAAATGGCTTTTTTTGACACAATTTTATTTTGTGTTTTTTTAATGGTGTTTATTGGACTAGGTGGATCATGTGATATATTAATAGAGCCGACCGTCACGGATGCGGCAATACCAAATATGTATTTTTAATTTATTTTTTTCTATTTTTTTTTTTTTTTTTTTATTACTTACCTGGGGAATTTCTTTGTTTTTACATGTGAAACCTTGTTTTTTTTTGTAAAACACTTAATTTTTTAATTTTTTATTTTACACTTTGCGTCCCCCATAAGGACATACAAGACATCTGGGGGACATTTTACATCAATTATTTTTTTTTCACTATTGAATTCTCCTGTAACTGGGGCTGACATAGTAGCCCCAGTTACAGGGGAAATACACTCCCACGAGAGGCTGTACAGTGGTATACAGCGCTGTACAGCCTCAGTGCAGGGCTGATCGAGGTCTATGAAAGACCTGACAGCTCCTCCACTCTCCCGGCACCGGCGGTCACATGACCACCGGGCGGGACAGGAAGCGCATAGCACATAGTGTATACAGTGATCTAGAAGGCAGGGACACCTGGGAACTGTCTCTGCCTTGTCTCTGGGGTGGCTTTCTGTCACTGACAGTGGGCCCCCTGCTCGGCAGATGCATGATTAGCGTGCAGCTGACATCTCTTCAGAAACTTCCATTCAGAGATAGAGATCCACCTCCCGAACGTTTATAGTCAACGGGCAGACTTGAGGTGGTTAATTAATAAATCTATCACAGAGCACCTTCACCAGTGCAAAACCAAACCTTTAATAATGTTCATTAAAATACCCCAATAAGTGCAGATAAGGATTTATTCAGGCTGGGAAAAGGGGACAATACTGCAGAAAGGAAAAGATCTCACCCTCAGCGCTGCCCCTACAGACTAAACCCGGCCTACAAAAACGGAATGGACACCCTGATAGGGGTGATCCCATGTCAGGAACCTCCTAAACATCGCATATACCTCCACATAAAGAGATTTAACACAGGGATAAGTCAATTTAGAAAACTATATATCTGAATAGGATGTTCCAGCTCGGGAAACATGGCTGGAAAAGTTATATATGCTGGACCCAACCAGAAAAGGAAGGATTGTAGGATATTAATGACTCACAGGAGAGTAAATAAGACAACAGGCTGAAATGGGGACATTATTTACAGATGGATTGGACAAGAGAAAACTATTGCAGAGGTATAAGAGTCGTAAGGTAGTAGAAACATCGTGGAAGTTGTATCATAGAACTTATCCAAGTAGAATAGCCAGGATTTATACCATGAATAATGATAAATGTTATAGAGGGTGCGGTAAGAAAGAAGCATATGTGGTGGGACTGTGGTATCGTAGGTAGGTTCTGGAGTGATGTTTCAGAGATATTGTATAAGATAATAGGAATACGAGTGACCTTGTCCTCTGTCTGTATCTAATATTTTGATACAGCAAGTAATAGCTGCGAGAAAAACATACCTGGCGAGAATCTGTTCCTAAATTAGAGGATTTGATAGAAAAGGATACATTTAATTAAATGTGGGGAAAGATTAGATGCAGTTAGATACTGCTCCTACGGTATGTACAAGACTATTAATACTATAATACTGCTCCTATGTACAAGAATATAACTACTATAATACTGCTCCTATGTACAAGAATATAACTACTATAATAGTGCTCCTATGTACAGGAATATAACTACTATAATACTGCTCCTATGTACAAGAATATAACTACTATAATACTGCCTCCTATGTACAAGAATATATCTACTATAATACTGCTCCTATGTACAAGAATATAACTACTATAATACTGCCTCCTATATACAAGAATATAACTACTATAATACTGCTCCTATGTACAAGAATATAATAACTATAATACTGCTCCTATGTACAAGAATATAACTACTATAATACTGCCTCCTATGTACAAGAATATAACTACTATAATACTGCCTCCTATGTACAAGAATATAACTACTATAATACTGCTCCTATGTACAAGAATATAACTACTATAATACTGCCTCCTATATACAAGAATATAACTACTATAATACTGCCTCCTATGTACAAGAATATAACTACTATAATACTGCCTCCTATGTACAAGAATATAACTACTATAATACTGCTCCTATGTACAAGAATATAACTACTATAATACTGCCTCCTATGTACAAGAATATAACTACTATAATACTGCTCCTATGTACAAGAATATAACTACTATAATACTGCCTCCTATGTACAAGAATATAACTATTATAATACTGCTCCTATGTACAAGAATATAACTACTATAATACTGCCTCCTATGTATAAGAATATAACTACTATAATACTGCCTCCTATGTACAAGAATATAACTACTATAATACTGCTCCTATGTACAAGAATATAACTACTATAATACTGCTCCTATGTACAAGAATATAACTACTATAATACTGCTCCTATGTACAAGAATATAACTACTATAATACTGCCTCCTATGTACAGGAATATAACTACTATAATACTGCTCCTATGTACAAGAATATAACTACTATAATACTGCTCCTATGTACAAGAATATAACTACTATAATACTGCTCCTATGTACAAGAATATAACTACTATAATACTGCTCCTATGTACAAGAATATAACTACTATAATACTGCTCCTATGTACAAGAATATAACTACTATAATACTGCCTCCTATGTACAAGAATATAACTACTATAATACTGCTCCTATGTACAAGAATATAACTACTATAATACTGCTCCTATGTACAAGAATATAACTGCTATAATACTGCTCCTATTTACAAGAATATAACTACTATAATACTGCTCCTATTTACAAGAATATAACTACTATAATACTGCTCCTATGTACAAGAATATAACTACTATAATACTGCCTCCTATGTACAAGAATATAACTACTATAATACTGCCTCCTATGTACAAGAATATAACTACTATAATACTGCTCCTATGTACAAGAATATAACTACTATAATACTGCTCCTATGTACAAGAATATAACTACTATAATACTGCTCCTATGTAGAAGAATATAACTACTATAATACTGCTCCTATGTACAAGAATATAACTACTATAATACTGCTCCTATGTAAAAGAATATAACTACTATAATACTGCTCCTATTTATAAGAATATAACTACTATAATACTGCTCCTATGTACAAGAATATAACTACTATAATATTGCTCTCATGTACAGGAATATAACTACTATAATACTGCCCCTATGTACATGAATATAACTACTATAATACTGCTCCTATGTACAAGAATATAACTACTATAATACTGCTCTTATGTACAAGAATATAACTACTATAATACTGCTCCTATGTAGAAGAATATAACTACTATAATACTGCCTCCTATGTAGAAGAATATAACTACTATAATACTGCCTCCTATGTATAAGAATATAACTACTATAATACTGCTCCTATGTACAAGAATATAACTACTATAATACTGCTCCTATGTACAAGAATATAACTACTATAATACTGCTCCTATGTACAAGAATATAACTACTATAATACTGCTCCTATATAGAAGAATATAACTACTATAATACTGCTCCTATGTACAGGAATATAACTACTATAATACTGCTCCTATGTACAAGAATATCACTACTATAATACTGCTCCTATATACAAGAATATAACTACTATAATACTGCCTCCTATGTATAAGAATATAACTACTATAATAATGCCTCCTATGTATAAGAATATACCTGCTAATACACACTGGGGTAACTATCCAGGTTCTGCAATGTTGTCTTCATATTGTTGGACTCCCTTTCTTTTCTGATTGTGTCATCGTTAGTTATCTTCTCATGTTCAGTCAGATACATTTGGATTCAGGTTATGATAAGGATGATGATGATAATGATTGTATTTGTGTCCTGCAGGATGTAAAGATCTGTTCTCTGGATCTGGTTGATGAGGATCCTGAGGATATAATGTGCATCAGTCTGAACAAGGTAAAACAAATATACAGTAGATGAGTGAAGTTATGAAAAAATTACTTAATCACAAAACGCATTTGTTTGTAAGTAGTGGGCGCAATGACGGTGAGCGGTGATTGTGTCGACAAGCCCCCCCCCCCCCCCCACATACATCGCTGATTATGGCATCCGAGATGAAAAATGAAGGGGATTTCAGGGGTTAATCAGTATAATACTCATCAATTATTTGAGTGCAAAGAGGCCGCTGCAGCCATCTTGAGTGAAGATCATACGTGAAATTTTGCGCAGGGGGTGATGAAATCATCACGGTGACCGGTGTGGTGACATCATATGTCACCGTGCACAAAATTTCACGCCGGATCTTTAATTAAGATGGCGGCGGCCTCTTCGCTCTCAAACGAATGAGGTGAGTATGAATTTTTATTATTCCATTACAGGGAAATTTGATATGTTATTACGAAGCACAAGGAAAATCGGCTTCACAGCAAATCAAATTTTCCTTTAAATTTGGATTGAAGTCCACTTCGGATATTGGGATTCACAACCATAAAAGTTGACCCTTGACCTGTAATGTTGCACAGTTTTCATTTATTCTGTTGGACTGTACAAAGTATACATTTTTTAAATCTATCAAAGCTTCTGAGATGCTCCTTCCATTTTTTGACCATAATGCTTTAGGGTAATTTTACACTAGCGTTAAAGTTTTCCGGTACTGAGTTCCGTCCTAGGGGCTCAACACCAGGGAAAAAACTGCATCAGTTTGATCCTAATGCATTCTGAATGGAGAGCAATCCGTTCAGAATGCTTCAGGATGTCTTCAGTTCCGTCCCTTTTACGGTATTTGGCAGGAGAAATTACCACAGCATGCTGCTGTATTTACTCCGGCCAAAATTCCGGAACATTTGCCAGAATGCCGGATCTGGAATTTATTTCCATTGAAGTGTATTAGTGTATTAGGCATTAAAATTACCGCACTGACGGATCCGGTCTTCCTGTCCACGCATGCGCAGACCATCAAAAATGTGAAAATAATAAATATCGGATCAGTTTTTCCGGATGACTCCGGAGAGATGGATCCGGTATTTTAATGCATTTGTCAGACGGATTCGGATCCGTAAAGAAATGCAATCTGTTCGCATACGGATTTCCGGATCCAGCAGGCTTTTCCGGTAACGGAACTGCCTGCCGGAATCCAACAACGCAAGTGTGAAAGGGGCCTTATAGTGCTGAGCTTGGTGGAATATCCCGGACTCTTAAAGGTGGATCTGGATTTCTAGCTATTTAACCCTTGATAATCTGTGTTGTACAGTATGTCTTTCTCTAGAGTTCTGCCTTCTGTTTGGACCTTATTTGATATTTGTTTTCAACAATTCTCAGTTTTTCTCTTTCTGCTCAGATGAAGGCTCCATCAGTCTAGATGAGAACTGTTTAATATCCCTCAGGTGGAGCTTTCTTTCAGGGTCCATCTCAGCTCCACTAGTATAGAGAACTCTGCAATATCCCTCAAGTAGATGCTTCATCTATCTTGGCTTCAAGAGTATACAGGAAACCAATCTAATATTCCTCAGGTGGAGGCTTCTTCCAAGCTCATCTTCTGCTCCACTAATAAAGCTGACATATTTTTAAAATTCCTCGGGTGGAGGCTTCTTCCAGTCTCCATCTCTGGTCTACCAGCATAGCAAGAAAAAGAGAGAAGAAGGCAGCATCTCATGTTGTGTAGTAATGCAGGGTTAGTATAGTACAGCACCTGGAAGAAGGTCTCCACCGGCATCGGTGAGACTTGTGTAAAATTCCTCAGGTGGAGGCTTCTTCCACTAGTATAGATGAGACCTGTATAATACTTCTCAGGTGGAGGCTTCTTCCAGAATTCATCTTTGTTCCACTAGTATAGATGAGACACGTCTAATATTCCTCAGGTAGATTATTTTTTCAGACTCCATCATTGTTCCAGCAGTAGTACAAGGGAGACATGTGTAGAGGCCTCTTCCAAGCAACATCTCTACTCCACCGGTATAGGTGAGAACCAGTGGCGTAGCTATAGGGGTCGCAGTGGTCGCAATTGCGACCGGGCCCCTAAGTCAGGGGGGCCCATAGAGCCCCCCAGAAGAGATGGAGCAAAGCGGGCCCCGCAAGTGGTTTTTTATTAAGTGTGGCGGCCCGCCTATATTTTGTGTGGCTGCGCTGCGCTTGTCAGCGCGAGACCCATGACCTCCACGGCGAGTCTCGCGGGATCACAGCAGCCAGGAATGACGAGCCCGCCGGCCGCCTCAGCCCTCAAGTGAAGAGAGCAGAACAAACAAGAGTAGGAAGTTTTTTTTTTTATGTAAAAAATGGCACACGCCTGCGTCCGGCTTCATACGGAGGGGGGACATGAATAATGATCAGTGGTGCCGTGAGCCAGTGTGTCTGAATTCAGAAGGGCCCAGACCGGCCATAATAGGGCAGCAAATAATGAGGAGCCCGGGGGCAAATGAAAATGAAATACTCTGTGGGCAAAAATCGAAATGTATAGAGGAAGTGGGCGGGGGCAACATGAAATATAGTAAGAGTCTCACTATATTTCATTTTGCCCCCATTCCCTCTATATATTTTAAAATTTTTGCCCACAGAGTATTTCATTTTCATTTTGCCCCCTCATTATTTGCTGCCCCTGGCTGCCCATATATGGCCGGCGCGGGCCCCCCCTTTCTGAATTCAGACACACTGCCGCACGGCACCACTGATCATCATTCATCCCCCCCCCATCCCTCATATGAAGCCAGTGTGTGCCATACATTCAAAAATAAATAAAAAATACTCTAGTGACTAGAGTATTATTTTTTTTAAATGTATGGCTTCATACAGAGGGGGGGAGGGTATGGGTAGGGGCAGAGGATGGCAGGGGGGGGGGCTGGTGGCGGAGGCTCGCGGTGGGGGCCCCAATTCAAAGTTTGCCCTGGGGCCCATAGAACTCTAGTTACGCCCCTGGTGAGACCTGTGTAATACTTCTCAGGTAGAGGCTTCTTTCATGCTCCATCTTTACTCTGCCAATATAGGTGAGACCTGTGTAATACTTTTTTCCAGGCTCTTTCTCATCTCCACCAGTACAGATTTGTCTAGTGTTCCTCAGGGAGAGACTTCTTCCAGGTTCCATCTTGTTCCACCAGTGTGGAGGAGATCTGTCTTCTTTTCCTCAGACGAATGCTTCTTCCAGGCTTTGCATCTTCTCATAGTTTATCACTTGCTCTATGGATTCTCCACAATACACATAATTTATTCTTTGTTTTATTCAGAATGTCCGTATCAAAAGGAATGGGAAAAAGAAATGTAAGTCTGGAAAATTGTGTTCGAAACCAGGAGGAAATAGTGGCATATTTGGCGTATCCTTCAAATGAGTGAAACCATCTGGCCTGTTTGTTGCAAAGTCAGAGACGTAGCAGAGCTAGAGATGTAGAGCGCCCACATCATGTAAATTCTGTTTAAGTAATGATTCGGCCTGATATCCATAAATAAAATGCTCATATCAAACCTCACACTTTATGTTGAGTTATTTCTGTGAAGAATGATTATGATGATGAGTGATGATGACGATGGATGATGAGTGATCATGTTACTGACTGATGATGATTGATGAATATAATTGATAATGTTGGATGATGATTGATATGGATGGAAATCTATACAATAAATGATTGAGGTGGATGATGACTGATGATTGATACTGATGATGGTAATGACTGACAATGATAGACGGAGAAGTGTGAGGAATGATTGGAGAGGATGATGTATGAAGTATTATAAGTAATGGTAATGATTTATGATAATTGATGAGAAATGATGTGGGATGATTATGGCTGATGATAGTGGTAATGATATTAACAATATTGCTAATAAAAATGTTAATGAAGAATGGTGCTTGTTCTGACAGCCGAGCCCCTGCTGTATAGGTCGGCATCAGTGCATACACCCATGCTGGCGCTTTAACCCTTTGTATGCCGCAGTGTGTGGAGGGAGGAGGCTCCCTCCCCTAATGTATTGTAATGCATTGCAGGGGGGATCAGACTTCAAAAAGTTTAAATCAATAGTAATATAGGCTGGCTCACAGTATTTTTGCATAAAATTTTATTAATGCACTAAATCAAACAAAATTGACTTGGTGTCAGCATATCAGCATACATACATGAAATGTGTAAAATAGGTATATAAGTGCGGAGCGTCCTTGCTATTATCTCCCACAAGGGAGACTCAGTATTCAGGTGTCGTCTGGCAAATAATGACCGCACCTCCTCCGATCAGCAGTGCTCCACTTACTTGTTCCTGCGGAGCAAAACTTCAGACCCGTTCCCTCAGCGTCCCACGTGTCCAGCTGGACAGTCAATCGCTGGTTAGTGATGTGGGTGCTTGGAGCCGTCGGGCTGACGGAAGCTGATGCAGCTGAGTTGGTAGTTGCCTGAACCTGTCGAACAGCAGGGGTGCACCTAGTCTATCTGCTGCCTGAGGCGGAAATTGAAATGGCGCCCCCTCCTATGTCAAATGTTCGTACTGTATCCTGGAGTGGGCTCCCCAGGATACAGCGAAGTCACGAACGAGGAAAGCAACCCCCAACACCAACTTTTGCTAAAACAGAATTTTACTGAAACTTAGTAATGAGCACAACCACAAATGCTAGGAACACACAATAAATTTACATACCCCCAGCCCGAAGGCTGAGACCCTTGTGCTGCACAGCACAGCGCCCTCTGATGGATGCAGGAGGGAAGTGCGGTAATTTACCTACTGGCGGGCACAACTAAACTGCCACACCTTACCTGTTATTACCCTAAAAAAACAAGAATAACTGTATGGGTGTGTGGTACGAGCTAGCCTGCGGTGCAGCACAACAGCTTACCATCTTACAAAACTCTACAGTATTCCCCCTCCCATAACTGGTCCTGTAGCACGTGCCTGAGTATTCCTCCTGAGCAAAACGCCAGCCGGGCTTGAGTTTGTAGGAAGTTTATCAGATCTCCAGTGTGAAATATCACTTTAAGTTATGGAGTCCTTGCAATGAACAGTAGCAACACTTGTGCCCTGACACAAACAGAGATCCTAACTAACTACAGGCCTGGTCTCAGTCTCTAGGCGCCAACACTGTAATGAAGTGCGTGCACGATCTTACTGACACAGGTATGCTTTGCACCCGCTGATGACTCTGAACCGAACAAATGCCTCTCCAACAAGCATGCGGTACTGCAGTGTATGTAGCTTTGCTCCTCAGCTCTCATCAGCATTCCTGGAAGCAATCCTCATTCCTCTGGACAGGATCAGGGTCTTGGACACGATCAGCTTCACTTAGCTGCAGCTCTGGTCACTGAGGGATGCTCTCACACCTGGATGCCGTCGGATCCTCTGCTCACACAGTTTCCCAGTCTCAGCTCCCTCTAAGATGGCTGCTTCCTTCTCTTCTCCAGGCTCTGAAACTCCACCTCTCATGAATATGGAAATATATGCAGTCTCTAGCTGTGTTTAGGAAACAGCGGCATCTTGGGGCCAAACAGCAGAATGTCAGTCCAGATCATTTTATTTAATCTATGCAAACAGTGTTCAGACAATGAGATCTGTTTCCCCATCTCACAATAGCGCACTCTCACTTTCTCTCATTGCTGCAGGAGACAAGCTGAAAAAAAGAAGTCTATGGGCTAATCTCGATCCCGTCTGATATGAGAGACAGTGTGATATGTCAGGGCTTCTCTTTCCTCGTTGTAGTGATTGTTGAGAATGTTAGAACTCAGACCTCCACCGATCAAAACCTTTGAAATGTAACTACGACAGTAGTAAGAGGGTATATGTTTCGTCAAACTAAAAGTGACAGGTACCACGCCCCCTTTTATACAGATAACCCCGCCCCTTTTATATTGATTGATATTGTTTGATATAAAATTTATAGTGTTTGATATAAAGTTTATATCGCTTGATATAAATTTTATATCGCTTGATATTGCTTGATATAAAGTTTATATCGCTTGATATAAATTTTATATCGCTTGATATTGCTTGATATAAAGTTTATATCGCTTGATATAAATTTTATATCGCTTGATATTGCTTGATATATAGAGTATTCGTCCATTAAGGGTTTACCACTTCGGCCAGCTTCTTACTACAGAGGGCAACATCCTCCAAGACATTCTTCTCAGATTACTGTTAGGGCTAAAACAGGATGTTGAGCTTTTTGAGAGACGTATGACAGCTTAGGCCCTATTCACATCAGCGTTCAGCCTTTCCGTTCTCTTGCTCCGTTATAGGAGCAGGAAAACGGAAAGGACGGATTCGGCTCATAACTGAGCCGAACGGAGCCTACGGACCTCATAGACCCCCATAGACTATAATGGGGTCCGTTAGGTTTCCGCTCAGAAGATGATGTTGGAGCGGAGACAAAAGTCCTCCAAAATCATCTTCTGAGCGGAAACCTAACGGACCCCATTATAGTCTGTGGGGGTCTATGAGGTCCGTAGGCTCCGTTCGGCTCAGTTATGAGCCGAATCCGTCCTTTCCGTTTTCCTGCTCCTATAACGGAGCAAGAGAACGGAAAGGCTGAACGCTGATGTGAACATAGCCTAACTACAGATGGTGAAATCTAATGTCCGGCAGTTACAAATAAAAAATAAAAAATTTGATGTTAAATTTATATTGATTCTTACTACATTTGTATTCGGCCATTAAGGGCTTATCACGTCTTCCAGATTCTTACTACAGATGGCAACA
The DNA here is from genome assembly GCF_905171765.1 of Bufo bufo. NCBI lineage: Eukaryota > Metazoa > Chordata > Amphibia > Anura > Bufonidae > Bufo > Bufo bufo. The sequence continues at coordinate 552,517,822 of NC_053393.1, read as the reverse complement.
TCCTCCAGACATTCTTCTCAGAGCACTGCTAATGATAAAACAGGATGTTGAGGTTTTTCAGATCTGTCTATCTACAGCAGGGGTGGGGAACCTCCGGCCCGAGGGCCGTATGCGGCCCACGGTATCATTTCATGTGGCCCCCGGCCCCCTGCCAGAACATAATGTGAAAATGCTTATGACCCCTTCCATTATGGAAGCGGTCATTAGCATACGGGAGGCACAGGAAGGTGAGAACAGCACTGCACTGGCTGTCCTCACCTTCCCTGGTCTTCTTTCAGCCCCACACTGTGTCCTGACACATCCAGCGTCAGGACGCAGTGCACGTAGACGTGCACTATGACCTGACGCTGTGCGGTGTGAGGTGACAATATAGTGCGGCAGGAAGAAGAACAGGGAGGGTAAGTGAATCTGCCAAGAGGCAGCGCCGTACGGAGCTGGAGAGGTAAGTTTATTTGTTTATCTTAAATACAGTATCTGATCTGATGTCTGATTGGGGCTGATCTGAGGCTAAAGGAGGGTGGGGAGGGTCTGATGGGGGTCTGATCTGAGGCTTGGGAGGGTCTGATCTGAGGCTGGGGGTGTCTGATCTGAGGCTGGGGTTTGATAGGGGTCTGATCTGAGACTAGGGGAGCTGATGGGGGCTGATCTGAGGCTGGGGAGGGTCTGATGGGGGCTGATCTGAGGCTAGGGAGGGTATTATGAAGGTCTGATCTGAGGCTGGGGGGTCTTATAGGGGCTGATCTGACCCTGGGGGGTCTGATGGGGGCTGATCTGAGGCTGGGCGTCTGATCCGGGTCTGGTCTGAGGCTGGGGGTCTGATGGGAGTCTGATCTGAAGCTAGGAAGGGTCTGATTGGGGTCTAATCTGAGGCTTAGAGGTCTGATGGGAGTCTGATCTGAGGCTGATGTAGGCCTGGGGGGTCTGATAGGAGGCTGATTTCAGGCTGATGGAGGTGGGGGCAGATATTTTGCTGAGAAAGGGACAAAGGCAGGGACAGTTGCGAAGAAAGAGGCAGGGAGAGTGAAAGCTGGGTGAACCCCTCTCTGGACCCCCTGGGTTTAGCTTCCTGCCATTAATGTCAAATAAGTAACATTCTGAACTTAAAAATTAGACTGCTATGTGTGGTCAATATGGCGCCTGTATTGTATGTAATATACTGTATATATATAGTGCAGGCGCTATTTTGTGCTGCAAAAATACAGCCCTCTAGATTAGTCAAGTATATGTTTGACCAAATACAGCAGTAAAAATTTTTTATTGAGAATTTTGTATGGCCCCCGAATGATGTTACAAATATCCAAATGGCCCTTGGCAGCAAAATGGTTCCCCACCGCTGATCTACAGACATGTCAGGACATGTCCTAATATAAAGTCTATACATATATCTATCCATCTATCTGTTATCTATCTATGTATCTAAACAACCATATACCCCATCTATCTAAATTCTATCTATCAATTTATCTACCTATCTATCCTTCTATCTATCTATCTATCTATCTATCTATCTATCCATCTATCTGTTATCTATCTATGTATCTATACATCCATATACCCCATCTATTTAAATTCTATCTATCCTTCTATCTATTATCTATCTATCAATTATCTATCTATCTCTCTATCTACCTATCTATAGTCTATCTAGCCAGCTACCTGTTTTCTATCTATCTATCAATTTATCTACAGATCTATCCTTCTATCTATCAATTATCTATATTTCTATCTATCTACTTATCTATAGTCTATCTTTCCATCTATCTGTTAGCTATCTAGCTATCCCTTTATCTATCTATCTATGTTTCTATACATCCATATACCTCATCTATCTAAATTATATAAATTTATCTATTTATCTATCTATATTTCTATCTACATATCTATGTATCAATTACCTATCTATCTATCTATCGATCTATCTATTCTGTCTATCTACAGACATGTCAGGACATGTCCTAATATAAAGTCTATACATATATCTATTAATCTGTTATCTATCCATTTATCTATCCAACTAGCAATCAATCCATCTATCTGTTATCTATCTATGTATCTATACATCCATATACCCCATCTATCTAAATTCTATCTATCCTTCTATCTATCTATCTATCTATCTATCTATCTATCAACTATCTATCTATCTTTCTATCTAACTATCTATAGTCTATCTATCCATCTACCTGTTTTCTATCTATCAATTATCTATCTATCTATCAATTATCTATCTATCTTTCTATCTACCTATCTATAGTCTTTATTTCCATGTATCTGTTATCTATCTATCTTTCCATTTATCTATCTATCTATGTATCTATACAGCCATATACCCCATCTATCTAAAGTCTATCTATCAATTTATCTACCTATCTATCCTTCTATCTATCAATTATCTATCTATCTATCTATCTATCTATCTATCTATAGTCTATATTTCCATCTATCTGTTATCTATCTATCTATCTATACAACCATATACCCCATCTATCTCAAATGTATCTATCAATTTATCTATCTATCTATCTATCTATCAATTATCTATCTATCTTTCTATCTACCTATCTATAGTCTATCTTTCCATCTATCTGTTATCTATCTATATATCTATCTATGTATCTATACAGCCATATACCCCATCTATCTAAAATGTATCTATCAATTTATCTATCTATCAATCTATCTATCAATTATCTATCTATCTTTCTATCTACCTATCTTTAGTCTATCTTTCCATGTATCTGTTATTTATCTATCTTTCCATTTATCTATCTATGTATCTATACAGCCATATACCCCATCTATCTAAAGTCTATCTATCAATTTAGCTACCTATCTATCCATCTATCTATCAATTATCTATCTATCTTTCTATCTACCTATCTATAGTCTATCTTTCCATCTATCTATTATCTATCTATCTATCATATCTATCTATCTATCTATCTATCTATCTATCTATCTATCTATCTATCTATCTATCTATCCAGCCATATACCCCATCTATCTAAAGTCTATCTATCAATTTATCTACCTATCTATCCTTCTATCTATCAATTATCTATCTATCTTTCTATCTACCTATCTATAGTCTATCTTTCCATCTATATGTTATCTATCTATCTATCTGTTATCTATCCATTTATCTATCCAACTATCAATCTATCCATCTATCTGTTATCTATCTATGTATCTATACATCCATATACCCCATCTATCTAAATTCTATCTATCCTTCTATCTATCTATCAACTATCTATCTTTCTATCTACCTATCTATAGTCTATCTATCCATCTACCTGTTTTCTATCTATCAATTATCTATCTATCTATCTATCTATCTACTTATCTGTAGTCTATATTTCCAGCTATCTATATTTATAGTGCTTGATATTAAAATGTATATTGCTTGATATTAAATTTATAGTGCTTGATATTAAAATGTTATATTGCTTGATATTAAATTTATATTGCTTGATATTAAATTTATATACTGTTGTGCACTGTCACAGATGTCCTAAGACATATCCTACACAACCAACCCCCAACACTCTGTCAATACACACCTTAGTATTTCTCTGTGCCATTCATCCCCACCACTCTGTGGCAATACACACCGCAATGTTGCAAAGTTGTATTCATTTAAAATGTTTACACAATACAAAATTTCAAAAATGTTGTACAATATGCTGTAAAAATGTAAAAATGATCAATTTATCCGTATATCTATCTATCACAATCTAACGTTTCAATAGATAAATATTTTATCTATCTATCAATCTATCTAACAATTTATCCATTTATCTATATATCTTTCTATCTATCTATTTCTAACCATCTAGCTACTATAACAGGGCTATCTATCAAACATTTATCCATTTACATTTCTATCTATCAAACATCTATTTATCTTTCTATCTATCTAACTGGCTGTCTTTCTATCTATCTTTCTTTCTATCTATTATCTATCTTTCTATCTATCTATCTATCTATCCATTTTATCTAACAATTTATCCATTTATCTATCTTTCTATCAATCTTTCTATCTATCCATCTATCTAACAATTTATCATTTTTTTGTCTAGCTACCACATATCTTTTTATCTAATTATCTACCAATCTATTTTATCTATCTATTTATCTAGCTGCTAATATCTATCTAACGTCCAATCTTTCTATCTATTTTCCTATCAATCTATCCATTTATCTAACAATTTATCCATTTATCTATCTACCTTTCTATCTATTTCTAACCATCTAGCTACTATAACATGGCTATCTATCAAACATCTATTTACCTTTCTATCAAACATCTATTTATCTTTCTACCTATCTAACTGGCTGTCTTTCTATCTATTATCTATCCATCTTTCTATCTATTATCTATCCATCTTTCTATCTATTATCTATCTGTCTTTCTATCTATTTTATCTATTTATCTAGCTTCTAATATCTATCTAACGTCCAATCTTTCTATCTATTTTCCTATCAATCTATCCGTTTATCTAACAATGTATCCATTTATCTATCTGTCTTTCTATCTTTCTATCTATTTCTAACCATCTAGCTATCAAAATGATCAATTTATCCGTATATCTATCTACCCCATTCTAACGTTTCAATAGATAAATATTTTATCTATCTACCTATCAATCTATCTAACAATTTATCCATTTATCTATCTCATCTTTCTATCTGATTCTAACCATCTAGCTACTATAACATGGCTATCTATCAAACATCTATCTATTTACCTTTCTATCTATCAAACATCTATTTATCTTTCTATCTATCTAACTGGCTGTCTTTCTATCTTTCTTTATATCTATTATCTATCTTTCTATCTTTCTATCCATTTATCTAACAATTTATCCTTTTTTTTGTCTAGCTACCACATATCTATTTATCTAATTATCTACCAATCTATTTTATCTATCTATTTATATAGCGGCTAAAATCTATCTAACATCCAATCTTTCTATCTATTTTCCTATCAATCTATCCATTTATCTAACAATGTATCCATTTATCTGTCTTTCTATCTATCTTTCTATCAATTTTTTTATCTATCCAGCTATCTAACAATTTATCCATTTATCTATCTATGATCAATTTATCCGTATATCTGTGCCAATATAGACAGACAAACCCCACCACTCTGTCAATACACACAGCAATGTTGCAAAGTTGTATTCATTTGAAATGTATACAAAATTCAAAATTTCAAAGTGTTGTACAATATGCTGTAAAAATGTCAAAATGATCAATTTATCCGTATAGCTATCTATCTTTCTATCCTTCTATCAATCTATCTATTTATCTTTCTATCAAACATCTATTTATCTTTCTATCTAACCGTCTATCTTGCCACGATCTTTCTAGCTATCACATATCTATTTATCTATCAATTTATCTATCTATTCATATATCTATCTACATATCTAGCCATCTACCTATTTGCCTATTTATTTAACAATTTTTCTAGACATCTATCTATCTATCTATCTATCTATCAATTTATCTATGAACAATCTAACTATCTACCAATCTATCTATTTTATCTATCTTTCCATTCTATCTGTCTTTCTATCTATCTTTCTATCTATTATCTAGCTTTCCATTATCTTTCTATCTATCTATAACATATCTATTTATCTATCTATAAATTTATCAATCAACAACTTATCTATACAACTATTTATCTAGCTTCCAACAGCTATCAATTTATCTATCTATCTATTTATGCATATATCTATGTATATGTATATCTATTTATAAAGCTTCTAATATCTATCTAAGTTTATCTATTTATCTATTTATCAAGCTTCTAATATCTTTCTAACAACCTATCTTTCCACTTTCTATCTATCCAGCTATCTAACAATTTAGCTATCTATCTATCAAACTATCTATCTATTTATCTAGTATCTATCAGGTTTATTTGAAGTACACAGTTTTCCCGAAGCTATTAAATCCCAGCAAGTTATTAAAAGCCTATGAAGCCCTTAATAAAAACGTATAAATCGCACAAATCTCTTAGAATCTTTAAAAGATCTGGAGATCATTTTGTACAAACACCTGCCAAGTTTACACGTCCACAATGTATCGTCAGCCACTATCGGTTCTTATGGAGTCGTTGAACCTTATTCAGAGCAGTGCAAAAATTTGGAATAAGAAAATACGCTGTAAAAATTGGTGCAAAGATTCTAAGAGATTCGTGCGATTCATACGTTTTTATCAATGGCTTCATAGGCTTTTAATAACTTGCTGGGATTTAATAGCTTCGGGAAAACTGTGTACTTCAAATAAACCTGATAGATACTAGATAAATAGATAGATAGTTTGATAGATAGATAGCTAAATTGTTAGATAGCTGGATAGATAGAAAGTGGAAAGATAGGTAGATATATAGACAGCTTAATGGCAAGATAGATATAAAGATAAATGGATAGATAAATTGATAGATATGTAATAGAAAGATAATGGAAAGATAGATAATAGAAAGATAGATAGAAAGACAGCTAAAATAGATAGGTCGATAGATAGATAGATAGATTGATAGAAAGATAGATAGAAAGATAGGCTGTTAGATAGATATTAGAAGCTAGATAAATAAATTGGCAGAAAGATAAATTGTTAGATAAATAGATATGTGATAGATAGAAATATAGTGGAAAGATAGACAGTTAGATATAAAGATATATAGATGTTTGATAGATAGAAAGACAAATAGATATTTGATAGATAGCCGTGCTATAGATAGATCGCTAGATAGAAAGATATGTTGTTAGAAAGATATTAGAAGCTTGATAAATAGATATACGTATACATAGATATATGGATAAATAGATAGATAAATTGATAGCTGTTGGAAGCTAGATAAATAGTTGTATAGATAGATAGGTTGTTGATTGATACATTTATAGATAGATAAATTGATATGTTTAAGATAGAAAGATAATGGAAAGATAGATAATAGATAGAAAGATAGATAGAAAGACAGATAGAATGGATAGATAGATAAAATAGATAGATTGTTCATAGATAGATATATAGATAGATAGATAAATTGTTAAATAAATAGGCAAATAGGTAGATGGCTAGATATGTAGATAGATAGATGAATAGATAGATAAATTGATAGATAAATAGATATGTGATAGCTAGAAAGATAGTGGCAAGATAAACGGTTAGATAGAAAGATAAATAGATGTTTGATAGAAAGATAAATAGATAGATTGATAGAAGGATAGAAAGATAGATAGCTATATGGATAAATTGATCATTTTGACATTTTTACAGCATATTGTACAACACTTTGAAATTTTGAATTGTGTATACATTTCAAATTAATACAACTTTGCAACATTGCTGTGTGTATTGAGTGGTGGGGTTTGTCTGTCTACATTGGCACAGATATACGGATAAATTGATCATAGATATATAAATGGATAAATTGTTAGATAGCTGGATAGATAAAAAAAAAATGATAGAAAGATAGATAGAAAGATAGATAAATGGATACATTGTTAGATAAATGGATAGATTGATAGGAAAATAGATAGAAAGATTGGATGTTAGATAGATATTAGCCGCTATATAAATAGATAGATAAAATAGATTGGTAGATAATAAGATAAATAGATATGTGGTAGCTAGAAAAAAAAAAAAAAGGATAAATTGTTAGATAAATGGATAGAAAGATAGAAAGATAGATAATATATATAAAGAAATATAAAAAAACAGCCAGTTAGATAGATAGATAGATAGATAGATAGATAGATAGAAAGATAAATAGATGTTTGATAGATAGAAAGGTAAATATAGAAGAGAAAAGAAAAGAAGCAGCACTCAAAGAGTAAATGCGGGTGCAAGAAGTCCTCCTTATGAGACCTGTGACCAAGGTCCAGATTGTAAACATACAGCAAAAACGAAGGCAGCACTCCAAGTTGTGAAAAAAAGTGGAAGGTTTATTCACCCAACCAGCAGCAACATTTCAGCTCTCTCTATGGAGCCTTTGTCCAGCTGAGTAACATGTGCATAATGGCATACATAAATAGTGGCAGTGATTAACATGATTACAAATCAATTCCAATGGTCATAAACATAAATAAGATGAATATAAAAATTACAATCATATAAAAAGTATAATTCATCCATACAGCTAGTGTACATATAGTGGCGAGTAGGCGCATACATAAAAATCCATAGTGTAATTCATAATGTGTACAATATGCCCCAATCTTGCATAATTGGTGATTATTGCAGATGTGAACAAATATGTGAATATATTGAAAGAATTACTTAAAAACCTTTGGTAAGAGGCTGAAGCAGCATGGTGGAGACTGCTGGCGTCCGGAAACAGCAGCGGCGCATGCGCCGCGCCGTATATTATCGCGAGACTTGTACCGAAACTGAGTGACGTTGCTGGCCATAACAAAGATGGCCACAAAGGAAAAAATGGAGTAAGGGCGCATGCGCCACCAGGCGTTAACGCCCATCCAGCTTAACAGAGCACTAGTTGATAAGATATATACCGCATTTTCAGCAGAGAAGCCGATCCATAGATCGGGGGCCGGCGGTTCAATGCCGGTCACCGTCAGGACATCCGTCATGACAGGGGGCGTGGCTCTCATACCAGCTCCACCCCATCGTCCAGATATATCGGCGCATCCGCTCCAAAGCGCTTGTGCCTGTCATGTAATAACCGATCGGAGCGGATGCGCCGATATATCTGGACGATGGGGTGGAGCTGGTATGAGAGCCACGCCCCCCTGTCATGACGGATGTCCTGACGGTGACCGGCATTGAACCGCCGGCCCCCGATCTATGGATCGGCTTCTCTGCTGAAAATGTGGTATATATCTTATCAACTAGTGCTCTGTTAAGCTGGATGGGCGTTAACGCCTGGTGGCGCATGCGCCCTTACTCCATTTTTTCCTTTGTAGCCATCTTTGTTATGGCCAGCAACGTCACTCAGTTTCGGTACAAGTCTCGCGATAATATACGGCGCGGCGCATGCGCCGCTGCTGTTTCCGGACGCCAGCAGTCTCCACCATGCTGCTTCAGCCTCTTACCCATTCAAAGGTTTTTAAGTAATTCTTTCAATATATTCACATATTTGTTCACATCTGCAATAATCACCAATTATGCAAGATTGGGGCATATTGTACACATTATGAATTACACTATGGATTTTTATGTATGCGCCTACTCGCCACTATATGTACACTAGCTGTATGGATGAATTATACTTTTTATATGATTGTAATTTTTATATTCATCTTATTTATGTTTATGACCATTGGAATTGATTTGTAATCATGTTAATCACTGCCACTATTTATGTATGCCATTATGCACATGTTACTCAGCTGGACAAAGGCTCCATAGAGAGAGCTGAAACATTGCTGCTGGTTGGGTGAATAAACCTTCCACTTTTTTTCACAACTTGGAGTGCTGCCTTCGTTTTTGCTGTATGTAGAAAGGTAAATAGATAGATGTTTGATAGATAGCCATGTTATAGTAGCTAGATGGTTAGAAATAGATAGAAAGATAGATAGATAAATTGATAAATTGTTAGATAGATTGATAGGTAGATAGATAAAATATTTATCTATTGAAACGTTAGATTGGGGTAGATAGATATATGGATAAATTGATCATTTTGATAGCTAGATGGTTAGAAATAGATAGAAAGATAGAAAGACAGATAGATAAATGGATACATTGTTAGATAAATTGATAGATTGATAGGAAAATAGATAGAAAGATTGGACGTTAGATAGATATTAGAAGCTAGATAAATAGATGAAATAGATAGAAAGACAGATAGATAGATAATAGATAGAAAGATGGATAGATAATAGATAGAAAGACAGCCAGTTAGATAGGTAGAAAGATAAATAGATGTTTGATAGAAAGGTAAATAGATGTTTGATAGATAGCCATGTTATAGTAGCTAGATGGTTAGAAATAGATAGAAAGATAGATAGATAAATGGATAAATTGTTAGATAAATGGATAGATTGATAGGAAAATAGATAGAAAGATTGGACGTTAGATAGATATTAGCAGCTAGATAAATAGATAGATAAAATAGATTGGTAGATAATTAGATAAATAGATATGTGGTAGCTAGACAAAAAAAATGATAAATTGTTAGATAGATGGATAGATAGAAAGATTGATAGAAAGATAGATAAATGGATACATTGTTAGATAAAATGGATAGATAGATAGATAGATAGAAAGATAGATAATAGATAGAAAGAAAGATAGAAAGACAGCCAGTTAGATAGGTAGAAAGATAAATAGATGTTTGATAGAAAGGTAAATAGATGTTTGATAGATAGCCATGTTATAGTAGCTAGATGGTTAGAAATAGATAGAAAGATATATAGATAAATAGATAAATTGTTAGATAGATTGATAGATAGATAAAATATTTATTTATTGAAACGTTAGATTGTGATAGATATACGGATAAATTGATCATTTTGACATTTTTACAGCATATTGTACAACATTTTTGAAATTTTGTATTGTGTAAACATTTTAAATGAATACAACTTTGCAACATTGCGGTGTGTATTGCCACAGAGTGGTGGGGATGTATGGCACAGAGAAATACTAAGGTGTGTATTGACACAGAGTGTTGGGGGTTGGTTGTGTAGGATATGTCTTAGTACATCTGTGACAGTGCACAACAGTATATAAATTTAATATCAAGCAATATAAATTTAATATCAAGCAATATACATTTTAATATCAAGCACTATAAATATAGATAGCTGGAAATATAGACTACAGATAAGTAGATAGATAGATAGATAATTGATAGATAGAAAACAGGTAGATGGATAGATGGACTATAGATAGGTAGATAGAAATATAGATAGATAGTTGATAGATTGATAGAAGGATAGATAGAATTTAGATAAATGGGGTATATGGATGTATAGATACATAGATAGATAACAGATAGCTGGATAGATAGATAGTTGGATAGATAAATGGATAGATAACAGATAGCTGGATAGATAGATAGATAGATAACAGATAGATGGAAAGATAGACTATAGATAGGTAGATAGAAAGATAGATAGATAATTGATAGATAGATAGAAGGATAGATAGGTAGATAAATTGATAGATAGACTTTAGATAGATGGGGTATATGGCTGTATAGATACATATATAGATAGATAGATAGATAGATAGATAACAGATAGACTATAGATAGATAGATAGATAGAAAGATAGATAGAAAGATAGATAGATAGAAGGATAGATAGGTAGATAAATTGATAGATAGACTTTAGATAGATGGGGTATATGGTTGTATAGATACATAGATAGATAGATAGACAACAGATAGATGGAAAGATAGACTATAGATAGGTAGATAGAAAGACGGATAGATAATTGATAGATAGATAGATAACAGATAGATGGAAAGATAGACTATAGATAGGTAGATAGAAAGATAGATAGATAGATAGATAGATAATTGATAGATAGAAGGATAGATAGGTCGATAAATTGATAGATAGACTTTAGATAAATGGGGTATATGGCTGTATAGATACATAGATAGATAAATGGAAAGATGGATAGATAACAGATACATGGAAAGAAAGACTATAGATAGGTAGATAGAAAGATAGATAGATAGTTGATAGATATATAGATAGATAGGATAGATAGAATTTAGATAGATGGGGTATATGGATGTATAGATACATAGATAGATAACAGATAGCTGGATAGATAGATAGATGGATTGATTGCTAGTTGGATAGATAAATGGATAGATAACAGATAGATGGATAGATATATGTATAGACTTTATATTAGGACATGTCCTGACATGTCTGTAGATAGACAGAATAGATAGATAGATAGATAGATAGGTAATTGATACATAGATATGTAGATAGAAATATAGATAGATAAATAGATAAATTGATATAATTTAGATAGATGAGGTATATGGATGTATAGAAACATAGATAGATAGATAAAGGGATATAAAGCAGAAAGGAAAGAAGCAGCACACAAAAAAAAGAAAAACGTACGGGTGCAAAAGATATCCTCCTGAGAGACCTGCGACCAAGATCCCAAGTATGGATAATATAGAAAAAGAAGGCAGCACTCCAGATGATAATGAAAAAGTGGACGGTTTATTCACTCATCAGCAACGTTTCAGCTCTCTCTATGGAGCTAACAGATAGATGGAAAGATAGACTATAGATAGGTAGATAGAAAGATAGATAGATAGATAAATAGATAAATTGATATAATTTAGATAGATGAGGTATATGGATGTATAGAAAGATAGATAGATAGATAGATAGATAGATAGATAGATAAAGGGATAGCTAGATAGCTAACAGATAGATGGAAAGATAGACTATAGATAGGTAGATAGATAGAAATATAGATAATTGATAGATAGAAGGATATATCTGTAGATAAATTGATAGATAGATAGAAAACAGGTATCTGGCTAGATAGACTATAGATAGGTAGATAGAGAGATAGATAATTGATAGATAGATAGATAGATAGATAGATAGATAATAGATAGAAGGATAGATAGAATTTAGATAGATGGGGTATATGGATGTATAGATACATAGATAGATAACAGATAGCTGGATAGATAGATAGAAGGATAGATAGGTAGATAAATTGATAGATAGAATTTAGATAGATGGGGTATATGGTTGTTTAGATACATAGATAGATAACAGATAGATGGATAGATATATGTATAGACTTTATATTAGGACATGTCCTGACATGTCTGTAGATAGACAGATCTCAAAAACCTCAACATCCTGTTTTATCATTAGCAGTCCTCTGAGAAGAATGTCTGGAGGATGTTGCCATCTGTAGTAAGAATCTGGAAGACGTGATAAGCCCTTAATGGCCGAATACAAATGTAGTAAGAATCAATATAAATTTAACATCAATTTTTTATTTTTTTATTTGTAACTGCCGGACATTAGATTTCACCATCTGTAGTAAGCTGTCATGCGTCTCTCAAAAAGCTCAACATCCTGTTTTAGCCCTAACAGTAATTTGAGAAGAATGTCTTGGAGGATGTTGCCCTCTGTAGTTAGAAGCTGGCCGAAGTGGTAAACCCTTAATGGACGAATACTCTATATATCAAGCAATATCAAGCGATATAAAATTAATATCAAGCGATATAAACTTTATATCAAGCAATATCAAGCGATATAAAATTTATATCAAGCGATATAATCTTTATATCAAACACTAAAAATTTTATATCAAACAATATCAATCAATATAAAACGGGGGGGGTTATCTGTAGAAAAGGGGGCGTGGTACCTGTCACTTTTAGTTTGACGAAACATATACTCTCTTACTACTATCAAACACTATAAATTTTATATCAAACAATATCAATCAATATAAAAGGGGTGTGGTTATCTGTATAAAAGGGGGCGTGGTACCTGTCACTTTTAGTTTGACGAAACATATACCCTCTTACTACTTACGACTTATCAAAGTTTTTTTTTAAAAGTTCAGTGAGTCTTTAAGGGCCCCTGCACACCATGTGGGTAATCGCATGTAATATCCACACTATTTTCTGTACAGATTTATCTGCACCATATCCGAAATATAATTGTGAATTTGGTGCAGATTAGTTGCGGTTCTGCCGCAGGTCTTACCCTTCATTGGAAATGCACATGACAGGCTAATTTCCGCATGAAAAAGAAAAAGTGTACATGAGATTAGTGTAATGTCATACACTCTGCTGGTGCTGTACTAAACTGCGGTTTTTCTGCACGGAATCCGCGCTGAAAAACCGCACATATTTCGCAACATGTGCAGGTGGCCTAAAACTCTCAACACAAACTGGTATGCTGCAGACTGACAACCGGCAGTGCTAGTCAGTTTATGCTGTGGGTATGCCGCATCACCTTGCCTCGTTAAAGATGCGCTCCTAGCTGGGAGGTTTTTTAAACATGGCATCGTCTCAAACAGCAGAGCTAATGTCCACGACCGGCAATAATGCCGACCACAGACATTTAAGCCATTAGATGCTGTGGTCAAGTGCAGGGGCGGATTAAGTGCATCATAGGCCTGGAGCTTTTTGCCCAACTTGGATCCCCTTCCTCCATTTTTCCCTGACCATCCCCCATCATTGTTTTTGTTTTTCATTCGGCCAGGTCACAACGTTCATTCATGAGTTCGTGTCACAGGAGCAGCGTTCAGTCTGGGATAACAGGGTGTGTATTTCATACGCTTGTTTGAAATTGACCATTATTGGGGTGCCATATGCTCCTCTGACACATCAGCATCCCCCAAAAGTCGATCACTGCAGCTTCTTTGCACTTTCAGGGTGGTTGCACACGGCGTGGATTACACATGGTTTTTCCGCGTGGATTTCGTAATACGGTACCAGCAAAGTAAATGAGGCTTCACAGATATCAGGTACACTTAGGTGTGGAAATTGACCTGCGATGTGGATTTTAAAATACACAGCATGTCAGTTGTTCGTGCGATAACGCACCTTCTGTAGACTTCAATGGGATTGTAGACATAAACCGAAAGTCTGCACCAAAACCGCGATCAATACTGCAGATTGATTTGTGGGTTTTTGTGCAGTTTTGGTGCAAAAATCAGCAAGAAATCTGCACCAAAACTGCTTAAAAAAAACATTTATTGCGTTTTTAGTGAATTGTTTTCCGGGTTTTTATGCATTTTTTTTGTCGTTGTGGATTTTTATTTGCTTTTTTTCTGTTTTGTGGGGAAGACGGCTCCCCAGAAGGTCGGATCTGCATGTCAATTGTTCATTCTGTGGAGTGGTTTTCCCCTAAGAAAAAAAGTAAAGTCAAATCTCATTTACCTTGCTGGTACTGTATTAGGATACATTCACACGAACATATTTTGTTTTCGTGTCTGTTCCCTTTTTTTTTTTTTTGCGGATTGGATTAGGACCCATTCATTTCAATGGGTCCACAAAAAACGGGGACAGCACACTGTGTGCTATCCGCTTCCGTATGTCCTTTCCATAGCCCTTCAAAAAATATAGAACATGTCCTACTCTTGTCCGTTTTGCGGACAAGGATAGGCATTGTTACAATGGATCCGGAAAAAAAAAAAACTGATGCCTTACGGACCACATCCGTTTTTTTGCAGATCTGCAATTTGCGGACCACAAGGTTTAAAGGGTTAAACACAGGGCATATCTAGCTATTCTGACGCCAGAACTTCAGTTACCTAGAGAAGAATACCAGAGGGGGCACTACCATTCTTACACCCTGCTACTGTCTCTAATGGCTAGCAAACAATATAATCTGTGTATTTCATTTCAGGTCCTCTGATAACTGTGCCTTCATGATATTGTTATGCACCTGTTATTACATGTAATGTCCCTGGTTGTCCAGCAGGTGGCAGTGATTCTGGCAGAGAGAGACCTTTAGATAGAATGGAACTTACCATTCCATTCTCCTCGTTTTAGGCAGAAGTGGGCTAGCCCTGCTTCCTACCAAGGGACGGGTTGGAGGAAGGTATGGTGGATTTGACATATACTAGGAAAGGGTCTCGCATCAATAATAGCTGCACAGAAGAAAATTATATTTTTAAGTTGGAAAATGAATCTGGGCAAAAAACAGTAGTGCCGGCTGATAAGATACAGCTACTGAGGAGATATTTTGAAGATATATATAAAAGGAGATTAAATGAGGGAATGTATGTAATTAATGGTTTCCTGGAACATATAGAAATAAAACAATTAACAAAAGAATAGAAAGAAATGTTGGAAGCCTCAATCAACCCCTCAGAAATAGACAATGTACTTAACTCTGTCGCCAGGAATAAGTCCCCGGGGCCGGACGATATCCCCTTTGAGGTATATGACACTTACAGAAAAGTATTAACGCCTAAATTACTGGAAATGTGGAATGCCTCTAGGAATCGTAAATTACTGCCCAATACTTTACGTGAAGCTCTTATTACACTAATATTAAAACCAGATAAAAATCCTAAATTAATGGAATCGTATCGCCCTATATCCTTGATAAATACAGATAATGAGTTATTAGCGAAGGTATTGGCGACTAGACTAAGATGGGTCATATCAACACTTATCCATGAGGATCAAACCGGGTTTATGCCCGGGAAATCTACATATTAGGAGATTTTTTTTAATATGCAGGTGGAACCAGTAAACAGTGGTCAGCGACTAATTGTATCAATGGGAGACGAGATTAGGAGATAATAGGGTTTAAATATGGGAATCATGAAGAAAAGATTTCATGCAGATCACTTGATGTTGTTTGGGGGGTCTCACGATTCCCTGATACGTATATTTGAAGTGTTTGAGACCTATGGGAAATTATCAGGATTGAATATAAACTGGAATAAGTCGGCATGTATTCCTTTGGACCAAAAAGGTAATTTTACTCCCGGACTCTTGGAGAATAAAAAGGTGGGTGAATATTAAGTAATATATTTAAGGAATATTAAATATTAATTGAATGTTAAGTATTTGGGGGTAAAAGTATCGCGGTGTCCCCAGGATTATGCAAAACTAAATGTAATACCTTTTCCAGAAGATGCAGATCTGGAAAAAAATTACCTCTCTCAGTGGCAGGTAGGATATCCTTAATTACAATGTGTTTACTTCCTATGATTAATGATGTACTATGGAACTCCCCGATAGAGATACCAAATAAGACCATTAAAATATTACAGAGTTTAATTAGTGAACTGATATGGGGGGGACGGCGACCACGAATGAGAATTCAGTTCCCACAGCTGCCAGAAGGGGAGGGTGGATTCTCCGTTCCTGACCTGAATCTATATTTTTTGGCAGGCCAAAATGGGGTCAAACCCCTGTGTATAGGTCTATAATCAGAGCCATAGATAAATAAATGCTTAATAGCGGGATATGTCAGGTACTGGAGGCAGATATCCATTTACAAGAGCAAGTTAGGAGATCTCCTACTATGAAACTGATGTATAAAACATGGTTGGCAGTTAAAAAACTATGGGATAATAAAGAAATACATGAAGATATCCTGCTATGGAATAATGTCTTTTTGAAAAAACTAAGCGCAATAGAAAAGATACCTTGGCAGAAACACGGGATATATACAGGTTTGGACAGATTTGGAGTAATGGCCAAGTGATAGGGTTTCAAGAACTTAAAGGGAACCTGTCACCGGGATTTTGTGTATAGAGCTGAGGACATGGGTTGCTAGATGGCACATCTGCAATACCCAGTCCCCATAGTTCTGTGTGCTTTTATTGTGTAAAAAAAAACCGATTTGATACATATGCAAATGAACATAAAAGAGTCATATCTTACTTGTGCAACCAGAGAAGAGTCATATTTTCAAGCTCTGACTCATCTCAGGGTAATTTGCATATGTATCAAATCTGTTTTTTTACACAATAAAAGCACACAGAGCTATGGGGACTGGGTATTGCGGATGTGCTAGCGGCCATCTAGCAGCCCATGTCCTCAACTCTATACCCAAAATCCCGGTGACAGGTTTCCTTTAAGGATAGATTTAGTTTTACGGACAATTTTTTTTACTCTACTCAATAAAGGCATGTGATTAGATGTGGTCAGCTAGGTAGGACAGGCCTATCTGAATTCCCACCACCTTTAATAAAGATTACTAAGTTAACAGAAGGGATGAAAAGGATGTCAATAATTTATAATATTTTATTACAACATAAATGGAAAAATACTCCATTATAGTTGGAAGAAAAATGGGAAGGGATGGTGAACTCTTTGGGACCCTGAAGTTTGACAAAAAATGGAAATAACGAAAATATCCTTAAAACCTGCTCATAGATTGATACAATTTTTTGCGGTCCACCGATTGTACTATTCCCCAGCAAAATCAATGATTTATTACAAAAATAAGGTTATTAAATGTCAATAGTGTGGAGAAATAGGAGTCGACGATGTGCATCTATTCTGGGAATGTTATTATATAAACTACTTGTAGTTTGTATTTTGAATTTTTGGAGGTGTAGAAACTCCTAGTCTGAATGTGCCTTTATTTCCGTCCACAGGCAGAATTCTGGTGCACATGTGAGGCCCGGGCGATACCAGCCGGTCTCGGGTGGGGCTCAGAGCTCTCTGCCTCCTCCCATTGTATGCATGGTCACATGCTGGAGGTCACTGGGAGATTGATTTTGAGTCGGACCTTGCGCACCTGTAATTCGCCCACTAGCTCCTGGTATTGCCCATACGGCCCAGGTAGGTTTAGCGTTAGGTTCCCGAGCTACTTGAGAAACCTTGGCGCGGTGCTCGGGCTCAGACATGTCCTCCAAGCAGGATATGTTGGCTAATTCTCAATTTTACACCAGTATGAGGGTTAGTAAGACCGCAGAGTGCACCTGTATTTGTTTTTGGAATGTTATTATATACAAAAATTCTGGAATGATTTACTCATACAAATAAGGAATTATCATCAGATAGATATACAGTACCCAAGAGCTTCGAAGTGTGCATATTGGGCAGTATAGGAGTTACAAGTAATGCTAGAACACAAGAGCTCTCTGTTTCAAGCAAGGAGATGTATTATAAGAACTGGATAGAGAGAAGGGGCCCAACAATCAAAATGTGGGAGAGCAAAGTTATGTGTTAAATAGATGAATAGAGGATTGATTGGGGAGGGGATGGGGCGAGAGAGAGAGGTAAAGAGAATGGTTTTTGGAGGGGATGAGGGGATGCTTGGTAGGTTGTTTCTATAATTAAGGACTGTATGCATACCCTTAAAACAAAATTGCATCTTGAAAAATGAATGACTGGTAATTTTAAATTTGGATAAGGATATTGTATCTATTATGTATGAATTTATGAAGAAACAGTTTTTATCTAACTACTTAATAAACATTTATTATAAAAAAAACAAACAAACATTCTCCATATGTCTACTTTATGTTGGCATCATTTTGTAAATGTCATTATATTTTTTAGGATGTTTTTTTTTTAAAGAAAATGTGCAAAACCCACTTTTTAATGACAATTTCAGTTATGATGTCACTTTGTGGGGCTTACATAATAGAACCCCCCATAAATGACCCCATTTTAGAAACAACACCCCTCAAGGTATTGAAATATGAGTTTATAAACTTTGTTAACCCTTTAGATATTCCACAAGAATTAAAGGAAAATTGAGATGAAAATTCAAAATTTCACTTTTTTGGCAGATTTTCCTTTCTCCTCAACTTTTTCCTGTAACATATCAAGGGTTAACAGTTAAACAAAACTCAATATCTATTACCATGCAGTTTACAGAAACACTCTACATGTGGTGGTAAACTGATGTAAGGGCACACAGCAGGGTGCAGAAGGGAAGGAGCGCAGTATGGTTTTTGGAAGGCAAATTTCACACCATGTTCCATTTAAAGCTCCCCTGATGCACCCCTACAGTAGTAACTCCCAAAAAGTGACCCCATTTATGAAACTACGGGATAAGTTAACAGTTTTTTTGGAACTATTTTAGGGAACATATGATTTTTGATCGCTCTATATTACGTTTTTTGTGAGGCAAGGTAAGCAAAAAATGGCTGTTCTGGCACAGTTTTCATTTTTTGTTTTTTACAACGTTCATCTGACAGGTTAGATCATGTGACACTTTTATAGAGCAGGTTGTTATGGACACGACAATATCAAATATGTCTACTTTCTTTGTTTGTGTGTTTCAGTTTTACATAATAAAGCATTTTTCTGCCGATCGTCTTGTGCAGGGTCAAGGTGACCAAAAAATTGGTTGTTTTAGGTACAGTTTTTATTTATTTATTTTTACAGCATTCACCTGTGGTGGTAGATTATGTGATATTTTTATAGAGCAGGTCGTTACAGATGCGGCGATACCTAATATGTTTACTTTTTTTTTTTGTTATTTCACTTTAACACAATAAAATAATTTTTGAAGGAAAAAAAAAATCATATTTTAGTGTCTGTGAGTCATATTTTTTTTTTTGTCTGATTGTCTTATGTAAGGTCTCATTTTTGTGGGATGATATGACAGTTTGATGGTACTATTTTGTGGGACATACACCTTTTTGATCGCTTGGTGTTGCACTTTTTTGTCATATAAGGTGACAAAAATGGCTATTTTTTGGGCACAGTTTTTATTTATTTATTTTTACGGTGTCTATCTGACGGGGTATATGATGGGATATATTTATAGAGCTGATAGTCATGGACATGGCAATACCTAATATGTGTGTTTTTCTTTTTTTTTTCTATTTTTTTATTATAAAATCAGGGGAAAGGGGCATTTTTTTTGCTTAAAACTTTATTTTTTATTATTAAAAACACTTTTTCTTTTACTTTTTTTTTAGCTTTATTTCTGTCTGACTCTGGGACTTCCACTTTTGGGGATCTGATCCCCTCTGCAATGCATTACATCTGTATTGTAATGCATTGCCTGTATTACAGGGGCTGGATCTCCTCGGCCTCCGTAGAAAGCAGGTCCTGATGCATCGGGCTGCCTTCTCACCCATCGGGTCCCCGTCACCACAGATCGGGGACCCGATGGGAACCCTCACTGACCGCTAACACCTTCTATGCCGAGGTCAGCGCTGACTGCAGCATAGAAGGGGTTAATCCGCCGGCTTTTACAGCTATGCTGGCGGATACAGCAGGGGCCCGGCTACCAGTGACTGCCGGGGCGCTGCAGTGGTACCCGTCCAATCACCATGATGTATTAGTACATCAAATTGCGGCAAGTGACCTGACGCTATGACGTACTATTAGGTCATGTGTCAGGAAGAGGTTGATATTGGATTAGATGTAACGGGGTGAAATTGGAAAAAAAACGCAATTCTGCAACTGTTTTATGGGCTTTGTTTTCACAGCGTTCACTGTACGGTAAAACTGACCTTTTCATTTCATTCTCCATGATATCCATGATATCACACACGTGTCATTTTTCTTGCATTTTCTTGCATCTCATCGCCGTATTCTGACCTCTATAACTTTTTTGTAGTTAAAGATGCCATGGGTGTAAGGGGGGGGAGTTTAAGAAATAAAATATACCCATGGCATCACTCAGGGGGGTCGCCCATGTCAAAGCTGATGAAAGGTCCTCTTTCAGTGAACAGCGCTGTCAGGGGGCTCATTTTTTGTGCGGCGATCTGTACTGTTCACTGTGTGTAAGACTTATTTTATTTTATTTTTTGTGGGAGGCGAATCTGGCTTTTTTTAAAAAAAAAAAATATTTTGCCGCTTGACGTATAGGAAAAATCTTAATATAGTTCAATAGTATGGGCATTTTCCATGCGATGATGCTTATGATCTGTATTTTTTATTGTTTGCATATTTTTATTGTACATATTGGGGAAAGGGTGGTGATTTGAAATGTTATATTTGAACCCTTTGGATACCGGAGGTTTTTTCATTTTTGCGTTTTCATTTTTCTTCCCTATATTCCGCGAGCCATAACTTTTATATTTTTCTGGTCACATAGCTGTAGGAGGGCTTATTTTTTGCAGGACAAGTTGTACTTTCTATCCTTAATTATGGCATAACATTTTGTGGGAAGCGGTAAAAAAATTCCAAATGGGGTGGAATTGGAAAAGTGCAAAAAATGCAGTCCCCCCCCCGCCGTTTTACGGGTTTTGTTCCCACAGCTTTTTGTTTAAGGCAAAACTGACCCATGCCTTTCATTCTCTGTGCCAGTACGATTGCAACGATACCCCATATGTATAGGTTTTTTATCAGAATAGTGTAAAAATAAATGTAAACTTTGAGATTTTTTTTTTTATATCTCCATATTCTGACCCCCATAACTTTTTTATTCTTATATCTACTGAGCTGTTTAGGGGCTCATTTTTTGCGGAACAATCTATAATTTTAATTGATACCATTTTGGAGTATGCGTGCCTATTTGATCAGATTTTATTACATTTTTTTGGGTAAGAGAAGCAATGAAAAAATGGCAAATCGGCCATTTTTGCCCTTTATTCCGTTACGCCATTCGCCGTATTAGAATTTTTTTTCTATTTTAATAGTACGGGAATTTTTGGTCGCAGTGATTTGATGTTTATATTTATTGTTATTTAGGTATTTATTTTTTAATTATACGGAAAGGGGGGTGATTTAAACTTTTATATATTTTTTATATATTTTTTGAAATTTTTGTAAAATTTCTTGTGATCCTTATGTGCCTCATATATGAGCTAATAACAATTTTTTTATATATTTTTTATTTTGGTTTATCAGAAATGTATTATTAACTTATTTTGCTCATTTCTTATCCTGGCCTGCCATCTGGTGGCCAAAATAAGAATTGCAGTTTGAATACTGTTAGCTTACTCAGAAAAGCTACCAGTATTCAGCGCAAGTACATATGCCTGGATTGGACACACGGGGCATAGGTAGGTTTTTGCGCATTTAGATGCCGTGATCTCACTTGATCACGGCATCTCAAGCATTTAATTACCGCGATTGGCATTATTGCTGGTCACGTTAATTAGCCGCAGGTCTCTGCTGTATGAAACAGCAGAGATCTGCCGGCCATGACGCCCGCTGCATGTGCGAGCAGGCGTCATGTTTACACATCGCACCAGCGCCGTACATGGTAGCCTAAGGGTTAATTTTTTATTATAGGGAACTAGTACAAGCAATCATCATATTGCTCCTCATAGACTCCTATGCATTCGCTCCATAGGAATTTATGTGCGGCAGCTTCAGTTCATTCCGGAGGACTAAAGCTGACGCACAATGCATCCTGCTCTCCCTATCCTCGCCTGGGGGTATCGGAGAACACCCGGAACTGTGCACTTCCAGGTTTTAGCAAGTCCAGATGTCAGGGCCACATTTTATCAAGGCATCTGAAGGGTTAAAAATACGTGACTGGCATTACCTCCAGTCGCTGACATTAGTCGCGGAGATCTGTTGTATGAATCAGCAGGCAGTCATTAAAGTCCTGACAGCGACATACATGTACAGCGCAGGTCGGGAAAGGGTTAACCATGCCCCCAATAAGGAACAATTTTTGGAAGCTTTGGAATATGAATAAAGCAGAACACATGCCACGGCGCTGACGTTTACCCATCAGGTGTCTTTTGGTTTGAGTATAGGTATCATTTTGCTGATCTTCTGCCTTTGGGTTCTTGGTAAATCACTGAAGGTGAATGGTGTGTCTGCGCTTTTTAACCCCTCTAGGTTTGTTTTTTCTGTCCCTACAGGACGGAGCAATCTCAGCCGTGCTGTCGTGGAGACTTCCAAGAAACCCAATTACCGGTAAGTGTAACTGTTCTTTATACATACCTTCCTCACCTGAGCCTGCCTGATTGCTCTAGACTCTGTTCATACCTGCTTGTTCTTTGATGCATCGAGCCCCAGAGAAGCCGGTGTAGAGGATGGGGGTGGCCCTGATGAGATGTGTCATCATGGTGTGCTTCCTCGGGTTGTTGCTCCCTGGCGATCGGTAAGGTGGATAGGTGGTTTGAAGAATCAGACCAGAAGTAAAAGCAGTCTCTCTCTACTTAGGAACTTGTGGCACATCCAACAG
This sequence comes from Bufo bufo, assembly GCF_905171765.1. Taxonomy (NCBI): domain Eukaryota; kingdom Metazoa; phylum Chordata; class Amphibia; order Anura; family Bufonidae; genus Bufo; species Bufo bufo. Next base: position 552,494,294 of record NC_053393.1, on the reverse strand, counting down.
TATTAAGCTCAAAGTGCTGTTTCGGGCACCAGATGAGGAGGAACGGTGGCTGGTTGTGTGGCAATTTAATGCCACTTGAAGATATAGGTGTCCACTGTGTAATACAGGCTTTACGTTAGTATGGCCTGGTGGTTATTCTAGGTGATGGGTGTCTGACCTGTTTACCTTCACAGGCAGCAGGATTTGTGAAGCTGTGATTTTGCTGATCACTCTGCTGTCTAGGCACACTAAAGCTTTTGGAAGCAATATTCTTGATTATGGTAATTTCCCTGGATTAAGGGTCTCAGGAGAATTGGATATGGTCCCTTGGAGGAGGAGGTCTGGCTTGTGCTTCCTATCTCCTTGCTGTCTGGACTTCAAATCCCACTCCTGGCAGAAAGTAGGACCACCCCATGCCTACCAAGAGGGGAGGAACAGGATGTTTAGCTCAGTTCCTGCCAACCATACCTCTTCTGCTGGAATACACGGCCTAAGTATAACATAACAATACATAATAAAAGATTTGCAGATACCCCCAGGTCTGGGGCACTACACATCCCCTTACAGAGGTTTTGCCACCAGAAAATTCTGCATTAAAAACTTGGTATTTTGTAATTTACTTAATGTTATAAAATTGCTGCAGTTACCTTACCTTATGATAGTGGCGCCCCCTGGTGTTTAATCTGTGTAGTAATGTGTATTTCCAACTGCTGAGGTGGTCGTACATGCTCAGTTCCATCCTTCAGCTGCAGCAGAAAGGTTTTAACCCCTGAGAAAGAACAGAACAGGAAACGTCTCCTGAGAAAGGACATGTCCCCTGAGCTACCAGCCTGAAATAAATCTAGCAGAGCCATTGTAGCAATGAATGGAGGGATCTCGAATCCATGTGAGTTAAGTATTCAGTGTATTTTGTGTACATATTATTTGTATTCTACTGTACATATTTTTGTAAGTATTGTGTATATATTTTGTATATACTAGGTACTGTATGTATTGTGTATATATTTTGTATATACTAGGTACTGTATGTATTGTGTATATATTTTGTATATACTGGGTACTGTATGTATTGTGTTTTTGTGCTGTATGAATAGTGTATATATTGTCTCTTGTATATGTACGGCACTTATATATATGACAGTGTATATATTGTCTCTTATATGTACTGTATTGTGTATATACTGTGCATGTATTGTGTAAGTATATAATGTGTATATTTTATATATGTATTGTTTATATTGTGTATGTATTGCCTATATATTATGCATGCATTGTAGGTATATTGTGTGTATATTATGTAAGTATTGTTTAAATATTATGTATACTTTGTGTATATGTTCTGTGTATATTTTTTGCATGTATTGTGTGTATTTTGTGTTTATGTTGTGTGCAGTATGACACCTCTTGCTTGTGTTTCTGAATATAGTAACATAACGCCATGTGCTGCAGTCGCACCCATAGGTCAGTCTCACAGCCGCCATCATATGGAGCAGGGATTTCCTCACCAATCACTTCCGCATTCATAGAATTCCTCCTCCTTCTCCCTTTACAATTATATCTTCCTGATTATAGACGCCAGCGCTCACAGCCTCATCACCAGATATCACCGATCTCCATCAGATGAGTCTCCGCTACCAATCCGGAGTTACAGCGTCTCCTGTTCCTTCCGGCCATTCGCTTCCTGCACACAGCACGGTCGGCGGCTCCTGCTCCCTCTGCCAGCTAGCGTCCAGCGCTTCTCCCAGTTCACCTCTGCTTTACCCAGTGAGTTGAAGTTTAGTCCGTTTCTCACTTTATCCAGGCCAGATTGCAGGAATGTCGGTACCTACTTCCCCTCATATTACCAGTAGGCCCCCCTCCCCCCCTGAGGGATCCAACTCCACTGAAGTGGATGCACAGGCGCTGGCCCTGCAGCGCTCTGTTTCGGATGCGATTATGGCAGCCATGGGCTCCATATCATCCATACTATCACAGACCATTATCCAGGCTCTGTCCATCCCACCTTCTAATGTCCCTTTGCAGGACCCCATTGCCACACCGCAGCCTACCTCTAATGACCCTCCTATTGCACAGGAGATTTTGACTGGTGCGCAGCTTGCCACCCCAGAGACCGTGCTTAGATCACGGAAAAGGGCCTCTTCCCACCAGGCAGAACGGGCGCGGACATGGAAATGCGCTAGAGCGCAATCACCGGAATTGTCTGACTCTGATAGAGCTTCAGACGAGGAGGCATTTGCGGACATGGATTATGAGGCAGAGGAGGAGGTCACCCCCCCAGTTCAGGGCCCCTCAGCTGCCGCTGCGGCGACCTCCTCTGCCAAGGATGTAGTGCCCCCTTCTAACGCCTCCCACTCTGTGGCGGGGCTAGATGAATCAGGAGAACCTATGTTCGACCCTGAATCTTTACATCACCCGCGTTCGGCGGAATGGCTCCCCTCCCCTCATGTGGGGGCTTATTTGGAACATTGGGTGCGTCACTCGCTTTCTCGCGAGTCACGTAACAAACTCAGAGCGGAGTGTCCCAGGCCATTGGTACCCAATAAGGTGTGCGACACCCCAATAGTGGATCCCAAGATGGCTCAATTCCTGGCCAAGACTGGCTGGAACTCAAAAAAGGGACTGGATTCAGCGCTCCGCAGCTGCCAGGACAAGATTTTAGATGCCCTCGGTCCACTGACCAAGATCTTGGAGATGGCCGAGACAGCTAGGAATGAGGGATCCCCAATAGACCCCGAGGAATTATGGGGCTGGACCCAGAGGGCCATATGCCTTACCGGTAACGCCAATACAGCAGTGGCGATTGAGAGGCGCAAGTCTATCCTGTTTAAAATAGACCCGAAGCTGGCTAATTTGGCGCTCACTGAGGCGGGAAAGGAAGCCCAGGGCCTCCTTTTCGGCGAGTCCTTCATTAAGGATATGAGCCGTTTTGTGGGCACCTTTACAGCGCTTGACAAGGCCCAGAGTTCAATGCGCAGAGTATTCCAGGGACGGGTCTCTCATCGGGCCGGCAGTGGTAGGGGCCGCCTGTCCGGCCGTGCTAGTTTCCAGGCCCGTGGAGCGATGAGAGGTGCCGGTGGACAACGTCCATCTTTCCAGGACCAACGTAACACGTATCAGTGGCGTTCTCGTTCCTTCCGGGGCAACCCCAACCATCGCAGACCCTTGGGTAAGTCTTCCCCAAATTGGGGATTCTAGGGTACCTTGTGTAGGGGGCAGACTCCAACTCTTTTCTCATGCTTGGAGTCTCATCACCTCAGACCCGTGGGTGCTGGCCACGGTCAGGGGATTTCACATAGAGCTCACGGGGTCCCCCTACCTTATTCCCTCCCCTCCGCCTGTCCCCCTGTCGCACCCAGATCGCGCTCTGGTGGACGCAGAGCTGTGTTCCCTCAGGCAAAAGCGGGCGATAGAACGCGCGTCCCCTGCGGGGGGGACTGTGATCAGCAATATCTTTCTCGTTCAGAAGAAGGGTGGACAGATGAGGCCAGTCATCAATCTTCGCGCGCTGAATGCGGTAGTTTGCTACCAACATTTCAAAATGAAAGGGATCCACCTTCTTCGGGAATTGTTAGTTCCTGGGGACTGGATGGTAAAACTGGACCTTAAGGATGCATACCTGACGGTCCCAGTGGCCTCTCATTCCAGGGACTTGCTCCAGTTCAGGTGGAATGGAGAGATCTGGAGGTTCACTTGTCTGCCATTCGGACTGTCTTCAGCTCCTTGGTGCTTCAACAAGTTGCTGCATCCAGTCGTGTCATGGTTGAGGACTCGGGGAGTCCGCCTAATCATTTACCTGGACGACATCCTTCTGATGCACGAATCCAGAGTGGGATTACTGGAACATCTCCAGTGGACGTCGGAACTTCTTTCGGATCTCGGATTCCTCCTCAACATAGAGAAATCCTGCCTCATCCCGGCTCAGAGGATGGAATTCTTGGGATTCACGGTGGATTCTCTCGTGGAGTCCCTCAGTCTGCCGACGGCAAAGTTGCGGACAATCGCAAAGAATTGAGACATGCGCTCCTCATACCCCATCTCTCATTGCGTCACCTGGCCCGCATCATCGGTCTATTGGCCTTGTCCATCCAGGCGGTGTTTCCAGCCCCGCTTCATTACCGTGCGCTCCAGCGACTCAAGATCGCCCATCTTCGAGCCGGTGCATCCTTTGCGGACGCGGTGGTTCTGGACTCGGAGGCCCGAGAGGAGTTGAGTTGGTGGATCGCCAATCTGGAGGCGTGGAACGGCAGAGCAATCTTCGGGTTCCTGCCGGAATTGACCATAGAATCGGATGCGAGCCTCCAGGGTTGGGGTGCCCATTGCAATGGTGTTTCCACGGGGGGCCCCTGGTCAGCGAAGGAATCCCTTCTGCACATCAATGCGTTGGAGCTCCTGGCGGGATCTTTTGCGGTGAAGAGTTTCTCCAACGGGATCGCCAACGCTTGCATCAAGCTTCGGATGGACAATATATCGGCAGTCCAGTATGTCAACCGTTTGGGGGGTACCCGCTCAGCAACTTTGGCTCGGTTGGCCAAAGACTTTTGGTCCTTTTGCCTGTCCAGAGACATCATGGTACAGGCGGAGTACTTACCGGGGCTGAACAACGTTCAGGCGGATTGGAACTCGCGCTACCTATCGGATGGCAGCGATTGGCAGCTGGATCCTCGGGTCTTCTCAGCAATTTCGGAATTGTGGGGTCCGATGTCCATCGACCTTTTCGCATCGAGACTGACCAGACAACTCACCCGGTTTTACAGCTGGCGTCCGGACCCAGAAGCATTAGCAGTGGATGCGTTTCTCCAGGATTGGTCGATATCCCGCCTGTACGCGTTTCCTCCATTCTCGATGATTCCGAGGACACTATTGCAGGTGATTCGTCATCGGGCGGACCTGGTTCTGGTGGTCCCGTTCTGGGGGTCTCAGGTCTGGTTCCCCTCGTTGCTGAGGATACTAGTGGAGGTTCCTGTTCTTCTCCCGACCCGGTCGGATCTCCTCCGCAACCCTCTGGGTCGACAACATCCCCTGCTATTTGACGGATCCCTGCGGCTGCTGGCATGCCGGATCTCCGGACACCTGGATCGTTTGAGGGAATTTCGGCAGCAACTCGACGGCTATTGGACAGGGCATGGGCTCCCGGCACTAGGAAGTCGTACCGGGCAGCCTGGAGAACTTGGGCTAACTGGTGCGTGGAACGGGACTTGGATCCCGTTTCGGCACCTGTAGCCCACCTCTTAGAATTTCTCACCTCTCTCTTCGAGGCGGGTAAGGCGTATCGGACCATTAACCTTTTCAGGTCCGCTATTTCTTCTACCCATGCGGGCTACGAGGGCGTCGCGGCCGGCCAACATCCTTCGGTTTCGCGCCTCTTAAAGGGGGCTCGTCTGTCTCGTCCCCCGCGACCTCGTTTTTCCACTACTTGGGACGTGTCCCTGGTCCTTGCCTTCTTGGCCTCTTGGCCCGGGAATTCTGACCTCACACTTAGGCAATTGTCAGCTAAATTGTTGGCGTTATTTTGCCTTATTTCATGCAAGAGGTTCTCGGATGTGAGGGCTCTTGATTACGACGCGCGTTCCTTTACCCCTGAGGGGGTTACTTTCAACATTTCGCGTCGCACCAAGTCTAGCATACGTTTCGTGTCTTACCCCAGTTTTCCTTCCTCCCTGGTCTTATGTCCCGTGGCGTGCCTTAGGGAATACAAGTCCAGGACTATGGCGCATCGGTCTCCAGCCAGCTCTCAGTTGTTCATTTCTATTCGTCATCCTTTTGGACCGGTTTTTAGCCCGACGTTAGCACGCTGGCTTAAATGGGTCATGTCATTAGCGGGCGTTGACACGTCTGTCTTCACGGCCCATTCTGCGCGTGGGGCCTCTGCCACCGCCTTGGCGGTTTCGGGGGCCAGATTGGAGGATGTTATGCGTCTGGCTGATTGGTCCAATGTTACCACGTTCAGGGAGTTCTATTTCCGGCCTCCATCTAATTTGTTCACTTCAATCATAGACGGGCTTTGAACTAGCAATACGAAGCCTTCGTGTCTTGCTGTAAAACTAAATGATTTTCCTATTTCATGACGTAAAGTCATAGTTTTATTAAAGACACGGAGGCGAGTATTGCCCACACTATACCCTCCCTAGGAGTTTTTTCTCGCGGTTTTTGTTACAGGGGTCATGTATCATTGCCTCTAGGTATTATTAACTGTTTAAATTATTGTATTTTAGGGTTTTTTGTCCTAATGTTGTTTCATTGCCATTGTATTGCATATTATTTATTACAATTTTTATTGTTTTCTGTCTTTATCTCCTGTTGAGTCAGTGGTGTAGATGGCTTCCGGACGTTCTGTCCTCATATCTTAGTTTCACCTAGGCCTATGGTCTGTTTTATTTTCCAGGATGAAGTCTTTCCGTTACAGGATGCCGTGTTACCGGTGGATGTGTTCTACAGTTTAGCCACGTTGGCTAGTTGATTGCGCTTCATGGGCGTTTGGACTTTCCGTTCCAGTTAAAGTTCGGAGTTATCGTTGGAAGGTTCGGGATGTCAGCACCAGATGTTCAAAGAAAGAGGAAGTTACAGAGGAAGAGCGGCCTATTATAGGGGCCAGTGGGGAGGGACCTTGGTTGCTATGGTTCCTTGTATGTAATTTTTTTATCTTTGCTGCTATTGGTGGTTAGTAAAGAAAGAGAAAGCAATACTCGCCTCCATGTCTTTAATTAAAACTATGACTTTACGTCATGAAATAGGAAAATCATTTAGTTACATCCTGTATTATACTCCAGAGCTGCACTCACTATTCTGCTGGTGCAGTAACTGTGCACATACATTACTTATCCTGTACTGATCCTGAGTTACATCCTGTATTATACTCCAGAGCTGCACTCACTATTCTGCTGGTGCAGTCACTGTGTACATACATCACTTATCCTGTACTGATCCTGAGTTACATCCTGTATTATACCCCAGAGCTGCACTCACTATTCTGCTGGTGGAGTCACTGTGCACATACATTACATTGTATCCCAGGTTTGCAGCATTAACCCTTCCACTGCCCTCTACCTTATATACTAAATTATTGACTGCTTTAGACTCGCAGAGATGCCCCCTAATTAGCCAACATTACAAGAGATTCTGGAACTTTCCCCCTCACTTCCCATGTCCACAGGAATACTGAAATTAACTTCTGCATTTTTCTTAAGATAAGAAATAAGATGCCTTTATTGTCACTGTACAATACAATGAAATGTTGTTTGGAGCAATCCTAGATGCCACGGACAGAGGAACAAGAACTGACATTTAAACTAAAGTATTACACTAGAAAAAAAACAATATATATAGCAAGAGCAGAGTAGGAAGTGCTTATGAGTATATAGTATATACCCACTGATCAGACACCACTGCAGACAAGAGGTCATCATGGGGTCATGGATGCAGCCGTCACTTTCAGTCTGTGGTAGTTTCTATCCTAGGAAGGGGCAATAGTCTCTGAGCATTTAGGAGACTGATTGCTTTGGGGTAAAAGCTGTCCTTCAGCCTAGTGGTGCGGGCATGTAGGGCTCTAAGACGCCTACCAGAGGGTAGGGGGATGAAAAGGCTGTGGCCGGGGTGAGTTGGATCCCCGCAGATAATCTTTGCCCTGTTGCTGCAGCGAGCAGTGAAGATGTCCTCCAGTGATGGTAGCTGAGGACCAGGGATTCTGCCGGCCATTCTGAGGATGCGCTTGAGGGTCTTCTTGTCCTCAGAAGAGCAGCCGGAGGACCACCCTGTAATGCAGTAGGTGATAACAGAGTCTATGGTGCACCTGTTTTGGGAGTTGTGCTTTCTTCAGACTCCTTAGAAAATAAAGCCTCTGAAGGCCTTTTTTGGTAATTTCTGTTGTGTTTTTTTATCCATGACAGGTCCTGACCAATATGAACTCCCAAGAATCTGAAACTTTTAACTATCTCCACGTTTCCACCATTAATGCTAATGGGATGGTGTCCATTTCGTTTCTTCTTCCTAAAATCCAGAATCAGCTCCTTTGTTTTCTTGGTATTGAGTAGGAGGTTGTTGTTCTTACGCCATCTCTCTAGGTTCTCAACCTCTTTCCTATAGGCTGTTTGTTGGAGATCAGGCCTATCGCGGTCGTGTCATCTGCAAATTTTATAATGGTATTGTGAATAGGTTTACAGTCATTTGTGAAGAGGCAGTAAAGGAGAGGGCTCCACACACAGCCTTGCGGTGCCCCAGTGTTTAGTGTTAAGGATGAAGAGAAGGGCTTGCCCATGTGTACAACTTGTGGTCTTTTTGTAAGAAAATCCAGTATCCAGTTGCACAGGTGTGAGCTGAGACCCAAGTTGTTCAGTTTCGTTGCCAACTTGTTGGGGTATTGCAATTACACTTTTCAATTACTTGTTAATTACACTTGTCAATTACTTGTTAATTACAGGGTATACTGACATTAACCCCTTCTAGTTCCGAGACCACCGGGGATGTGGACAATACCTGTGCCCAACCTGGATGCTGTACAATACGATTAGTCCTGTTGCTCTGTGTCTCCAGCAGGGGGCGCTGCACATTAGTATTTATTGAATGAAGCTCTGTACAGGCTCTGCTCAGGGGGATGAACACCCAGGTCCCCAACCGCTCTGATCACCAAAGATGTAAAGGTGCATTACCAGTCTATCAATATCCAGCATCACAGCAGCTGTACAGGCTACCGCAACGTAACCGTCTCCTGTCCTGCGTGCTGCACCGCACTGCAGTTCACACCGCCAGCACAGCAGGACAGTAAGGGGGTGATGTGCTGTCACCTGTCAGTACAGTCAGCCATGTTCTGCAGTCACCGTGTAGTATGTGTGACAGGCAGCTAACCCCTATTCCTTGAAGACAGCGAGGTAAAAAGTGTTTATCCATTTTCAACAAGTGTTCTCACTCCTCACAATGCTCTATGAGCTGCTTCCCTGCAGAAACTCCTGCTGCAGGAGGGGGCCCTTCCCCTTACTGCTCTATCTTTTATGTCTTTTCAGCTCCACTATCAAATCTAAACTGGAATAAACTAGAACTAACTAGATCTTCCTGAAAGGCCTGCCCTGGTAAGAAGCAGGACTAGCCCACTTCTGCCCAAACGGGGGAGAATGGAATGGTAAGTTCCATTCTATCTGTAGATCTCTCTCTCACTGTGCCAGATGCACACTGCCACCTGCTGGACAACCAGGCAAATTACATGAACATAACAGTTTCTTAGATGCACAGTGTAGGAGGACCTGGAATAAATACATAGATTACACCATTGTCAGCCTATTAGAGACAGTAGCAGGGTGTAAGAATGGTACTGCCTCTCTGGGGTACTACAGATACCGATTGTAACACTTACCACCAGGGAATACAGTAGGTTCTCACTGTACCACTTACTTTCAAGCAATATATATTGTATTACTGACCATCAGGAATATAAACTCCCCTTGCACTGACCACCATAGAATAGATACCAGTGAATAGGTACTTACAGTAACACTGACCAGCAGGGAATGGATACTGACTGTAGTACCATGGTAAAGGTATTATTCCGCTGACCTCCAAGGAACAGATACACAATGTAGCACTGGCCATCAGGGAATACTCATAGTACCACTGACCAACAAAGTATTGATACTCACAGTAGCAATTACTGCCAAGGAATAAATACTTAAAGGGGTCGTCTCACTTCAGCAAATTTAATTTATCATGTAGAGAAAATTAATACAAGGCACTTACTAATGTATTGTCCATATTGCCTCCTTTGCTGGCTGGATTCATTTATCCATCACATTATACACTGCTCGTTTCCATGGTTACGACCACCCTACAATCCAGCAGCAGTGGTTATGCTTGTACACTATTAGGAAATAGTGTTGAGCGCGAATATTCGAATATCGAATTTTTTTAGCGAATATCGGCACTTCGCTAATTTGCAAATATTTCGAATATAGTGCTATAAATTCGATATTTCGAATATTCGTTTTTGTTTTTTTTTGTTGTTTTTTTATTGTTATATTTTTTTCTTCCCCACTTCCCAAAAGTAGTTCTTACCTGTCCTTAGGATTCCTGGCTGCTCCAGTCAGTGCCTGTTGCCGCTTCTGACGACTTCCGTGCTCATGGAGCGTCCTCATCACCATGGGAACGTCTCCATACTAGAATGTACTGTCGGATTTGAGAATTACGTTGAAATAGCAATTCGATTAATTCAAGTTCTAATAATCGAATTTCGATTTTAACTTAGCACTGCTATATTCCATATTCGTTAATTCTAGCCTAATATGGAATATAGCAGTGCTAAGTTAAAATCGAAATTCGATTATTATAACTTGAATTAATCGAATTGCTATTTCAACTTGGACCTGGTTTACTATGGTTGGCTTGGTAGAATTAGCGAATATGACGAATGTATTCGTCATATTCCTCAAAACAAAGATAACGAAGTATTCTCCATCTTCGTCAACTTCGCTAATTCTAGCAATCAAATAGGAAAGTTGACTATAGAGACAGCTAAGTTTAATTCGCTATGCGATTATTTACTTTTTTTTTTTTTTATTGAATAGTTAAATACTTGATTATTATAATGATTCTATTTATAAAAAAAAAAGTAATATAATCGCATAGCGAATTAAACACAGCTGTCTCTATAGTTAACTTTCCTATTTGATTGCTAGAATTAGCAAAGTTGACGAATATGGAGCTAAAACGAAGATGGAAAATACTTCGTTATCTTCGTTTTGAGGAATATGACGAATACATTCGTCATATTCGCTAATTCTACCAAGCCAACCATAGTAAACCAGGTCCAAGTTGAAATCGCAATTCGATTAATTCAAGTTATAATAATCGAATTTCGATTTTAACTTAGCACTGCTATATTCCATATTAGGCTAGAATTAACGAATATGGAATATAGCAGTGCTAAGTTAAAATCGAAATTCGATTATTAGAACTTGAATTAATCGAATTGCTATTTCAACTTGGACCTGGTTTATTATGGTTGGCTTGGTAGAATTAGCGAATATGACGAATGTATTCATCATATTCCTCAAAACGAAGATAAAGAAGTATTCTCCATCTTCGTTTTAGCTCCATATTCGTCAACTTCGCTAATTCTAGCAATCAAATAGGAAGGTTGACTATAGAGACAGCTGTGTTTAATTCGCTATGCGATTATATTACTTTGCTTTTTTTTTTTTTATAAATAGAATAATTATAATAATCAAGTATTTAACTATTCAATAAAAAAAAATAAAAAAAGTAATATAATCGCATAGCGAATTAAACACAGCTGTCTCTATAGTCAACTTTCCTATTTGATTGCTAGAATTAGCGAAGTTGACGAATATGGAGCTAAAACGAAGATGGAGAATACTTTGTTATCTTCGTTTTGAGGAATATGACGAATACATTCGTCATATTCGTCATCTTCGCTAATTCTAGATATCAAACCAATAGGAAATTAGCCTTAAGTTAAAATCGCAATACGCGATTATTTAAATCGCATAATAATCGCGATAACTAGAATAATGACGAATATTCGATTTCGACGAATATGAAACGAATATTCTATCGAATATTCGCGAATTTCATCAAAATCGAATATGGCACCTCCCGCTCATCACTATTAGGAAAAAGCACCAGCCTGTGTGATTTCCCACGGTCCCGGCCATCAGAGATGCCGGCACTTTTTCTATAGTGTACAAGCACGACCACCACTGATAGATTACCGGGTGGTCATAACTATGGAAACAAGCAGTGTATAATGTGATGGAAAAATGAATCCAGCCACCGAAGGAAGCAATATGGAGAATCACAATACATTAGTAAGTGGCTTGTATTAACTTTCTCTGCATGTAATAATAATGACTAGTGATGGATAAACATTGTCCGGGACGTTTCACGAACGTGTTCACGATCAAATGTTCTCGAACCGCGCGTTCACTGCGGGCCCCATTCACTTTAATGGCAGGCGAACCTGAAAAACCTTCAGGTCATATTTGCAGCCACCAAACACTTACTAGAAGTGCACAAATAGTCCCACAACATGGACAGTGACATACCAGAGGGGGATCATTGGCAAAAATTCCCACAAAAAATAGGTGTTTTAATCAGGGGCCATTTTTATGCGTCTTAAAGGGAAACTGTCAAAAATGTGGCCTGCTGGAGCCTAGAAAAATTTTATTTTAGGCCACGGGAGTACAGGCCCCAAACATTAGGCATTCACCGGACAGAAAACATCAAGTGATTATGTGGCTGGAGGTACGTACATTAGGCGGTCAGTGGATAACAATT